>NC_092370.1:86647968-87272968 GCF_030028105.1 Mobula birostris | reverse complement strand
GGAACTCAGCAAGTCATCTATGGAGGGGAATAAATAGTCAACGCTTTGGATTGAGACCCTTCGTCAGGACTGTAAAGGAAAGAGGCAGAAACATGAATAAGTAGGTGGGGTGAAGGGAAGGAGTACAACCTGACAGGTGAAAGGTGGGACCAGGTGAGGGGAAAGGTGGGTGTGAGGATGGATGGGGGAGGGAGGAATGAAGTAAAAAACTGGGAGGGGTAGGTGGAAGAAGTAATCTAATAGAAGTCAGTGTACCATGGAAGAAAGGGAAGAAGAAGGGGAACTGGAGGGCGGTGATATGTGGGTGAGAAGAGAAGGGATGAGGGGATAACTAGAATGATGAAAGGAAAAAAAGAGGAGGAGGAAGGGGTGAAATTATCAGAAGTTAGAAAAATTTATGTCCTTGCCACCAACTACCCAGATGGAATATGACATGTTGTTCCTCCAATTTGAGTTTGGCCTCAACACGGTGGTTGAGGAAACCATGGACAGACATTTCAAAATGGGAATGGAAAGTTGAATTAAAATGGGAGTCCCTCTTCCCAAAATCAATGACCAGATCTTTTGTTTTAGTGACAGAGAGGAAAAGATTGTTGTCATGACACCATGTTACTAGATGTTCTATCTCCCTCCTGTACTCTAACTCATCCATTATTTGAGATGTGGCCTGCTATGGTAGTGTCATCTTCAAACTTGTAGATAGAGTTACAGCAGAATCTGGCCACACAGTCACGAGTAGAATAAGGGGCTCAGGATGCAACTTTATTGGGCACCAGTACTGAGAATATCCATGGCTGAAATGTTGCTGCCTATCCTTACTGATTGTGGTCTGTTGGTCCAGTTGAGGATCCAATTGCAAATGAAGGTGTTTAGTCTCAGGCCTAGGGGTCTGGAGATGAGTTTCCTTATAGTAAACAGAAATATGGATGATACCATGAGAGGCATAATATAGAAAGTCTCTGCACTATAAATTAACATTATTTTAGAAAAGTTAGGCATGCATCAAGAATATGTTAAATCATTGGGCAGAGGGGCGGCACAGTAGTGTAGTGATTAGTGCAATTGCTTTACAATACCAGCAGTTTCTGATCAGCATTCAATTCCTACCATTGTCTGTACATTCTCTCCGTGACCTCGTGGGTTTCCTCCCACATTCCAGAGATGCATGGTTAGGTTTAGAGTGAGTAAAAAATGTCTAACTTGAAGGTATTGCAGAAAGTGTGAGTATGAAAGAGAATATTTATCAATTAATTGTTCAAAGGACATCAATCTATCTTCTTTAAATAAATCCAAAAAAGAATTAATACCTTTATTTTTCTAAAGTAGAAAAATTGGATCACTCAAAGAAGGCTTAAAAAAGTAATTAAAAATATTTAAGTAATTTCCCTTACATATTGGAGGCTGACCTGTTAGATACTATTATGAGTATGAATCCTTTGATTAAGAGTTCTATTGGAAGAATTTATAATTTACTATTACAATGGAATAAGCGTCCTTTGTCTAAAATTAAACAGGATTGGGAAAAGGAACTTAAATTGACTTTTATGATGGAGGATTGGATGCAGATATTGAAGTTGGTTAACTCTTCTTCAATTTGTGCTAGCCACTCATTGATTCAATTTAAAATTGTACATCGTTATCATTTGACAAAGGAGAGACTTTCTAAAATCTTTCCTAATGTTGATAGTCATTGTGATAGATGTAAAACTGAGATAGCTACACTGACACATATGTTTTGGTTCTATATTGGAACAGTTCTGGAAGTCGGTTTTCTCAAAAATTTCTAAAGCACTTAAAATTAATTTACAACCTGATAAATTAACTGTGCTTTTTGGAGTAGTTCCTCAAAATATTCATGGTATTTCTGTGTCTGACCAACATGTTATTGCATTTGTTACATTGATAGCTAGGAGGGCCATTTTGTTGAAGTGGAAAGATACATCAACTTCCGCTTTGTCACAATGGTTCTCTCAAGTGATGCTATGTCTTAGTTTGGAGAAAATTAGAAGTCGAACCTTTGAACCTTTATTTGAATTTGAGAAAAGATGGGGCTCATTTGCTCGTTATTATCATATGAGTTCATTGTTATAATTTTTCCACGATCTAATTGTAAATTCTTTTAGCATATTTTCTTTTCTTGCTGGCAGTTTGATGTTTATTTTTAGAAGCTTTTTGTATGATGCATGGCTCGGGGTTGTACACCTAATGGATTCTCTTTTTTTTCTCACTTTTTTGCTTAGTAGGTTTTTTTTTGTTACCACAAAATTTTGTTTTCAATCTTTAAGATGATGGGTTTTTTGAGGCATTGTAAGAGTTGTTACTTTGATGTACTCATGTTATTTTTCCTATATATACAATAAAAAGATTTGAAAAGAAAAGAAAGTTTTAGAGTGAGTGAGTTGTGGATATACTATATTAGTGCCAGAAGCTTGGTGTCACTTGCAGGCTGCCCCCAGCACAATCCTCAGAATGTGTTGGTTGATACATAAAGCGACACATTTCACTGTATGTACATGATGAAGAAAGCTAATCTTTAAAGATCTTAATCTTTAATGTTTACAGGTCATAGAGAATAAAATCATATCATGGTGCAACTTTGTTTCTTACTGTTGGGCCTCAGCTGCAGTGTTGTGAACAATTCAAGGCACCAGAGGGCTTTAAAAAAGGGAACTCGGTCCATTTCCAGGATGAGAGATGAAGCTTATGGGGGGGGGGGGAAGAGGGGTGGTGATTAGAGTTTAGAACTGCTATCTCAGGAACAGAAAAGATTAAGAGGGGCCTTTACGCGTCTCTATGTAGATGAATAACTCTTCCTACTGGTAAGCAATTTAATGTCAGAAATCTGAAATCATTAATATATCACCAACCTTACAGCCTCACAGAGCCTAGAAACAGTTCTGTCCCTTCTGATTGCCAACTTGCACTCACTACCCTACCCCTGTGAGGCTTACTTTTGTCTGACAAGATTTGCTCCTGGTCCACTCTCTCAAGGACTATTGCCCAATCTTGATTATTTGAAGAATGGCCTTGCAATTTAATGGTCTCATCATCAGAGAGTGGTTCCAGTCTTTACTCCTGTTCAACTGTGCAGAGCTTATATTAGGGGTCCAAGTGACATGAGTATTTGATTAGACCAGAAACTGGCTCTTCTCAATGATTAGTGTAAGGATCAAGGATGAAGATAGTAATAGGAAACTTGATAGTGAGGAAGACAGACATGAGATTTGTGGCCACAGAAGAAACACCGGGAGAGTGTACCTTCCAGATTACAATGAATTGCAAAGACCTTGATCAGTTAGGCTGAGAAATGGCAATTGGATTTTAGCTTAGGTAAGTGTGAGATGATGCATTTAGAGCAGTCAAACCAGCTTAGGACTTATACAGTGAATGGGAGGGCATTGAGTGATCAGGAAAAACAAGTGCAAAGTTCATGCAAGCAGACAGGGTGGCAAAGACATGTTTAGCAAGCTGCTCTTCATCAGTCAAGACATCAAATTTAGAAGTATGGGTATTATGTAGGGATATTATGTTGCAGTTAGTCATTGGTGAGACTGCACTTATAGAGTATTGTGTTAGGTATGAAGCACCAGTACTATTATACTGTTTACTTTTTAACTTGTATCGTATATACACCTTATTATTTGTTAATTTATTTCAGGTAATATTACTTTACTATGTGTTATCTGTGAGTTATATGTACTGAGTTGTGCACCTTGGTCTGGAGTACTGTGTTCAGTTTTGGTCACGTTACTACAGGAAAGATGTGGATGCTATAGAGCGAGTGCAGAGAAGATTTACAAGGAAGTTGCCTGGATTGGGGAGCATGCCTTATGAGAATAGGTTGAGTGAACGTGGCCTTTACTCCTTGGAGCGATGGAGCATGAAGTGACCTGATAGAAGTGTATAAGATGATGAGGAGCATTGGTCATGTGAATAGTCAGAGGCTTTTTCCCAGGGCTGAAATGGCTAACACAAGGGGGCACAGTTTCAAGGTGTCTGGAAAAGGTACCGAGTGGATGTCAGGAGTATGTTTTCCACACAGAGAGTGGTGGATGCATGGAATGCACTGCTAGCAGCAGTGGTGGAAGCGGAAACAATAGGGTCTCTTAGGTAGGTACATGGAGCTTAGAAAAATAGAGGGCTATGCACTAGGGAAATTCTAGGCAGTTTTTAAAGTAGGTTACAGGGTTGGAACAACATTGTGGGCCAAAGGATCTGTAATGTGCAGTGATTTAAGAGACCCACGAGGTACCTTTTTCACATAGATGATATTCCTCACTTGGAACAAGCAGCCTGAAGTAGTCGAGGAAGGCACACTTGCAACATTTAAAAGGCATTTGGAGAGGTGGAGAATGGAAGATCATGGGCCAAATGCAGGCAACTAGGACTAGCAAGGTGGAAGCTGTAGCTGGCATGGACCAATTGGGCTAAAGGACCTGTTTCCATGTTGTATTGGTGTATGACCTGAAGAGCATGGGTGAAAGTAAGGTGGGAAGGAACAAATGAAAGGTGATTAGTGCAGCAGTTAGGAGGAAGTGAGTAAAAATCAGTGTGTGGTTCTTTGGATGGTTAATTTGGCTCTCCCCACAAACCCACTGTGTGACATATTAGTGTGGGGAGACAGTGAGTTCAGCTTAATGATGTATTGGAGATGGTGTAATGGTGCAACAACTTATAAGCACTTAGTGCCTGCAGCTTTAGTAACAAATTTCTGACTCAAAGGCATGTTTGCACTATAAGATAACAGCTGTCATATTTGCCTTTGCCTATCATGTTCATTTTGATTTTGTTAACCCTTGTTTGTGGTTTTATAGTCTAAACTTCCAAAACCTATTCCAGATCATTAATGAAAATCAATGATTTTCAAAGCAAACCCATGGAACTTCAGACCTGTTAATAATTACTTGTTATTGCACACAATTTAGATCAATTCACAATTATTCCATTGTTTCCTCATTAACATCACAAAGCAGGCTTTAACCAGCTGCTTTATTGGAACACAAGACAAAAAAAAATGAAGGACAATGCCAGCTAGAATTTTTCTCCATATTGGCACCATCATGGGCTGTGGGTGTCACTGGGGTTGCCAGCATTTATTGTTGCTGCTTGGCACTGTAAATATTTGAGCATCTGTTAAGGCACTTTATGGACCAGCTGGGAGTCAACCACATTGATGTGGGTGTAGAAACACACAAAGCAATCCAGACAAATTCAACAGTTTTCCTTCCTTAATAATTGAGTAGTTTCTTGATCACAGTCCCTGAGCCTAGCTTTTTATTCCAAATGTATTTAATGATTTGAATTTAAAGTCTCCAGTGCTGTAGGACAAGTCAGCTTCATCATATTAATAGTCCTAAATACTGGTCCAGTAACTTAACCACAATGCTGTCATCCTAATATCAGCCAAAATACCAGAGGGAAGCGCTTTTGAAAATAATGCAATGAAGAAATGTCCTAAATTTGGTGGTAGCACTCTGAATCAGAACATAGTGGCTTCAAACATTGCAAAAATATGTGCCATGTAATCTAGATGTTGTTGGGAATCTTTTCTTTTTGCTGAAATCCTAAAGTAGTTCTCTCAGGTGACTGGCAAAATTCAGAGATTAACTTGCTACCTCCTCCTCCTCAGACGCTGTTTGGACTGCTGTTCTTCCTCTCATACTGGTTTTCTCCTACCTCTCACTGAATATTTCCAGCCTCATGTTTTATCACTTTTATTTTTGCCTTTGGATCTCAATTATCTTATTGCTATAGAAACAGACTTTAATATTCTTAAAAATTAATTCACTAATTAATGAATGAATTATATTTTGTCAATTTTGTGACCACTGGATATGATGGCTGTATAAATGGAAGCCCATGTTTTTCACACATCTTTTGTAGACACTTCTCATATTCTTTATTCAGTTTAGCAGATTCCTGCAGAGCATATTTCAAATCTTCAATTTCTTCAAAGAACCCCTGTAAATGCCATGCAAAATATAAAATTAGTTTAATATACCAAACATTCAAGATGCTCATAAAAATCTATTTTTTTTGTTCCAAGGATGAAGAGACAAAAAAGGTTAAAATGGCAATGAGAGATTTGGATATTCAAATGTCTCACTCCCACTTGGTCCTTGTTTCAAATCAAACTGTAAATTACATTCTATGGCAACAAAGTATGTTGTAATCTGATCAGATGGAATGGTTAGGTAGCAAATGCCCACGCTGTGCAACATACTGCCTACTGAACACAGACAATTTATAACCTACCACTGTTTATAGCAACAGCTTAGCTACAAGGTGATTCCTGATTATTGGATTAGGCACAGCATTAAACAAGAACTCAACACGTGCTAATTTCATTACTTTACCTCCATAACAGCAGTTGTACACATATAATTTATAAGAGACTCTTTAAAACAAAAGCTTTAAGAAATTTATGTCCAAGAATAAGTGAAGAAAAGAATAAATCAGGCAGGGATGATTTGATAATGCTAAATTTCAAAGCTAAAAGTAGATGTGTGGAGAAAAGATTATTGAAATGAGAGTAGAGGACGTAGCCTGTTCCATCATGGCCACAGCCCTCCCCACAAATGACAGCAACTACATAAAGTGCTGCTTCAAGAAAGTGTTACTGACATCAAGGAACCCCACCATCCAAGTCATGCTCCCTTCTTGCTATTAACATCAGGCAGGATTCAGAAGTCCAGAGTCACAGACCACCAGGTATAGGAACAGCTGCTCTCCTATTACTGTCAGTTTCTTGAACCAACCTTTACATCCCTAGCCCAATCTCAGCAAACAAACGCTACTGACCATCTCCAACACTACCATGGACTGGCACCTGACTCTGGTTTTCTTGCACTAATGTTTTGTCTCACACAGTCTTTTTCTTCAGTTTTGTATAATTTATATTTGGCCTTAGCCCAAAAGTCAACTTTTGGTTCATTTCCATAGATGCTGCCTGATCTGTTGAGTTCCTTCAGCATTCTCTGTGCATTGCTTTGGTCTTCCAGAATCTGCAAATTTTTTTGTTTACAGTATATTTCGTGTTTTGCCTGAATCTATGTGCTTGTGATGCTGCTAAAAAGATGTTTCTCATTGCACATATACTGTGGGCAGCACAGTAGTGTAGCAGTTAGGGAAATGCCATTTTACAGCCATGGTTTCCTCCTATATTCCAAAGATGTACAGGTTAGGGATAGTGAGTTGTGGACATACCATGTTGGCACTTAAAACATGGTAACACTTGCAGGCTGCCCCCAGCACCAACCTCACCAAACTGATTTGATGCAAGTACCACATTCACTGTATCTTTCCATGTACATGTAACAAATAAAGCTAACATTTATCTTGATATAGGACAATAAACTCATGAGCAATGCTAAATGAGGCAGTACATTCAGGAATGTAACCCATAAACACAAATGGCACAATACATTTTAACTCAGTTACATAGGAGTAGAATTAGGCCATTTGGCCCATCAAAGTCTGATTCACCATTCCATCATGACTGATTTATTAGCCCTCTCAACCCATTCACCTGCATTCACCCCATAAACTTTGACGCCCTGATTAATCAAGAATCTATCAACCACCACCTTAAATATACCCAATGAGCTGGCCCATACAGTCATCTGTAAATGAATTCCACAGATTCACCACTCTCTGATTAAAGAATTTTTTTCCTCATATCTGTTCTAAATGGGTGTCCCTTAATTCTGAGGCTGTGCCTTCTGCTCCTAGACTCCTCCACTATAGCAAGCATCCTCTTCACACCAACTCTATCCAGAACTTTCCATATTTGATAGCTTTCAATAAGATCACCCACCATTCTTCTAAACTCCAGCCCGTACAGGCCCAGAGCCGTCAAACACTCCTCATATATTAACCCTTTCAACCCTGGGGGTATTTCTTGTGAATCTCCTCTGAACCCTCTCTAACGCCAACACATTGTTTCTTAGATAAGCAGCACAAAACTGCTCGCAATACTCCAAAAGCAGACTGACTGATGCCTTATTAAACCTCAGCATTACATCCTTGCTTTTGCATACTAGCCCTCTGGAAATGAATGCTAACATTGCATTTCCCTTCCTTACCACCGACTAAACCCGCAAATTAATCTTCAGAGTATCCTGCAAGAGCACTCCCAAGTCCTTCTGCACTTCTGATTTTTTAAATTCTCTCCTTTTAAAAAAATTGTCCATGCCTTTATTCTGACTGCCAAAGTATATGTCCATGCACTTCCCTATATTATACCCTATCCATCACTTCTTTGTCCATTCCCCTAATCTAAGTCCTTCTGCAAACACCCTCCTTCTTCAAAAATACTTGCCCCTCCAACTACAGTGGTGCTAGAAAGTTTGTGAACCCTGTAGATTTTCTCTATTTCTGCATAAATATGACCTAAAATATGATCAGATCTTCACGAGTCCTATAACTAGATTAAGAACATAAGAACATGATAACACAAGAAATAGGAGCAGGAGTAGGCCATTCGGCCCATCAAGCCTGCCCCCCAATTCGATAAGATCATGGCTGATCTGTCCGTAAACTCAGCTCCATCTACCTGCCTTTCCCCCATAACCCTTAATTCCCCTACTATGTAAAAATCTATCTAACTGTATCTTAAATATATTTAGTGAAGAAGCCTCAACTGCTTCCCTGGGCAGAGAGTTCCACAGATTCACCACTCTCTGGGAAAAACAATTTTTCCTCATCTTCGTATGAAACCTTCTCTCCTGAATCTTGAGGCAATGTCCCCTAGTTCTAGTGCCACCTACCAATGGAAACAACTTTCCTACTTCTATCTTATCTATCCCTTTCAAAATTTTGTATGTTTCTATAAGATCCCCTCTCATTCTTCTGAATTCCATAGAGTATAGTCCCAGGCAACTCAATCTCTCCTCATAGGTTAACCCCTTCATCTCTGGAATCAACCTGGTAAACCTCCTCTGCACTGCCTCCAAAGACAGTACTGCATATCCTTCCTCAAGTATAGAGACCAGAACTGCACACACTTCTCCAGGTGCGGCCTCACCAGTACCCTATATAGTTGCAGCATGACCTCTCTGCTCTTGAATTCAATCCCTCTAGCAATGAAGGCCAACATTCCGTTTGCCTTCTTAATAACCTATTGTACCTGCAAGCCAACTTTTTGCGATTCATGCACAAGCATTCCCAAGTCCCTCTGCACAACAGCATGCTGCAATCCTTCACCACTTAAATAATAATCTGCTCTTCTACTATTCCTTCCAAAGTGGATGATCTCACATTTACCAACATTGTATTCCATCTGCCAGACCTTGACCCACTCACTTAACCTATCTATATCCCTCTGCAGACTCTCCACATCTTCTGTATAATTTGCTTTTCCACTCAGCTTAGTGTCATCAGCAAATTTTGCTATGCTACACTCAGTCCCCTCTTCCAAATCATCAGTGTAAATGGTAAACAGCTGCAGGCCCAGCACCAACCCCTGTGGCACCCCACTCACCACCAACTGCCAACCGGAGAAACACCCACTTATACCAACTCTCTGCCTTCTATTGGTTAACCAATCTACTATCCATGCCAATACACCTCCTCCGACTCCATACATCTGTATCTTACTTATAAGTCTCTTGTGCGGCACCTTATCGAACGCCGTCTGGAAATCCAAGTATACGACATCCACCTGTTCCCCTCTATCCACTGCGCTCATTATGTCCTCAAAGAACTCCAGTAAGTTTGTCAAGAAAGATTGAATACGTTGGAACTTTATTCCCTTAAATGTAGAAGACTGAGAGGAAATTTGATAGAGGTGTACAAAATTATGAGGGGTATAGATAGGGAAAATGCTAGCAAGCTTTTTCCACTGAGATTGGGTGAGACTACAACTAGAGGTCACAGGTTAATGGTAAAAGGTGAAATGTTTAATGGGAACACAAAGGGAAACTTCTTCACTCAGAGAGTGGTGAGAGTGTGGAATGAGCCGCCAGTGCAAGTGGTGGATACAATTTCAATTTCAGTGTTTAAGAGAAGTTTGGATACCTACCTGGATGGGAGGGGTATAGAGGGCTGTGGTCCAGGTGCAGGCTGATGGGACTAGGCAGTTTAAATGGTCTGGCATGGACTAGATGGGCCGAAGGGCCTGTTTCTGTATCGTAGTTTTCTATGATTTTATCACGTGTGCTGCTCAAGTAATTCCTATGTGTGCCACTTCTACTTATTACAAGTGCTCAAATTTGTAAAGCAGAGACTATTTCAAAATGCATGACAGCATGCCGACCAGCTATCAGCTCCCTGTGACTAACAATATCCTAAAAGTTGTGCAATCAAACACAGAAAACCAGTTGTAATTCTGAGCACCACACACTAAATGCTGGAGGAACTTAGCAGGTCAGGCAGCATCTATGGAAATAAACAGTCCATGCTTCTGGCCGAGACCCTTCATCAGCTGTAATTCTGTACATTTTAAGTAAGGAAACCATAATTAGCTTGGTAATTTGAACATAGAGTGCTCATAAACTCCAGCCTTTTGTGATACGTCACCATAACAGTACCTGCCTCTCAGCCAATCTTCTACCCATGCCAGCAGCTTTCCAGTAATACCACGAGCTCTCATCTTGTTAAGCAACCTCATGTGCAGCACCTTGTCAAAGTCCTAATAAACAACATTTACTGACTCTATCCTTCCTGTTATTTCCTTAAAGGGTTCGAAAAGATTTGTTGGGCAAGATTTCCCCTTCAGAAAACCACGCTGACTTTGGCCTGTTTTATCACATGCCTCCAAGTACCCCAAAGCCTCATCCTTAATAACAGACACCACATCTTTCCAACCACTGAAGTCAGGCTAACTGGCCTATCTTTTCCTTTCTTCTGCCTCCCTCCCTTCTTAAAGAGTGAAGTGATATTTGCAATTTTCCAGTCCTTGGGAATCATTCCAGAATCTACTGATTCCTGAAAGATGCCTCCACAATCTCTTCAGCTACCTGGGATGTAGTCTCTACCTTCAAACTTTTCAGCTTCCCAAGTGCCTTCTCCTTTGTAACAGCAGCAACACGTACATCTATCCCCTGATACTCTCACATTTCTAGCATTTTGCTAGTGTCTTCCGTAATGAAGATTTACACAAAATATTTAAGTTCATCCATCATATCTTTGTCCCCCTTTACTACCTCTTCAGCGCCATTTTCCAGCAGTCTGTTATCCACTCTCATCTACAAATGTATATATATCTAAAAAATTTTTTTGTATTCGATTTTATATCATAGGCTTTTTTCTTTTTATGGCTTATTTAGTTGCCTTCTGTTGGCTTTTAAAAGGTTCCTAATCCTTTAACTTCCCACTAGTTCTTGCTATAGTAGTACATCTCCTCTCTTCATATCCTTTTCAGCCACAGTTGTCTTATCCTTCCTTTAGAATACTTCCTCAGCTTTGGGATTTATCTTTCCTGCACCTTCTGAATTCCCCCCAGAAACACCAGCCATTACTGTTCTGCTGTCATCCCTACAGTGTCCCTTTCTGATCAGCTTTTCCTCTCTCGTGCTTCTGTCATCCCTTTACCCCACTGTAATACTGATACATCTAATTGTAGCTTCTCCTTCTCAAACTGCAGGGTGAATTCTGATCATTGTCTCCTAAGGGTTCCTTTACCTTAAATTCCCAATTATTATTTCACACAATTTTATATATACAAACAGAGGCACCCCAGGCCCTCTGCTTAACTACCTGTCCTTCCAATACAATATGCATCCTCAGATGTTAGGCTCCCAACTATGATTTTTAAGCCATGACTCAGAGATGCCCATAACATCATACCTGCCAATCTCTAACTGTGTTACAAGATCATCATATTCCGTATATTGTGTGTATTGAAATATAGCACTTCTAGTCCTGTATTCATCACTCTTTTTGATTTTGGTCCCCACTTTAACCCATCCCACTGACTGCAAATTTGTCCTATCATCTGCCTATCCTTCCTCACAGTCTCCCTACACACTATATCTCATTGTATACCACCTGCCCCATCCTCAACCATATCACTGTGGTTCTCATGCCTGTGCTAAATTAGTTTAAATCCTCCCCAACAGTTCTAGCAAACCTGCCCGCAAGGATACTGGTCCCCATTGAGTTCAGGTGTAACCTGTCCTTTTTGTACAGGTCATACATTTCCCAGAAGAGATCCCAATGATCCAGAAATCTGAAATGCTGCCTCCTACCCCAATTCTTCAGCCACATATTCATCTGTCAAATCATCCTATTCTCACTAGCGTGTGATACAGGTAGCAATCCAAAGATTACTATCCTGGAGGTCCTGCTTTTCAGCTTTCTGCCTCACCCTATAATTACTCTTCTGGACCTCCTCCCTTTTCCTACCCATGTCACTGATACCAATATCTACCATGACTTCCGGCTTTCATCCTCCCCCTTTAGAATACCATGGACCTGACCAAGACTTCCCTGACCCTGGCACCTGGGAAGCGACATACCATCCGGGTGTCTCTTTCACGTCCACAGAATCTGCTTTCTGCTCCTCCAATTAGGGAGTCCCTTATCACTACTGCACTGCTCTTCTCTTCCCCACCCCCACCTTTCCTTCTGAGCCACAGCACCAGACTCAGTGCCAGAGACTCGATCGCTGCAGATTCCCCCAGTAGGTCGTAGCCTGCCACCCCCACCAACAGTTTCCAAAGTGGTATACTTATTATTGAAGGGAACGGCCACAGGGGTACCCAGCAATGACTGCCAATTCCCTTTCCCTTTCCTGACAGTCGCCCTGGTATCTATCTGTGTCCTGCAACTACCTCCCTGTCGCTCCTATCTATCACCTCCTCATTATCATGTATAAACCTAAGGTCATCCAGCTGCAGCTCTGTTTCCTTAACACAGTCTCTATAAGGAGCTGCAGCTCGATGCACTTCGTGCAGGTGCAGCTATCAGGGGGACTGGAGGTCTCCCAGATTCCCACATCTCGTACAAGGAACATACCACTACCTTCAGATCCATTTTCAGCATACTAATTACGTACTAACAGAGAAACTTACTAGAAGCTTACTTAGAACCTCTGCCTGTGCTTGTCCAAGCCTGTTCTCGCCTAAGTCTGTTGAGCCAAAATCAGACCACTCTAACAATGGCCCACTCCAACAATGGCCACCCTGCTTACACCTCCTTTCTTTTTATTGGACTGGCACTGATTGCAGATGCAAAAGAAAAGTCAAAAGTACTAGGCTCTTTTTAAACCTCACACTGCATCATCAACAAGTTACTTCTATTCCAATATCAAACTATGCTGCATCAAAATCTTTATATGTGTATCACCAAACACCGAATTTACTGCACTTGGAGGAACTCAACAGGTCGGGCAGCATCCGTGGAAACGATTAGTCAACGTTTCGGGCCAGAACCCTTCGAGTGCTGCTTTGACCCCAGCATCTGCAGAGTATATTGTGTTTAGAATTTACTGCACTTAAATGGTCATGAGTCATTAACTCTCAATCACACCAACAAAATGGGATATCAATTTTCATGGTATAGAATATGTTTTATCATTGAAGTGTGCATCCCAGTGGTTAAAATCGATACTTTCTGGGATTGAAGGACAGTATCTGTGGTGACCAACCAAGTGTCAGTAACACAATTAACCGGTATGGAAGGGGTACAGCAAGTAAGTTGTGAAAAATCAGTACCTTATCCAGTCCAGCCAACTCATTCTTCAAGCTGTTTTTCTCCTTTGTAAGTCTGTCCTTTTCCTTTTGCAGTCTTTCTACCATGAAGAGGAGCTCTAAAGAAAAGCACAAATATTAAACATTAAAATATTAGATTCCAAACATGGTAGCTATAAACTTTTAAAGCAAACAGGCAAAATTTTGTGGTTGTACAAATTTAGTACTGCTTTAAACAGATTCATTTTATTTTAAATCAAAGAAGTCCTCTCTCTTTAGTACTTGTTAGCTCAGTCCCAAATGAGAGCAAGTGCTCTACTGATTCCATAATACAAGGAATCATTCTGGAATCTCTTCTTTCTCTCTACCTACCTATCTAAACAATAATCACATTCCACAGATATCATTACCTGAATGAATTATCTTCCAATCCTTCTTAAATACTAAGCTGGCATTCAAGGACTATAGATGCCATGTCTTTCCACAAAAAGAGAGAAAGTCAATATGCCAATGAAGATGATTTGAGAGACATAACATGGGAGAAAATTAACATGTGCATGGATAAATAAAGGAGAACTAAGACAGATTTGTTATTCGACCAATGCATTTATATATTCGCCATGAAGGTCAGAGGCTGGAAAAGAGGGTGCTGATGTGAATCTAGACTCAAAGGATATGGCGAGAAGGCAGGTGTATGGGGTTGAGTGGGATCTAGGATCAGCCATGATGGAATGGTGGAGCAGACTCGATGGGCTGAATGGCCTAATTCTGCTCCTATGTCTTATGGTCTTCTAAGAGTATCTTAAATGCCTCTGCCACCATCCCTGGCAGCGCGATCCACGTACTCACCATTCTCCATCAAAAAAACCTTAACTCTGACAGGACCTGTATGTATCAATACATTCAATGAGAGTATTGTGAAGAATGGTTGTTGCTAATATCAATGGTCTGGATGGGAAAGACAACCAGAGATAATCAACACTGATTAGCTAAAGTAGGCTAAAGCCTCCTCAGTTAATGTGCTTGTGTCACATTGTTCTGTTAAATTTCTATAAGTTGTGATTCTTGGATATGAAAGTCCATTGATTCAAAGCAGGAAGCAGCAGCACAGCCAAGTGATCAGATTTACCAAACTGCAGTGAGGGGCAGAACAATAGGAGCCTCCGATTGTGATACAGCAGTGACCGAGTGTGTTTGGTTCTCTGGTGTTGAGGGTGACATGTTGATGGTAGTTACACAGATAATTCTTCAGGCTTGCCCAATGAAGTCCCCAGTAATGATGAGGAGGGCACTGGAGTATGCCATTTTATGTTTAATGACACTCAATTCCCTAAGTGCTACATCTGCCTAAGGCAGGATATAGACTAGAGTCAGGATGACAGTGGTAAACTCCCTCACTAGGTAAAGCAGTCAGCACTCTACCAGCTGATGTTGCAGGTTCAGGAAGCATGAATGGGACAAGACTGTCACATTCATGCACCATCACAAATTTATCATTAAACAGTTGCCTCTTCCCTGAGAGAGATTCCCTTCCCTGACACAGTTGTCTAGTCCATTCAGTTGATGAAGAAACCCTCGGGCTGGTGCACTATGTCTATTGTGTTGGAGGCAGCCATGTTCTCTGTGAAACAGAGTACATAGCAATTACTCATATCCCACTGATACAGCAGTTCTGCTTTTAGGCCTTCCATCTTGTACATTGGCCAAAGATGCCAGTGAGGAGGACCTACCCTAAGTCTTCCCTAACAACCATGTTCTCCAACATTATGGACGCTTCCATGAACCTTCCAGGTGCTCTACTTACATTCGGGAAGGTGGAATTTGCTAAGTTTGTCAGATGATCATAAGATTGCTAATATATTTAAATAGTTTAACAGCCTGTTTGATACCACAGTATTCCTGGCTACAGATTTGAGATTTAGAAGTTCAGAACATGTTCTACTGCCTTCATAATGTCGCCCCTCTCCAGCACTATTTTATAACTCTGCACAATTTATATTGACTAAAATACTGAATGGACCAAATGCATTATAAACTCAGCTAAAGTGAAAGACAGGAAACTAGGATATCAAGGTACAAAGGTCAGCAAAGGTTTACAGATAGGTAAGTTGACTGGGTAAAAATATCACAGATGGACATAATGTAGTTAATTCGAGGTTATCTACTTTGGTAGAATAAGGATGTTAGGTGAGCCATAAGCAACCAACATTTATTGGCTTGCTATCAACCAATTCCACGCTGGCTTTCTCTGATGGGTCATCGTTCCAGACAACATCTTGAATGCTCTTCGTGACCTGGTTGCACTGTTGATTTTGGCTGTGTGGTTTATTCTATGTTCCAGCTTTGTTCTATCTTCAAGCTCAGGATCTCATCTGTAGTTATAGGCTAGCACACACAACAGTTAGCAACAAGATGCTGTATTTAGGACAGGCACCTCGTTCTGAAAATCAGGTACTGCTGAACATGAGCATTATGTCAACCACATCCTACCCAAGAACCCGTATGACCAATCGTTTCACAAAACTGTCCAATAGCAAAGAGCCGCACTCTTCAGTGTTCGCTATCACTGTTTGAAACTTGTCAAACATGACACCAGTAACTTTATCACATATGCTGGTGTCATCAATCATGAATGTGAAAAGTTCAAGCTGGGTAATTTGACTGAATCACAGTTTAAATGTCTAAATTTTATTTGTGGACTTGCCGATGCAGCCTCCTGGAGCATGACCCTAATATGACTCTACAAGTTGTCACTCAAGACAGTTAGCGTTTGATCAACCTGAAATACGATTCCAACATGGTCGAGCAAAATCATGTCAACGCAATTTCCAATGGGCCATTCATCATCACTCAGCAAGTCTCCAAGAGCCAGCCACAGCCTGTTGGAGTTGTGGTGCATAGCACTGTGCAAGAAAATGCCTGTGCAAGAAAATGCCAGTGCAAGAACCACATATGCAGCATATGCCAATGCCATTGTCAGAAAGGAGGCTTTTGCCACCCTTCACTGTCTTTTAAGCCAGTGAAACACAAGGGCAAGTAGTTTAAAGGCCATCAAACTCCGCAAACAGTTTAATGACTACATTCAAAGTTGATTTCGTCACAAGAAGATGGTACAACAATATCAACAATCATTTGGTCAAGCTACAACTCAAAATGGCATTAGACATTATCATCTCCAAAAGCAGGTGGCAGACTCTTGAGACCCCACCAGTCCAATCAACTCATCACTGTGCCTGTAGTGTATCGGGTGGAACCTTTCAGCTATTTGGTGAACTGCACTGCATGGTGAAGTTGTTAAGTACTCACATTGGGCAGCTCCAATAGTCAACATCAAGAAAGCCAACAGTAGTGAAGACTTCTCAACTATTCTCAATACAGTTTTGGAGACACATCAATACCCACATCAGTACCGACAGATCTCTTCACCACGTTGAACTACTTTGCAAAGTTAAACTTGGCTGAAATCTACCTCCAAGAAGTGGCAGAAAATTCACAGGAGCCTCTCACCATTACAACACATAAAGGGTTATGTGTTATTTTCCCTCCTCTGTCTATCTTTTAAAGGTGGCTCCTTCAACATTCCAGCAGCTTATGGATACCATGCTAAGTAGATATTGACAGTGTTACCTCAACAACACTCTTACAATGGGCACAGATCAGAAAGAACTGAACCTACTACAAGACTTTGAATTGTGACTTCTGGCAGAAAGATGCAGCCTCCTTCAAGTATCTGGGGTTCATCATAGGTGAGCATGGTCATTGCTCAGATCCAAAACATCACTGCTATCTTAAAGATGCTTCTACCATCAGATGTCAAGTTCAAAGTTCAAAAGTAAATTTATTATCAAAGTATATGTATGTAACCAGGTACAACCCCGAGATTTAATTTCTTGCAGTCATTCACAGTAAATACAAGAAACACAATAGAATCAATGAAAGGCTACCCCAACAGGGCAGACAAATAACCAATGTGTAAAAGATAACAAATTGTGCAAAAAAAGAAAAAAAGTAATATATAAACAATAAATATCAAGAACATGAATATCGAGAATTGAAACTTGCAGGAAAAGATCAACAGTGGCTAAAGAGTAATACAGGAGAGAGTTAGAGAACAAGCTTGGGCAGAGTAGCACAGGGGAGGTGTGGAGAGGCATGAAGAACATCACTGGCTTCAATCAGCCTAGCTGTAGAGCCTCAGGATACAGCCATGAATGGGCTAATGAGCTAAACCCTTTCTTCAATAGGTTTGACAATTGCCCTCCTGTTCACAGCCCCCTCAGCACACCAACTCAGATGCTGAGGCATCCAATGCTCCCTCAGCACCAATACCTCCCCTCCTCCCCCCTCCAGTTCAACACGTGGATGAACAATACAGGCTACCGCTGTCTGCACAGTCTACTTCCCCTACTTGCCCTGTACCTACTATCCATACCTCCACATACCAACTGCTATCGTCCCAATCTTCACCTTCCCTAGCTCCCACTTTCCACCAACTCCCCAGTCATCATGGACTCACCTTCACTACTGAGTAGGTGAGAAGGGCTCTGGGGAAACTCAGGCACGGCAAAGCATCGGGACCAGATGGTGCAAACTCCAAGGTCCTGAAGGAGTGTGCTGAGGAGCCGCATGGAGCTCACCAGCACATTTTCAGTCTGAGTCTCAGCCTGGAAAGGATCCCGACTGTGTGGCAAACATCATGTGTGGTCCTAGCATCCAGGAAGTCTTGAAGGACTACCGTCCAATTGCCCTAACCTCACACATTATGAAGACCCAAGAGAGGCTGGTCCCTGGCTCATCTCCGACCCCTGGTCAGATCAGCACTTGATCCCCTGCAGTTTGTCTAACAAGAGCACATTGGAGTCAACAATGCTGTCATCTACCTGCTGAACAGAGATTACTCCCGTTTGGTTAAGCAATGCAGCACTACGAGGATCATGTTTTTTGATTTCTCAAGTGCCTTGAATATCATACTGCCTTCATTGCTGGGGGAAAAGTTCTGTTCACTGCAGGTTGGCACTTCCGTTACATCCTTGATAATGGACTACCTGACTGGTAGACCACAGTTTGTGCAGCTTCAGAGCTGTATGTCAGACACGGCTATAAGTAGCACCGGAGCCTATAGGGGACTGTATTGGTCCCTTTTCTGTTTATCCTCTATACCTCAGCATTTAGATACAACACCGACTCATGTCATGTGCAAGAATTCTCTGGTGACTCAACAATAGTTGGGTGTATAAAAGGAGAATGGGAGGATGAATACAGGGCCCTGATGGAGGACTTTGTCAAAGGATGCAAGCTGAATCATCTGCAGCTCAACATCAGTAAGACAAAGAAGATGGTGATGGACTTCAGGAAGGCTAAGCCTGCATATTGCTCCCTGTTACTACTGATGATGAGAACAAGGATGTGGTGAGGACCTACAAGTATCTGGGGGTGCACCTAGATAACAGATTTGAGTGGAGCACCAACACAGAGGCTGTGTACAAGAAGGGCCAGAGTCACCTCTGCTTCCTGAGAAGACTGAGGCCCTTTGGAGTATGATTGTTCTACTAGTCTGTTGTCATAATTACCACCTATGCAGTGGTGTGCTGAAGAAATGGCATCAACACGGTGATGCCAACTGATTAGAAAGGCTGGCTCTGTCATAGGAGTCAAACTGGACACACTGGAGGCTGTGGTAGAACAAAGGACCCTACGGAAAACCTGGCAATTCTGGACAATGTTTCTCACCCTCTGCATGTCACCTTGGCCGAATAGGAGCACTTTTAGTAACTAAGCAACTATGATGCTCCAAAGAGTGTTATATGAGGTCATTCTTACCCTCAGCCATTAGGCTCCATAATAAGTCAACCTATAGATAGGGAAGTGATGACCCCCTCCTGTTAGATTGCTTGTGGTAACATTTTTGTTTATCCTTTCTTACTTCTCTTTTAATATTTGTATATCTATGTACTTGTAATGCTACTGTGACATTGTCATTTCCTTTGGGGTCAATAAAGTATCCATCTATCTATCTATGAGAAGAAGAGCCCTTGAAAGTGAGTATAGGGGTTATGGGAACAGTTCAGTGATGGGTGAATGAAGTTCAGTGAAGTGATACCCTCTGGTTCAAGAGCTTGAGGTTGATGGGTAATAACTGTTCCTCAACTTGGTGGTGTGGGTCCAGAGGCTCACTACCTTCTTCCTGATAGCAGCAGCGAGAAGAGAGCGTGGTCTGGATAGCGAGGATCCTTGATGATAGATACTGCTCTTCTGTAACAGTTCTCTGTGTAGATGCGGTCAAAGTTGGGGAGGACTTTGCCGGTGATGGACTGGGCTGTGTCTTCTTTTTGTAAACTTTTCCATTCAAGGGCATTGGTGTTTCCATACCAGGCCATGATGCAACCAGTCAATAAATTTTCCACCGCACATCTATAGAAGTTTGTCAAAATTTTAGGTGACATCCCAAATCTTTGCTAATTTCTAAGAAAGTAGAAGTGCTACCATACTTTCTTCATAATGGCACTTATGAGCTAGACCCAGGACAGATCCTTTGAAAGGATAACATAACACTGAGGAATTTAAAGTTACTGATCCTCCAATAAGGACAGGCTCATGAACCTTGGGTTTCTTCCTCCTGAAGTCAATAATCAGCTCCTTGGATTTGCTGACACTGAGTGAGAGGTTGTTCTTGTGCCACCACTTAGCCAGATTTTCAATCTCCCTCCTATATGCTGATTTGTCACCATCTCTGATTCAGTCATGAATAGTGGTGTAGTAGGCAAACTTAAATATGGTATTGCAGCTGTCTTTAGCCTCACAGTCATAGGTATAAAACAAGTACAGCAGGGTGCTAAGCACACAGTACTGATGGCAATTGTGGAGGTTTCATTGCCAATCTGAACTGACTAAGTTCTGCAAGTGAGGAAATCGAGGATCGAAGGAGGTTTTGAGGTCTAAGGTCTTGAAGCATTTGATTAGTTTTGAGGGGATGATAGTATTCAATGCTGAGCTGTAGTTAATGAAGAGCATCCTGATATATGCATCTTTGCTGTCCAGCTGTTCCAGGGTTGAGTGAAGCACCAATAAAATGACATCTGTTGCTGACCTGTAATGACGATAGGAATATTGGAGCAGATCCAAGTCACTCCTCAGGCAGGAGTTGATGTGTTTCATCACCAACTTCTGAAAGCATTTTATCAGTGGATGTAAGTGCTACTGGATGATAGTTATTGATCTTAGGCAAATTTTAATTAAAGCCTGGTGGGTACTTCAGAATGCTGAAGAAAGAGGTTAAAGATATCAATGAACACTCCAGCCAGTTGATCGGCACAGGTCTTTTTAAACGGCCAGGTACCCCATCTGGGTTGGATGCTTTCTGTGGGTTCACCCCCCTGAAGGATGCTCTTATGTCGGCCTTAGACTGAAATCACAGGGTCATCGGGGACTTTGGAAGTTTGTGAAGGAATCTCCATGTTTGACAGTCAAAGCGAACATAAAAGGCATAAAGGTCATCTGGAGGCAAAACAATGTTGCCACCAATGTCACTTGGTTTCACTTTGTAGGAGGTGATAGCATTCAAGCCCTACCACAGCTGTTGAACATCCTTCAGCGATTCAGGTTTGGTCCAGAATTGCCAATTCACATTTAAGATGGCTTTCCGGATTGTACTTGGACCCCGCATATTTTACTTGGTTGCCAGACTTGAACACCACATATATGGCCGTCAGCAGATTGCAGATTTCAGATTTCATGGTTTATCCAGGGCTTCTGGTTGTGGAAGGCTCTAAATGATTTTGTAGGGACACACTCATTCATCTATGACTTTTTATAAAGTCTGTGACAACTGTGGCATATTCATCCTATGACCATCTCTTCATTGTCCTTACTTCTAGAGCATTGCTCTTTAGCCTCTGCCAGCATGCAGGTAGGAGGAGGACATCCAAATGATTAGATTTCCCAAAGCGCAGTCTAGGGATCGAACGGTAAGCATTCATTACGGTAATATATCAGTGGTCGAGTGTGTTAAGACTCCTGCTGCTGCAGGTGATATTTGAGAGTCAGAGAGTCATTAAGAAGTACAGCACATAAGCAGGCCCTTTGACCCATCTAGTCCATGCCAAAACCATTTAAACTGCCTACTCCCATCAACCTGCACCAGGACCATAGCCCTTGATATCCCTACTATCCATGTACTTATCCAAACTTCTCTTAAATGTTGAAATCGAGCTCACGTGGATCACTTGTGCTGGCATTTTATTCCACACTCTCACAACCCTCTGAGTGAAGAAGTTTCCCCTCATGTTCCCTTAAACTTTTCACCCTTAAGCCATGACCTTTGCTTGTAGTCCCATCCAACCTCAGTGGAAAAAGCCTGCTTGCATTCACCCTATCTATACCCCTCATAATTTTGATACCTCTGTCAAATCTCCTCTCAATGTTCTATGTTCTAAAGAATACAGTCCTAACTTATTCAATCTTCCCTTATAACTCACGTCCTCCAGACCTGGCAACATCTTTGTAAATTTTCTCTGCACTCTTTCAACCTTGTTTACATCTTTCCTATAGGTAGGTGACCAAAAATGCACACAATACTTCAAATTAGGCCTCACCAACATCTTATACAACTTCAACATAACATTCCATCTTCCGTACATAATACATTGACTTATGAAGGCCAATTTGCCAAAAGCTTTCTTTTCGACCCTATCTACATGTGATGCCACTTTCAACAAATTAGTACCCTTACTCCTTAGTGCCCTACCCTGGTTAATACTACCGAAGTGCAAAACCTTCCACTTGTCTGCATTAAATTCCATCTGCCATTTTTTAGCCCATTTTTCCAGTTGATGCAGATCCCTCTGCAAGCCATGATAGCCTTCCTCACTGTCCACTACACCACCAATCTTGGTGTCATCCACAAATTTGCTGATCCAGTTAACCACATTGTCATCTAGATCACTGATATAGATAACCAACAACAAAGGACCCAGCACAAAAGGCACACCACTAGTCACAAGCCTTCAGTCAGAGAGATAACCCTCTACTACAACTCTCTGGCTTCTCGCACAAAGCCAAAGTCTAACCCAATTTACTACCTCATCCTGAGTGCCTAGTGACTGAACCTACTTGACCAGCCTCCCATCAGGACTTTGTCAAATGCCTTACTAAAGAGCACATAGATAACATACACTGCCTTGCCTTCATGCACCTTCCTGGTAACTTCCTCAGAAAAAAATCTAATTAGTCATGATCTACCATGCACGAAGCCAGACTGACTATCTTATATCAGTCCATGTCTAATAAACTCTACTCAGGCTTCCAGCCAGGTACAGGCATCAATTATAACCGACGTTTCGATGACGAACTTTGCCATCTCCTTTTTGAGGGTTCCTCCTCATTGTTAGGTTTCTTGGTTTTTCTGTCAGCCCCTTTAAGAGCTTAGTCTCCAAGTATCCTGAAACCTTATCCTTAATAATAGACTCCAACGCTTTCCCAACCACTGAAGTTAGGCTAAATGGCCTATAATTTCCTTTCTTTAGTCTTCCTCCCCTCATAAAGAGAGGGGTGACATTTGCAATCTTCCAGTCCCCTGGAACCATACCAGAATCAAGTGATTCTTGAAAGATCATGACCAATGCATTCATCACCTCTTCAGCAACCTCTGTCAGGACTCTGGGATGTAGTCCATCTGGTCCAGGTGACTTATCCACCTTAAGACCTTTCAGTTTGCCTAACACTTTTTCCTTTGTAATAGCAATGGCACTCACTCCTGCTTGCTGATACTCTTGGACCTCTGGCACACTGCTTGTGTCTTCCACAGTGAAGACAAATGCAAAGCACCCATTAAGTTCATCTGCCATTTCTTTGTCCCTCATTACTATCTCACCAGCGTCATTTTCCAGGTGCCTAATATCAATTCTCACCTCCCTTTTACCCTTTATATAACTGAAAAAACTTATGGTATCCTGCTTTATATTATTGGCTAGTCTGCCCTCATATTTAATCTTTTCCCTTCTTATAGCTTTTTTAATTGCCTTTTGTTGGATTTTAAAAGCTTCTCAATCATCCAACTTCCCACTCACTTTTGTTACCTTATATGCCCTTTCCTTGGAAGTCTTCAACTTCCCTTGTCAGCCATGGTTGCCTACCCCTGCCATTTGAGAACAACTTCTGTGGGACAGATCTATCCTCTGCCTTGTGAACTTTCCCAGAAGCTTCAGGTGCCTCTTTTCTGCCCTCATCCAACCAGTATCCCCCTCCAATCCACCTGGACAAGCCCCTCTCTCATGCCTCTGCAATTCCTTTTATTCCATTGTGATACTGATACATGTGACTTGTGCTTCTCCCTCTCAAACTGCATATGAATTCAATCATATTATGATCGCTACCTCCTAAGGGTTCTTTTACGTTAAGCTCCCTAATGAGATCCGGGTTATTACACAACACCCAATCTAAGTTAGCCTTTTCCCGAGTACAGTTACAATTGTGTCATTATCCTTATTACATGCCTTTTCCAGCTCCCTTTGCAATCTCAACCCCACATCTTGGATACAATTTGGAGGCCTACATATGATTCCCATAATTTTTTTTTACCCTTGCAATTTCTTAACACCACCCACAAAGATTCAACATTCTCTGACCTTATGTCATCTATTTCTAAAGATGTAATTCCATCTCTTTTCAATAGAACCACACTACCGCCTATGCCTTCCCACCTGTCCTTTCGATACAGAGTATATCCTTTGATCTTAAGTTCTCCACTATGGTCTTCTTTCAGACACAACTCACTGATGCCCACAACGTCATACCGACTAGTCTCTAACTGCACCATGAGTTCGTCCACCTTATTCTGAATGCTACACACATTTAAACACAGCACCTTCAGTCCTGTGTTCTATACCTCTTTGAATTTTGCCTCTGTGGTACAGTTTAACTTTTTGCTCTTGCACCATTTGCACCAAATCATTGGCTTGTCCTTCCTTACATTCATGTTATACCCATCATCTACGTGTAAACCTGCTGGCTCATCCTCAGCTCTATCAACACACACAAAATGCTGGTGGAATGCTGGAGAAGGGAGGGGATCCCATTCTGATATGTCTATCCATGGCCTCCTCTACTGTCAAGATGAAGCCACACTCAGGTTGGAGGAACAACACCTTATATTCTGTCTGGGTAGCCTCCAACCTGATGGCATGAACACTGACTTTTCTAACTTCCGTTAATGCCCCTCCTCCACTTCTTACCCTGTCCCTTATTTATTTATTATTATTTTTTCCCTTTCTTTCTCTCTCTCATTTTTTTCCCTCTGTCCTTCTCACTATAACTCCTTGCCTGCTCTCCATCTTCCTCTGGTGCACCTCTCCTCCCATCCCATGACCCTCTCCCTTCTCCAGCCTTGTATCCCTTTTGCCAATCAACTTTCCAGCTCTTGGCTCCACCCCTCCTGTCTTCTCCTGTCATTTCAGATCTCCCCCTCCCCCTCCCACCTTCAAATCTCTTACTATCTCTTCTTTCAGTTAGTCCTGACAAAGGGTCTCGGCCTGAAATGTCGACTGTACCTCTTCCTATAGATGCTGCCTGACCTGCTGCGTTCCACCAGCATTTTGTGTGTGTTGCTTGAATTTCCAGCATCTGCAGATTTCCTCGTCTCAGCTCTATCATATTGCTTCCCATCCCCTTGCCATATTAGTTTAAACTACTCCCAACAGTTCTAGTAAATCTGCCCACAAGAATATTGGTCCCCCTCGGATTCAAGTGCAACTCCTCCCTATTGTACAGGTTCCAATTATCCAGAAATCTGGATCCCTGCTCCCTGCTCCAATTCTTCAGCCATGCTTTTATCTGCCACCTTATTCTACTCCTGTCCTCACTGTCACGTGGCACAGGCAGCAATCCCGAGTTTACTACCTTTGAGGTCCTGCTTCTCAGCTTCCTTCCTCACTCGCTGTATTCTTTATTCAGGACATCCTCCCTTTTTCTACTTAGTTTGTTGGAACTAATATGTACCACAACTTCTGGCTACTCGCCCTTCCTTTACAAGTTATTGGGAACGCATCCAGAAACATCATGTACCCTGAGACCTGGAAGGCAAACAACAATCCGTGTTTCCTTTTCCCATCCAGAGAATCATCCATCTGTCCCCCGACTATAGAGTCCCCAATTACTGCTGCCATCCTCTTCAGTTTCCTACCCTTCTGAGCCACAGGGCCAGACTCAGTACCAGAGGCACAGCCACTGTTGCTTCCCCCAGGTAGGTTAACACCCCCCCCCCCAACCAACTATACTCAAAATGGAGACAATATTGTTGAGGGGTACGTCCACTGGGGTGCTCTCTACTATCCCTCACCTCTCCTGACAGTCACCCATACAGATGCAAAGAATGCATTTAAGATCTCTCCCATCCATTTTGGCTCCACATATGGAATACCATTCTTATCTTCCAGAAAACCAAGTTTGTTCCTTGCAATCCTTCTGCTCTTAACATACCTGTAGAATCCCTTAGGATTCTTCTTCACCAAACAGCTAGAGCAACCTCATTGCTTCTTTTAACCTTCCCATTTTCTTTCAGAAGTGTTCTCTTATATTTCTTGTACTCCATGAGCACCTTATTTGTTTCTGCTTGCCCTATACCTGCAAAGCACCCCCTTTTTTCTCTTAACCCGGCCCTCAATGTCTCTTGAAAATCAAGGTTCCCTACACTTGTTATCTTTACCTTTTATTCTGACAGGCACAAACAAGCTTTGTACTCTCAAAATTTCATTTTTGAAGGCCTTCCACTTTCCAAGTACACCTTTGCCAGAAACAGCCTGTCCCAATCGACACTTGCCAGATCATTTCTGATACCATCAAAATTGACCTTTCTCTAATTTAGAATCTCAACCCACAGACCAGACCTATCGCTTTGCATATTTACTTTGAAACTAATGGCATTATGGTCACTGGATTCAAAGTGTTCCCCCACACAAACTTCTGTCACCTGCCCTGTCTCATTCCCGAATAGCAGATCCAGCATTGCACGCTCTCTCATTGGGACTTCTATGTACTGATGAAGGAAAGGTTCCTGAACACATTTGGCAAACTCTATCCCATCTAGTCCTTTTATAGTATGGGATTCCTAGTCAATATGTGAAAAGTTAATATCACCTACTACAACAACCTTATGTTTCTTGCAGCAGTCTGCAATTTCTTTACAAATTTGTTCCTTTACATCCCTATGACTGTTGGATGCTCTGAAATTTCTTATTTCTCAGTTCCACCCATAGCACCTCACCAGTCGAGTTCTTCTGACTGTTCTGATGGAGCACTGCTGTGACATTTCCCCTGACTAGTAACGCCAACCCCTCTCCTTTAATCGTTCCCACTCTGTTACATCTAAAACAACAGAACCCCAGGATACTGAGCTGCCAGTCCTGCCCCTCCTGTAACCAAGTCTCACCAATGGCTAAAATGCCATAATTCCAGGTGTAGATCCATGCCTTGAGCTCATCCACCTTTCCTTCTATACTTCTTGCATTGAAATATACGCAGCTCAGGACACTAATTGCACCATGCTCAACCTTTTGATTCCTGACTTTGTCTTAGGTCTTACCAACATTTGCCTCCACAACCTCTCCACTAACTGTTCTGGCATTTTGGTTCCCATCCCCCTGCAAATCTAGTTTGAACCTCACCATGTAGCATTAACAAACTTTCCCGCTAGGATATTTGTCCCCCCTCCAGTTCAGTTGCAAACTGTCCCTTCAGCACAGGTCCCACCTTCCTTAGAAAAGAGCCCAATGATCCAAAGATCTGAAGCCTTCCCTCCTACATCAACTCCTTAGCCACATATTAAACTATATAATCTTCCTAGTTCTGGCCTCACTAGCATGTGGCAAGGGTAGCAATCCTGAGATCACAACCCAAGCACCTAACTCCCTATGCAGAACCTCGTCACTCGTCCTATCCATGTCATTGGTACCTGCATGGACCACGACCTCTGGCTGTTCACCCTCCCACTTAAGAATACTGAGGTCTTGATCCAAGATGTGCTCGGTCCTGACATCCAGGAATCTCGTTCTTGCCCACAGAATTTCCTGTCCATTCCCCTATCACCACAGCATGCCTCTTCTCCTCCTTCCCTTCTGAGTCACTGAGTCCTGCCGAAGGGTTTCGGCCTGAAACGTCAACTGTACTTTTTTCCATGGCCTACTGAGTTTGTCCAGCATTTTATGTGTGTTGTTTGGCAGACTCAGTGCTAGAGACCTGACCGACCACTGTGACTTTCCTCTTGTAGGTCAACCCCTAACCACTCCCCCCTCCCGATAGTATCCAAAGTGATATACCTGTTATTGAGGAGGATGGCCACAAGGGTACTCTGCACTGGCTCCTTAACCCCTTTCTCCTTCCTGACTCTCACCCAGCTTCCTGCACCCTGCACCTTGGGTGTGACTACCTCTCTATATATCCTATCTATCACTCCTTCAGCCTCCCAAATTATCCAGAGTTCATCGAATTTCAGCTCCAATTCCTTAAGTGCATATTTTTAAAAGCTGCAGCTGGACGCATTTTTCAGTTATAGTCATCAGGGACACTGGAGGTCTCCCTGCCTTCCCACATTCCGCAAGATGAGCATTCCACTATCCTGCCTGACATGTCTATTCTCCTGAGCAGATATAAATAAGGGAAGGAAAAGAAACCTAGAGCTCTTCTTTGCTTTCTCTGACTGAAGCACTTTTCGCTGAAGCCTCGAAGAGCCTCAAGTTCACCACTCTGACTGTCCACTATGACAATGGCCACTGCACTTGCCCCTGCTTTCCTTTAATTTGCTCTTGCTGATCAATCCCAAACATGGATTGGTCGCTGGTCAGAACTCAATTACACTGCAGAAACCAGCTGCTGCCCTTTTCTACTCAGACAATGGACCTGAGTGAAATCCCCTTCACTCAAACTTCCAATGTCTGAATTGGTCACTGGTCAAAGCTCTAGGTTAATGATAATTAGGTAGAAATGTCTTCAGACAGGCCTGTTTGAAGTCCCCAACAATGATTTGCAAGGCGTTGGATTAGGCTCTCAGTACGTCAAGTGCCTGCTTGAGGGAGGTATTATGACAAGTCTAAAGCAGCCAACACCTATTGCTTGGCTATCAACCAATCCCAGGCTGACCTTTTCTGATTGGTCATTGTTCTGGACAATGTTTCAAATGCTCTTCATGAACTTTAGATAGTCATGCTCTGACTGCACTGTTGATTTTAGCTGTGTGGTTTGCTGAATAAAGGTATATTCCGTCTTTGTTCTATCTCCAGGCTTAGGAGTAGTTATAGACAAACGAACACAACAAAGGGGATCAACATTGCTTAAAAAGTCTGACACTATAAACAGACTTACAGAATGTACAGAATTAGGATGCAGATTTTTTTTGTAAAACTGTATAAGGCTGTGGTCCTGTGGTAAATTCATACCTCAGATACTTTGTAGTGTTTTGGTCTCCTTTATAAGGCTGATGGATTCCTGGAATAAGAGCATTGTCCATGAAAAAAGTGCAAGCAGAGTGGGTATTTACTCTCTGAAGTGCAGGAAAGAGAAGTGACTTCACTGAAACATAAAACATTCTGATTGAGCTAGACTGAAACCCCTGCTGGAGGAAATTTAAACATGAGAATTCTCTGTCCGAGATACTTGTGAATAATGCCAAATCACTAAGTTTTACTTAGATCACATATAATTACTGTAAACCCCTTACATTCAAGGTTTCACAAGTTTGTGGCCAACTCTTCCATGGTTATCACAACTTCTAGATACAAGAACAGTGTAATACAAGCGGATTAACGGAAGAAGCTGCTGACCTATTCTAGCTAATTAGTATTAATTACCTCCAGCTGCCTTTCCCATCCAGCCCCTTGATTTTAGCAGCAACCATCCTTCACAATACTTCCATTGAGTGTACTGACACTTACTGTACAACCAGTGCAGCTGTGTGAACAATGACAGCTGGCTGGCTACTTAAACAGCAGTGGTTTCCACATAGCAGGAGCCACTTAACATAAGTGGTCTGAAAATACCATATTTATATGAAAAATGATTTGTTCCTCAATAGGTATAGATATTACAGTTTAGTATTGGGACAAGACAAATGTGTGGAGAACATAATAAGCCATGTGGAGATTTATGCAAAAGTGGCCATGAATCACATAATTTTTGGGATCCACAGCAATTTCTGGAATTCCCTCCTGCAAAAGTTAAGGGTATAACGGTAGATCTTATGACCTATGAAGGGGTGGAGAGGTGAGGTGGTAGTTTGTGAAGGAGTGATGTCATGGGTTTATGGGAATTGAGCAAAAAGTGTATGAACAGATCACAACAAATGGCAGAGCAGATTCAAAAGAACTCATGGTCAACTCCCGGTCCTATTTTTCTCTTAACTTCATGTTCGTTTCGTTTGAAAAACTATATAGCCTGTAGAACATTAAACGATTCATTAAAGGATGGAAAAAGAGCTTTGATGAATAATTGTTTTTGGGCTGTACCAGCAGCACTGCAGTTTTCTTTTGATTACATTAATAATTTACAGAGTATATGGTAAAGTTTTGAAATTTGCAACTGAAATAACTTAGAGTACAGTTCAGTAAATCAGGAATGGATTTCAAGAGGACAGAGACAATAGGCAGACACAAGATCACACGAAGAATTTGGAACGCGTCACTTCACAGGACAACTGGAAGTAGGTTCAACAGCATTCAAATCAAAAATGGATAAATCTTGCAAGAAAAGTGGGAAGGAATGGGAGGTTGTAGGACTAACTGGATTGTTCTTCAAAAAAAAAACTGAAGCAAGCAAAATGGTTCAAATGGCCACCTCATGCCATTGTTTGTGCCACTGTTTGAGCAATGCTAGATGTTCTAGACTTGGTTTATGCCAAGTGAGCTTTTTCCAGCAAGGACGTCATTAATAGTCTCTCTGCCCTTAGGAAATTTCTCAGCAGCTATACCTATTCTTGTTCACCAGTCAAAATGCATAATGTTTTCTTTATAGTATTCTCTCCCCTATCTATCTTATATGGTTAGTCAGCACTCCAATTATATGTGAGAAATGGACATTTGAGTTAGTTGATGTACTGTATAGCTACTTCCTCTTACAGGTGAAAATCTCCAGGAGAGAAAGTATCCAGTTGAAACCTCACCAATGTTAATGCAGCCAGGTGAGCAAGCACTGGCACCACCAGACATACGTTTGCAAGATGTAGAGTCTTGTTCCAGCATAGACATTCTTTGCTTTCTCTCCATTTGTGTCTGCTGCAGCTGCTGAAGTTTTTGCTTAGAGGTCATTAGCTGTAGCTCTAACTCATGATTCATGATCTGGAAAATGCAAGAGAGAGGAACCAAAACATTTCGAAATGAATGAATAGCAAATGTACTTAAAATTAAAAATCCAAATAAAATTAATGGTCATTACTCTTTTCTATTTGACTTTGAGTCAAAGATCAACATCTGCTTAAGTGGGAAAATAGCAGACATTCTTATGCAAACTTTTTCCATAGTCAGTTAACATCCAACATAGAGATCAATGTAAATTTAAATTCAACATTGAGTGAAAAAATCAAAAACTGCAGATGCTAGAAATCTAAAGTAAAAACAAAAAATACTGGAAATACTCAGCAGGTCAGGCCGCATCTGTGTGAATAGAAACAGAGTTAATGTTTCTTTATCCGAACATTCTGACCCTTTTGTAGAACATTCAACATCCGTTTGCATAGTCTACAACTTCCTTTATACTTTTATCAAAAGATGTTGGAAGTTTTGGGATAAATAATTCCCAATACAGATATGATGTCCATTTATTCCTGAATTTTTATACATATTTACAGTGCTCAAATAGTATATCTGGTTGAAATCATATTTTTTAAATTTTGGTGATCTAAGGTCGACTTCCTCTACAGCAGCAGTTATTCTGAAAGCACAGTAAAGCACAGGTACCTGAGGTTCATGTCTGCTATAAATGAAACTATACTTTCATTTCAAAGTATAGTTTCAAAGGATCTATACTCTCCCATTGCAGGCATCTTGTGTGTAGAAAATTTCCCATCTTCATACCATATTCTGCTGCCTAGGCCTCAAACTCTGGAATTCCCTCTTGAAACTTCTTTTCCTTTTCCAACTTTCAATCCCTGTTTAAGGTTCTTGAAACCTCCCTCTTTACTGGTTGTATAATCCTAATGAGACTTATCAACAAATGTTAAGATACTGTACCTACAATGACTGTAAGTGTTAAAGATGTGAGATAAATACAACATATTGTTGAGTAGTATTTTAAAGTAGGGTGTTAATGCTGAACCTGAAACAAGGTACTCTAATCTGAAAAGATTAACTGTGAGAGTAGAAGAAGCTGGATTACTGCAAACAGGAGAAGATGGCGGCGCGATGGCAGCACACGTGGCCTCTCTGGTGATTGATGTCTGTAATTGTCAAGTAGGGGACCTTGCACAACTCTGATTTGATGGAGACAGACGTGAGAGTACGGAGAAACATCTGGAAAACTTCTGAAATGGCTGCTTCGCTGCCACTGCTACTGTGTTGTAACCGGAATCTCCACAGCAGAAGGCCCGAATCCTCGGCTTTACTTGTTTCTGTGGCCGGGGCGAGGTCGAAGGCGCTCGGGAGGCTGTATCAGAGGGGCTGGTCGGAGGCTCGAAGTTTTTGGACGGACGGACTCAGTGTCGGCTGTGGTCGGCTGCTTCCAAGGCATCGGCAAGTTGACGGTGCCTGGAGGTTTATGTCAGGGAGTTTCTCCCTTTTGCCACCGCTATCGGGGACTCAGGAGTCGATCGACTCGGGGACTTTGAGGCTATTTTTACCGTGCCCATGGTTCATCAAATGATGGTATTGCTTTGCACTGCTGTAACTATATGTTATAATTATGTGGTTCTGTCAGTGTTAGTCTTTGGTTTGTTCTGTTTTCTGTGATATCACTCCAGAGAAACATTGTATCATTTCATAATGCATGTATGCATTTCTAAATGACAATAAAAGAGGACTGCGTCTTCTCATAATCTACTTGCAATCCAGGGGTTAATCAAGCAGTCTTGATTTTTCAGTAAGATTACTGGTCATAACCAACATTGTTCAAAAACGTTAAAACTCAAATTAGGAAAAGACTGGCATTTAGCTACGGGATAAAGACAAATTCAAAATGCTGAAAAATATGGAGATACAGGAATATAGCAAGACTGGTGCAAGGGAGACATAGGCTCACTCTAGTTTTGAGATCAGCGTCTTTCCACTAAATGCAGTCTAATAAAAAGCACATTTAGGTAAGTACATGAGAAATTGTATTATATTACTAGAGAAGAACAAAACATTGAATTAAAATACAATATCAGCACTGAAGAGCAAAGCAGTCAGATTGCTAGAAAATTCAGGATTAGTGTTCCTCATGTTATGGAATGTTTGGAAATCCCAAAAATAGCATGTTGAGAAACAGGGAATGCTGACATCCATGAAAAGCAACTGAGATTTATGCATCATCTTTAAATGGGAAGAAAATCAATGTAAGATGTTTTACAAAAGACACTCATAGGTTTTTTTCATTTTACTGCTGCTAACAATATAACTAATTCCACCCATATGATTGGGCTAACATCTATGGCCAACATTCCTTGTATGAAGGAATCAATAAACAAACCAGTGACCAAAATAAATAAACTTGTAGTCCCGTTTTCAATCAAATTCAGTTTTGATTCTAAATCTAGGGTACACTTGTATTTTAGATATCACAATATTTCACGTGTAAATATTCACTGTATTATGAGTAAGGCATGACACAAAAATGCACAACTCACAGTGAGCTTCGAAATAGTTTCTCTCTGCTCTTTGACGGTTTTAAGTTCTTCTTCATATTGTTTCTGAAGGGCATTGTATGTCTGCAATAGCTGACTGGGAAAATAATGGCATTATCTTTAGTTTAAGAACTAATACTTACATGATCAAGAAGTCCAATATTAAAATTATCATATTATCCAGATGTCACCTACGTATCCCCAAGTGCCAAGACACAATTTTTGTTATCCTGAACAACATTCATTCCACAACCAGCACCACTAAAAACAGATGATTGATCATTTAGTTCAGTGTTGTTCCAGCAATGTTTGAAGTAGAGAAAGTTCAGGTTAATTAAATATGTGCTGTGTAGTTTGATACACCTATAAGATAATATGTTATGTAATTTTTCTCTTGGCATGCACAAATTCTCAGAACAGGCATCTTAAAGAAAATAGAAGAGGATAGGAACATTCAGAATTTAAAGCTTATTCCATCATTCAACTAGGTAAAAGGCGATACGTTGTTGTTCATTTACCCATCAACTTTGTTTGACAGTACAGAACTGAACAAGTCCTTTAGCTCACGATGTCTATGCAATCACGATGCCAAATTAAACTAATCCCATCTGCCTACACATGATCCATATCCCTCCATTCTCTGCAGATTGACGTGCCTGTCCAAATCCCTCTTAAACGTCACTATCATATCCACTTCCACCACCTTCACTGACAGCGCGTTCCACACGCCTACCACTCAGCATGAAAAACTTGCTTCGCACATCTCCTTTAAGCTTGCTCTGCCTTACCTTAAACCTATGCTCTGCGTATAAAACATTCTCACTCTGGGGAAGAAAGTATGGGTTTTGAATATTTAAATGATCCCATAGTCTTTGATGGAGTCATAAAGCAATACTGCACAGAAACAAGCCCTTCGGCCCATCCAGTCTGTGCCAAACTGTTACTCCACCTAGTCCCTTGGAACACAGCTCTCCAGACCCCTTTCATCCATGTACTTACTCAAATTTCCCTTAAGTGTTTTAATCGAAACTGTATCCATCACTTCTGCTGGCAGCCCATTCCACATTCTCACCACCCTCTGAGTGAAGAAGTTCCACCTCAGATATTTTAAAATTTCACCTATGTCTACCTCCCATTGTGTGGGAAAAATGCCTCCAGATTTCACTGCTCACATATCTTCACTTCTTTTCCCATAACAATCATTCTCAATTGACTTTGGAGACAAGAGGCGCATAAATTGATATTTATTCGATATTAATTACTTAAAAGAGTTGGCACTTTGTTTAGATGATTCTTGAGTATTTTACTCAGAAGTATATAAGTACTGCAAAGATTTCAAGTGAAGAATTGTTGCTGATGGTCAAAGAAATCATGGGTCACAAATCAAAATTAATGCATCAAACTGCTTTAAAAAGGAAACTATTCCTGGTCTCTTAATGAAACATTTCTTTTGTGTAGTTTCTACCATTGGTCAAATTTTGATTACTTTTGTTATGATCAGATAAATACTTACTTCCTCTTTACATCAGCCTTTGTAGCATTGTCCTCTTTAAAGCCAGTTCTATGCCATTGCTGAGGTTCCGTCTGTATTTGAGCACTTTATAAATGTATAAAAATATGAAGTTTAATATTAATCCTTTGATGCTTTCAAAATAGTCCAACTACAGTCAGAATCAACCTTTATCTATACGTCTTCTATAAACATTTTGCAGATGGTTACTTCTAATAAGACAGGCATAATGACAGGCGTAAGGATATGTGGTTTCCCATAACACCACCATTTTTTCTCAAAAATCTGTAGAGTCATAAGGAAAAAAAAAGATTTCAAGATTAAGAGATAGAGAAAGGTGATGGTGGCCAGGAACTGCGTTGTTTTCCATTTGAAGACACAGTGAGCACCAAGGCTATTCTGGTAGGGGAGGAAGGAGGAGATGCTTATACAAGTACATTTGACATACATCATTAAAGTGGCACAAAGCATCGGAAGACCTAACCAGTATGTATTTATAGTTAAAGCAAAAGCTTGTAAGATGAACAAAACATTTTAAAGAAAGAAGGCCTAGTAACATCAGTAGGGTCAAACATGAGAACTACTTAAGGAGGAGCATATAAAATCAGCTACAAGTAATTTAAATTAAACAATGACATACTTATAATTTGTTGACTGTGGCAATACTAACTGTGGGAATTTGGATGGACAGAAGTTTCCTAACAGGACCAAACCCCACCCTTCTATAACAGAAAGCCAATCGTCTTGTCCTCACACTGAATCCTATTTTGTAAATGAAGATGTATCCTACATGAAGATGCATCCTACATGAAGATGTTCTCTCAGGAGTAATGAGAGAAAATTACTCTCCCTGTGGTACACAGAGTACAGGCAAGAGATTTTGATTGTATTGTTGCCAGAAAAGAAAGTTTTGTTGTTTTAATTAACTAGAAATCAATATTATAGTTTGATAAAATATTGTATAAGTATTAAGAGACCACCCTGTCAGTTTCCAAGCATATTTTTAAATGGCCTCCCACAGTAAACCGACAGCCTGTAATATTTGCCCTTAGTAAACTAGTTCATTTTCTTTGTACATTGTTTTAGTTATAATTTTCACATAAACTCCATAACAGCGAATTTTTATTCCCTATCTCAAACCTTTCAGTAGTGATTTTTGAAATGAATAAGGATGATTTTTTGTTATTCAAACAGCTGTAATGCAGGGGTTCACTGTACTTATATATTTTTCTGTCCCTTGGATAGAATTTTAGGGGAGCTGTTTTATATTAAATTGAGAATGACGTTTATACAGTAATAAAAAACACCATTAAAACAGTATGTTTACACAGGTAGAGAAAGAAGGATGCTTTTAGGGTTCTCACTCTCTGGTGGTTACAAAATCCCTCATCAGCTGCTGCAAACGAAGTTTTTCCTGGATTTCTAAAAGCTGAGTCTCCAGCAGTTCATTCTTCTGACGGTGTTTCTTGAGTTTTCTTTGCAAGTGCTCATTTTCAGCACAAAGCTACAGAAACACATAGGAGCTGCATTAAGACCATTCAGCTATACAAGATATTTGTGACAGCACTCTTGGGGGGTACCATAAATTGTTCTGGTTACCCTGCTATAGAAAGGGTGCAGAAAGGTTGCATTAAAATAGTTGGGAAAGAGGAGGAGGAGGAGGGGTGAGGTGGGAGGGGGAAGGGGAAGGGGAGGAGGAGAGGGGGAGAGGGGGAGAGGGGGAGAGGGGGAGAGGGGGAGAGGGGGAGGGGGGGAGGGGGGAGAGGGGGAGGGGGGAGAGGGGGAGGGGGGAGGGGGGGAGGGGGAGGGGGGGGGGAGAGGGGGAGAGGGGGAGAGGGGAGAGGGGGAGAGGGGAGAGGGGGAGGGGGGAGAGGGGGAGAGGGGGAGAGGGGGAGAGGGGGAGAGGGGGAGGGGAGAGGGGGAGGGGGAGAGGGAGGGGGAGAGGGGGAGGGGGGAGGGGGAAGGGGAAGGGGGAAGAGGGAAGGGGAGGAGGGGAGGGGGAGGGGGAGGGGAGGAGGGGAGGGGAGGGGAGGGGAGGGGAGGGAGGGGAGGGGGAGGGAGGGGAGGAGGGGAGGAGAGGGAGGGGGAGGGGGAGGAGAGGGAGGGGAGGGAGAGGGAGGGGAGGAGGGAGGGTGGAGAGGGGAGGGAGGAGGGGGGAGGTGGGGAGGGGGGAAGGGGGCAGGGGGGAGGAGGAGGAGGGGGGAGGGGGAGGGGGGAGGGGGAGGAGGGGGAGGGAGGAGGGAGGGGGAGGAGGGGGAGGGAGGAGGGGAGGGGGAAGAGGGGGAGGGAGGAGGGGAGGGGGAAGAGGGGGGAGGAGGGGAGGAGGGGGAGGGAGGGGAGGGGGGGAGGGAGGGGGAGGAGGGGGAGGAGGGGAGGGGGAGGAGGAGGGGAGGGGGAGGAGGAGGGTGAGGGGGAGGGGGAGGGGGAGGAGGAGGGGGAGGGAGGGAGGGAGGAGGGGGAGGGAGGGAGGAGGGGAGTGGGAGGAGGGGAGGAGGGGGGAGGAGGGGAGGAGGAGGGGAGGGGGAGGGTAGGGGGAGGGGAGGGGGAGGAGGGGGGAGGGGAGGGGAGGGGAGGGGGGAGGAGGAGGGAGGGGAGGGGGAGGAGGGGGAGGGGAGGGGGGAGGAGGGGGAGGGGAGGAGGAGGGGAGGGAGGGGAGTAGGAGGGGAGGGAGGGGGGAGTAGGAGGGAGGGAGGGGGGAGTAGGGGAGGGAGGAGGGGGGAGGGAGGGGGGAGGAGGAGGGGGAGGGAGGGGGGGAGGAGGGAGAGGAGGGGAGGAGGGGAGGAGGAGGGGCGAGGGGGGAGGAGGGGAGGAGGAGGGGAGGGAGGGGGGAGGAGGGGAGGAGGAGGGGAGGGAGGGAGGAGGAGGGGGAGGGGGAGAGGGGGGAGGGGAGAGGGGGGAGGGGGAGGGGGAGGGGAGGAGGAGGAGGGAAGAGGAGGGTAGGAGGGTAGGAGGGTAGGGGAAGGGGAGGGGAGGAAATTCTGCAAAGTGGGGTTAGGTAACAGAGAGAGGGAGGGTCGGAAAATAGAGAGCGCGCTTTTTGGAGAGTATTGGAACTCGGAGTCTGACCCCCTACTTCACTCACCCAAAGACAGCGGTGGATGGACGGAATGTCCATTATAAACCACACGACGATGAAATTAAAGTCCCTAGTGGCAATTCAAAAATTACAGCCATCGCTCCGGACTCCCGTTGCTGGGCGACGAAGACCTTGGCGGCGCTCCGTGGTCTCTAATGTCTTCGCCTCCTACCGCCGGGAGGTCCGCACTGCGTCTGGGTCGTACGGGTTTCCTGCCGTCCCTGCCGCTCAGAATTTTTGCCAGTTTAGGAAATGAGCGTTAGTTGGCGCCGGTGTCTGAGAGCCATCTATCGTTCAGATGATCGATCTACAGTGAAAAATAGCGATCTTTGCTCTCCCTTACGTTATGATCTAACTGAACAGAAGGTGGGAATGCAGCCAGAGAGTGGTGAAATTGGGGAATTCTTCGCCACCTCCCGATGGAATGACCAAGGTGTCGTCTGCTAGGAACTGAGGCGATTTTACCACATTTCGAAGGTTTAAGATAACCAGGCTAGACTCATAAGACCATCGGACATAGCAGAATTGGACCATTCGGCCCTCAAATCTGCTCTGCTATTTCATCACGGCTGATCCATTTTCTCTCTCAACCCCCCATTCTCCTACCTTCTTCCTGTAACCTTTCACATTCTGACTAATCAAGAACCTATCAACCTCTGCCTTAAATATACCCATTGACCTGGCCTCCACAGTCACATGTGACAATGAATTTCACATTCTCCTTCCCCTGGGTAAATACATTCCTCCTCATCTCCGTTCTAAATGGACCCCTCTATTCTGAGGCTGTGCCTCTGGTCCTAGACTACCACACTATAGGAAGCATTCTCCCTATCTATGTCTTTTAACATTCAATGTTTCAGATGAGATGTCCCAATCCCCCATTCTTCTAAATGCCAGCGAGTACAGGCCCAGAGCCATCAAACACTCCTCATGTAATAACCCTTTCATTCCTGGAATCATTCTGGTAAACCCCGTCTAAGGACAAGGGGCCTAAAACCGCTCACTGTACTCCAACTGAGGCCTCACCAATGCCTCCTTGCTTTGATATTCTAGTCCTCTCAAAACGAATGCCAACTTTCTGATCCAAGTTAACTTTTAAGGAATCCTCTGCATGAGGAATCCCAAGTCCTTGGATATTTTAATCTTCTCACCATTTAGAAAATAGCCTACGCTTTCAATTCTTTCTACCAAAGTGCATGACCATACACTTCCCAACACTGTATTCCATCTGTTACTTCTTTGCCCTAATCTGTGTAGTCCATCTGGTCCAGGTGACTTATCTAGCTTCAGACCTTTCAGCATCTGAAGCACCTTCTCCCAAGTAATAGCAACTGCCCCGGACACTCTCAAACTTCCCACATACTGCTAGCCTTCCACAGTGAAGAATGATGCAAAATTCTTATTCATTCATCATTTTCCTACCCCTTCCAGTGTCATCTTCCAGTGATCAATATCTACTCTTGCCTCTCTTTTTATCTATCTAAAAAAAACTTTTATTTTCTTCTTTTGTATTATTGGAGAGCTTAGCTTCATATTTCATCTTTTCCCTTGCCTTCTGTTGGTTTAAAAGATCCACAATCCTCTAACTTCCCACTAACATTTGCTCTAAAAAGCCATCTCATTGACATTCTATAGATTCTATCCCTTGAGATCCGGCAACCTGATATTCCCAATCTTCCTGCATATTGAAATCCCCCATGACTATCGTAATAATGCCTTTTCTCTCTTCTGTTGTAATTTGTAACCCATGACCTGTCTACTCTTCAGAGGCCTGTATATAACTCCCATCGGAGTCTTTTTACTCTTGCAGTTTTTAAACTCTACCTACAAGGATTCTACATTTTCTGACCCTATATCACCTTTTTCTAAGGATATGATTTCATTTTTTTACCAACAGAGCCATCCCATCCCCTCTGCCTACCTGCCTGCCTTCGGATATTAATTTCCCAACTATAATCTTTCTCAACCACAACTCATAGATGTTCACAACAATCTGTAAATGCGTTACAAAATCACCTACCTTGTTCCGTATAGTGCATGCATTAAAATATAACACCTTCAGTCCTGTATTCATCACCCTTTTTGATTTTAGCCCCCACTTTAACCCATCCACTGACTGCAAGTTTGCCCTACCATCTGCCTGTCCTTTCTCACAGTCTCCCTTCACACTACACCTAGTTGTATATCAACTGCCTCATCCTCAACCCTATCATGGGTTCCCATTCACCTGCTAAATTAGTTTAAACTCTGCCCAACAGTTCTAGCAATCTGCCCACAAGGATATTGCCCCCCCACCTTGGGTTCAGGTGTAACCCTTCCTAGAAAAAGGTCATACCTTCCCTCGAAGAGATCGCAATGATCCAGAAACCTGAAGCCCTGTGCCCACACCAATTCCTTAGCCACACATTCATCTGCCAAATCATTCTTCTTCTCACTGGTGTGTGACACAGGCAGTAATCCAGAGATTATCACCCTGGAGATCCAGTTTTTCAGTTTTCTACCTAACTTTCAGCCAGACTTCAAAACTAAGCACAGTGGTGCTGCCAACATTGCTGCCTCTCTCCCAGATGAGCTAAATCTTTTTTATGCTCTGTTCGATGTCACCAACACTGAGTCCCTGAGGAGAGCCACCAAGGCAGCCTGCACCTTGGTCATCACTAAGGCTGAAGTACGCAGGTGTTTCCAACCAATGGACAATTGCAAGGCTGCGGGACCGGACAGCATCCCAGGGCGGGTACTCAGGATGTGTGTGGCACAATTGGCAGGTGTGCTTACAGACATTTTCAATCTCTCCCTCTCCCAGTGAAGAGTGCTCTCCTGCTTCAAAGCATCCACCATTGTAACCATGCCTAAAAAGACCAAGGTAACATGTCTGAACGACTGGCGTTCTGTCACACTCACCTCAATAATAAGCAAATGCTTTGAGAGACTGGTCAAGGACTACATCTGCAGCTTGCTACCACTCACAATGGACTCTCTACAATTCACTTACTGACACAACTGACTGACAGATGATGCAATAGCCACAGCTCTACACACCATCCTTGCACATCTGGAGAAGAAGGATGCTTATGTGAGAATGCTGTTCTTAGACTACAGGTTCTTAGAGACAGGTAAAAAAGGTCTGAAGGATCATTGAGGACTTGAGTCACCCCAACCACAAACTGTTTCAGCTGCTACCATCTGGTAAACGGTACCGCAGCATTAAAGCCAGGACCAACAGGCTCCGGGCAGCTTCTTCCACCAGGCCATCAGACTGATTAATTCATGATGATCCAATTGTATTCCTATGCTATATTGACTGTCACTTTGTACATACTATTTACTACTACTATTTATTACAAATTACAATAAATTGCACGTTGCACATTTAAGACGTAACATAAAGATTTTTACTCATGTGTGAAGGATGTAAGAAATAAAGTCAACTCAATTCCCTAAGTTCTCTCTTTAGGACCTTCTGTATGTCACTGGAACCAATATGTACCAAGACTTCTGGCTGCTCACCCTCCCCCTTTAGAATGACACAGACCTGATCCGAGATGTCCCTGAATCTGCGACATGGGAGGCAACATACCATCGGGTGAATCTATTGTGTCCGCAGAACCTCATGTCTAATCCTCTGGCTATGGAATCCCCTATCATTACTACAGTCCTCTTCTCCCCCTACCCTTCTGAGCCACAGCTTCAGACTCAGTGCCAGATACCTCCCACCCACCCCCAAAAGGTTGTCCCCCTCAACAGTATCCAAAATGGTATACTTACACCCGCAGGTGTACTCTGTACTAGCTGCCCATTTCCCTTCTCTCTCCTGAGTTACCCAGGTACCTGCCTCTTGCAACTTAGGGTAACTACCTCCCTGTAGCTCCCATCGATCACCTCCTCATTTTCCTGTATGAACCAAAGGTCATCAATGTGTAGCTCCAGTTCCTTACACTTCCTCTGAGGACCTGCAGCTCGGTGCACCTGGTGCACATGTGGTTATCCGGGAGGCTGGAGGTCTCCCAGAATTCCCACATCTCACAAACAGAACACAACACAGCCCTGGAACCAATCTCACAGCACTAATAGGTGAAGAATGAAGAAGAAACTTACCTCACCCAGACCTGTTTTCACCAAACCCTGTTTAGTGGAAGTCTCCCCACTCTAACAATGGCTGCTCCACTTGTCCCTACCTTATTTTTATTTGCCCTACCTAATGAATCATGATGCAAGTGGGCCACTGGAAAAAGCCAAAAGCCTGCAAATGCTACTTTTTAAATCGCTCTTCTGTATATGTTTGGAGCCTTCTCTTTTGGTTCAATTGGGCTGCTGGAAAAAGCCGAAAGCCTGCAAACGCTACTTTTTAAATTGCTCGCCCCTACCTGTGTGGAGACACTCTTTCGAGGTGATTGGGCTGCCATGCTCCTGCTAAGTAGAAATAAATCAAACTTGGATATTCTTGTAAGTTCTTCAAATGGATTGGGAAATTGGTTATTATTGTCACATGTACCAGGGTACAGTGAGAAACTCCTTGCATATTGCTCATACGGACCAATCAGTTACCAGTGCATTGAGGTGATAGAATGTAAACAATGCAGTAAAGTGTCACAGAAAAAGTGCAGTGCAGGTAGACAATAAGTTATAAGGTGATATAGAGCTAGACCATGAATCAAGAGTCTATCTTTTCATACAAAGGAACCATTCAACAGCCTTATAACAGCAGAGAAGAAGCTGCCCTTAAGCCTGGTGTTACTTGCTTTCAAGCTTTTGCATCTTCAGCCCATTTGGAGGGGGAGAAGAAAGAATGTCCAGAATTGGTGGGATCTACGGTTATGCTGGCTGCTTTACCAAGTCAGTGAGAAGTATAGAAATAATGGAGGGGAGGCCTGTATTGTGATGTGCTGATCTGTGTCTACAACCCTCTGCTGTTTCTTGCGGTCATGAGCAGAATAGTTACCATACCAAGTTATGATGTATCGATATAAATTGGTGAGGGTCAAAGGGGGTGTGCAAGATTTCTTCAGTCTCCTGAGGAAGTAGAAGCATTGGTAGCATCTATGTGATTGGACTAGGACAGACCATTGGTGACTTTCACACCTAGGAACTGAAGCTCTCATCCCTCTTGACCTCAGCACTGTTGGTGTAAACAGGAGAATGTACACAACCCCCTCACCCCTCCTTCCTGATGTCAATGACAAACTATTTTGCTTTGCTCACATTGAGATAAAGGTTTTTGCCATGACACCGTGTCACTAGGCTCTCTGTCTCTTTCCTGTAATCTGATTCATTGTTATTTGGGATAACAAATTGAGATAATGGCAGCAATTACTTGGATCACAACAATCTTTTAACTCATAGAACATAGAGCAGTATTGCCCAGTACAGATCCCTTGGCCCACAATGTTGCACCGACCTTTTAAACTATTCTAAGATCAATCTAACCTTTCCCTTCTACATAGTCTTACATTTTTCTATCACCCATGTGTCTAACAGTCTCTTAAATGTCCCTAAAATTTCTGCCTCTACCACCACCCCCAGCAGTGTGTTCCATGTACCACAGTGTAAAAAACTTATCTCTGACATTTCCCCCATCCCCACCATATTTCCCTCCAATCACCTTAAAATTATTAGCCACTGCTCCAAAGACAAAAGCCCTAGCTTGCTCAACTTTTTCTTATAAGGCATGTTCTCTAATCCAGGCAGCATTCTGGTAAATCTCCTTTGTGCCCTATCTAAAGTTTCCACATCCTTCCTATAATGAAGTGACTGGAACTGAATGAGCACAGTGTTAGAAACATAGAAAACCTACAGCACAATACAGGCCTTTCAGCCCACAATGCTGTGCCAAACATGTACTTACTTTAGAAATTACCTAGGGTTACCCATAGCCCTCTATTTTTCTCAGCTCTATGTACCTATCCAGGAGTCTCTTAAGAGACCCTATCGTATCCGCCTCCACCACCGTTGCTGGAAGCCCATTCTACGCACTCACCACTATCTGCGTAAAAAACTTACCCCTGACATCTCCTCTGTACATTCTTCCAAGCACCTTAAAACTGTGCTCTCCCGTGTTAGCCATTTCAGCCTTGGGAATAACCCTCTGACTATCCACACAATCAATGCCTCTCATCATCTTATACACCTCTAACAGGTCACCTCTCATGCTCTGCCTCTCCAAGGAGAAAAGGCCATGTTATTTAACCAGAGTTTTATAGGGGTGCAGCATTACCTCAAGGCTCTTGTAGATATAGAGCAGAATCGGGTCACACAGTCCTAAGTGTACAGGGATAAGAATAGAGGACTGAGGATGCAGCCTTGTGGGGTACCATTGCTGAACTGACTTTCATCCATTGGTCAGGAAATCAAAGATTCAATTGCTAAGGGAGGTGTTGAGTCCTAAGTCCAGGAGTTTGGAGTTTGCTTGGAATCATAGTATTGGAGGCAGATCATTAGTCATTAAACAATAGTCTGACCTCGGTGCATTTACTGTCCCGATGCTCCAGAGATTCATTGAGAGCCAAAGAGATGGGTTCTGTCATAGATCTATTTCGGCAGTGGGTGGATTGCAGAGGGCTGAGGTTGGAAGTTAGAAACATTCAGGGGGCAGTTGCCCTGCTGAGGTTGATCATTAGCAGTTTGCTTTGCAGAAGGACGATAGACCAGAAATTAAGGTCCTGAATGTGGGTATTTCAATATAACAAGGCAGAACTTGCCAATATTAGGCAGGAAGCAGCTACTTGCAGTTACACCTACATGGAATTATTCTGCCCAAGACCAAGGAAGAACGGATTCCAAGGGATATGAAGGGTTGAAGATAGCAAAATACTGAACTGAAAACAGGAAAAGGTCTACAAGACTATGAAAAATGTAATAGAGTACTTAGAAAAGTAATTAGAAGGATGAAGAGGGAGCACAGCATCATAGTAATGAGCAAGTCCAAGGTGTTTTAAGTTTATTAAGGGCAAGAATGTCACCAAGAAAAAGACAGGGTTCATTATGGACCAAGGGGCAACCTATAGACACATAGAGTCAAAGAGAGTTATAGAGCAATACAACATGGATATAGGTTCTTTGGCCCAATGAGTCCATGCTGACCACTGTATGCATCCAGTTGGTTCCAATATGTTGCATTTGGCCCATATCCCTCTTGAGCCTAGCCCCTCCACAAGCTTCTTAAATGATACTATTGTACCTGCCTCAATCACTTCTGGCAACTCGTTCCTTATATTCACCACCCTCTGCGTAAAAAAGTTGCCCCCCCGGTCCCTTTTAAATCATTGCCTTCTCGTTCTCAATCTATGCCCCCTAGTTTTGGACTCCCCTGCTCTGTGGAAAAGACTGTTACTATTTTATCCATGTGTCTTATCATTTTAAATATTTCTCCTCATCACCCTCAACTTGCTATTTCCAAGGAATAAAAACTTAGCCTGGTCAATACCACCTTCTCCCCCCCCCCCCCCCCCCCACCCCGACCGGGTCCTGGCAACATCCTTGTAAGTTGTTTCTGAACTCTTACCAGTTTAACTACTGTATATCTTTTCTATAACAGTCAACAAAACTGTGCATAGTACTCAGCCTCACCAATGAGTTATACAACTGGAACGTAATGTCCCCACTCAAATATCAGTGCCCTGACTTATGAAGGCTTTTTAACCACCCTGTCTACCAGTGACATTGCCTTCAATGAACAATGCACTTTTGGTCTGAAGTCCCTTCATTCCATTACACTCTCTAGTGCCCTAACATTCATTGTACAAGTCCTACACTGGTTTGACTTTAAAAAAATGCATCATCTCACACTTGCCTGTATTGAAATCCAGTTGTGTCCCCTTAGCCCATTTCTCTAACTGATCAAAATCCCTGTAATGCATGATAAATAACTTTCTGAACCATCAACAGCACTAATTTTGTATCACCACAAAGTTATGTGCATTTGCATCCAAGTCATTTATATAAATAATGAATAGCAAGGTTCCTAACACTAACCCCTAAGCGACACAGTTTATCACCAGCATCCTCAACCTTCAGCTACCTCCCTCTGCTTCCTAACACTGAGCCAATTTTGAATTCCCCTAACTAACTCTCCCTGGATTCCATGGGACCTAAACTTCCAGAGCAGATTGCCATATGGGACCTTGTACAAAGTCTTGCTCAGGTCCAAGTATGCAACCCTGCCTTTTTGGTTACCTCTTCAAAAAACATTTAAAGCTATGCTGACCTCACTGAATCAGACTCTGTCTATCCAACCAAAGGTTAACTCATTGGGCTAAATTATCTCCTACATTGTAAGGAAAATGATAAAACTATGTTTTTAACAAAAGGAAAATGACCAGATAATCTGTTTCAGTGATAAATATTGACTCGGATATTGGGTACAAATCTTTCTTCTTTATGCCTCCCTACATGGCCAGGCTAGGTTTGGAGCACAGTTTAATGTCTCTTTCAGAAACAACAACTGTGACAATGCAGCACTCTCTCGATAATGGCTGGATTTTCTGGGAGCATTTTGGAAGGCACGGGATAGATACATCCCAAAGGAGAAGAAATATTCTAAAAGGAGTATGACAAGGGAAGTCAAGGACAGCATAAAAGCAAAAGAGAGGAGCATAGAATATAGAAAAAAAAAGGGAAGCTAGAGGATTGGGAAGCTTTTAAAAACAACAGAAAACAACAAAAAAGCTTCAAGGAGAGAGAATAGGAAATATGAATGTATGTAAGTTACCCAATATTATAAAAGAGGAACCAAAAGTATTTTCACATATGCAAAGAGTAAAAGAGAGGTGAGAGTGGATATTGGACTGCTGAAGAATGATGCTGGAAAGGGAATAATAGGGAACAAAGAAATGATGGATAAACTTAATACGTATTTTGCATCAGTCTTCATTGTGGAAGACACTAGCCAGAAATTCAAGAGTGTCCGGGGGCAGAAGTGGCTGTAGTTGCTATTACTAAGGAAAAGGTGCTTGAGAAGCTGAAAAGTCTGAAGGTAGGTAAATCACCTGGACCAGATGGACTACACCCAGAGTTCTGAAAGAGATAGCTGAAGAGGTTGTGGAGGCATTAGAAGTGATCTTTCAAGAATCACTTGATTCTGGAATGGTTCCAGAGGATTGGAAAATTGCGAATACCACTCCATTTTTTAAGAAGGAGGGATGCAAAAAACAGGAAACTATAGGCCAGTTAGCTTGACCTAAGTGCTTACTAAGATGTTGGAGGCCATGATTAAAGATGAGGTTTAGGAGTATTTGGAGGCTCAAAATAAAATAGACTGAAGTCAACATGGTTTCCTTAGGGGGAAATCTTGCCTGACAAATCTGTTGGAATTCCTTGAGGAAATAACAAACAGGATAGACAAAAGAGTCAATGGATATTGTTTACTTTGACAAGATGCTGCACACAAGGCTGTTAAACAAGGTAAGGGTCCATGGTATTATAGGAAAAATACTAACATGGATAGAAGATTGGTTGACTGGCAGGAGCAAAGAGTGGGAATAAAGGGGGCCTACTCAGTCCATGGCCTCCTCTACTTTCGCAATGAGGCCACACTCAACACCTTATATTCCATTTGTTAGCCTCCAACCTGATGGCACGAAAATCGATTTCCTGAACTTCTGATAACTGCCCTCTTCACCATTCCCCATTCCCCAGTTCCATTTCCTTCTCTCACCTTATCTCCTTACCACCTCCTTCCCCCACCCCCCATATCCTCCTCTGGTGCTCCTCCCCTTTCCCTTTCTTCCATGGTCTTCTACCCTCTTCTATCAAATTCCCCCTTCCCCAGCCCTTTATCTCTTTCACCAATCAACTTCCCAGCTCTTTGCTCACCTCTCACGATTTCACCTACCAGCTTGTACTTCTTCCTACTCACCCTCCATCTCTTACTCTGACTTTTCATCATTTTTCCAGTCCTGATGAACGGTCTTGTCTGAAACATCGACTGTTTACTCTTTCCATAGATGGTGCCTAGCCTGCTGAGTTCCTCCAGCATTTTGTGTGTATAGCCTATTCTGGTTGGCTGCTGGTGACTCGTAGTGTTCCGCACAAGTTTAGCATTGAGGCTGCTTCCTTCTACCTTGTATGTCAATGATTTGGATGATGGAATTGATGGATTTGTGGCCAAATTTGCAGATAATGCAAAGATGCATGGATGGACAGGTGGTGTTGAGGTAACAGGGAGTCTGCAGAGGATATAGCCAGATTAGGAGAATGGTGATCGATTGCAGTGTAGGGAAGTGTATGGTCATGCACTTTTGTAGAATGAATAAAGGTGTAGACTATTTCCTAAATGGGAGAAAATTCAGAAATCAGAGGTGCAAAGGGATTTGAGAGTCCTTTTGCAGGGTCCCTAAAGGTTAACTTTCAAGTTGAGTCGGTGGTCAGGAAGGTAAATGTAATTTTAGCAATAATTTTGAGAAGATTTGAATATAATTTTTAATAAAAATATTTTTGAGAATATGACATTTTACCAAATTTTAATTTAAAAATTTTTGGGATGACTACGATATAGAAACATAAGGCATTGGTCAGACCACACTTGTAGTACTGTGAGCAGTTTTGGTCCCCTTATCTAAGAAAATATGTGCCGGCAGGGAAAGTACATATAATGATTCCATGAATGAAAAAGTTAACATATGAGGAGCATTTGTTAGCTCTGGGCCTGCACTCACTGGAGTTCAGAAGAATGAGGGTGGATCTCATTGAAACCTATCAAATATTGAAAGGTCTGGATAGAATGGAAGTGGAGAGGATGGCTTCCATAGTGGGGGGAATCTAAGACCAGAGTGTACAGCCTCAAAACAGAAAGATGTCCCTTTAGAAAAGAAATAAGGAGGAATTTCTTCAGCCAGAGGGTAGTGAATCTGTGGAATTCTTTGCCATAGATGACTGTGGAGGCCAAGTCATTGGGTATATTAGAGCAGATATTGTTACGTTCTTAATTAGTAAGAACATCAAAAGTTACAGGGAAAAGGCAGGAGAATGGGTTTAGGAGGGACAATTAATCAGCCACACAGGAATACTGGAGCAGTCTCGATGGGGTGAATGGCCTAATTCTTCTCCTATGTCGTATGATCTTCTGGTATTATGGTAATAGATCAGTGCCTAAGCTTAGATCTTTGAGCTCAGGTTGTTGGAATGGGGTTTAAATTGACAACTGTGTGACTCTGAGTTGAGAAGCTCTCCCTGCAAGCCACAAGCCATCAAATTAGGTTCACTTAGGAGCAAAAGCATTGTTCACTAATTTGTATTCTCACCCAGCTAAAATCAACCAAACGTCAAAGTCTTGACCACACTTTTAGGACTCCTCCTTCTTAGCCACTAGAACCACTTCTCTCACTGCACTCTGTAATATGATTTGGAATGTCTTTTTATTTCAAAGGTACTGCATCAATAAGCATTGTTACCATATCACCAAGGTAATTTGTATAAATGTTAAAGGTGTCTATCCGTTAAAAATATACAATCTTCCGGAAGTGTAAGATGGTGCCTGGATGGGAAAGGTTTAGAGGGATATGGGCCAAACCAGGCAAATGAGATGAGCACAGATAGGCATCTTGGTCTACATGAACAAGTTGCGCTGAATGGCCTGTTTCCATGCTGTATAACTCTATGAGCTTAAGTCAGAACTGGAGGAGGCCATTTGACCGTTAAAGCTTCTTCACTCAAAAATACTAAGCCTGACCTTTTGTCTCAACTCTACATTCTTGTTTGATCCCCAAATCCCTCAATTCCCAGTCAATGGACATACGCAGACATCCAGGGAAAAGAATTTAATGGTGGGATGCATAAACAACATAGGTTTCTACCCAGTGTCTAAGTTGATTGCTCTCACAATACTGAAGGATTTCTCCTTATCTTAGTTCTAAGTAATCTTTTTTTTTGGTGACATGTGGCTCACAGGGTGACATTCTCACCTCTATGGCCTAGAATTGTGGGTTGTTCTTCAACCTGGCGTGTGGGACTTCAGGATTATGTACCTCACGCCCAATGGTAGCTGTGAGAAGGTAGCGTTGCCCAGGTGATGGGGACCTTTGATGATGGTTGTGAAATACTCTGAAATGGGCAGGAACAATGAGGTATTGTCCTTTTTGTGAAAAACTATGGGCTGGAATAGACAGACATGAGGTAAGGGGCAATATCTCATATCCGTTGAAGAGGCAGACCTGACAGAGGAGGACCACAGTGAACGAGACTCTGTCATTCTGCCCAGAGCCGAAATCAAGAGAGCAAGAAGAAATGTGGTAGTTATAGGGGATTCCATTGTAAGGGGGACGGACAAGAGATTCTGCGAGCCGGACAAGGATACCCGGATGGTGTGTTGCCTCCCTGGTGCCCAGGTACGGGATGTCTCAGATCGAGTCCAGAGTATTCTGAGGAGAGAGGACGAGCAGCCGGAAGTCTTGGTACATGTTGGTACCAATGACATAGACAGAAAAAGAGGGGAGGTCCTGAAGAAAGATTACTGGGAGCTAGGAAGAAAATTGAAAAGCCGGACCTCCAGAGTAATAATATCAGGATTGCTGCCTGAGCTGCGTGCTAATGATGGTAAGAATAGCAGAATTAAGCAGATGAATGTGTGGCTAAGTAACTGGTGCAGGGGGCAGGGCTTCAAATTCTTGAATCATTAGGATCTATTTTGGGGAAGGTATGACTTATACAAAAAAGATGGATTACACCTGAACTCAAAAGGTACTAATATCCTGGTGGGATTGTTTAATATAGCTGTTAGGGAGGGTTTAAACTAAGTTGGCAAGGGGAAGGAAACCAAGGTGTTAGAGTCAAGGAAGAGGAAAATAGAAATAAGTCAAAAATACTGTGCAGCAAAGATGGCAAGAAGGACAGGCCAGTGAATATACAGGATAATTTGCTGCAAAATAGAAATATAGCAAAATCGGCAACAGATACTGATCTAAGTGTACTGTACTTAAATGCACGCAGCATTAGAAATAAAGTGGATGACCTTGCTGCACAGCTACAGGTTAAAAGATATGACATTGTGGCTATCACCGAGTCATGGCTAAATGATGGATGTGATTGGGAGCTGAATATCCAAGGATACACAGTGTATAGGAAAGATAGGAAGGTAGGCAAAGGGGGTGGCGTGGCCCTGATGGTAAGTAATGATATCAAATCAATAGAAAGAAGGGACATAGAAGAGGTAGAATCCTTATGGGTAGAATTAAGAAATGGCAAGGGTAAAAAGACACTAATAGCAGTCATATACAGGCCTCCAAACAGCAGCCGGGATGTGGACTACAAGTTGCAGCTGGAAATAGAAAAAGCGTGTCAGAAGGAAAATGTCAAGATAATTATGGGGGATTTTAATATGAAAGTGGATTGGGAAAGTCAGGAAGGTAATGGATCTCAGGAGAGGGAGTTTGTAGAATGCCTACAGGATGGCTTTCTGGAGCAGCTTGTCCAGAAGCCCACCAGGGGACTGGCTGTTTTGGATTGGGTGCTGTGTAACGAACCAGAGGCGATTAGGGAGCTGGAGGTAAAGGAACCCCTTGGAAGTAGTGACCATAATATGATTGAGTTCAGTTTCAAAATTGAAAAGGGGAAGCTGGTATCAGGTGTATCGATATTTCAGTGGAACAGGGGAAATTACAGTGGTATGAGAGAGGAACTGGCCCAAGTCGATTGGAAAAGTAAGCTAAATGGAGGGACGGCAGAGCAGAATTGGATGAAATTCCTACAAGAAATAAGGAAAATGCAGGAAAAATATATTCCAAGAAAAAAGAAAATCATGAATGGAAAAATGGCACAAATGTGGCTAACGAGAGAGGTTAAGACAAAAATAAAAGCAAAAGAAATGGCATACAAGGAAGCAAAAATTAGTGGGAAAAATGAGGACTGGAAGACTTTTAAAAACTTACAGAAGGAAACTAAGCAAGTCATTAGGAAAGAAAAGATGAATTATGCAAGGAAGTTGGCGATTAACATAAAAAAGGATACTAAGAGTTTTTTTAAATATATGAAAGGTAAAAGAGTGACAAGGGTAGATACAGGACCGATTGAAAATGATGCTGGAGAAATTATGGATAACAAAGAGATGGTGGAGGAACTGAATAAGTATTTTGCATCAGTCTTCACAGTGGAAGACATGAGCAATATACCTGATAGCCAGAGGTATCAGGGAATAGAATTAGGTACAGTCAAGATTACTAGAGAGAAAGTGCTTGGGAAGCTAAGTAGACTAAGAATAGATAAGTCTCCCGGTCTGGATGAGGTGCACCCAAGGGTTCTGAAGGAGGTGGCTTTGGAGATTGTGTAAGCATTGGAAATGATGTCCCAGGAATCAATAGACTCTGGCATGGTTCCGGAGGACTGGAAGGTCGCAAATGTAGTTCCGCTATTTAAGAAAGGAAGGAGGCAGCAAAAAGAAAATTACAGACCTATTAGTCTGACATCGGTAGTTGGAAAGATATTGGAGTCAATCCTCAAGGACGAGGTTATGAAATACCTCGAAGTGCATGACAAGATAGGCCGAAGCCAGCATGGTTTCATGAAGGGAAGATCCTGCCTCACCAACCTATTGGAATTTTTTGAGGTAATCTCAAATAAGATTGACAAGGGAGAGGCTGTGGATGTTGTGTATTTGGATTTTCAAAAGGCCTTCAATAAGGTGCCGCATATGAGGCTGCTTAATAAGATGAGAGCCCATGAAATTATAGGAAAGGTATTGAAATGGGTGGAGCATTGGCTGATAGGCAGAAAGCAAAGGGTGGGAATAAAGGGATCCTATTCTGATTGATTGCCGGTTACTAGTGGTGTTCCGCAGGGGTCTGTGTTGGGGCTGCTTCTTTTTACGATGTATATCGATGATTTGGATTATGGATTAAATGGTTTTGTGGCTAAGTTTGCAGATGACACCAAGATAGGTGGAGGAGCAGGAAATGTTGAAGAAACGGAAAGGTTGCAGAGAGACTTAGTTAGTTTAGGAGAGTGGGCAAGGAAATGGCAGATGAGATACATCGTTGACAAATGTACGGTTGTACATTTCAGAAGAAGAAATAATCGGGCAGATTATTATTTAGATGGGGAGAAAATTCAAAAATCAGAAGTGCAAAGGGACTTGGGGGTCCTTGTGCAGCATACCCTAAAGGTTAACCACCAAGTTGGATCGGCGCTAAGGAAAGTGAATGCTATGTTGGCATTCATTTCAAGAGGAATAGTGTATAAGAGTAAGGAGGTGTTGATGAGGCTCTATGGGGCATTACTGAGACCTCATTTGGAATACTGTGTGCAGTTTTGGGCCCCCTATCTTAGAAAGGATGTACTGATGTTGGAGAGAGTTCAGAGAAGATTTACGAGGATGCTTCCTGGAATGCAGGGGCTAACGTATGAGGAGCGTTTGTCAGCTCCTGGATTGTATTCATTAGAGTATAGAAGAATGAGAGGGGATCTCATAGAAACGTTTCGAATGTTGGAAGGGTTGGACAGAGTAGATGTGGAAAGGTTGTTTCCCTTGGTGGGTGAGTCCAGGACAAGAGGCTATAGTCTTAGAATTAGAGGGTACCCAGTTAAAACAGAGATGAGGAGAAATTTTTTTAGCCAGAGGGTCGTGGATTTCTGGAATTCGTTGCCACATATGGCTGTGGAGGCCCGATCATTGAGGGTGTTTAAGGAGGAGATTGACAGGTATCTAATTAGTCAGGGTATCAAGGGATATGGGGAAAAAGCCGGAAATTGGAACTAGATGGGTGAATAGTTTAGCTCATGGGGGAGCTGCGGAGCAGACTTGATGGGCCGAATAGCCTATTTCTGCTCCTTTGTCTTGTGATCTTGTCTTGTGAATACCCCATTGTATTATTCTCTCAATTTAACTATGTGACAGTGATAGATCGTGAAATTGGGTCATTTTATTATTACTACTACATCGACTCAGGCCTAGTAAAGTCTAATCAGAGGTCTAATAAAGTCACCACCTGAGGTAATGGGCCTAGTCTCAGACTCCAATGGCATCCAGAGCCTCAGTGGCCAGCAGAAGAGATAATTGTTACTAGGGTAATAGGAGATAAGCAGTGGTACTACAGAGAAATACCTAAGTGATGAGGCCTGGGAGTCAGAATCAGAATCAGATTTATTACCACTGACATGTTTCATAACATTTGTTGTTTTGTGACAGAAGTATAGTGCAAGACATAAAAATTACCATGATTTAAATTTTAAAAATAGTGCAAATGAGAAATAACAAGGTAGCATTCTTAGGTTCATGGACCATTCAGAAATCTGACAGTGGATGGGAAGAAGCCATTCCTAAACTGTTGAGTGTGTATCTTCAAACTCCTGTACCTCTGCCTCTTCTTTGGTACTAATGAGAAGAGAGCATGTTCTGAATGGTGAAGTCCTTAATGACGAATGCCACCTTCTTGAGGCATTGCACACTGGAGGCTCCATACAACCAATTAGAATGTTTTCTACTGAAGATACATCTGTAGAAATTTCAAAGTCTTTGGTGACCTACCAAAACTCCTCAAATGAGATCTTCATGGAGAATCAGCACTTTGCATGAATTGTCAGGAGCAATCAATTCCACACTCCTCTGCATGTGGTTTGCTCAGTACCAATAAATAGATTGCCACACAAATGATAATGTTGGAAATGGAAGTGACACTGGGGCAATCAATAGTCCAGCTTACATAGGACAAAGGTGATTAAAGTACTGTGTGTCTGACCTGGATTGGGCTATCAATGTGATGTTGTCTCAATGGAGGAGAACTGGAGTAGGGGTGAGATTGATCCTGGAAACATGATTTAACTGCTTAATAAATTGGAAAGAGAAATGGAAACATGAGACCAACACTTAGAAGGAAAGCCCCCTAATTCAGTGTCACAACCACAGACTCTGCTGTAGGCAGGCAGCTGAAGCAAGTCAGCAATCATTCTCATGCACGTTCCAGTCAAATAGGGCTTTTTTGCAGTTATATTTAACTCCCTTCATTTCGTTTCAGTCTTCTCGAATCTTAACCAAAGCACAGAAACACCACACTCCCTGCTTACCTTACTCCATGTTCTGGGAAATAAAGATTACAATTTAGATTGCTGCTGTAAAGGAGAAGTATTAATTTAGTATTAAGTTACTGCTTCCGAGCCCCAGTGATGGCATTAGATTTTAGATTGAGAGTTTTAGCTAGCAGCCCTGTTGGCCTAGCATTTATTGTTTACCTTTGACTCTGCACAGTTCCTATTAAAACTCAGTGAACTATTCATTCCACTTCTGTGTCTCTTCCACTGCACTTGGGTCATTACCGAACATCACGTCCTTCAAAGATTCCGGTGATAGATGTCAAAGACTGATCATCTTGTCTTGGTGGGTTGTACACCGTACAAGCTGGGAGGGCTTGTACAAGTAAAGACAAGAAATCCACACCTGGAGAAGAAGGCCAAAATCGTATGCAGTAGTCTTGCGGCCTGACCAAAGTTCAATATCACTACTGAAAGACCATCATCCTGCAAATCCCCTGTACATAAGTCAAAAGCATATTTGACTTCCTAGTTGTTTATTATTCTTGAGCAATAGCTTACTATGATTTATGCAAGGGCTGATTCATATGAAAGGCAGCATTAATAAAACATAGGCAATTTTAAGTACATTATTTAAGCATGATACAATTCAAATATTCTTTGCCACTGGCGCCATTATTTCATGACTTTGTCACTGGATGTTATCCAGCCCATTCAGAATTCTGATGGTGAAGGGAAGGAAGCTGTTTCTGAATCATTGAGAATGGGTCTTTAGGCTTCTGTGCCTTCTCTCCTCTGGTAACAATGAGAAAAGGGCATCTCCCAATTGCTGAGAGTCCTTACTGATGCCTTCTTGAGGAACCAACCACCTCTTGAAGATGTCCTCTGGTGGTGGGGAAGTTTGTGCCCATGATGGAGCTAGCTGAAACTATAACCTGCAGCCTCTATTGGATATTATCTCCATTAATCTACCCTTTAATAAAATGACAGAACCAAACAAGTGCTCAAGTGGAAGTGGCAGGGAGATGGACAGATGGGGAAATGGTGGGAGTCATTCACTATTGTACCTTTCGTATACCTGGGAGTAACTGGCAATCATTATTGTCATGGATACCTAGATACAGTGAAAAACCTTGCTTTGCCTGCCATCCATAGAAATAATTTCAAAAGATAAGTACATTGAGGTAAAGTAGAATATAGTTTTAAAGATACAGAGAAAGTACGGTGCAGGTTGACTGTGATGTAGAATGGCCATACCAAGGTAGATTGTGAGGTAAAAGGGTCATCTTTATCATACATGAAGTCCATTTAATTACCTTCTAACTGTGGGATAGAAGCTGACCTTAAACCAGGTTGTGTATGTTTTCAATCTTTTGTATCTTTTTCCTGCTGGAAGAGGGGAGAAGAGAGAATGTCTGGGGTGGGAAGGGTTATTACTATGTTTAAGGAAAAGTCTACAGGTGCCGGATAGCCAAAGCAACAGGCAGCGTCTATGGAAATGAATAAATAGCTGATGTTTTGGGCTGAGACCCTTCTTCAGGGCTGAAAAGGAAGGAGGAAGTTTCCAGAATAAAAAGGTAGAAGGAGAGGATGGAGGATAGTTAAAAGGTGATAGGTGAAGCCTGGTGGGTTGGAAAGATAAAGGGCTGGAGAAGAAGGAATCTGATAGGAGAGGAGAGTGGACCATGGGAGAACAGAACGGAGTAGGGGACCAAGGTTGAGACAAAAACAGGTGAGAAGAGGTAGGGGGCAAGAGTGAGAAATAGAATAGGGGAGGGGGAGGGAAATTATTTTTACTGGAAGGAGAAATCGATATTCATGCCATCAGTGTTGTTCCTCCACCATGGACGACATATTGGAACAGGAATGGGAATAGGAATTAAAATATTTGGCCATTGGGAAGTTCTGCTTTTGGCAGATGTAGTGGAGGCGCTTGATGAAGCGGTCCCCCAATTTACAACGGCTCTGACCAATGCATCGGGAGCACCAGACACAATGGACGACCCCAGCAGGTTTGCAGGTTAAATGTTGTCTCACCTGAAAGCACTGATTGGGGCCCTGAATGGAGGTGACTGGGCAGATGTAGCTTTTAGGTCGCTTGCAGGGATAAGTGGCAGGTGGGAGATTATTGGGGTGTGACGAATGGACGAGAGAAAGCAGAGAGGGAGAGGTAAAGATATGTTTAGTGGTCAGATCCCTTTGGAGATGGATTTCTTTGGATTATGTTGTCTGTTTAACTGAGATAGCACGAAGTGTTGACATAGTCAATGGAGGGGAGGCTGTTTTTTATGAGGTGCTGAGCTGTTTCCACAACTCTGCAGTTTATTGCAATCATGTGCAGAGAAGTTGCAATAGTAAGCTGTGATCCATTGAATTAAGATAACTTCCATCATGCATCTATAAAAATGTATGCCGAATTTCTTTAGCCTTCTGAGGAAGTAGAGGTGCTGGAGTGCTTTCTTGGCTCCATATAAGGACCATTATCACTGATGTTTACACCTAGGGACTTGAAGCTTTCAACCATCTCCACCTCAGCAGCATGATGCTTACAGGGAAGTGTGCACTACTCCATTTTCTGAAAGCAACAACCAGCTTCTTTTGTTTTGCTGACCCTGAGGAAGAGGTTGTTGTCCTGACACAATGCCACCAGGCTCTCTATGAGCTTATTGTTGTGTATTTAATATATCAATAATATTTAAGTAAGATTGTAAATAAATTGTTTGATTGACAATTCTTTATTTGTTTAAATAATTCAGTACGGGCTATATTCTTTATTTAAATAATTCATTATGGGCTATATGTAAAAGTACATCAATGGTATATGTCATTATATCACCATGTTGTAAGTGCGCATTTCACTAAAGTAACGACGGAAGTAGACACAAGTCATCCCCAGCTCTCCTGTGTGTTTTTTTTCTTTCAGTTAATTTTTGGAATTACAAAACATAACGGTGATGATGAGTAAGTTTTAAAACAAACCTGAGAAAACTACCTACCTGTTGAAGCTCAGTGAGATGTGAAGGCGGAGCTTAGGAGGGTTAATGGTGCCTAACGGCGACTCCTTCACTTGCATCTTTGGAGACAGCTCTATTTCCATCTTTAATATCTCTATTTTTCCCTTTCAAGGTTCTTTTGAAGACCCCGACCTGGAATTACACACTGACTACGGTTCTTTGCGGGAATCGGACCCGCTCTCGGGGTTTCATGACTGGCCATTGTTCGGCATGACAAGGGCTCGGCCTAAGAGCTCTGCTCGCCTTTGGAGGACCAAGTTTTTGTGGCTCTGGAGAAGGGGGAGATTGGAGGTTGGTGCCTCTGCAGAAGATCGGTGTGTTGTGGGAGCTGGAAGATCTCTGGCTGAGATCTTTGGGCACAGGACTCGGAAAAAGCGATGCAACAGACTTTTAACATCGTAAATCAGCGAGTTATTTGTTATGTCTCCCCTCTTGCTGTGAAACGGGGTGGCGGGTGCCAATGCCTTTTTTTGCTGGTGGGGGGAGAGGGAATTGTTGCTTGCTGCCGCTTACACTCAGGAGGGAGGGGAGTGGGGGGGTACTTTGGAGTTCTAACATTTAACTGTCATCCATTCTTTGGGGGCACTCCTCTGTTTTCGTGGATGGTTGCGAAGAGAAAGCATTTCAGGATGTATATTAAAACAACAGGAATTCTGCAGATGCTGGAAATTCAAGCAACACACATAAAAGTTGCTGGTGAATGCAGCAGGCCAGGCAGCATCTCTAGGAAGAGGTGCAGTCGACGTTTCAGGCCGAGACCCTTCATCAGGACCTCTTCCCAGAGATGCTGCCTGGCCTGCTGCGTTCACCAGCAACTTTTATGCAGGATGTATATTGTATACATTTCTCTGACATTAAATGTACCTTTGAAACCTCTGACATGTTTGAGTTAATAAAAAGTGTGGCACATTTTTTTCCTTCAGAGCAGCACATGGTTTCTTTGTAATAGGCAAGACAATTGAGTTTAAAAAAAGGCAGAAAAAAGATTAATTTCATAGGTTCATAAACAGAGAGTACTGAGTGATCATAATCATAAATAAATCATGCCATCCGAGTGCAATCCGGGTCATATTATGATCGAGGAACATGTTTGTAGACTGGATATTGAACTTTTTACTGGTGGACTTCGGCCATATTCCACCGAGGTACAACACAAGGCGGCACGGGAGGTCGTTCCTGCCTGTGGCCGTCAAACTTGCAGCTCCTTCCGTGGAGGGTCAGACACCCTGAGCCAATAGACTGGTCCTGGACTTATTTCCATCTGGCATAGTTTGCATTTTGTTGTCTGATTGTTTGTGGTTTTTGTATTTCTATATTTATGCTCTATTCTTGGTTGGTGCGGCTCTAACGAAACCCAATTTCACTCGGGATCAATAAAGTATATCTATCTATCTATCTATCTAAAAAAAGCAGAAATAGCTGGCTACATTGGAAAGATAGCTACATTTGATTGCTCAAGAGATAACTAGATATTGTATACTGAGTGAATTGAGCAGTATTTTGAAGCAAACTACCTAAGCGAGTGTCAGTTTTACAGAGTGTAAAGGTGGAAGAGCATACAGTTTGCTTTGAAGTTTGAATGCTTTAACCAAACTAGCCAAAACAAGCTTTACTGATATCATGAAAGAAAATGCAGCAAGATATAGAACCAAAACCATTGTTGATTGCAGAATCCTTTAGGTTTCATAAGCAGAATCACAAGGAAGGGAAGACAACTTCACCTTACATGGCTAAATTGAAGGAAGTGTCTAAGCATTGCCAGTTCAGTAATGGACTTAATGATACATTGACAGATTTTTCAGTTTGTGAAATCTTACAAGAAAGCATTCAAGAATGGTTCTCAACTGAAGCACAACTCATTTAAAAGAGCTGTTGAAATTGCAGTATCAATAGAAATAGTAGACAGAGACACAATTGAGTTGCAGTCAGAAGCAAAAGTGAGAGAGAACAAAATTGCAACAGCTAAATAGAAACTTACCTGGACAAACAAACTTTGTTACCATTGTGGCATGGGCTCACATACACCAGACCAATGCAGGTTTAAAGGTGAAACTTACAGAAAATGCAACAAAGTAGAACACATACGAGCATTGTGAGGTCATGATTGGGTGAGACAATTACAACTTGATTGGAGTTCTATTCACCACTTGTGTGCCACATCCCCTGCAATAGATCCTACTGAAAGCAAATTAAGAAATATATTGGATGATGTCACAGTAGTGTTCAAGGATGGTATTGGAAAACTTATACATATAAAGGGTAACATTGTGTTAAATGAAAATGCCACTCTCAAGTATTACAAAGCCCATCCGGTTCCTTATACAATCCATGGTAAAGTAGCCAGTGAGCTAGATTGCATGGAGGCAGTAAGAATTCTTTCCAACGTTGAGTGGAGCCAATGGGCAATGCCAGTGGTCCCAGTATCCAAGAAGAATGGTTCTGCCAGGCTCTGTGGTGATTTTAAGGTTACCATCAACCCAGTACTGAATGTAGATCAATGCCCACTGCCCAGGATAGCGGATATCTTTGAAAACCTTTCTGGAGGAAAAGCAGAAAAGTTAAGTGGATTTATCTGAAGCCTACCTACAGATGGAGATGAAAGAAGAATCCAAAGTGTTTCTCACCATAAACACTCACAACGGGCTTTATCACTATAATAGGCTTATATTTGGAGTGGCATCTGCATCTGCACTCTGGCAGAAAGCTATGGACCAGGTGCTGCAAGGCTGCCCTGGCACTCAGTGTTACCTGGTTGACATCATTGTTATCAATGAAGATGACAAGGAACATTTCCAAAATCTCAAGACAGTGTTAAAAATTAGAAGATTATGGGCTCAGAGCGTGTGACTTTTTAAAACCAAGCATCACTTACTGTGGTCACATCATTGATGCACAAGGATTACACAAGTGTGCTGAGAAAATTCAAGCAGTGGTGGATGCCTGAATGCCAAAGACAAGTCACAGTTTCGATCCATTTTAGGATTTGTCAGTTACTATATCAGATTCCTGCCAAACCTGACTATTTTGCTCCACCCCTTGAACTCATTACTACTGATTGGGTAGAAATGGCATTCAAAAGGGTAAAGAAAATGATGACATCAGACACTGCATTCACATATTATGACCATATCATCCTGTGAAGCTTGCCTGTGATGCCTTGCCTTATGATATAGGTGTAGTCATGTCACATGATATGAGTGATAGAAAAGTGAACACCCCATAATCTTTGCATCATATTCCTTTACAATCAACAACTAGTTTCCATTTTCAATCTACAGAAGAGCGTTCCATTAAAAGCATCAGTACAAAAGCAGAGATGGGCTCTTTTTCTTGGAGGACACAATTACAAGAATGATTTCAAGACAACTATCATGCAAATGCTGATGGATTGTCCTATTTACCCATGGAAAATAAAATATCCAAAAAATTTACAAAAAAAGACACACCTCTTGAAGTATTCTCCATTATGACAAATTTAAAGTCTCCCTATTACAGCAGAGATGACCAACAGGGAAACCAGAAAAGACCCCACAATGTCTCGGGTCTACATGGCCACCCAAAATGGCTGGAATGTGCAGCAGAAACTCTAGTCCCCCCAGTTTGACCAGTGCCAGGATGAACGTGCCCTTGTTGGAGGTTGTCTTGTGTACAGATTGAGAGTTGTTGTGGAATTCAAGCTGAGAGCTAAAGTGTTGTACATGTTGGTCATCTGGGTATGGTCAAAGCTTGGTGTGGTTGCCTGGGAGAGATCAGCAGATCGTGCAGATTGCCCTGCACTGTTCGGGCTGCCAACAAGACCAGAAGATACCAGGAGCATCTAGGAGAAGCAAAAAGAAAGGAGAACAATGGGGTCCTAAGCTGTCAGAACCAGCTCCTGCAGGCCCAGAGTCAACTGTAAATATGTGGTTTTAGTTCAGCATTCTCTGTTTAAATAATTCATTATGGGCTATACGTAAACGTACATTAAAGGCATATGTAATTACATCACCATGTCATAAGTGTGCGTCTTGCTAAAGTAAAAATAAAACTAGGCACAAGTTATCCCCAGCTCTCCTGTGTTTTTTTTCTTGCAATTAATTTTTGGAGTTACCAAACATAACACTTCGTATACTCACCACCACTTCATCTCCTCCTTCTCCAGGGAATTAGAGTTGGTCAATAGATGCTGAGCTAACCAGTGAGGGCAACACCCTGAAAGTGAACAATGAAAATCTGTCCAATATCCACAAGGAACAGTAGTGATAGATGTAAGAAAGCACAATGGTATGCTAGGTGGTGTGACTGTTTCCTCGATCCAATACATACAACATTGAACATAGAAATCTACAGCACATTACAGGCCCTTCTGCCCACAATGTTATGATGACCATGTAACCTACTCTAAAAACTACTTTGAATTACCCTACTGTGTAGCCTCTATTTTTCTAAGCTCTCTTAAAAGACAATATTGTATCCACCTCTACCACTGTTGCTGGCAGTGCATTGCACACACTCACCAGTCTGTATGTTAAAAACTGACATTCCCTCAGTACCTATTTTCAAGCACCTTAAAACTATACCCCCTTCTGTTAGCCATTTCAGCCCTGGGAAAAAGCCTCTGGCTATCCACACGACCAATGCCTCTCATCAGCTTGCGATTCATTCTAAAGTTGTCTATGTGTGCAGTTTGCACATTCTCCCAGTGCTTTTGCTTCCTCCGACATTCCAGAAAACATACCCATTATTCCGCTAATTGGTTATTGTAAATTACCCCCAATATATGCAGCAGTTGGAGGGAATGAATGGGGTGGGTTGTTAACGGGGCATGTGTGAGAGAGTAGGGTATCAGGAAAATAAACAGGGGAATAGGGATGGGATTGGCCTGTGTACTAGAAATGTCCTGATGAACCAAATGGCTTCCTTGTGTATCATCAAGAAATATGAAGAGTACATGCCATTACAGACGAGGAACCACAATCAGAAACTGAACAGATTTTTGTTCCCTCTTTTCCTCTCATCTGTTAGCAGCTCCCATGAAAAGGATTTTACAACAGGAGCAGTTTAACAGATCAATGACTAAATTGACAAGTTTGAGTTGTCCATTTATACTGTTTGCGTCGACATGTTTCCTTGTCATTCAAAGTGAATACATAATATGTGGGATCTGAATTTCGTCAGCCGGCCTGCCTTTCCTGCTGATTCTGCATTCAATGGATTTATTGTTTCAATGAGGCAACAGAGAAGCAGCTGCTTCTTTTGGTGGGTGCACAGCTATTTGAAAAACCGCATTAACAGCTTTACAAATAATCATTATTACCTCCATAGAAGTTTACACTCTGCTAATGCCGTTCATTAATATGGATAGGAGTGGACAACTGATGTTGTCCAAGATGGACATAGAATATCCTTAGGAGCAGTTTGAAAGAAGAGGAGGGTTCTCAGCCAATATTTATCACTATATTTTCAATCAATATCGCCAAATAGAGAGTATCACATCACATTGTGGGAGCTTTCTGCTCAAAATAATGAAATAAACCACATTGATTTGTTTTCCTTAAAAACTAAAGTATGTCATTAGCTGGAACACACATCAAAGTTGCTGGTGAACACAGCAGGCCAGGCAGCATCTCTAGGAAGAGGTACAGTCAATGTTTCAGGCCAAGAGGGTCTCGGTTTTACTGAGCTCCATATACCTGTCCAGGAGTCTCTTAAAAGACCCTATTGTATCTGCCTCCACCACCGTCGCCGGCAGCCCATTCCATGCACTCAGCACTCACCGCGTAAAAAACTTACCCCTGACATCTCCTCTGTACCTACTTCCAAGCACCTTAAAACTGTGCCCTCTCATGTTAGCCATTTCAGCCCTGGGAAAAAGCCTCTGACTACCCACACGATCAATGCCTCTTATCATCTTATACAGGTCACCTCTCATCCTCCGCCACTCCAAGGAGAAAAGGCTGAGTTCGCGCAAGGCATGCTCCCCAATCCAGGCAACATCCTTGTAAATCTCCTTTGCACCCTTTCTATAGTTGCCACATCTTTCCTGTAGTGAGGTGACCAGAACTGAGCACAGTACTCCAAGTGGGGTCTGACCAGGGTCCTATATAACTGTAACATTACCCCTTTGCTCCTAAACTCAATCCCACGGTTGATTAAGGCCAATGCACTGTATGCCTTCTTAACCACAGAGTCAACCTGTGCAGCAACTTTGAGTGTCCTATGGACTCGGACCCTAAGATCCCTCTGATCCTCCACACTGCCAAGAGTCTTACCATTAATACTGTATTCTGTCAATGAACCACTTAATCTTGTTCTGGATTATTATTTTGAGGCTTAGACTAAAACATGAGTTCAAATTGAACACTGGCAGCTGGGAAATTAAAATTCAATGAACTAAATCTGTAATTAAAGCAAGAAAGCCGGCTTCAGTAATGATGACTACAAGACTGACAGTAAAACCCCATACAGAATGAAAGTGACTCCAGATTCACAGCAGTTAGGTTGTGAGTCAAGGAGGAGGTACTGGACTTGAGGATACACACTCAACATTTTAGGATCAGCTTTTATTTATTTATTTGTTGATATGCTGCACGAAATAGGCCCTTTGAGCCACACTGCCCAGCAACCCCCCCCCCCCCCCCGGACGTCATCTGAGCCTAATCATGCGACAATTTACAATGGCCAATTAACCTACTAATTGGTATGCCTTTGAACTGTGGGAGGAAACCCATGCAGTCATGTGGAGAATATACAGGCAATGGCAGAAATTGAGCCCGGGTCATTGGTACTGTAAAACATTGTACTAATGCCTATGCTACCATGCCACCCCATCTTCCTTCAGATTTCTAAACAGTTCATGAACACTACCCCACTATTTTCCTCTCTTTTTGCACTATTTATTTATTATACTGTAGTTTCTTATCATTTTTATTTGTTTTGCATTGTACTGCTGCCACAAAATAACAAATTTCATGGTTTGTGTCAGTGATAATAAACCTGATTCTGATTCTGAATCACTGGCCCCCATCACCCTGTCTCAATAGACAATAGACAATAGACAATAGGTGCAGGAGTAGGCCAATATGCCCTTTGAGCCAGCGCCGCCATTCACTGTGATCATGGCTGATCATCCACAATCAGTATCCAGTTCCTGCCTTATCCCCATAACCTTTGATTCTGCTATCTTTAAGAGCTCTATCCATCTCTTTCTTGAAAGCATCCAGAGACTTGGCCTCCACAGCCTTCTGGGGCAGAGCATTCCATATATCCATCACTCTCTGGATGAAAAAGTTTTTCCTCAACTCTGTTCTAAATGGCCTACCCCTTATTCTTAAACTGTGGCCTCCTCCCCCTCTCCAGCTGCTCATCAGCCACACACCCTCCCTTTGGTTCCCTTCCTCACCTTCTTTCCTTAATTCAGCTGTCCACCGTCTTCTCCTAAAGAGATTTCATTTTCTTCAGTCCTTTGTCACTTCCACCCCTCAGCTCCAAGCTTCTTACCACATTCCCATTCTCCCCTCTCCCTCACCTGCCTATCATCCTCCCCTCACCTGGATCCACCTATCACCTGCTTCACTCTGCCCTCCCACCAATGTATAGAGGCTATCTCTCTTCTTCCTCTCCAGTCTGAATGAAAGACCTCGACTCAAAATGTTGCCTGTACTTTTCCCACCACAAATACTGCCAGAACTTCCTGAGCTCCTCCAGCTCCTTTGAATGTTGCTCAGAAGAAGGTGCATCAGGTCTGAGCAGAATGAGTCACAGAGTCAGAGAACACTACAACACAGAAACTGGCATTTTGTCCAAGTCAGACTATTACTCTGTCTAGTTTCATTGATTGTATCCAGACCCCTTCATACCCCTCAATGCCCCTCAGAGGGTTTTGGGAAGATCTGAGCGGAGGTCAAACTGGTCGGAGTGGACTTTTAGATTTCTGGCCTCTGAACTTGAGATCACCTTGGACTTTGGCCCCTGTGATCTAATTGACACCCATCACCTCTTTAAATGCTAATTGCATTTAGATATGCAACAGCTTAATTGCCCGAGATTTCAAAGGCCTCCATGATTTCAGTGCTTCTTTATCCATCTACTCCCACCCAGCTTAAAAACTCCTTAGGATGTCTGTGCTTCTTCAAGCCAGGCCTCCCGTCTATTCCTGAATTGACCTGATCTACGTGTGGGAACTGTTGTGTTGTTGGAGGCTGTAATTCACTCCCCAAACTTCTCAGCTTCTCTAGTTTACTTTACAAAAATAGCTGCCACTTTCTAGAAAGGACTGAAGAAGAGTCTTAGCCTGAAATGGCAACTGTTCACTTTCCTCCATAGATGCTGTCTGACACTTAGGTTCCTCCACCTTTTTGAGTGTTGTTCTTTTGAAGAAATCTTCGGATTATTTTAAAGACCAAAACTGCTGCTGAGACTGGACATCTGAAATAAAAATTTAAAAATGTTGAAAACACCCAAAGTTCAAAATTCAAAGTAGATATATTGTTTAAGTACGTAAATGACACCACGTACAACCTTGAGATTCTTTTTTTTTGCAGGCATACTCGATAAATCCAATAACCATAATAGAACCAGTGAAAGACCACACCAACTGGGCACTCAACCAGTGTGCAAAAGACTACAAGCTGTGCAAATACAAAAAGAATGGAGAAATAATAATAATAATTATTATAAATAAGCAATAAATATCAAGAACATGAGATGAAGAGTCCTTGAAAATGAGCTTAACAGGTTTGTTACCCAGACATGGAAACAGAAACAGAGTTAGTGTTTCAGGTTGGAGCCATTTTGTCAGAACTGGTACAGAGACGAAATTAGTTCATTTTAAGTTGATGCGGTGTAGCGATAGTTGAGGAATGAAGGAAATATCACAGAAAGGGCAAAGCCAAGCCTGTATTGGGGATAAGCTGCTGATGAAGTCATCTGATTGATATACCGACATTTCTGTTCATAAAAAGAACCATAGATGCTGGAAATTTGAAATAGAAACAGGAAATGCTGGCATCTGTGCAGAGAGAAACAGTTAATGCTTCAGCTCAGATTACTGTTTCTCCAGGTGCTGCCTGGCCCACTGACCATCTTGAGCATTTAGTATTTTTACTTCAGCTCTCTATTTGCATATGGGCTTGGGGTCAGGTCAACACTGGATGATACTTGGCCCTTATTTCCTTTAATGGCTACAATTTTCTATATTTCCCAAATCCTGATGGGACATTTAGTGGAAATAGCACATTAGGAGCACTGATGCACAGGGAAACATTGGAGTGTGTCCATAGCTCCCTGAATGCGTCAGCAAAGGTGGATAAAGTAATGTGGAAGGCATTTCATATGCCTGCCTTCATAGGCCGAGGCACTAATTCTAAGAGTTAGGATATCATGTTGCAGTTGTATAAAACATTGCTCAGATTGCATTTGGAGTATTGTGTATAATTCTGACAACCACACCATAGACAGCAATAAAGAAAATGCGGAAGATTTAGGAACACTTTCTTTCCCTTTGCCATCAGATTTCTGAATGGTCTATGAGCCAATGAAAACTCCCCTATTACTCCTGTGTTTACCTCTATTTATTTATCCTTCAAATTTACAGATTTTATGTATTGCTGCCACAAAATAACAAATTACATGTCATATATCAGTGATAATGAACTTGATTCTGATTTCGAGAAGATTAGCCAGAATGTTGCCTGGTTGTAATAACAAGGAGAGATCAGATAGTCTGTTTATTCTCACTGGAGCATAGGGGACCAAGGAGTAATCTTATAGAGATTTATAAAATCATGAAGGGCAAATATAGGATAGGCAGTCAGAATATTGTATTTCACAGAGCAGGGAAATGTAGAGCTTACAGGCACAGGTTTGAGATAAGATGGGAGAAAGGGTAATTTTTTTCACACATAAGTGCTGGTTATATGGAACGATCGACTAAAGGAGGTTGTGGAGTCAGATACTATTACAACAGTTAGCAGGCATTTGGCTGGCAGATGGCATTAGTAGATTTGAATTAGTAGATAATGGGTTTGGTTTATTATTGCTAAATGTACCAAGATACAGTGAAAAGCTTGTCTTGCTTGCTGTTTATATAAACGTTACACAGTGCATTGAGGTAGAACAAGGTAAATCAATAACAATGCAGAATAATGTCTTCAGAGAAAGTGCAGAGCAGTAAACAATAAAATGAAGGTCAGCTCATAACGCGGTAGATCGTGGGTTCAAAGTCCGTCTTATCGTTGGCCAATGTGCTATATCCGGATAATTTGCTTTGCTGTGGGGATACTGTACCTGTCGAGAAGGCGCTGCATAAGCGGCGGTTGTTGTTGTTAAGCATCGACGCACGCTAGAGTGCAGCAGAGAGAGAGGAAGAGTGTTGGTGTGTGTGCTGAAAGACTCGGGCCACCCATCCGCAGTCCAGCGCAGCAGAGGAGCGGATCGGTCAGCTTGCAGGGGGATGGCGGGGTTGGAAGAGAAGGATAGCGAGCAGCTGCTGAAGGAGTGTCTCCAAGCGGCGGTAGAGGTGGCGTTGGAGGCCGGTCAGGTGAGCGTTCAGGTGTCCCGGGTTTCCGGTGGGCGGATAGACGGGCCACTTCACGCAGTGGCAGCCCAGGCGCCTTTAATCCAACTATGTACTTCAGGAGATTAATCTTATATTCAACGGCACATACACATTCTTGTTAGTTTGCAGCGGGAGGGGGACTGGTGTGGCGGATGGCTTTATTTTTCTTCTACATCGGGAGCTGTTTTGTAAACCGAAATTATAAAAAAAATTAAGCTGGCTTCTGTTCCGTTTTCTAGACGGACGGTTGGTTAATAATAACGAAAAAGTTTGATTATATTGCTGAAAACCAGCCTTGTATTAACCATCTACTAGGCCGGAAGGGGGGATGGGGAGTTTGTAAAAGGAACCGCTCGTACGTTATACTGTGTGTCTTTGACATTTCGAAGAATCTTGTGGGGTTGAACTATTTTTGGTGAGGTTGCTTTCAGATGTTTAGCACCCTTTAATCCACGTTTCTGTAACATATTTGTTGAAAATTCAAACAGGAAGTACGCTAAAGTACCTGTTTTAACAAGAATGCCGTGTACTGCTGTTACCTCGATTGGCTAAGGCGAATGTCATCAGGACCTTGAGATCAGACTGCACCATGTTCGTAGTGTGCTGGATTCTACGCCTGTTCTGAACTACAATCACATTGGCGGTGCTGTAATCTGTTGCATAATTATTCTTCTTTGAAACCCTAATGACTATAAGGCAATAAACTGAAGTCTTATGGCAGAATTCTGATCAACAAGTATAAATAGGTAGCGGTGAGAAAACTTTATGATTCCGGAACAGGCGCGATGGCTACAGAAATGTGAGTGGAAGAGAAAGGGCAGAGGTTTGAAGATGTTACGGAGTAAATGCACAGAAAAATGCTTCCACTTAGAGGGCGTCAGAAGAGCAAGAGTCATCATGGGGGAAAAACGTCTTCAGTCTGAGAGTAGTTTCAGTTAAGACTGCCTGCCCCATGGACGAGTTTGGAAATAAAACGTTCAAAAACAAGAGAAAATCTGCAGGTGTTGGAAATCCAAGCAACACGTACAAAATGCTAGAGGAATTCAGCAGGCTGAACGGTCTCTGCTCGGCTCTTTTCCATGGATGCTGCCCAGCCTGTGGAGTTCCTCCGGCATTTTGTGTGTGTCGCCAGGAAACAATACATGCCCATTTAAGGAGAGCCTCGATACCTTATTCCTTATAAGGAAGAAATAGTAAGGTATACTTGCAAGATTTGGATACAGTGAGGTAAGGAGAAGGCTATCTATTGAAGTTCTTAAGGGGTGTGACCAGTAGAGTGGATTAATTGATTAATTTGGATTTCCTTCATGGTGTTTTCCCTCTGTTTTTAATTTGTGACTTTGAATTACCACCACATGATCAATGCGGGAACACTTGAAAATAGGGACAATATTGTGAGAGTAGGCAAGTTTAGAATATATGTAAGAAATCAGATTGGGAAGGGCCAGTTTCAATAGGATGAGAAACCGATCTCAGGGTAGTACATGGTGACATATAATAAATTTACTTTGAACTTTGAGAATAGGTTTGGCCCTCTGCGTGTTGGAATCAATGTTTGGCAGGCAAAATGGGAAGCCCTTAAAATAAGAGTTACTTCTGATTTACTTTTGATTACTTGAGTCTATTAAGATGTTCTCCTAGAGGGTTGTCTATTGGTGGGTTCTCAGATGCTGTAGTAGCTGATCCAGGAGCCACATATTCTGGAGCAATATGGGCAGGAGTAGGTGGTAGCCATGGTTAGTGGTTGGATCCTGAGGTTGTTCGTTCTCTCCTTTCGCAGCTACCGCTTGTTCTCTGTAGCAGAGCGGAGGCTGTTCACATGTAGCACAGCTCCCTCTTGAACAGATTTCCTCCAGATGATTCTATTCAGTGCAATGTCTTCCCAGATTTTAGATATCATGTTGAACTTCAGGCTGATTTTGATCTTATCTTTGAAGCGTTTCCTTTGCCCACCAAGGGTTCGCTGACCTTCCTTCGATTAAGAGTGAAGGATCTGTTTGGGGAGACGTGAGTTGAACACTTGGATGGCATGATTTTTCCATCAGAGTTGGTGTTGCTTTGTCATGGTGGGGATGCTGTTCATGTTGGCATCTTCTGTGTCTGTCCTTCCATCTGAGCCTCGAAGTGTTCATAAGGATCTTTGGTGATATTGTTCCAGGGCTTTAAGGTGCCTACTGTAGGTGGTCTATAATTTGGCTCCATGCAACAATGAAGGAAGGATGACTGCTCTATAAACCAAAGGTTTTATTTCGACTTGTAAGTTGTGGTCTGAGTACATTCTCATGACCGGGAAGGGTAAGGTATTTAAAGCCAAGGTTCCATGGATGTGCAGACAGTAGCGGAGGAGAAAGGAACTGGAGCATGTAACAGGTGCCAGCTTGTTAACACGATTGAGAACCAAGCTGGTCAAAGTAAGTTCAGGGAAGATGTAGAAAAGACAGTAAGAGGGTCTGAGGAAAGCTTGGCAGCAAAAAACAGGAATTCAGAAATGTTCTACTTCATGTAAACATGAGGAACATTGTGAGAGAGAGTGTGGGGCCAGTCAGTGAATGAAAAGGAATTGTATTCATGGAGGGAGCAGGGTTGGTTGAGATACAAGGAGTGTGTCAGGGAAGAAGATGCTGTCACGGTCTCAACAAAAGAAATATAGCTGAGGATCTTCATAAGCTAAAGCTGTTAAACAGAGGGGACTGAAAACACTAGCTAAACTTAAGGGATAAATAACCTGGTTGAGATTGCTGAGGGGAGTCAGGGAGGAATTAGAATCAGAATCAGATTTATTATCACCGGCATGTGTCGTGAAATTTATTAACTTAGCAGCAGCAGTTAAACGGCAATACATAATATAGAAGAAAAAAAAATCAATTACATTATACATATATTGATTAGATTAAAAATTGTGCAAGAAAACAGAAATAATATATATTTAAAAAATGAGGTAGTGTTCACAGGTTCAATGTCCGTTTAGGAATCAGATGGCAGAGGGGAAGAAGCTGTTCCTGAATCACTGAGTGTGTGCCTTCAGGCTTCTGTACCTCCTGCCTGATGGTAACAGTGAGAAAAGGGCATGCCCTGGGTGCTGGAAGTCCTTAGTAATGGATACTGACTTTCTGAGACGCCAGTCCTTGAAGATGTCCTGGGTACTTTGTAGGCTAGTACCCAAGATGGAGCCGACTAAACTTACAACTCTGTGCAGCTTCTTTCGGTCCTGTGCAGTAGCCTCCCCCCCCCCCCCCCCATACCAGACAGTGATGCAGTCTGTCAGAATGCTCTCCACGGTACATCTATAGAAGTTTTTGAGTGTATTTGTTGACATACCAAATCTCCTCAAACTCCTAATTAGCAACATGTTGGATGGGCTGACGCAGGGGTTCTCAAACTGGGGTCCACGGACCCCTTGCTTAATGATAGGGTCCATGGCATAAAAAGGTTGGGACCCCTAGGTTTATTGCTTGTCAGGTGAAATTTAATGGCAAGAAGGGTATCATGTTTCATTTCGGTAAGAAGAAAAAGACGCACGATATACTAAAGAATGCGATTCGAAAAGGGTACGAGAATTGAGAGAGGCCTTAGAGTTTTTGTGTGTAGCTTCTTCAAAGTGAAAGGAATAGTTTTAAAAAAAGTGATTTTAAAAAGGCACAAGTTTGTTGTATGACACCACTCAATCTGTTGACCTTTCTCACTCCTGTACACCATCTGTGATTTTGCAAATAAAGGTGTTATGGGGGAATTCGTAAATGGTGTTGGAGTTGTGCTTAGCCACACATTCGTAGGTACAGAAAGAATAGAGCAGGGGGCCGTTTTCATTGCAAATATTAAAATAGTCTTTTTCCTAGTTGGTTCCTCAATAAACTGATCAGAAAACAATTCCAATACTTTCTATGAATCCTTGTTCCTTTATTTCCCCAGTTTATGCCATGCTCAAAATGGCCTGCACACACCTGTCCATTTTTTACTTTTAACTATTTCTTAACTTGACCGTAATTCTACATGGTGATTTGTTGCCCTGCCATGTAGAATGAAGGTGATTTGCAAAAGAATCGAAAGTGAGATGAATATTTTTGCACAGTAAGTGGTTAAGGTCCAGAACACTCTGGGAGTGGGGTGGGGAAAATGACAAGTTTTTTCCACACAGAAAGCAGTGGGTGCCTGGAATAGGCTGTAAGCAGAGAATTTAAGAGGCTGTGAGTCAGGCACAGGAAAAGTCAGGGGATGGAGGGTTATGGATTATGAGTGGGAAGAAGAGAGTTCAGTTTGACCTTGTGATTGGCATGGGCATGGTGGGCCATCAGGCTTGTCCTGTCACAAACAGGAGAAAATCTGTAGATGCTGGAAATCCAAGCAACACACAAAATGCTGGAGGAACTCAGCAGGCCAGGCAGCCTCTGTGGAAAAGAGTACTGATGAAGGGTCACGGCCTGAAACATCAGCTGTTTACTGTTTTCCATAGATAACACAAAATACTCTGCAGATGCTGGGGTTAAAGCAACACTCACAACACGCTGGAGGAACTCAGCAGTCGGGCAGCATCCGTGGAAAAGATCGGTCGACATTTCGGGCCGGAACGCTTTGTCAGGACTGTAGAGGGAAGGGGCAGAGGCCCTATAAAGAAGGTGGGGGGGGTGGGAAGGAGAAGGCTGGTAGGTTCCAGGTGAGGGGAAAGATAAAGGGGTGGGGGAGGGGAAGCAGGGAGGTGATAGGCAGGAAAGGTGAAGAAGGAATAGGGAAAACACAGTGGGTAGTAGAAGGAGGCGGAACCATGAGGGAGGTGACAGACAGCTGGGGGAGGGGGCAGAGTGACATAGAGATAGGGGAAGGAAGGAGGAGGGAATTACTGGAAGTTGGAGAATTCTATGTTCACACCAAGGGGCTGGAGACTACCTAGATGGTATATGAGGTGTTGCTCCTCCAACCTGAGTTTGGCCTCATCCTGGCAGTAGAGGAGGCCAAGTATGGACATATCCGAATGGGAATGGGAAGCAGAGTTGAAGTGGGTGGCTACCGGGAGATCCTGTCTGTTTTGGCAGATGGAGTGGAGGTGCTTAATGAAGCGGTTCCCCAATCTGCGTCGGGTTTCACCGATGTAGAGGAGGCCGCACCGGGAGCACCGGATGCAATAGATGACCCCAACAGACTCAAAAGTGAAGTGTTGCCTCACCTGGAAGGACTGTTTGGGGCCCTGAATGGTGGTAAGAGAGGAGGTGTAGGGACAGGTGTAGCACTTGCGCTTACAGGGATAAGTGCCAGGTGGGAGATCCGTGGGGATGGACGTGCGGATAAGTGAGTCACGGAGGGACTGATCCCTGCGGAGGGTGGAGAGGGAAAGATGTGCTTAGTGGTGGGGTCCTGTTGAAGGTGGCAGAAGTTGCGGAGGATAATGTGCCGGATCTGGAGGCTGGTGGGGTGGTAGGTGAGGACAAGGGGAACTCTGTCCCTATTGTGGTGACGGGAAGATGGGGTGAGGGCCGAAGTGCAGGAAATGGAGGAGAAACGGGTGAAGGCATCATTGATGACGGCAGAAGGGAAACCACAATCTTTAAAGAAAGAGGACATTTGAGATGTCCTGGAACAGAAAGCCTCATCCTCGGAGCAGATGCGGCAGAGACGGAGGAACTGGGAATAGGGAATGGTATTTTTGCATGTGGCAGGTTGGGAAGAGGTATAGTTGAGGTAGTTATGAGAGTCAGTGGGCTTGTAGAAGATGTTAGTGGACAGTCTGTCTCCAGAGATGGAGACCGAGAGATCGAGAAAGGGGAGAGAAGTGTCCGAGATAGACCAAGTGAATTTGAGAGCTGGGTGGAAGATTGAAGTAAAGTCAATGAAATTGACGAGCTCAGCATGGGTGCAGGAAGCAGCACCAATGTAGTCGTCAATGTAGTGAAGGAAAAGTTGGGGAGCAGTACCAGTATAGGTTTGGAGCACAGACTTTTCCACATAACCAACAAAGAGGCAGACATAGCTGGGGCCCATGCGAGTGCCCATAGTTACACCCTTGGTCTGAAGAAAGTGGGAAGAGCCAAAAGAGAAGTTATTAAGTGTGAGAACCAGTTCTGCCAACCGGAGGAGGGTAGTTGTGGTGGGGAACTGGTGAGGTCTATTGTCCAGAAAGTAGCGGAGGGCTTTGAGGCCACCTTGATGGGGAATGGAGGTGTATAAGGATTGGACATCCATAGTGAAAATGAAGTGTTCGGGACCGGGGAACTGGAAGTTATTGAAGAGGTGGAGGGCATGAGATGTATCCCGGATGTAGGTGGGGAGAGACTGAACTATGGATGACAAAAGTGGAGTCCAGGTAGGCAGATACAAGTTCGGTGGGACAGGAGCAGGCAGAAACTATGGGTCTACCGGGACAGTCAGGCTTGTGGATCTTGGGGAGGAGGTAAAACTGAGCAGTATGGGGTGTGGGAATTATGAGTTTAGCGGCTGAGGATGGAAGGTCTCCGGAGTTGATAAGGGCAGTGATGGTACAGGTTTCCATAGGTGCTGCCTGGCCTGCTGAGTTTCTCTAGCATTTTGTGTGTGTTGCTTTGGATTTCCAGCATCTGCAGACTTTCTCATGTTTGGGCTTGTCCTGTGCTGTACTGTTCTATTAATGGGTTCCTCTTGTGCAGTTGCCATTCTGTGAGCTCATGTGCTTCAAAATCCTTGCATGTTTTACTTCTCAATCCTTGAAAAGGAGCTATGGGGATACTAGCTGTGTTTCTCACTTTGTGGCATTATCAGCTTCCTGTGTCAGCAGCTTGCCAGGCAAAAATTATTGAAAGGGTAAACATGCAAGATCAACCAATAGCAGACACCATCGGGTTCACACTTGCAGCACCATGCGAAAGATAAACAAGCAAATACAAAGATCGAGATTTGTCTGGTATTAACAGCATCTGTTTTGAGGTAAATGTATCCTTGAGAGATTTTGATATTTATAATTCTTTTGCCTGGCAAAATGTTATGAATTGAAACTAGCAAAATTGCAATGAGGCTTGTGAAATTAACACTTCAGTTTCTGAAGGTAGATCTATTAAGGCATAATTAAATATCAAACATTGAAGGAAATGGAGAGGTAAAGAAAGAGGAGGGACATATGGAGGGATCACAGCAGAGGCACCTTATAGTTATTAAACAAATTAAAGGTGTGCATGACTTTTTATGCATTTGAGAGATGTGGACTTCACAGGCTAATCCATCAATTATTTGCTCATTCCTAATTAGGTCTACAAAATTCTGAGGGGTTTAGATAGGATAAATGCAAGCAGGCTTTTTCCACTGAGGTTGGGTGAGACTACAACCAGAGGCCATTGGCTTAAAGGTGAAAGGTAAGAAGTTTAGGGGGAACATGAGGGGAAACTTCTTCACTCAGAGGACCATGAGAGTGTGGAATGAGCTGCCAGTGCAAGTGATGCATGTGAGCTCGATTTCAACATTTAAGAGAAATTTGTATGGGTACATGGATAGTAGAGATATGGAGGGCTATGGTCATTGGGCATAGGCAGTTTAAATGATTTTGACATGGGCCAAAAGGCCCCTTTCTGTGCTGTACGTCTGTATGACTCTTGAGAAGGTGTTGGTGAGCTACCTTCTTGAACTGCTGCAGTCCTTGGTGTGTGAGTACATCCACAATCCTGTAATAGAGGGAGTTCCAAGATTTTGATAGTGTAGGACAGAGATATATTATCAGGTTGGGATGGTATGAAGGCGAATTCCAAGTGGTGGCAGTTCCATGCTTTTACTGACCTTGTCCTTTAGCTGGTGGAGGTCGTGGGCTTGGAAGGAGTTGCTGCAGTACATGCTGTAGATAGTAGAAACTGCTGCATCAGTGGTGGGGAGAGTGAATGTTTATTGTTGGAATGTCTCTGAAGCAGGCTGCTCTGTCCAGTATGGTGTCAAATTTCTCGTGTCCAAACATGTACATTTTTAATGCACTGCTGCAAAAATAAATCCCCTCACACATCTCTGAAAGAGAAAATAGTCACTAGGGAAGAAAAAAACATTTCTGCATTTAAGATCCCTGACAGTTATTAAGTTCTAGAAGGAGAGAGAGTCTCTAACATGTATAAAAAGTTACGTTTGAGTGTTATGGAAGGATGTTGCTTGGCAGCCCTTAATAGCTATCATGTTTTAAAAAAGATTCTTAGATTAAAATGGGTTGGATTTATCTTGAAATGCATTTAGCAGCCCCCTCAAGCATTTTTAACATGATACACAGAAGGACAAGATATTTTCATGGAGTTATGCATGGAGGGGCAGGGTTGAAATTTTTACTCAAACCATTTTGTTGTGTTTAAGTAATGAGCAACCTAAGAATTACTGTTATTTTGATAATTGATTGTGCCCTGTTGTCTTTGACAACCATTTCTGACAGTCTGTTGATTCACATCTGTTTCCTTCTTTGGAACTTTGGCTTGAAATAATTGGCATGTTTCCAATTGGAATCAGCTGTTTTCAAATGTCAAGCTTGGGAGCCAATCAAACATTGTTTTCCTCTTGGAAAAACTCTGTGATTGGTCTATGGAACTCCCCCCCCCCCCCCCCCACACACACACACAACTGGTAATCTGGAACTACTGAAAGTTAATTAGGATAAATATTTGAAGATGTATTGGTAGAGCAATAAGTGGGATTAACTGGATTGCTGTACAAACCTGGGGCATGGTCTCTTTTCTGAACAGTAGGTTGCCTTTTGTGTGTAGATGTGTGATGGAATGAGTGAGAACATAACTGTAAAGTGGGAAGAATAAAATGGGATTATTGTAAAATGCATGTTTCATGGTCAGTGCAGACCCAGTGGGTCAAAGTTCAAGTTTAATGTTGTGGACATACATACTCAGGGTATAAATGCCATGAAAATGACGTTTTTGCAGCAGAAACACAGTCCATGAAAAACATGACAAACATAAATTACATTAACATGAGTTATACATAATTTACATGACAAAATAGAATCAGGTTTACGATCATCGTTTTGTATGATCTGAAGTTTATTGTTTTGCAGCAGCAGTAGTACAGAGCAAGTGGATTTAAATTATCAATTACAAAATATGTAAATAGTTCAAAAAAAAAGGAAGAATGATGTAGTGTTCATGGGTACATGGACTGTTCAGAAATCTGATGACGGGGAGAAAAGTGGTTTCTGAATTGTTGAATGTGGGTTTTCAGGCTCCTGTATCTCTTCCCTAAATGTGGTAACGAGAAGAGGGCATGTCTTGGATGGTGAGGTCTTTAATGATAAACCCTGCCTTCTTGAGGCATCGCTTCTTGAAAGTGTCCTTGATGGAAGGGCTGGTTGTACCTGTGATGGAGCTGGTTGAGTCTACAACCGTCTGCAGCCTTTGTGAGCCAGTGGATTGAAACCTTCACACCAGGCTGTGATGCAACTAGTCAGAGTGTATATCTATAGAAATTTAGAAAAGTCTATGGTGTCATATCAATTCTCCTCAAACTACTAATAAAGTAGAGCCTTCTTCATGATTGCATGTTGTTGGGCTCATGATTGATCCTCTGAGCTGTGGATGTTCAAGAACTTGAAGCTGCTCATCCTTTCCACCGCTGGCCCGTCAATGGGGATTAGTGCTTGTTCTTGTGACTTCCCTTTCCTGAAGTCCACAATAAATTCCGTGGTCTTGGAAGTGTTGAATGTGAGGGTGTTGTTGCAACTCCACTCAACCAGCCGATCTCTCTCCCCCTCCCCCTCGCCCCCCTCACACACCCTTGATGCCATTTTAGATATTACCAACAAGAATAGTGTCATCTGTGAATCTATGGATGATGTTTGCGCTGTGCTGAGCCCGTAGTCATGAGTGTAGAGGGAGTACAGTGGTTGGCTAAGCATGCATCCTTGAGGTGTGCCTGTGTTATTACCAATCTGCACTGAATTGGTATGACAAATGGCATTATGGTATTTGGGCAAGTTAAGGGGAATGTAGTCTGAGGTAGAATTAGGGATTTTCAAGTTACTTCATGTACCTAATGGCGGTGGGGAAGAAGCTGTTGTTGACCCTTGATATGTTCTTCTATGTTCCAAACCTATTCTGGTATCTGTCCCCCACTTTTCCTTCGCTACATCGACGACTGCATTCGCGCCACTTCCTGCACACATGCTGAGCTCGTTGACTTCATTAACTTTGCCTCCAACTTTCACCGTGCCCTCAAGTTTACCTGGTCCATTTCCGACACCTCCCTCCCCTTTCTAGATCTTTCTGTCTCTATCTCTGGAGACAGCTTATCTACTGATGTCTACTATAAGCCTACTGACTCTCACAGCTATCTGGACTATTCCTCTTCTCACCCTGTCTCTTGCAAAAACGCCATCCCCTTCTTGCAATTCCTCCGTCTCCGCCACATCTGCTGTCAAGATGAGGCTTTTCATTCCAGGACGAGGGAGATGTCTTCCTTTTTTAAATAAAGGGGCTTCCCTTCCTCCACCATCAACTCTGCTCTCAAACGCATCTCCCCCATTTCACGCACACCTGCTCTGACTCCATCCTCCCGCCACCCCACTAGGAATAGGGTTCCTCTTGTCCTCACCTACCACCCCACCAGCCTCCGGGTCCAACATATAATTCTCCATAATTTCTGCCACCTCCAATGGGATCCCACCACTAAGCACATCTTTCCCTCCCCCCCCCCCCCCCGCTTTCCACAGGGGTCGCTCCCTACGCGACTCCCTTATGCATTCGTCCCCCCCATCCCTCCCCACCAATCTCCCTTCTGGCACTTATCCTTGTAAGCAAATCAAGTGCTACACATGCCCTTACACTTCCTCCCTTACCACCATTCAGGGCCCCAAACAGTCCTTCCAGGTGAGGCAACACTTCACCTGTGAGTTGGCTGGGGTGATATACTGCGTCCGGTGCTCCCGATGTGGCCTTCTATATATTGGCGAGACCCGACGCAGACTGGGAGACCGCTTTGCTGAGCACCTACGCTCTGTCCGCCAGAGAAAGCAGGATCTCCCAGTGGCCACACATTTTAATTCCACGTCCCATTCCCATTCTGATATGTCTGTCCACGGCCTCCTCTACTGTAAAGATGAAGCCACACTCAGGTTGGAGAAACAACACCTTATATTCCATCTGGGTAGCCTCCAACCTGATGGCATGAACATTGACTTCTCAAACTTCTGCTAATGCCCCACCTCCCCCTCGTACCCAATCCGTTATTTATTTATATACAGACACTCTTTTTCTCTCTCTCCTTTTTCTCCCTCTGTCCCTCTCACTATACCCCTTGCCCATCCTCTGGGCTTTTTCCCCCCTTCCCCCTTTTCTTTCTCCCTGGACCTCCTGTCCCATGATCCTCTCATATCCCCTTTGCCAATCACCTGTCCACCTCTCCATCCCTCCCCTCCTGTCTTCTCCTATCATTTTGGATCTCCCCCTCCCTCTCCCACTTTCAAATCTCTTACTAACTCTTCCTTCAGTTAGTCCTGACGAAGGGTCTCAGCCCGAAACGTTGACTGTACCTCTTCCTAGAGATGCTGCCTGGCCTGCTGCGTTCACCAGCAACTTTGATGTGTGTTGCTTGAAATTCCAGCATCTGCAGATTTCTTCGTGTTTGCGTTGACCCTTGATGTGTGTTTTCAGGCTCCAGTACCTCTTGCCTCATGGCAGCAATGATAAAAGAGTGGGGATCTTTAATAATGGATGTCATCTTTGTGAGAGCCTATTTACATGCTGTCTGACTCTATGATAAGTGATTCTATAATTCTGGGTAAATTTCAAGGGAGGGTAAATGAAAGTAGGTGGGAGAAAAGTAAATGCGACAGTGTTGCAGCAAAGAAGAGTGCCTGTGTGACGTTCTTGTGTCCTCTTATCTTTGTTCTAAGATAATCAGGGAAGCATTAAGGATTGAAAAGCGAGTGCAAACAAAATCCTCAGCAGCAGACCTCGTTACAGAAACAGATCAGCTTGTTGAAAACCTTATCATTTCTACTTTAAGCAAAAAGTTTCCTTCACACAGGTAAGATAATTTTGAATTACATTGGTAGGCTAAGCATACCTTTTGATTTAGCATCTTTTCCACTATTCCCCACGACCTGAAGGTTACATTGAACAGAAAGGAATATGTGGTTAATTTATGGCTGTGCAAAACCCTGATTAGTCCTGTCTGAGTTCAGAGCTGTGAATGTAATAGGCCTTTATTCAGTACAAGCAAGTGTACTGGGATTATAGGGGGAAGAATCTCCCCAAAACTCAAATGTATTGTTTTTATCCTTTTTATTAAAAAAGGCAGGTGATCAAATGCGAGTTCACAATGACTTGCTTTCCTTTAAAGCTTTGGGCATGGACAAGTACATTTATAATGGGAACACATCTTCAGTAGCTAGATCATCTTTAACTATTGAAGCATCCATGTTGAGACATGGCAGTTTGCAGCATTAGTCTAAACTAAAGCTTCTGAGGATGAAACACAGACACCCAAAGCATCAGTCTTTTAGTACAGCTTTGTGAAGGTTAGCTCTTTGGATACACGGATACCCAGGTATTGATTGAAAGGACAAATTGGATTACAACTATTCTTGGGTTTCCATGTGGGAAAATAGCCAACCTATAGCCTGCAGTGCCTTTAATCCTGGAATTAAACCACAAGACTTCTTTATACCTATTGAGTCCCCCAACAATGAATGTCATACTTGGTGTAGTAGTAACTGGGGTTTTGATGTGATCCAATTAACCTGTGGTCCTAAGATAGTACTTGTACATTTGGCCTATGCATATAAGAATGTCTCATGGTCATATCACATTTGTTCTAATTTTCAATATCTCTCTCTCTGTGAGATGGTCATCTGCTGCCTTCACAGACAATGGTATTTGCCTAAGCAGCAGTCCTTGTAATTTCAAAACTGATTACTGGTTACTTGTAGAAATAGCCTAGTGGCTGGTTCTTGCTTGTATGAATAGATATCTTGCTCTTACAGGTGGCATGATAGCATAGTGGTTAGCACCATCCTTTATGGCGCTAGCCTTAAGATTGGGGTTCGATTCCCACCGCTGTCTGTGGGGATATTGTACCTTCTCCCTGTGACACTATGGGTTTCTCCACATGTTCCAGTTTCCTCCTACATTCCAAAAATGTACATCAGTGAGTGTGGGCATGCTGTGTTAATGTCAGAAGCATGGTGACACTTGTGGGCTATCCAGCATAATCTTCACTGATTTGATGCAGATGAAGCCTTCCACCATATGTTTCGTTGTACCTGTGACAAATAAAGCTAATCTAATCCTATCTAGTTTAACTCTTCAACCTTGACTCTGAAGCATGGAGTAAGGCCTCAGCTCCAAATGAAAAATTTGATGAATCTCCAAAAGTGAAAGCCTATATTTGGAGGATCTCACAAAGTGCTGGAGGATCTCAGTGGGCCAGGCAGCATCTGTGGAGGTCAATGAGCAATCAACATTCTAGACCCTTCATATGGACTCATTTTATATTTGGATGGTGGATTGACTATCAGCCTTGGGAACGACCAGGACATTTTCACGTGCAATTTTATAAATACAGTTTAACAAGCCATGTTAAAGAGTGTATAGTCATCTGCCTTCAAAAATAGTTTTAAAATTCACATGAGAATGAATCTACAAAGCTTACTGAACCATTTGATAATTTTATTCCTCTAGATTCACCAATTTCTTACTACAAAATTCTTTTACATATGAATACAAAAGAAAATGAATGCTTCTTAAATAGCCTTTTCATACATGCACAGTTGATGGGATTTCTTGATTTTTGACTCCTGATGATGGGACTAAGTACACAAGGCTACCTCCAGTAGACAGAATTATAAGCCAACAGGAAGCACAAATACAGGGGAGTTAATGGTCCAGGTGCAGGGCCTCAACGTGAAACATCAGCAGTCCATATCCTCCATTGGATGCTACCTACCCACAGGGTTCCTCGAGCCATTTGTTTTTTTGCTCCATATTCCACCACCTGTAGTGTCTTGTGTCTTGTGTCTTCACCAATAAAAAGTATTTTGGTAGTGAATCATTAGTGTTTAAAAATTTGCCTGGATTGCACCAACGTTGGAAATTCATCGCTGTGTTGTAAATCACTATAGGGAAATTGGCTACAGTGGAAGTGAATTACTGCTTGCCAAAGGTAGAGTATAGTGCATGACCACAATGGTATTATGTGTTTACTGCCACTAACAGCCTGTAGATTTCTATTGCACTGCACTGCATTTTCAAAGTTCAAAGTAAAGTTTATTATCAGATCAAAAAATGTCACAAGTTACAACACTGAGATACATTTTCCTGGTTGTATATGATGACAAATACTGTATGTACTTTGATAATAAGTTTACTTAGAACTTTTGAACTTTGTACCCTGGCCACCACCTTAAAGATTTATTTGCTCTGCAACTGGATTGATGTGTATTGTGTATGAAACACACTGCAGTAACTTGCCCAGTTTACTACAGCAGGAGCTGTGAGCCAAGCCCTTGACTTCTACCACCAGTAGAAAGGACAAAGGATAAAGGTCACCACTACCTACAGGTCCCATCACAGTCACACACTATCCCAATTTGGAAATGTTTTCAATCTTTCAGTACTAGGTTTAAATGATGGAACACACTGTGATTGTTTGTATTTTCTCTTGGTACTTGGTTTTCCTACCAAATCTTAAAAGATGTGCCATTTGGTAGGTTAATTGGTTACTATAAATTATTCATAGTATAGTTGAATGGTAGAAGAATTTGTTAGTGGAGAGGGTGTTGATAGAAATGTGAGAAAGTACAGGTTACAGCAAACAGGTGGGGGGGAATTAGCCTGTCGGAAGAGCCATCGTAAACTTGATGGGCCGAATAGCTGCCTCCAAATGTGTGAGATGAATGAGAAATATATGACTGCAGCTGCTTTAGAAAGTGGTTCACCAACACCACCTCAACAGCAATAATGGGGGTTCAATAAATGCTAGTCTTGCCAAGAACACACAGATCCTGAAAAGTGAGCATATAGAAAAGCACTTGAAAAGGGAAAGAAGTAGAGATTCCTGCGTCTCTGTATAAGAATCCCTCATGATTAGCATGTTTTTAATTAATATTTTAGAACTCTAGCTTGACTTGGGAATTAGAATCAGGTTTATTATCACTGATGCAAAATTTTTATGTTTGCAGACATAAAATTGCTATAAATTCCAAAATAAATAAACGTACAAAAAAGGAATAATTGGTTTGTGTTCAAGGACTGTTCAGAAATCAGAGGGGAAGATGCTGTTTCTGAAATGTTGAATGAAGCTCTTCAGGCTCCTGGTAGTAGTAATGAGAAGAGGGCACGTCCCAGATGGTGAGGGTCGTTGATGATGGATGGGCCTTCTTAAGGCACTGCCTTTTGAAGATGTCCTCAATGGTGGGGAGGGGTTGTGCCTGTAATTATGCTGGTTGAATCTACAACCCTCTGCAGCCTCTTGCTATCCTGCATACTGGAGCATTCAGAGAGTAGTCTCAATTCAGCAAGAAGAAAAGTCTAAAGAGGAGTAATTTTCATCTGAGATGCTGTCCCATTGATCCATTCAGTCTTAACAAGTTGAGCTATGCAATCAGAATCAGAATAAGTTTTAATAACACTGGCGTATGTCGTGAAATTTGTTTTTTTTTTTGCAGCAGCAGTACATTATAATACATAATAAAAAAAAACTATGAACTACAATAATAAGTATACATTAAAAACAAATTAAGTAAGAGTACAAAAAGAGGAAAAAATTGTTAGGTAGTTTTCAAGGACTCATTGTCCATTCATAAATCTGATGGCGGAGGGGAAGAAGCTGTTCTTGAAACATTGAGTGTGAGTCTTGGGGCACTGTACCACCATCTCAATGGTGGCAATGAGAAGAGGTCATGTCCTGGCTGATGAAGATCCTTAATGGTGGATACCACCTTATTAGGACATGTCTTTTTGAAGGTGACTTCGATGCCGGGGAGGCTAGTGTCCATAATGGAGCTGGCTGAGTTTACAACTAACTTGAGCTTCTTCCAATCCCATGCAAGGGTCCCTCTATACCAAACAGTGATGCAACCAGTTAGTGCGCTCCACGGTACATTTGTAAAATTTGAGTGCCTTTGGTGACGTAGTAAGTCTTCTCAAACTCCTAATGCAATATGGCAGCTGTCGTGCCTCCTTTGTAATTGCATCAATATGATGGACCCAGGATAGATCTTCAGAGATGTTGGCACCTAGGAACTTGAAACTGCTCACCCTTTTCACTGCTGATCCCTTGATGAAAATTGGTGTGTGTTCCTCGACTTCTCCGTCCTGAATTCCGCAATCAATTCCTTGGTCTTACTGAGATTGAGTGCAAGGTTGTTGCTGTGACACCACTCAACCTCACACCTGTATGCCGCCTCAGGACTATCTGAAATTCTGCCAACAACAGTTGTGTCATTGGCAAATTTATAGATGTCATTTGAGCTGAGTCTGTCCACACACTCATGAGTGTAGAGAGAGTAGAGCAGTGGGCTAAGCACACAACCTTGAGGTGTGGTAGTGTTGATTGTCGGTGAGGAAGAGATGCTGTCTTTGATCCACATTGAGTGTGGTCTTCCAGTGAGGAAGTCAATAATTGAGTTACAGATGGATATACAGAGGCCCAGGTTTTGGAGCTTGTTGTTTAGAACTGAGGGAATGATTGTGTTAAATGCTGAGCTGTAATCAATAAACAGCAGCCTGACATAGTTATTAATTTTGCCCAGGTGACCCAAGGCCGAGTGGAGAGCCAGTGAGAATGCATCCACTGTAGACCTATTGTGGCAATAGGCAAACTGCAGCGGGTCCAGCTCCTTGCTTAGGCAGGAGTTGATTCTAGTCATGACCGATATCTCAAAAACTTCATGATAGTACATGTGAGTCAACTGGGCAATAGTCATTGAGGCAGCTCACCCTGCTCTTCTTGGGCAATGGTATCATTGTCACCCTTTTGAAGCAAGTAGGAACCTCCGACTGAAGCAATGAGAGATTGAAGATGTCCTTGAACACTTCTCCAGTTGGTAGACACAGGTTTTCAGAGCCTTACCTGGTACACCATCAGGACCTCGCACCTTGCGAGGGTTTACCCTCTTGAAAGATGTTCTTTTATCTATCTACGAGGCAGAGATCACAATGTCACCCGACGCTACAGGGCTTTGCACAAGTGCAGTTTATTCTTCCTTTCATAATGTACATAAAATATGTTGAGCTCATCTGGGAGTGAACCATCACAGCCATTTGTGATGTTAGGTTTTGCTTTTTAGTAAGTAATGGGCTGCAACCTCTACCAGAGTTGACATGCCTCTGATGCCATCTCTAACCTCAATCAGAATTGGGTTTTTTTGCTCTTAAAATAGCCTTTCAAAGGTTGTACCTGGACTACTTTTATAGTATTGGATCACTAGTCTTGAATGCCACAGATTTATCCCTCAGCAGACTATGAATCTCCTGTTTCATCCACGGATTTGGTTTGGCTATGTCTGGTACATTCTCAAAAGCACTCACTCATCCAAACAAGTCTGGATAAAACCTGATCTCAGTGGTGGGGAAGATGTTGGAATCAATTGTTAAGGATGAGATTATGGAGTACTTGGTGACACAGGATAATATAGGACAAAGTCCTATAGGGAAAATGGTTTCCTTAAGGGAAAATCTTGCCTGACGAACCTGTTGGAATTCTTTGAGAAGATTACACAAAGGATAGATAAAGGGAATGCAGTGGATGTTGTATATTTGGACTTTCAGAAGGCCCTTGACAAGGTGCCACACATGAGGCTACTTACCAAGTTAGGAGCCCAAGGTATTTCAGGGAAGTTACTGGCATGGTTAGAGCATTAGCTGGTTGGTAGGAGGCAGCGAGTGGAAATAAAAGGATCTGGTTGGCTGCCAGTGACTAGTGGTGTTCCGCAGGGGTTGGTGTTGGGACTGCTTTATATGATGTATATCAATGATTTAGATAATGGAATGGATGGCTTTGTTGCCATGTTTGCAGATGATGCAAAGATTGGTGGAGGGGCAGGTAGGGTTTAGGAAACAGGTAGGATGCAGAAAGACTTAGTCAGATTAGGAGAATGGGCAAGAAAGTGGCAAATGAAATATAATGTTGGAAAATGCATAGTCATGCATGGAAATAAATGTGCAGACTGTTTTCTAAACGGGGAGAAAATGCAAGAACCTGAGTTGCAGAGGGACTTGTGAGTCCTTGTGCAGAACACCCTGAAGGTTAACTTGCAGGTTGAGTCGGTGGTGAGGGAGGCAAATGCCATGTTAGCATTCATTTCAAGAGGTCTAGAATAAAAGAGCAAGGATGATGTGATGCTGAGGCCTCACCTTGAATATTGTGAACAGTTTTGGGCCTCTCATCTCAGAAAAGATGTGCTGGCATTGGAGAGGGTCTAGAGGAGGTTCAGAAGGATGATTCTAGGAATAAAAGGGTTATCATACGAAGAACATTGATGGCTCTGGGCCTGTACTCACTGGAATTCAGAAGAATGAGGGAGGATCTCATTGAAACCTTTCGAATGTTGAAAGGCCTAGATAGAGTAGATGTGGAAAGGATGTTTCCCATGGTGGGAGAGTCTAGGACAAGAGGGTACAGCCTCAGGATAGCGGGGCATCCATTTTAAAACAAAGATGCGAAGAAATTTCTTTAGACAGAGGGTGGTGAATTTGTGGAATTTGTTACCACAGGCAGTTGTGAAGGACAGGTCATTGGGTGTATTTAAGGCAGAGCCTTAAAGGTTATGGGAAGAAGGCTGGGGTGTAGGGCTGAGGAGGGAAAGAAAGGATCAGCCATGATTGAATGGTGGAGCAGACTTTAGCAGGAGCAGACCAAATGGCTAATTCTGCTCTTATGTCTTATGGTCTTGAGGTCTAAGTTGGTGACTATACACACCGGCTGTGTGGCAAAAAAAAGCACAACAGCGTCTCTTCCACCTCAGGTGACTGAAGAAGTTCGGCATGAGCCCCCAAATCCTCAAGACCTTCTGCAGGACACCATTGAGAGCATCCTGACTGGCTGTATCACCACCTGGTATGGGAACTACACCAACTTTGATTGCTGGGCACTGCAAAGAGTGGTACGGGGACAGCCCAGTGCATCTGTGGATGTGAACGTCCCTCTATTGAGGACACTTACAGCGGTAGGTACATAAAGAAGGCCTGGAAGATCAGGGACACCAGTCACCCCAACCATAAACTGTTTCAGCTGCTTCCGTCTGGCAAACGGTACCACAGTATGAAAGCCAAGACCAACAGGCTACGGGACAGCTTCTTTCTGCAAGCCATTAGACTTATAAATTCACATGTCTGTACATCGATACAAAGTCATAACAGAAAGATTTTTACTCCCTCACTTTGTGGGACAGATGTAAGATTTAAATAAATTCAAATTAATTCAAAATTGTGGTCTATTCATTCACATTTGAAGTTGAATTCCTGAATATTGTCCAGCCCACCAACTTAGAGCAGTCATACATGCACTCCTGTGCCTCATTTGACTATACCTCTTGGTCCTCACCACTCGTGTTTTAATCTTTAGCCTCTACCTATATGCTGGGAGAAGTACAGCTGAGCGATCAGACTTTCTAAAGTGCAGGCGTGGGATGACACAGTAAGCATTCTTCATGGTGGTAAAACAGTGGTCAGGTGTGCTGGCTTCTCTGGTTCCTTATGTGATATGTTGGTGGTAGTTGTTCAGAGACTTCTCCAAGCTGGCCCGGTTGAAATCCCCCAGTTAATGAGGTGGAATGTACATCTCTACCAGGATGATGATGGAAAACTCCCTCAGCAGATAAAAAGGATGATATTTCACTACTAAATTTTCCAGATCAGGTAAACAGGACTGAGACTGAACAGCCACATCAGTGCACCATGATGAGTTAATCATAAAGCATACTTCACCACCTCTGTTTTTAAAAGACTGAGCTGCTATGCCTTTGTGGGGAATGGTGAAGCATGTGCTGGAAATGTCGAGGGACGGCCATGTTTCCATCAAGCAAAGAACACAAAGTCCCTTATGTCCCTCTGGAACAGCAATCTTGCTCAGAGGTCTTCAATTTTATTTTCCAGAGACTGTACATTCACCAACAGGATAGCTGGGAGTGGTATACCTAAGACCACAGCATTACAATCGTACCTGTAAACCGCCACACCATCCCCGCTTCCATTTTCTAAAAGGGGATCTGCATTCACAACCATCTGCATCCGGGGTCCTTCGATTTTTGAGTATCGATAGATTTTTTTTTTAAACATCTTAAAATGGTGTTGCTTACTGAAGTACCCACGGATGTGACTGGATTTCAGCTGTAATTGTCCTAAACGGGAATATTTGATTATTCCTATCGGAGCTGCAAGTAAATAGTCGCCACTTAATCAGCGACATCTTTTAGAATTGTAGTAGTTACTAGTTGATGCAAGTCAGTTTGTAGAACTGGATGAATATACATAACACGTGATGGACTTTCTTTCATTGAATCTGCTTTCTTGTTGCAGGTTCATTGCAGAAGAATCGGTTGCAGCAGGTGAGAAGTGCATTCTGACTGATGATCCCACCTGGATAATAGACCCCATCGATGGAACATGCAACTTTGTGCATGGGTATAAACGATATCTACAACAGTTTACATTTCACTTCTTTTTCATAGGATACTGGATGATGCAATGGTACTAAAACCTAATGCAACAAGAGGAATCACCCCTTGGGGTAAAAAATGTGGTTCCATGAGCATGCACATTAAGTCCTACTTCAGTTCAGTTGAAGTTCTAGTGGAACCAATTTCAAAAACACGTTTGTGGTTTTATTTTGTCTTGCTGCAATGAGCTTGATTCTATTGAAAAACTTAAGTCCCACTGCACAAGGCAGTAGTAAAACAACTAACATCTGTGCATTTTTTTTTACACCTGAGGATTAAGGATTTCACTTTGAAAGCAAATTCCCTTGAAGTTGACTATATCCCCAAATGGAACTTTGGAAATGGGCTTTGAAACTGTACACATTTCCCTCGGTATGGGAAACACCCATGGGGTTTCTGCAGTGGGGCTGTCCAGCATTGCTACAGTTACAGAGAGAGCCAGATCTCAGTGTTTCTTCCAAAGTACTGTTGATGCTAATTTTGGATTTGATAAAACCAAATAAGGTCATTATTGCATATTCAAAAAGGAAAGTTGTCTCATGGAGTTTATTATAAGATTTTTGCTTAGAGAAATGTTTTGTGAGGCAGCATACGACAGATAACTCCACACCAGCTCATTGATTTAAGGCAAGGTCATAGCTAACCAGCTTGTTATGAAATATTGAAGAGGTAAGAAGGAGGATTGATGAGAGAAGCACATTTCACACAGTTAAGATGGATTTTTAGCAGACTAATTTGGGGAATAAAATCTCCATGGGGTACATGGGGATCACAAACTCACAACTGTAACACCGCAGAAGGCCCGTTGGCTCAGTGGATTCACACAGCTCAATATAGAACCAATGTGGTCAGTCCCATTTTCCTATTCTTTACCTTGGCCTTGCAAATTATTTCCCTTCAAATGCCTATCCAATTCCCTTTTGAAAGATTTGGAAGATCCGCTTGTTTGATGCTGTTTCCACCATCTCTTGGAGGCAGACAATTCCAGATCAGTTACCTTTTGGGTAAAAGACATTATTCAACACCTCTGCCAGCTTTACAACCCTCCCCCCGCTCTATAATTTATGTATTGTTTGATCAGGGATTTAAGTCTGGGAAAAGTCTGATCCAGATCGGCTCAGGGACAGAAGCAAAGAAGTTCTGGTTACTGGTGGGCTGTTTGCGGTGAGGTTCTGCTGGGCAGGTACTTCGCTGTTCATGGTATATGCCAATGATTCAGGGTCCACAATCTAGAAGTTTGCTGAATAGAAAAAAAAAGATCAAGTGGTGATTGTGAGGTTGAAGGAAATATTCAGTGGGATGGATCATTTGAGTGGGCAAGTGGCGTGTGGAATTCATGTTGGAGAAGATTCAAGTAATGCATTTGAAAAGGGCAAATGAGGAGAGGGAAAGGCAATAAATGGTAGAGAATTGAAAAGGATGGAAGAGCAGGAGTTCTTGGTATGCATGGCCAATAGGTGGGCAAGACAGCAAGTCAAAGTAGTCAAGAATGCCCATGGAATTGCTGCTTTTATAGACCCAGCCAGAAAATATTTTAAGATCAGGAAGATCATGGTCAAACTGTTTTATTCAAGGGTTAAGCTAGAGCCGGAGTTGTGTTGAAGTTTTGGTCACCATGTTACAGGAAGGCTGTGTTGGAGCCGGATGAGAGGCTGATAATACTTAGTGACATTATCAGAGATTGAGAAGAGTGATTACAGGAAGGGAGAGGCTGGGTTAGGTTATATTCAATGGAGTAGACCGCTGGGTAGATTGAACAGGAAGCAACTGTTTCCCTAATCAGGGAAGCTGATAACTGGGCATAAGCTGGGCTTGAACCACCTTTTGGTTCCGTTTGGGAATTCCGATTTTGTTTTTTTTATATATATGGGTGTTTGGTAAAATTAATTTGGTTATTAAAACCACAATGAGAAATATTCATTCCTAAAAATGCAATTATATTTGAAATAACTAAGTCATAGACTAGTGTGATCTTTCTGACACTGAGATGGAGTCTCATGGCAGTGTTGCTCTGTGCTGTGGAGTACGTAAAGAGAACCCCTGTCACATTTTAGTTTTGCTGGAGAAGGCTGGCCTGAGCTCTGTTTCTCTTAAGAAAGTGTAGATTTTGTCATTTATGCTGATGCTTTACTCAAGGACGTGTAGGCTTATGACAAGCTGACTTGCAGTCTGCCAGGAAACAGGTTTGACATCCATCAGTCGCAATGCCTCATTGATTTTCTTTTACCGTGGCCAATAACTTCTCAGCAAATCTTTGTTTTCTTTTCTTGTAACTATACATTGCTTTCATTTTTCCACTATTTCCACCCACACCTTTACTCTTATTATTCTTCCTAGCTCCATGTTGCTGACCAGCCATTCTCTAATCAAATAGTATTTGGTGAGTGGTCTATGTGTGGGGTTAACATTCTTAAAGCACTGGGGATGGAGAGGAATTTTTGAAGAAGTCACAGGATATGAGGAAAAAGGTCAGCCATGATCAGGCTCAAAGGGACAAATGACCTTCTCCTGCTTCAGTTTCTTATCTCCAAGGTAGAAATTAAAATGATTATCATTTACTGCCAGTGTGAAATTTTATAGATGGGGAAAAATGAACCCATTTCCATCCAGCCATTAATTTTTCTTTTGGGGGAGGTTAAAAGTGAAATATTCAGAACGTTTGTTTAAGATATGGGAGGAGAATTTTGTTATCAGCACATCAAGACTGCTGCAGCATTCAATCATTGCTGATTCTTTTAAAGCCTTCTGCCTTTTCCCCATAATCCTTCATCCCTTTACCTATAAACCCCAACCTCAAATACACCCAATGACTTGGCCACCAATGCCCTCTGTGACTGAAGTAATTCCTCTTCATTTCAGTTTTAAAGGGATGTCCCTTTATCCTGAGGCTGTGCCTTTAGACCCTAGACCCTCCTACTAATGAGAATGTCCTCTCCATGACTGCTCTATCCAGGCCTTTCAGTATTTGGTAGGTTCCAGTGAGCTCCCCCTCATTCTTCTGAACTCCATTCATGGGTTAAGCATATTGGAAGGACTTTTGGAGGAGAGATGAAGAAAATGACAGAGAGCAGAGGGAGTCTGGAAGTTTGTGCCTGGAAGTGTTGACAAGGCAGAAACTATCAGACCTGATAGACATGGATGAGTATTTAAAGTAGAAGAGACTTTGAAGAAGGCTTCAATCATAGGCAGGACTGGAGGAGAGCTGGGAAAAGGACTAGGTTAAATAGCATCTTTTATTAATGATTAGCATGGACTTAAGGAGCAAAAGACTTTCTAATTGCATTGTAAACTGCTGTAATTCTCTAAGAATAGAATTATAACACTTGACTCTTTTTCAGAGCTCCAGTGGTAGCCGTTTCTATTGGATTATCTATCAACAAAGAGGTAACGAATTCCATGTTCAAACGAACTTCAGCACTTGTTGCAGGTTGATTTACTAATCCTTCCCCAAATTCCTGTCCTCAAATATTAACCCTTTCCTGGGTTCTAATAGTCATGTTCCATTCCCCTAAATTAACCAAGGCTGTTCTGTCTGGGTATGGGGAGGGGTGGAACCATTGCATGGCCACGAAAGGTGACCATTTTATTCCTCTGTATTGAGCTTATAACTGCCACTTTCCACCTTACCCAAGGTCAATTAATAAACATGCTGAATCATCAAGGATTGGTGATAGTGTGAGCTGTTTCTTCAAGGTGCTGCAGAGTTAGTGATTCAGAGTTGAAAAACTGGCCCACAAAAAGTCCCAGTCATAATAATGAAAACTCAAAATTCTATGCCATACATATCCATTATAAATTTAAGCTTATCATGTCTACTACGTGGTGAATATAGGCCTCCTTGGCGTATTAATGTGTTGAGATCGACTCTGTTTGCTTGAAGTGATGACCAGTTGAGTCCCTTGAATTGCCAGGCCCAAGGAACTTCTAACTACACAGTGTCCCACAGGAAGGAGGAAAGGCCTTTCGTGAAATTGTGACCATCGGGATCGAGGGCAGCAGTGCAGCAAGGAATAAGACCCTGGGTGGCAGCTTCTAGAGCAATTAAGAAGAGTAGACAAGGATGGACCTGCAGGAGATGGTATCCACGAGCAGGCCACCGGCACTAGACAGCAAGTGTTTACTCAAGGAAGACAGGGGATAGCTCAGATGAAAGGTAAGACTGTAGTTGCCCAGGACTACATAGTTAAAAGGGTGGTTAGAAGTTTTGGAGAGCACAAATTGGGAGCTTGACAGCATGTTATATCCAGTGATAGGGTATGGGGCATGTCCACATTCTTTTTAAATTATTCTTCTTGAGATGTAGAACAGCTACCAAATGTCCCTGAGGGTTGGCAGTGAGCTACCATCATGCATCACTGCACTCAAGTTGGCCAAGAGTTCAGAGCCTTTTAAACATTAGTGATTGGCTTGTTAGGTCATTGAGAGGGTCTTTAGTTGTGGGCCTGTAATCACTGATGGACCAGACCAATTAGACATGGCAGGTTTCCTTCCCCAGAGGGTACAGAATTTGCGGAGTTTTTATTGAAATTATTTGTTTCATCTTGACTTGTTATGGCTGCGTGCTTACAATCAGATTTTTAAAATTAACTAAATTAGCAGTTGCTGTGTAATTGAACGGATAGTTTAGTGAACAAATTCACCTCGCTAATCTCCAAATCTCATTGGAATGGTAGTCAAATCTTTGTCGCACTGGGAAAAGCAGACTTAAAGTGAGGAGGTGCATTTGGAAGCAACAAAATTGGGCAAGTTTTATATTAAGGAGTACAGCAAGGAATAATTTGACAAAGGTAATGATGCATAGAGAACATAAAATAATCTTGGATGTATTTCTGTGAATATTGAGAAAATGTTAGATTAAAAGTGATTGATGTAAAAGTATTATTAGTAACAGGAGCTCCTGAGACCTGATGTGGGGAGGGGTATGAAAAATTTGCCGGGTATCAGGGAGAAGAGAAGGGGAAGGAAAGTTGGGGTGAGATGGTATTATTTAATCACTGCTCAGAGTAGGAAATGGCACGGTGGGAACTCAGCAGTAAATGGCTGACTCTTACCCATCTGCTACAATTTACAAGTTACCAGAGAGAGCTAGAGATGGTGAGAACAGTAAAAAACTGCACATATTTTATTCTGTGTGATATATTTCTTGTCTCATGTGCAACAGATTTCCAGGGTGTAAGCTACTTTACATTGCCTTGCAGGGCTGAAGGGGGTTCATTGACTTCTGTGTCATGACTACATCCTGCCCGTGCCTTAGCTTCTCTACTGCTGAAAACCCCATGTATATCTTCAGCCTTAACTTGTCCCACCCTTTGCTAGGTGCCTAATTATTCTAAACTAAAATGAGCATGAGTTCATTCAAAACGCTGCTGCCCATGTCCTGACCAGCATTTCCCCATTCACCTATTAGTCTTGAGGATGTATATACAGACTGCAAAACTTCAATAATAAAATTCTCTAAGAAATCAAATCCCATGATGACCCTTCTCCTTCCCATCTCCATAATCTTCTCTAGCCCTCATTTCTCTAATGTACTTCTACTCTCCCATTTCTGGTCTCTATACTCAGCCTGTCTGCCTCCATTTCTTCTCTCTACCCCCATCTATCATCCACCTGCTTCTGTCTCCCAACTCGTCCCTTCCTGGCTCAACCTGCCAGTCATCCTTCAATTATTACGTCAGTAATTCCTTCACTCTCACAAACGCTGTTTGACCCATTCTCAGCAGATTGTTCATTGCTTCAAGCTTCAGTATCTGCAGTCTTCACATTAACACAAATCTTATGTTTCAATTAACTCTTCAACTGTAAACTCTAATTGACACAAAACTAATGTATTCAACCTTTCTTCATCATGTTTCTGCCCATTGTATGTAGTCTAATAAAATTGCTCCGAATCTGATCACCACTGACACATTCTGTAAGCTTCCTAGTTTGCAGTTCTTTTAGGATGCAACCTAAAATTTACTGTGTTTGTCCAGAATTTTGTTGCCCCCATAAGGGTTCTTAGGAGTCAGTTTTTGCTTGATAAACTCCAATGAAATACCTTGGGTCATTTTGCAACATAAGGGTGCTGTATAAATGAAAGTTGTAATTGTTGTCTTTGAGAATAGTTCCTATATCTCTTGTTTCTTTGCTGATTTGTGATCTATTTGTATTGCTGAATTGACCAGAGTGATGAAGACATTTCTCCTCCACTGTTCTTCTTTAGCTTGAGCTGGGTGTAATCTATAACTGTGTTGAAGAGAAGTTATACACGGGCAGAAAAGGTCACGGAGCCTTCTGTAATGGACAGACACTGCAAGCATCAAAGCAGACAGGTCTGTGAACTTTCTCTGACTTCTTAAATTCATTCTCGTTGGCACAGAATATACAGTAAATGCCATGAAAATTAGCTTTTTACAGCAGCAGCACAGTACATTAGAAATTTGTCAAGCATAAGCTAACATACATTTAAATTAAATTATGCATAACTTGCCAAAAAAATAAACATAATGACATTAGTGCATGTTGAAAGAGAGAAAACAGAAATATAGTCTGAGGTCGCGTGTTGGAGTTTGTTCAAGAACCTGATGGCAGTGGAGAAGAAGCTGTTGTTGAACTTGACGTGTGGTTCTTCACGTTTCTGTACCTCATGCCTGATGGTAGCATCAAGCAGAGGGCATGGCCTGGTCGTTGAGGGTCTTAATAATGGACGTCGATTTCCTGAGACATCACCTCTTGTAGATGTCCTCAGTGGTAGGGATAACTGTACCCATGACGGATTGGGCCGAGTCCACCGTTCTGTAGTCTCTTGTGTTCCTATACCTTAGTGACTCCTGCCTTTACAGTTGTTAAGTATGAAATTAATGTTTAAAGGAAGTCAGAGTTTGTAACCCAACAGTTAAGTTGTTTTTGACAGTGAGCAATTATTTAGGAACCCTTTATTTGCCTGCTTTGAATGCACTATTTTGATTATAAGATTGACGAATGGCTATAAATGCAGACCTCAGCCCCAGCTGCCCTCTCCCACCACTTGTCCCAAATAGCCAAGTTCACAATGCCATGTGGACGGAAAAAGATCAGGTCATCTTCATACAATCTCTCAAAGTTGGAATGAACAGAACTCATTCCTTTCCATGGATCCTGTGATTCTTTTCTCCTGCATTGCTCTGTGAAACCATTAGATCTGGGAGATCGCAGCAGTCCCAGCTACATTCAAGCTTTTTGTGGAAGTTAATATCATAGCAAATTTAAATAAGGTAGCGTCTCCTTAATTTCATATTGGATTTCATACATGCAGTAATAGACGTTTAGTTTTGCATTCTCTAAAATACAGAACTCTCCCTGGTGAACACCATTCTAGCCATTGTTAGCTGTGCAACAAGATCAATTCCAGATCTGCAAACAGTCTTAAAAGGGAGAGAAATTCGTCAGTGGTCGCTGTTGATAATTGGGTCTGAGATTACTGGCTGCCACTACACTTGTCTCCTCGCATGTAATTCTAGTAAAGATATGTAGAGTTGAGTAAAACTGGCAGCTGGCACTCTTTCATATGTCTAACACCAGCAGCTAATCCTGCAGTGTATCTGGACTTTCAGAATGCCTTTGAAGTGCCACTTAAGATTACCAAATTACAATGTGGTACCGAGGCTAGTCTGCTAAGTGACTATGATTAATGGCAAGCCAATGTGATCAGATTATCAACACCATCTATCCATAGTCCACAGCAACAATTTAGATGTTGGACCAAGTGTACTACATCCAAATTTATAGTACAAAGCTGAGTGGTTATGTGGATCGTGAGGAGGATGCAGGGAGGTTTCATGGGGACACAGACAGATGAGGTAAATTATCTACACATGTCTTCTTCTGTTGTTAATTCAATTCACGGATTCAGCCAGTACAGGAAACTTGTATTGAGGTATGAGATTGGCCATAATGTTAATAATAATTAATATAAATTTTCATATTGAATGGTGAAACAGGCAAAAGCAGTCAAACGACCAGCCTCACTTCCATTTATGTTTCTTGCAATCTTTTTCTCTCTGTTTAATGTGATCTTTGCTCTGTTACAACCAATCACAACTCAGGTTCTCGGGACTTCATTCCTTAGCCTTTTTCTCTAACATAAGGTAAGGAACAGGCTCCTGATGCATACAGTGATGACAATTTTAACTCTCACTGTACTGCTGACATGTGCAGATTGCAGAATCTCCTGAGACGCATCCAGCTTGTATTTGTGAATAATTATTGACCAATATTTAATCTGTCATATTTTTAAGGGTAAGTCTGCCTTGATGTTGAGTATTATGGTAGGATTCATCGGAATGAACATGAAGTATATTCGGAATCAGAATCAAGTTTATTATCACCGGCATATGCTGTGAAATTTATTAACTTAGCAGCAGCAGTACAATTCACCTGATATGAGTGTGACTAGAAAGGCCATGATGGCAGATTGGAGGATTGACTTCTGGTTTGAACCGTGTCAGATCCAAGCTGTACAGCACCCCTGTAGATAGAGCAGTGTAGCAATAAAACTGGCCAAGACCAACCACCACCCACCTTTCCTGGGTCCTGGGTGGATCTTAAGCATTCACGGTCAGATGCACCAAAGACATACTGGCATTTTTCTCTGAACATTGGCTGACTGTCACTACAGAGAACCTAAAAGACTGGCAGAGGGATAACGAAGCTGATAGTGAAGTTGGTGGCTTCAGAAAGCAAGGAGCATAGACTTAATTATTCAGACTGGAAAACCATGATTTGTGACTGAATTAAGCAGAGCATAGTGTCTAGTTTGCAAAGACCAAGTGTCACTCAATATGTGCTGACATTCCACCAGTCCCCAACGTTGGAAAAGATGAGCCTGGTTATGTTATCCCGGAACATTATACTCGATTCAGATTCAGGTTAATTTTTAGTGCAGTGCTCTTACAAATTTCTACTGATGTACGGTGGAGAGAATTCTGACTGGTTGCATCATTGCCTGGTATGGAGTCTCTGGTACACAGGATATCAAGAGGCTGCATCATGGACACATTTTTCCATACTACTGAGGGCATCTTCAAAGGGTGATGCGTGAAGACTGCAGCATTCGTCAATAAAGACGCTCACCATCCAGGACATGGTTGCTTTGAATTACTTTCATTGGGGAAGAGGCACAGGAACCTCAAGACACACACTCAGTGATTTAGGAGCACCACCTTCCCCTCCAGCATCAGATTTCTGAATGGTCCATGAACACTACCTCATTATTTATTTTTTGCACTGTTTGCTTATTTTTTCAACTTGTAATTTTTATTTCTTGCACTGTACTGCTGCTGCAAAACAACACATTTCGCAACATGTTTCAGTGCTAATCAATCTGATGCTGAGATTGGATGAGAAAAAGCATGCTGTAGGTCTTAAGGATGTGGTGAATCAGACGGGGTGGGATGGCAATCGAGTCTTTTCATGTTCACCATTGCTGAGACTACTTGTTTAGTCCAGGTTTATTTAATTACTCAGATACCTCATCTTGCATGGTGAGAATTGAACTCCCACATGAGGTCAACAATACAGGTCTCTGGTTATATCTCCAGCATTATGCTCAGAGTGGTTAGCTTGCAGTCCTCTGGGCAAGTTGAAATGAGAGGGAGGAGTGGAAGACCCATCACTCTTGGGTTCTTCCTGAGATGCAGAAAGATAGAAAAATTGTTTTAAAATCTTGAAAAAAGGTGAAACAGGTGACATGAGAAAAATAATGACTTTTCTCAGAGATCTGGGTTTAACTGGCCCCTAAGGCTGGGGAAGCAATCAATCTGTCTTCCAACGGGAGCTCCCCCAGCATTAGAGAGGAATTTATCTGCAGGGTTATGGGAAATAGTGCTGATCAAACTGCAGTACTAGGAGAACGTGAATCCAATCAGCTCTTTTGGATGCAGCTCTGGTCACCTACCTATAGGAAAGATATTAATAAAATTGAAAGAGTGCAGAGAAAATTTACAAGGATGTTGCTGTTGTCAGGACTTGAGGACCTGAGTTATAAGGGAAAGGTTGAATACTTTGGGACTTTACTTCCGGAAGCACAAGAGAATGAGGGGAGATCTTATAAAGTTGTGCAAAATTAAGAGTAGTATAGATAGGGTGAATGCAAGCAGGGTTTTCCCTCTCAGATTGTATGTGACTAGAACTAGAGATTTGAAGCTTAGGGTGAAGGGTGAAATATTTAAGGGGAATGTGAGGGAGAAATTTTTCACTCAAAGGGAGGTGCTAATATGGAACAAGCTGCCAGCAGAAGTACTAGATATGGGTTCCATCGTAATATTTAAGAGAGTTTAGATAGGCAGATAGATGGGAGGGATGTGGAGGGCAGTGGTTCTGGTGCAGGTAGATGGGACTATGAGATGTGCGAAAGGGCCTTCTTATGTGCTGACTTTTTGACCATAGGAGCTGGAGAGGACCGGATGGGCTGAATAACCTCCTGATGGGGCTTAATAGTTGTTCAATTCCATGAGTGTAATGTGAGACCTGGGAGGTCATTGCAAGCAATTTTGCTGTTAATGGGGACTAGACTTGATGTGCTGAATGATGTTTTCTTTTCCAGATATATCAAAAGCCCTGATTTTAACTGAGCTTGGCTCGATCCGGGAACCAAGGGCACTGAGGATGTTATTTAATAACATGGAGAGGCTACTTTCAGTGCAGGCACATGGGTAAGGAGGACTAAACTCTGCTAGGTAATGCCAAATGAACTCCAAGCTGCTCTTCAAGATGTGTTACTTGTCCCTGATGTGGACGATCATAGAATGGATTGGTACATTAAATGGCCGTTGTAAATAACCCCCCCATTGTGTAGAATCTGGGGGATATGGGAATATGTGGGGAGTATTAAATGGGTTAGTGTAAAATAGGTGCTTAATATTCCACATAGACTGATAAGCTGAAAGGCCTGTTAGCATGCTGTATATCACGTAGAGTGGTGGCACCCGTGACATGTTAACTTAGAAACCTATTTCGTTCTTTAAGAGAAATGTACAAAGGAGCTGGGGGACCTAAGTGGGTCAGGCAGCATTTATGGAGGGATCCGGCACTCAATGTTTTGGGTCAAGACCTTTCATCAGTACCAGAAAGAAAGAAAGGGGTGATGTTGGGGGGGGGGGGGGAAGGAAGGGGAACACTTTCCAGTCCATACAAAGGGTCCCTGCCCAATGAAACCAAGCACGCTGTGAGCTTTCTTTACCAGCCTATGCACTTCTCAGGACACTTACAGGGAACTATGGCATTTTACCCAAGTTCCCTTGGTACATCAATGCTGTAAGTGGTCCTCCTTATATTTGACCTGTCGAGGTACAACATCTCATACTTGTCTGCATTGAACTTCATCTGCCAGTTCTCTGTTCATATCAGTAACTGAGCTATTGCTGCTGTATCTTTTGACAACCTTTCTCAGTGTCCATTTAAGAGACTCTTGGACAGGTATATGGAGCTCAGAAAAATTGAGGGCTATGGGTAACCCGAGGTAATCTCTAAGGTAAGAGCATGTTCGGCTCAGCTTTATGGGCCGAAGGGCCTGTATTGTGCTGTAGGTTTTCTACGTTTTGCCCGTCTTTGTGCTATCAGCACAAACTAATCAGCCCACCTACATTTGCATCCAAGTCATTCACAGATATATGTATCAGTTACAAACAACAGAGGTGCTAGCACTGATCCTTGTGGCACACCACTGGTCACGGACTACCAGCCTTCTTACCCTTTATACCAACCAGTGGAGGGAATGACTGATTGGGATGGTAGGTGGGATACTGGGGAAGTAGTCTGCTTTGTACTGGCTGGTGTCAAGCTCCTCAAGCGTTGAGTGATTTTGCTTTGTTGATTCCCATAGGATCAGAATCATAGGAAGTGCTGCTCTCGATCTGTGCCACGTGGCATCAGGAGACGTGGAAGCGTTCTACCAGTTTGGGCTCCACTGCTGGGACATGGCGGCTGCAGCTGTCATTGTCCGGGAGGCCGGTGGCATCCTGATCGACACAACAGGTAGGAATTGTTGACAGCTAAACTGCTGTGTTAATTTTAACCTGCTTATCAGACTATGTCCTTCTGAGGCTACAGCAGCCTAATAGAGGACATGCATGATGTACTCAATTATAAAGCTTATATAGTTCTGAAAAACATTATGCACACAAAATGCTAGAGGGACTCAGCAATTCAGTCAGCGCCTATGGAGGGGAAGTAAGTAGTCACTGTTTCAGGCCGAGACCCTTCATCAGGACTGGAAAGGAAGGGGGCAGAAGCCAGAATAAGAAGGTGGGGGAGGGGAAGGAGTATCGCTGGCAGGTGATAGGTGAGACCAGGTGAGGGGAAAGGTGGGTGGGCAGCGGATGAACTAAGAATCTGGGGAGGGATAAGTGGAAGAAGCAAAGGACTGAAGGAGGAATCTAATAAGAGAGGACAGTGGACCAAGGGAGAAAGTGAAGGAGGAACCAGAGGGACTACTACTAGTAAGTGTTAGGCAAGTGAGGAGAAGAGAATGGGTGAGAGAGTAACCAGACTGAGGAATGAAGAAAGGGGCAGGAGGGGGGTAACTTCTAGGTTAGAGAAGTACTGTAGATGTTCATGCTCTCACCTTGGAGGCTACCCAGACAATGTGAGGTGTTGTTCCTTCAGCTTGAATTTGGCCTCATCATGCAGTTGGCAGTGTAACTTAAAGGTGCATTACCACCACCAGCTGGTCTGGGGTGTGTTGTAGAGAAATGAAAGTTAAATTACCCCCAAAAACCCCGTAGATAGTAAGTAACGAAAGATGATACTGTGAATTACATTAATCCCATAATTTAATGAAAACTATCAACCCCCAAAGATTGTAATGAAGCCTGATTTGATTTCTTTCAACCTTTTATGCTTCACACTGTAATAGTGTATGTTCAACTGTTTCATAATGATGACAAAACCTACACAAATCAGAGTGACGTTTTCCAACAGGATACAAGAAATAATTAAGCAGAGGATGCCCAATTCTAAGTCGTGTCAAAATGATTCTTTCCCTTCTTGTTTTACTCCCTTCTCCCGTAAACCCAACAGTTTTATGTATCCTATGAAGGTCTGTCCCCTGTGCTCATTATTCCACAAGCCTTGCCATAACCCCCTAATTCTTAACCCTACCAACCCTTAGCTTCTAACTTGCTTAGTGGAAAGTCTATATCTACTGTTGAAATTTTAACAGCTTTCTTAGCTAAACAGTCAACCCACTCATTCCCCTCAACACCTCTATGTGCAGTGATCTATAAGAAGTGATCTATTATATCTATATAAACCAGTACTTTGTATATGAGATAATGTTTGATGAGCTTCCAGCAGTAAATCTGGCCTACTGTGTAACCTGTTTTAAGACTTATCAAAACTGAAAAGGAATCTGAACAAATTACCACTTTGCATGGATAAATATCCTTCACCCACCGTAAACCTGAAATGATGGCAGCCAATTCTGCTGTGTGTACTGTTAAATGGTTAGAAAGCTGTTTCGTTGTCGTTAGCCATAATTCAGGCACAAAAACGGCCACACCAACATTCCTAGTTAAACTATCTTTTGATCCATCTGTAAAAATGGCTAAGGTACCATAATTTTCCTTGGTGAACCAGCAGACTCTCAGGGATAACAGAATCCTTGGACTTTATTAAATCGTGTAACCTAAAATCAACTAGAGACATTGGGGTGGGGGGGAAGAGAGGAAAAAACAAGGTAAGTTTATCAAGAAAGCTACAGTAGGCTATATTACATCATCCAACAAACCCATATTCTCAGTATGGAAAGAACCCAGCCACCAAAAGCTATAAAACAGTCTTCCAACACGCCTTTAACAGAATGTTCACTTCTTTGCCCCCTCAAGTTAATCCAGTATATTAACATCAATTTTAACTTCCGCAATTGTAAGAGTAATTGTCCCATTTCAACCAGTGAAGCCAAAACAGGGTACAACCTTATTGCACCACAACACAATCTTAAAGCCTGAGCTTGTATCACATCCAAACATTGTAAAGTTGAAAATGAAGCTGACCCATAAGCCACACGGTCATAATCAAGAACAGATCTAATCAAACTGATATAAATGGTCAACAAAGATTTTTGTATAGCACCCCAAGAATACCCACATAGACACCTGAGAATATCTAATGTTCCCTTAAATTTATCAATTATTTTACTCATACAGTGCTTCCATGTCAGCTTATTATCCATCCATATTCCTGGAAATCTTACCACTGACACTTCTTCAAGAGCTTGACCATATAATTTCAAATCAATTGCAGATCCATTAATCTTCTTTGTAAAACACATAACTTGAGTTTTAGCTACTGAAAGCTTAAATCCCCATCTGCTTGCTCACTTATTAATCACTAATTGTATTCCTACATACAGTAAAATTAAAATTCTGCCTCTTCGTCATCCGCATATTGTGATGTACTCACTCCAGAACCAATCTCAGAGAAAATATCATTAATCATAATATTAAGTATTAAAGGACTATAATGACTGCCTTGTAAAGTCCCATTTTCTATCTCATAGAAACCTGAATATACTTTGCCCAACCTTAGCTGCACAGACTGTCCAAATAACAAACTCAGGAAAAAAGTATACAATCTCCCTCTCACTTCTAATTTCCATAGTTTAATCACAAGTCAAGTCAAGTGAAGTTTATTGTCATTTAACTACATACATGTATATAACATTTTTTTTATATAGAAATGAGACAATGTTCCTTTAAACTAGGTGTAAAGCACGGTAGTACAATAACTTATAAAGGTAAGAGTAAAATCTACAGAATAACAAACTAAAGTGCATACATGTTAAATATTGTATTGGGACAGATTAACCAGTGACACTTTGAATGTGATGCAGCAGTGAGTTCAGAAGCCTAATAGTCTGGAGGAAGAAACTGTTTCTCATCCTGACCGTTCTTGTTTTTACGCATCGGAGTCTCCTGCCTGATGGTAGAATGTCAATGGGGATTCTAGATGGATGGGTGGAATCCTTATACTATGGGTCCTGCATACGCAGCACTCCTGAGAAAAGAGCTTCCTTCCGTATCTTATACCTTTTCAATATCAAAAAATATTGCTGTTACAACTTCTTCATTTACCTGTACTTTCCTAATATCATCTTCCAAACATAAAAATTAATCCAATGGCATTCTATCCTTCCAAAATCCACTCTGATAAAACATTATATCACACCTCTTTTCTGAAAGATAATTGAAACACTCTATTGCCATACACTCCATAAGTTTATACAAAATGACATGTTAACAATATAGCCCTGTAAGTAGAAGGACCCGTCAAGGTTTTAGACAGCCATTTTCCTTGAAAAATGAAGATGTGTTAACCTCCAAATATGATTTTAAAATGTTAATATTATCTCAACAGAGTTGTCAGTCATATATCCAACCATACAATAACATACTGTATATCATCCATTCCCAGAGGCGTCTGGCCTGCATTGATGATAGCCACCTTAAATTCATACAAAGAAAACCCTACATCAGTAATCCTATCATTGCTGCAGCTGGCTTCCAACACATCAGTGTATTCACTTGGAACCTTGTCCCTACATTGTTTAACCTCTTCAGTTAAATTATCTTTATTATGAATCGCAGCAAATGACCTAGCCACTAACTCACCCTTCCCTATTTTGGTTACAGTCATTTTACCCTGATCAATCAATACTGGAATATTTTTATCCCTATAAAGCCCACCCTTTCCCCCCATTTTCTTTTTCATTCCCCAAATATCTCAAAGTTTTAATATCTTTTCAAAGTATCACAATATGATTTCCAGGAAACTTCTTCCCACTTTCCTCACCAAGGCCTGTACCTTTTTATACTTAATAAGGTCACTTGGAGAATGATACTTAACTTTCCTAAACACCTTATTTCTCTCCCTAATTGCCTCTGCACACTCCTCAGGTCACCATGGTATAGCCTTTCTCCTATTAATGCCCTTTTTAATAGGGATCAGTTTGATGAATAACGTGACATAACTTTTCATTGCATAAATCCACATCATCCTCAACATTCAGCCCAGACAGACATTCATCACATGAAACCTTAAACATCTCCCAATTTGCTTTACCAAAATTCCACCTCCTAAATGTGGCCATTTGTCCCCTATATAACTCCAAGCCCAAGCTTATAAATGTAGGAAAATGATCACTCCCCGATGTTTCATCACCCATAGCATTCCACGTATTCACTCCAGCCAGTAAGTTCAAAACTAAAGTTAAATCTATAGCAATTTCAGAACTATCATGAACATTCAATCTCGTACCCCTCCTATCATTAAGAAGAACATGTTGAGAAATATCTAAAAATTCTTCTGCAGTCAAATCATTACCTTTAGTTTGCGAACAACCTCACAGGGAACTATGTGCATTAAGATCCCCACACCACTCAACCCTTAATGAATAACATATCAATAGAAAGTTTTCCACAAGGATTGTAAAAATTAACCACTTTAATACCCCTATTTGTTGAATCAAATATTTCTACAACAAGTGCCTCATACGTTTAAGGAGATCTCATTAAGAGATCTTACATAAACATATAAAATTATGAAAGGGATAGATAAAATAGAGACAGGAAAGTTGTTTCCACTGGTAGGTGAGACTAGAACTAGGGGACATATCCTCAAGATTCGGCAGAGTAGATTTAGGATGGAGATGAGGAGGAACTGCTTTTCCCAGAGGTTGGTGAATCTGTGGAATTCTCTGCCCAATGAAGCAGTGGAGGCTACCTCAGTAAATATATTTAAGACAAGGTTGGATAGATTTTTGCATAGTAGGGGGAAAAGGCAGGTAGGTGGCGATGAGTCCATGGCCAGATCAGCAATGATCTTATTGAATGGCAGAGCAGGCTCGACAGGCCAGATGGCCGACTCCTGCTCTTATTTCTTATGTTCTTGTGTTTCCTTCACATTCACAACTCTGTACCCTACCCCTTTCCTGATTAAACTGGCAACACCACCCCGTCTCCCAAATAACCGATCATGCCAAATAACAACATAATCCTGCAAAGAAAAACTTAAATGTGGTAACACTAGGTTTCCTGAATACATACAACATTGGGAGAAATTGACAAATCAGAAATAAACTTCTTAAAATCTTGATTGAAAATCGGGCTTCTCACATTCCACTGTAATACTCTAAATCCCATTATGTACCTTCACAAGTAGACTGGTTTACAAATATCCCACCTATCAAGAGTTTCATTTACAGCTTCCCACTTCACACCAGTTATACCAAGATACTTTCCTGCAGCTTTCACAATAATTTTAATTTTCTCAGTATAACTAGATGTCTGAGCAGTACAAGTCACCACATCTGTTACAAACATTACAAACTTCATTTTATGCACAAGTAAAGTATCTTTAATAAGAGAACAGTGATGCCAACATATATCCACTGACTTCACAGTCTGGTCTCTGACTGGTAAAACCTTATCAGCATTCTGTTTACTTTTTGCAAGGCCTCTGAATAAGATGCACCTTATTACACTTTAATCTGTAGAACAGCAGCTGCCTTCTTAAGCACTTCACATCCTCTATATCCTGCAGTACGTTCTCCTCCACAATTACGACAGTTTAACTTTACACCTTCTCCAATCTTCATACTTAAGTTCCCCACCCCCCACTTACTGTACTACACCTTACTTTCCCATGACATACTGCTGCCACCCAAACCTCTGACATTTAAAACATCTAAGCGGAGGTGGAATATAAACTTGTACATACCCTAAACTAACCTTAACAGGGAACTTCATCTCATCAAAATAAATCAATACAGATTAACTATCCATCTTCTCCCCATTTCTTACTACTTGACTTCCTCCATTGAAATCTCCAACAAAACACCCATTTTGACACCCCAATACCTCTATTTTCATAAGGCAACATTGATACTGTCTTTTTGCCAAGCAAAACCTTCAAATGTAATGCCTTCTCAGACTGTTTCTTATCCTTACAAACGATTTTCACATTCCCTTCTCTCAAGGTATGAGCAAAATCTGTATGCCCTATAGCAGATTTCAACTCTTTAGTTAACTTAATTGGATAGATAGAAGGGGGCTGTTCCAGGTCAAATTTAAACAATAGCTTAAAGTCTTCCTTTTTTTTCAAAAAAAAATCATGCCCTTCCTCTTCAGCAATAAAACTCACTCCACTGTTATCTTTTGGGCATATCTGCCATCACCCCATCGTCCAGCCACCCCACCAGAGATAGGGTTCCTTTAGTCCTCACCTACCACACCCCTGGTCGCTGCATCCAGCACATAATTCTCCGTAACTTCTGCCATCTCCTGCGGGATCCCACCACCAAGCACATCTTTCCTCCCCCCCCCCCCCCCCCACTTTCCACAGGGATCACTCCCTACGTGACTCCCTTCTTCGGTCGTCACTCCCTACTGACCTCCTTCCTAGTATTTGTCCTTGCAAGCGGAACAGGTGAGGAAACACTTCGCCTGTGATTCTTGTGGGGTCATCTAATGTTTCCGCTGCTCCCGGTGTTGTCTCCTGTATATCAGTAAGGCTGACATAGATTAGGAGACCACTTCACCGAGCACCTTTGCTCCTTCCACCAGAAAAAGCAGGATCTCACAGTGGCCACCCATTTCAATTCTAGTCCTATTCCCATTCTGACATGTCAGTCCACAGCCTCCTCTTCTGTTACATTGAGGCGGCACTCATTGGAGGAACAATATCTTGTATTTCTGTTACATTGAGATTGCACTCATATTGGAGGAACAAGATCTTGTATTTCCTTTGAGTAGCCTACAGCCTGATGGCATGAACATTGCCTTCTTGAACTTCTGATAATTGTCCCAACCCTCCTTCAACATTCCTCATTCCCATTTCCCTCTCTCACTTTATCTCCTTGTCCGTCACCTCCCCCTTCCTCTTCTTCCACTGCCTTCTACCCTCTCCTATCAGAATCCCCCTTCTCCAGCCCTGTATCTCTTTCACCTATCAACTTCCCAGCTCTTTACTTCATTCCCTCCCCTGCTCCTGGTTTCACCCATCACTGCACCTTGTACTTCTTCCTCCCCTCCCTCCACCTTCTGATACTGATTCCTTTTTTTCCAGTCCTGATGCAGAGCCTTGACCTGAAACATAGACTGTTCACTCCTTTCCCTAGATACTGCCTGACCTACTGCTTTCCTCCAGCATTTTGTGTGTGTGTTGCTTGGATTTCCAGCATCTGCAGATTTTCTCATGCCAATATTTCTTTTTCCATTTTACAGGTCTAGGTTCAACTTCATTCCAACCACCCCCCGCCAACCCACACTCTCCCCCAACGTACACTTCCAGTTTCTTTTCCGTGTCCTCCTTACTAACTGAACCTACTCTACTTCCCAGCATCCCCACACCAACCACCCTGTGCTTCGACACTCATTCATCAGTTCCTGCTGAGCTGAGTCAGCAACGTGCTTTCCTACTTACTACTTCTTGACTGCACCAGGAGGCCGCACCAAGAGCACTGGACACAATAGATGACCCTTACAGATTAATAGATGAGGTGTTGCCTCACCTGCATGGACTGTTTGGGACCCTGAATGGTGGTGAAGGAAGTGGTGTATAGTACTTGTCCCACTTGCAGGGCTAAGTGCCAGAAGTGAGATCAGTAGGGAGGGACGACTGGGCAAAGGAGTCACATATAGAGCAATTCCTACAGAAGGCAGAGTGAGTGGAAGAGTGAAGGAAGGACGTGCTTAGTGGTAGGATCTCAATGGAGATGGCGGAAGTTACAGAGATTGCTGTTGCTGGATATGGAGGGACATTAGGAGCTCGGTAAGGACAAGGGGAGCCCTATCCCTATTAAGATAGTGGAAGGATAGGGTGAGAGCAGATGTGCAGAAAATGGAGAAGATGCGGACAAGATCAGCATAGATGGTGGTGAAAGGGGAGTATTGTTCTTTGGGGGGGGGAAAGGAGGATATTTCAGATGTTCTAGTATGGAAACCCTCTTCTGAGAACAAGTGCCTTGGAGATGGAGGAATTGAGAAGAGCAAATAGCATTTTAACAAGTAATAGAGTGGGAAAAGGTGTCTTTCTCCTAGAGTAGACTAAATAGTATGAATTTAAAATGAGAGGGGGTATGTTTAAAGGAGATGTACAGAGCAAGTTTTATTTTTGTTCAACACAAAGGGGTGGGTGCCTGGAACAGGTTGCCAGAGATGATGGAGAAACTGGACACAGTTGACAGGTTGACACATCAGAAGGCATCTAATCAGAGATAGATGAATTTGTATAAGGAGGTGCAAGATGACTAGAAGCTCAGGCCTTTAGAACGAGGGCAAAGGAGTTTAGTTTAATTTGGCATTGTGCAGCACAACCATCATGGGCCAAAGAGCCTGTTCTATTTTCTAACCATTTGTTTGTCATGAAAGCTTCCATCACAGAGTCTCCAAATCCTATTTGCAAAGCACAATGCTGTGTTGAGAGTTTTCACCACAAAGGAAGTAGTTATGGCCTCAAATTCTTTGTCTTTACAGGAAAGGGTTATCAGATTTCAGAGAATTGGACAGGCATTTTGAACATTTTGCAGGGCTCCAGGGAAAGATTGCTGGAACGGGACTGAAGGGAGCCAGTGGAGACATAATGAGCCAAGACACCTCCTGTGTTACATTAGTTTCATAATGAGTATCACTAGACTTACTGGCTGTATTAATAAAAAAAAACTACTAGTTTTCTTGATTCCTGGTTTCTGATATTTCTTCCCCACAAGCAGTGGAAAGGTGTATTGTTTGCCCACCATGTTAACAGCAGGACTGAGTTAGTTAATGAGATCTGTGCTGACAACTCTGAAGTGACAGTCTATCTACTCAACATCAGTCAGAGTCAATCACTGAGCTCCCCAATATCCCCACTCCTTGTGCAGTTCCAGATATTCATCACTCTAATGATGATCAAACAAAACTTGTCCATTGATTTGAAACGTTTTAAGTTATTCTAGGGGTACACTATATGGGCCAAATGCAGGCAATTGGGACTAGCTTAAATGGACGTGGATGAGTCAGGCTGAAGGGCCAGCTCCCATGCTGTACACGTCTGACTCTCTCCTTTCTCCAGCTTTTCTGTTTTTGATGTTATAGTTGTGGTTTGTTGGGATGGGGGTGGCGGGGGGGGGACTTTGAGTTGAATAGAGCTGACTTTTGCTGGGTTAATCTGTGTATTCCAGTGTTACCCTGCCAAAGCTCGCTTCATCACACCATGGAAATGTGTGTCCTCTGTGCCAGATAATGAGCATGAATTGTCTGGCAGCTAGATGTGCCTCCTACCGCGCATGTGGGATTCAATTTATTGGTTTTAGTGATCTAATCTTGGGAAGTGGGGTACGCTGTCTGTCATTACGCTCATTTTACACAGTACATAAAACAGAACAGTCCAGCACAGGAATGGGCCCTTTGGCCCTCAGAGTCTGTGCAGTCAAACTAAACCTCTCTGCCAGCACATGATCCATATCCTTCCATTCCTTGCATATTCATGTGTTAGTCTAAATGCCTCTGAAAGATCACTATCTTAACTACTCCATCACTACCCCTGACTGCACGTTCCAGGCAGGCAACTAGCACTTTCTTTATACACCTCCGTTAAACTTTCTCCCTCATCTGAAAGCTACGTGCTTTAGTATTTGATACTTCAACGCTGGGAAAGAGACTCTATCTATACTATCATAGAAACATAGAAAATAGGTGCAGGAGTAGGCCATTCGGCCCTTCGAGCCTGCACCGCCATTTATTATGATCATGGCTGATCATCCAACTCAGAACCCCGCCCCAGCCTTCCCTCCATACCCCCTGACCCCCGTAGCCACAAGGGCCATATCTAACTCCCTCTTAAATATGCCTCTCATAACTTTATAAAGTTCTAGCAGGTCTCTGCCACTTCAGAGAAAACAACCCACGTTTGCCAAGCCTTCTCTAATCCAGGAGCATCCTGGTGAATTTTTGTCTACACCCTCCCTGAAACATCCACATCCATATGATGGCATGTCACCCAATCTTCTAACAAACTTCTACAGATATACTGTTGAAAAATATCCTATCTGACTGCATCATGGTCTGATCTGGCAATTCTAATGTGCAGGAATGCAAGAACCTGCAGAAGGTAGTGGACTCAGCCCAGTGCATCATGGGCACGTCTCTCTCCCCACTGTGAGTCGTACCTGTATGAGGCGTTGCCTCAGGAAGGCAAAATCTCCCACCATCCAGGCCATGCCATCTTCTTGCAGCTACCAATGGCCAGGAGGCATGTGAGCCAGAAGTTCAATACCAGCAGGTTCAGGAGCAGCTACTTCCCTTCAACCGTTCGGTTCTTGAACCAACCTGCACAACCCTACTCCTGGATAAATCATACATAAATTATCTATTTCTTTTCATTATTGTGTCTCTAATACTATGTTCCTGTCATGCCTTTGCAAATAAGTTTTCTGTTTCACCCGTGTTGTGCATAGGGCATAAACTTGAGTTTGACTTTGCAGTGGGGTGACTTGAGCTACAGACAGGTAAACAAGGATTGGTAAATTGCGGGACAACAGGAAGTTTGAGTCTGCTTTTACAAACTCTCCTTCAGCTATGGTTCTCCTGTTACAGGTGGGCCCTTGGACCTCATGTCCCGCAGGGTGGTGGCAGCCGGCACTTCACAGCTAGCACAACAAATTGCCCAGGAGCTAGAGCCCGTCGCTTACGAAAGGGATGACAGCACAGAAGAAGCAAGTGACTCTCAGTCCAAATAAAGACATTCAGCAGCTAAGCCACAGCAGACAACATGCGGGTGCCAGACTGCTGCCTCGTGGAAACTGTGGATCGGCCAACCGATTGGTCAACTCTCACTGAGGGCTTCAACAATATGCAACTTCTATAATGAGTGTTGTACTAATTTAGTTGCATTTAATGGGGAATTTGTCTTTGGTTAATAGCATCTGGTCAGGTGGAGGCCCTCAGTCCTACTCATTCAGCTCCATCTACTTCTGCTGAACTAATTATTGTGCACATTTCTAATGCTGAGGACTGAGGACAAATTTCTTCCCCAGAGACAGTGGTTGGGTTGATGAGGTGGGGGCCGGGTACAGGGAGGATGAGACCGAAAGGACTGGGCAGTTCACTGGTGAAATAAAAAAAATCAAACTGGGCATAGAGCCAATGACTTGCCTGATCAGCCAAGTCCGAGCCAATATTTCGACAACTTGTGTTCAAATTGTCCCTGATGCAGCCATTCAAGAGTTGGCAGGCTAGAGTTGACAGGGTAAGTTTACAGGAGTGAAACTGGTGCTCTAAGAACCTATAAGTATTGAATATCTTCATATTCTCACACACACTAGGTGGCATTTCAGACCATCAAGTCTGTGCTGGCTCTCTGAGCACTCCCATCAATCTGACTCCCTATTATTTCCCTGCTACTTGGGCTCTCGTCTGTATGTCAGCTCCCCGGAGTCTCCTCTGAGCCATCTACAGTAGAAGCGATTTACACTTGGTGTTTAACCCTAACAACTTGCATATCGTTAGCACATGCCAATCTTTAAGAAAGGTCTCAGCCCAGAGCGTCCCTCCGCAGATAATGCCTGACCTGCTGAGTTCCTCCAGCATTGTGTGTGTGTTGCTCAAGAGCAGCAGATCGCTGAATCTCTTGTCTCATCACTAGTGTGCAGGATGAAACCCGAGCACCCAGGGGAAACTCCACACACACAGCAGGCTCAAGCCCAATTCACTGGAACTGGGTTTTATCTTGAAACAAATAAAAGCCCTGGAAGAGCTCAGTGGGTCAGACAGCATCCATGGAGAGAGAAACAGAATATAACAATTCACATCAACGATCCTTCTTAGGGACCTGGTCGTCTCTGTTGATGCTGCTGGACTTTTCTCAAGGCTTCCAGCATTTTCTGTTTCTGTTTTAGATTCCCATCATTCGGCTTGAATCATTTTTAGAGACCGATTTCCAGATCAGGTCCCGCTTTTATCCAAGATTTAGCCATTTGCAAATTGTAAAGAAAATGTGCCCTGCTGCTTATTTTGTTGTTTGTGGTCAGCCGTTGCCTTACAGGTCACATCAGGCTTAAAAGTAATGGGAGAGCAAAACAAGCATCAGCCAGCCATCAGCACTTAGACAGTAAGGGTAGGGTATTCTTATTCAGGGTCCTCAGATTAGGAAAGTGTCTTGCAAAATAGGCTTTGAAGGTTCACTTGTCAATGAATCACCTGGAGGTATTGGGACTCGCATTCCAAAAGCGCAGTCTTAAAGGAGGGAAGAGAGTCCAAAAGGAATTCCCAAGTTTTATGTATCGAGTAGCATGGTTGCCAAAGGTCTGAGAATTACATTTTGTTAATGGCGAAGAGGCCAAGAGCAGTGGAAGTTAGTGAAGAAGATGAATGATGGTGAGGTTAGTGGATGGTAATGGTTGAGCAGGATCTAAACTCATCTGTTGTTGTTAAAGATAATGCCTCTAGCCTCTTGGAATTTGTTCACTCATCAACCTGTGCCCCTTATCTTCAAGAGCCAAAACGTTTGAATGGATCTAACCCATTTTCTCTCCTGAGTTTCATTATCATCACTTGAGGGGTTTTGGCTGCAAGGTCTCGCAGTCAAAAAAAAAAATACGGATAACTTTACAATTTAATCATAATTTTAAAAGAGATCTTATTTCAGGGTTTTACTAGGTCTACAGAAAATGTGACAAAACAAGAGAAATAAATTCTGACTGAATTGTTCATGAATAAACAGATTTGTTTTTGTATCAGTTCAATTCTCTTGCTTATTTGGATACATTTCTACACTTCCATACATTCAGATTCAAGTAGGACATGTGTAGACAGAAGAGATCTAGCTTAATTTGGAATTGTGCTCAGCACCAACAGTGTGGGGTCAAGGGCCTGTTCCTGTGCCATACTGCTCTATGTCTATAGCTTTGTGGTGAAAGGGGGAAAGTTTAAGGAGATTCTTGTGGCAAAGATTTTTTACACAGAAATTGGGTGCCTAGAACGCAGAGTAAGGGTAAGTGGTGGAAGCAGAAATGATAGCAATGTTTATGAGGTGCTTAGACATTTGAACAGGCAAGGAATGAAGGAATATAGACCATCTGCGGGCATTGTGGTCAGCACACTGTACAGTTTCAACAAAATTAAGATATTGCAGCATAAAATATCCTGTACCCTTTACACTTGGAATGACAGCCATGCTCAAATCTCACATTGTCCCAGTGAAGCAGTGGTGTACATCACAATTTAATTGTGGGACAGATGGAAGCAGATGAGGAAGGAGGTGATTGCTACGTGGGGTAAAAAGGAAGAGGGGGAAGTTAGATACAGGCTGGTAGGAGATAAGTGAAACCAAATAAGGGAGGGATGATGGGGAGATGGAGCCAGGTGAGGCTCCACCTATCACCTACAACCCATTTCACCCCTCCCTCTCACCTCTTTGTACTGTCTATCTTCCCTCTACAATCAGTTCTGATGCAGGACCTTGACCCTAAACATTGACTATTTCCTTGCCTTCACAGATGCTGCTTGATCCACCATCTTTCTAGCAGTTTGTTCTTTGTTCCAGTTCCCAACTATTTTGTCTTTTCTTGTATCAATCTTTGACTGCTGGGTCTGTCTCAGTTAGTGACACCTTTATCCCCAAGTCTGATGTCCAGAGACTGGAGATGGAATGCTGCCTTTCAGAAGATAATCTAAACTGTTCTTTCACTTTTCCTAAGTAAAACTTTGCCTGTGACCAAAATTCATCCCTCAGCCAACTTCAATGAAAGAAGATTATCTGATTATTGCTATATAGCTGTTTGTGGGAGCTTACTGTGCACAGATGGCTGCCATGTTGCCCAGGATACAATGGTGTGCACACTTCAGAGGTATCTCACGGAATATAAAGGACTTTGGGTTTATGTGTAGGGGTGAACGGTATTGGAGCAATGTAGGTCTTGTCTAGTATTTATAAACCAGGAGGGGAGAGTTATTGGGCCTGGCCAGTTGGCATAAAAAGAGGGACAGAAAATATAATTAACTTTTGGAAATTCTCTGTTTTAACTGAATCCTGCACTGTGATTCTGTTTTTCCCATGAATGTGTCAGTCCTTTTACAATTGAGATTTGTGCCTGTGAGCAGTTGCCAGCTCCAACCACAGGGTGATGCTGTAGAGCACATCCTCGCGCAATCTCTGATGCGCCCACTGCGTTCCAGCTCCAGAGTATGGTTAAACATAAAATGTGTCAATCATAAAAAGATGGTGTTTTTTTTTAACTTAGAGGAGGAGCAGGTCATTCAGTCTGCAAGTCCATGTCAATAAATAGTTCTGCAGCTTAATTCCATCTTCCAGTACTGGGTCTGTAGCATGACTGATCTCAGTTCTTCACGTAACCATCAGCCAGTTTATGAACGTGATGACCTTCAGACCGCTGGTCGGCCTCCAGATGTGTTTTTAAGCAGCACACACAAAATGCTGGAGGAATTCTTCAAGCCAGGCAGCATCTATGGGAAAGACAAGAGTACAGTCGACGTTTTGGGACGAGACCTCTCAGCAGGACCTTCATCCGGGTATTTTTTATATATATTTTACACCCTTAATTGTTGTCCCTTCTGCTGAGGGAAATGCATCCTTCCATTGTACTATAACAGGTCCTCCCATAATAGTATACATCACATCTAACTTCCCTTCGGGGTCCTCTGTTCCAAAGAAAATAATCTCTGCCTGTCATTAACCTGGAAAAGGATGGAAAAAGGATTCACGAGAATGTTGTTAGGATTGGAGGCTTGAGTTATACTGAGAGGCTCAATAGCTGCGACCTTTGTCCCTGGAGTGTTGGAGACTGAGGGGTAACCATCTAGAATAATGAAACATAAAGAATATTTTTTTAAACTATGCTGGAAACATTCGTTAGGGTAGGCATATCTGTGGGTGGTATAGAAAAATCATGAAGTGCGTAGATAAGGAGGGTGGACACCCTCTTTCTCCCAGGGTAGGGGATGACAAATTTAAGATGAGAGGGGAAAAATTGAAGAATTTAAAAGGGACCTGAGGAGCAGCATTTTCACAAAGTGGGTGGTGAGTGCATGGAATGAGATGTCAAAGGAAGTGGTAAGAGATGGTTACAAGTACCATGTTTAAAATACATTTGGACAAGTACATGGAGAAGAAAGATTTAGAGAGACATACACACAAATGCTGCATGAATTCAGCAGGTCAGACAGCTTTTATGGAAATGACTAAACAGTGGACACTTCAGGCGGAGACCCTTCATCAGGACTGGAAGGAAAGGGGGAAGATGCCAGAATAAAATGATGGGGGGGGGGCAGGGAGAGTCAAGCTAGATGGTGATAAGTGAATCCACATGGGTGGAAAAGGTAAAGAGCTGGAGAAGAAAGAATCTGATGGGAGAGGGGAGTGGACCATGGGAGAAAGGGAAAAAAGAGAGGCACCAGAGGAGGTGATAGGCAGGTGAGGAAAAGATGAGAGGCCAGAGTAGGGAATAGAAGAAGAGAAAGGGGAGGAGAAAATTACTGGAAGGAGGAATTGATGTTCAAGCCATCAAGTTGGAAGCTATCTTGATGGGATATGAGGTGTTGTTCCTCCACCATGAGAATGGCCTCATCATGGCAGAAGAGGAAGCCATGGGCTACCTGGATGGGATATGAGAATTAGAAGGATATAGGCCAACACAGGCGAATGAGACCAGCTCAGATGGACTACTTAGTCAAAAGATAGTAAGGCTGTATGGCCTAGTTCTGTATTGTATAATTCTTTGACTCTGTAACACTATGATGCAGTATCATAGTTCCTTACAGTTAAAATCTACAAATCTGAAAATATCTTGGTAACTCTTCTCTCCACCCTCTCCAAAGCTTCTTTCCTATAATGTGATGACATGTGTCCTGGGAAACACTGTATAAAAGTCTAATCTCCCAGCTCTTATATTCTATGCTACTGCCAATAAAGGGATGATTAAGATGAGAGAGTTGAATGCCTTGCTCTAAGACTGGCGAAAGTAAAATGGGCTTTAATTGATTGGAAATTTAACACTCATACTGGGAAAGAGGGATTGTCCATTGGGATGTGCTTGGCATCAGTTGGACTGGGACCAGTGCCCCACTGAATCTTATAACTAGTGATAGATACGGCTTTGAACTAATTAGTTGGGAGGTGGGTTGTACTGATGGTAAATGTAGAAAGGAGGAAGGACAAGATGGTGGTGAAGGGTAGGAAAGTAACTAAAATGTCAGAGACTGACAGAAGTTTATAAAATTATTAGAGGCATAGATAGTCAAAATCAATTAAAGTTTCATCTCTGAGACCCTTCATTCAGAACAGGGAAAGAGAATGGTTGGAACTTCAATCATTGAATTCATTCAAAAAACAAACAGACAGGTTCCTACACATTAAAGCAATCATGGAATATTCGGACCTGATGCAGGGTTTCAACCCAAATGTTAATCATTCCTTTGCCTGCACAGATGCTGCTGGACTACCTGAATTTTTTCAGCAGCTTTTTTTTTTGCTCCAGATTCCAGCATCTGCAGTCTATTGTATCTCCAAAGGACATGGGACCTGAAATGGCCAAGTCCACCACTTTCTTGTGCACTGGAGTTTCTGTACACAGATGTGATGCAACCAGTCAGAATGCTTTTCACTGTATATTTGTAGAAGAGTGTCAGAGCCTTTGCTAATTTGTCACACCTACTTAAATTCACAGGAAAGTAGTGACCCTAGATCTCTTCTTTCATGGTTGCATCTATGTGCTGGGCCCAGGATGGGTCTTCCATGATGTTGAAACCCAGGAACCTGAAGCCATTCACCCTCTGCACCGCAGACTCTTCAATTAGGATTGGCGTGTGTTTGCCTGATTTCTCCTTACTAAAGTCCACAATCATTTCCTTGATCTTCTTAACATTGACCATGAAATTGTTACACCACCACTTGACCATCATCTATCATCTCTTTTGGCTTCAAAGGCTATGGGGCATATGAAGTATGAAGTCACTCCACAAACACTGTCAACACCCTTGAATGGAAAATCCTACAAAAATGATACAGCCCAGTCCATCATGGGTAAAGTCCTCTTCACCATTGAGCACCTCTACACAGAGTGCTGTCACAAGAAAATGGCTTCCGTCACCAAGAACCTGACACTCAGCCAGGCCACGCTCTCTCCTCATTGCCACCATCAGAAAGAAGGTATAGGAGCCTCAGGACCCACACCACCAGGTTCAGGAACATTATTACCCCTCAACCATTATGTTCTTGAACCAGAAGGGATAACTTCACTCACCCCATCACCGAACTATTCCCACAGCCTATGGACTCACTTACAAGGACACTTCATCTCATGTTCTCCATTTTTTTTAATACTTAATCTCAATTGAAGACATTCAAAACAATACAAAGGAAATACAGCTCCAGGTGGAGCTCAGACAAAACAAATCAAGAACAAAAAAAAGGCTGCCAGACAATTTACAAGATTAAATAAATAAACTTCCAGGTAAAGAGTTAACACAATAGTGACATCACGGAAGCAATGTAAAGTAAAATGAATAAAGAAATCTGGTTAGGCACCAGTCATGAGACTAGACAGGTCAAGGTCACTATGTATGTGAGGTAATATGACACCGAGCCAGTAAGGGTCCCCATATTCTCTCAAATGTATTCTGTGTATTGGGTTTGTGCAGACGCAGTCTTTCCACTTGTATAATAGACAACATCTCCTTGAGCCAGTGTGCGAAGGTGGGTGGTGTAGTAGACTGCCAGGTCAGAAGAATAAGTTTCTTAGCCACCACCATTCCTAGATGCAGAGCAATCTGCATGTTGTGCGGCAAAGCAAGAGTCTCTGCAGAGCATCCAAAGATGGCGAGGTTGTGATTGGGCTGAATGTCTATAGAATAGACTTTGAGAGCCACTCAAAAATTGCAGTCCAAAAGTTGTATAATATCGGGCAAAATCAGAAAAGATGTGCTAGTGAGCCGTCAGCAGAGCGGCACTTATCGCATTCAGGAGAGACAGATGGGAAGATGCGATTCAGTTTTGTTTTTGAATAATGCAATCTATGCATCACCTTGTACTGGATTAATCTGTAGCGTGAATTAATAGAACAACAGTGAACCGGGGACATTGCCTCCTCCCAAAGTTCCGCTGATATCTCTGAGTTCAAGTCCCGGGCCCAGACTTCCCTAATAAAATCTGTAGAAACCAAAGGTGCAAAGCAATTCACAAATTTTGATATTAACTGTTTGGAGTCTGGAGGGAGCAAGAGGTTTTCAAGAAAGGGATGGGTGGTGGAAGCAGGCTCAAAGTGTGGGCACTTTTCCTTCATGTAGTGTCTGACTTGGAGATAGCGAAAAAAATGTGAATTTGGAAGGTTAAACTTAGTGCTTAATTGTGTGAATGATGCAAACCGGCCGTCGATGTACAGATCTAAGAAAGTTTTGGTACCCCTCTCTCTCCAGACTGCAAACACCCCGTCTAATTGTCCAGGCTTGAATGAATGATTTTGACAAATGGGAGTGTGTATGGAAACACTGGGAGTTTGGTGAGCCACTTTTATCTGGTTTAATATTCGTAAAGAATTCTTTAAGGTATAGTTTTGCTGGATTAGCTTGTCTGTTGGAAAGTGGAAAGCAGGAGGGCAGGAAGTGAAGAATATTTAACAACAGAGGCTTCCAGCTGTGGAACATAAACATAGAACATAGAATAGTACAGCACAGTACAGGCCCTTTGGCCCACAATGTCGTGCCGACCCTCAAACCCTGCCTCCCATATAAGCCCCCACCTTAGATTCCTCCATATACCTGTCTAGTAGTCTCTTAAACTTCACTAGTGTATCTGCCTCCACCACTGACTCAGGCAGTGCATTCCACGCACCAACCACTCTCTGAGTAAAAAATCTTCCTCTAATATCCCCCTTGAACTTTCCACCCCTTACCTTAAAGCCATGTCCTCTTGTATTGAGCAGTGGTGCCCTGAGGAAGAGGCGCTGGCTATCCACTCTATCTATTTCTCTTATTATCTTGTACACCTCTAGCATGTCTCCTCTCATCCTCCTTCTCTCCAAAGAGTAAAGCCCTAGCTCCTTTAATCTCTGATCATAATGCATACTCTCTAAACCAGGCAGCATTCTGGTAAATCTCCTCTACCCTTTCCAATGCTTCCACATCCTTCCTATAGTGAGGTGACCAGAACTGGACACAATACTCCAAGTGTGGCCTAACCAGAGTTTTATAGAGCTGCATCATTACATCGCGACTCTTAAACTCTATCCCTCGACTTATGAAAGCTAACACCCCACAAGCTTTCTTAACTACCCTATCCACCTGTGAGGCAACTTTCAGGGATCTGTGGACATGTACCCTGAGATCCCTCTGCTCCTCCACACTACCAAGTATCCTGCCATTTACTTTGTACTCTGCCTTGGAGTTTGTCCTTCCAAAGTGTACCACCTCACACTTCTCCGGGTTGAACTCCATCTGCCACTTCTCAGCCCACTTCTGCATCCTATCAATGTCTCTCTGCAATCTTTGACAATCCTCTACACTATCTACAACACCACCAACCTTTGTGTCATCTGCAAACTTGCCAACCCACCCTTCTACCCCCACATCCAGATTGTTAATAAAAATCACGAGAAGTAGAGGTCCCAGAACAGATCTTTGTGGGACACCACTAGTCACAATCCTCCAATCTGAATGTACTCCCTCCACCACCACCCTCTGCCTTCTGCAGGCAAGCCAATTCTGAATCCACCTGGCCAAACTTCCCTGGATCCCATGCCTTCTAACTTTCTGAATAAGCCTACCGTGTGGAACCTTGTCAAATACCTTACTAAAATCCATATAGATCACATCCACTGCACTACCCTCATCTATATGCCTGGTCACCTCCTCAAAGAACTCTATCAGGCTTGTTAGACACGATCTGCCCTTCACAAAGCCATGCTGACTGTCCCTGATCAGACCATGATTCTCTAAATGCCTATAGATCCTATCTCTAAGAATCTTTTCCAACAGTTTTCCCACCACAGACGTAAGGCTCACTGGTCTATAATTACCCGGACTACCCCTACTACCTTTTTTGAACAAGGGAACAACATTCGCCTCCCTCCAATCCTCCGGTACCATTCCCATGGACAACGAGGACATAAAGATCCTAGCCAGAAGCTCAGCAATCTCTTCTCTCACCTCATGGAGCAGCCTGGGGAATATTCCGTCAGGCCCCGGGGACTTATCTGCCCTAATGTATTTTAACAACTGCAAAACCTCCTCTCCCTTAATATCAGCATGCTCCAGAACATCAACCTCACTCATATTGTCCTCACCATCATCAAGTTCCCTCTCATTGGTGAATACCGAAGAGAAGTATTCATTGAGGACCTCGCTCACTTCCACAGCCTCCAGGCACATCTTCCCACCTTTATCTCTAATCGGTCCTACCTTCACTCCTGTCATCCTTTTTATCTTCACATAATTGAAGAATGCCTTGGGGTTTTCCTTTACCCTACTTGCCAAGGCCTTCTCATGCCCCCTTCTTGCTCTTCTCAGCCCCTTCTTAAGCTCCTTTCTTGCTTCCCTATATTCCTCAATAGACCCATCTGATCCTTGCTTCCTAAACCTCATGTATGCTGCCTTCTTCCACCTGACTAGATTTTCCACCTCACTTGTCACCCATGGTTCCTTCACCCTACCATTCTTTATCTTCCTCACGGGGACAAATTTATCCCTAACATCCTGCAAGAGATCTCTAAACATCAACCACATGTCCATAGTACATTTCCCTGCAAAAACATCATCCCAATTCACACCCGCAAGCTCTAGCCTTATAGCCTCACAATTTGCCTTTCCCCAATTAAAAATTTTCCTGTCCTCTTTGATTCTATCCTTTTCCATGATAATTATAAAGGCCAGGGAGCGGTGGTCACTGTCCCCCAGATGCTCACCCACTGAGAGATCTGTGACCTGACCCGGTTCATTACCTAGTACTAGATCTAGTATGGCATTCCCCCTGGTTGGCCTGTCCACATACTGTGACAGGAATCCATCCTGGACACACTTAACAAAGTCTGCCCCATCTAAACCCTTGGAACTAATCAGGTGCCAATCAATATTAGGAAAGTTAAAGTCACCCATGATAACAACCCTGTTATTTTTGCACCTTTCCAAAATCTGCCTCCCAATCTGCTCCTCTGTATCTCTGAAGCTACCAGGGGGCCTATAGAATACCCCCAGTAGAGTAACTGCTCCCTTCCTGTTCCTGACTTCCACCCATATTGACTCAAAAGAGGATCCTGCTACATTACCCACCCTTTCTGTAGCTGTAATAGTATCCCTGACCAGTAATGCCACCCCTCCTCTCCTTTTTCCGCCTTCTCTATCCCTTTTAAAGCACTGAAATCCAGGAATATTGAGAATCCATTCGTGCCCTGGTGCCAGCCATAAGGGTTTTTCTTGGGTCTCAGCACCTCCACATTTCCAGTATGTAAGAGCCCCTGGCAACTGGCATTAGGGGCCACACACACATTAAAGGTATTAAGTTGGGCAATATTGAGACCCGTGTGACTCTGTACGCGGACGACTACCTTGTCTGTCTAGCCGACCTGGCGGTCTGTATTCCTATCCTACTAGAATATATAAATTCCTTGGGGAGTATTTCTAGCTATACCATAAACTGGGGAAAGAGCGAATTCATGCCCTGAGAGGATCAATTTACTGAACACTTCCTGAAAAAGTTGCCTTTTAGAGTAGAGAAGGACTGTTTCAACTACTTGGGGCAGGTATTGTATTCTTAACTGATTAAGAACCCAAATCATCTTTTCAAATTTAATTTTATAGAATCATTAGAAAAACTCAAAACAAATATCGAGTCCTGGAGGATACTTCCCTTGTCCATGATTGAACGGGGAAATGCGATTAAAATGGTGAGCCCACCCAGGTTTCTATATCTTTTTCAAAACCTGCCTATATACTTAAATACATCCTTTTTGAAGAAACTTGACTCTATCCTATTGCCCTTTGTGTGGGGCTACAAATCACACAGGATATTAAAGGCTCACCTACACAAACCTCTTAAGAAGGGCGGTCTTGGTCTGCCAAATTTCAAACATTACTAACTCCAGGGCTTTTACATAATGTTCTCCATATTTATTGCTTATTTATTTATTTTTATTTTTCCCTTTTGTATTTGCACAAGTTTGTCGTTTTTTTGCACATTGTCCTTTTGGATGCATTTTTTAAATTGATTTTTTTGTGTTTCTTTGATTTACTTCGTATGCCTGCAAGTAAACGAATATGGCATATATGATAATAAATTTACTTTGAACTTTGATGTTCTAAGTGTCTCCAGCAATATGTTTCTGACTCAAGTACGAAGTTCTTCCTTTTATTTACACTGTGTTGCAAGCAGGAAGTTGGCTCCTTGGAAGTGAATGAGTCAGGATTTCCCAATATTTCGGAGTTGAAGCTGCGCTGTGGCAGGTTCGCAGTAAGGGACCTGGCGAAGCAAGTGTAATTACTTTGCGAATTGTTTTCATCATATCGTCCCAAGGTATGGACGGGGATGATCCCTGCACATCCAGCCAGACTGAAACGGATCAGGACGAAACGGAGGGAGAGAATTCGCCTAGAATTAAAATTAAAAGGAGTTCAGAAACCTCCCCGCCCTCTGGCCGCCACTTGGTTACATTCCGCAGAGGGAAGGCGGAGGCAACTCTCGCAGATAATGTCGCGGCGGCCCGAGCTTTACAGAATATGGTCAGAACCAGCCTGGGACCCAAGGGCACCGTGAAAATGTTAGTGTCGGAGGCGGGCGACATCAAAATAACCAAGAGTGGAGGGCTTCTGCTGCGGAGCATGAGACAGCAGCACCCCGCCGCCACCTTCATCGCCCAGACAGTACTATCCATGAGTGATAGAACTGGAGACGGCGCCACGTCCGCTGTGCTATTGGTCGGGGAGATGCTGAAGGAGGCCGAACGCTATGTCTCGCAGGGAGTCCACCCCAGGGTCATCGTGGAGGGGCTGAAAGCGGCCAAGAAGGAAGCGATCTTTTGCCTTGATGAGCTGTGGGAGGACGTGGACAAATCCATTATGCAGAAGGTGGCTCGGACCTCGATCGGCACCAAGGTCTGCGCGGAGCTGGCGGAGGTTCTAGCCGAGCCGGTGGCGACCGCGGTGAATTCAGTCTCTCAATCGAGGGAGCCCGTCGACCTGAATCGGGTGCAGCTGGTGGCGATGGGGCACGAGATGGAGCAGGATGTCAGGCTGGTTAAGGGGATTGTCCTGGAACAAAGGGCCCGCCATCCCGACAGGAAGTGGCGAAAGGAGGATGCATTTGTCCTCGCCTTGAACGTGGCCTTGAAGCTCGCGAATGGCAAGGGCAGCTCCCGCCACTTCTGCGTGGACGCGGGGGAGAAGCAGGAGTCGGCGGAGGCGGAGCGGAGGGTAATCCGGGAGAATGTGCAGAAGATCATAGCGCTGAAGTGCGATGTGTGCGGCACCTCCGATAAAAGCTTCATTGTGGTCAACCAGAAGGGGATGGATACAATGGCTCTTGGGGCATTTGCTAGCGAGGGGATAATGGCGCTGTTGAGTGTCAAAAAGCGCGACGTGGAGATGCTGCCCCTCGGCTGCGGGGGTCGGGTGGTGAGCTCCATGCAGGATCTGAGCGCAGAGTGCCTGGGGCACGCAGGGCTGGTGTACCAGGAGACCCAGGAAGCGAGCACCTACACCTTCTTCGAGCAGCGTGACGACCCCCGGTGTGTCACCCTGCTCATCAAGGACTCCAATGAGCATACTCTCGCCCAGATCAAGGAGGCCGTCTTGCATGGCATGCGGGCGGTTAAGAACAGCATCGACGACAGCAGCGCCATGCCCGGGGCCGGGGCGGTGGAGCTGCGCATCAGAAACCAGCTGGTCCACCACAGGGATACCGAGATGAAGGGCGCGGCCCTGCTGGGGTTCCAGGCTTTCGCCGACGCCATCCTGACTATCCCAAAGACGCTGGTTGAGAACGCGGGCCTTGACCCCTACGAGGTCGTGTCGAAAGCTCTGGATGCTGAGGAGCAAACCACCATCCCCGTGGGGATTGACTTGTCCTCGGGTGAATTAGTTCATGACTGGCAGACTCCCGTCTGGGACAATAGCCTCGTCAAACACCAGCTGATACACACCAGCACTGCCATCGTCTGCAATCTTCTTTTAGTGGATGGGATTGTAGAGACAGGTAAAACACTGACGCCAGTGGATTTGGCCAGATAGTCAAAGTCGCCTTCATTGCAGTATATCGTCTCACAATTTAGCCGGGGGCCATTATACCCATTGCGCGTGTGTCGGCTCAGATTGTTCCTATCATCTCCCCATGTCTCTCCTCCAGCACTGACACAAGCGTAGAAGTCAAGCATCTTGCCAGCGTTCTTTTGGGATATGGGTGGGTGGGTGGGGAAACAAAACCTCTGGAGAATCCACACAGTGTGTAAACTCCTTACAGACAGCACCCAAAGTCAGGATCGCACCCTGGTTTCTGAAGCTGTACCACCCCAAGTGATTGATTTTACTTTTGCAACAGAGGTGGGTAGGATTTGATTAAAAGGACATAAAATATTCAGGTGCAAGGAAGAGTGAATAAACATCACACACTGTTTTGGAATGTATGGATGAGATTGAAGAAACTAAACCTGAATAACTGCTATCAATATGCAAATGGTCTCAATGTCCTTCCTAAACACCATCATTACAGTGCATGGTAAGAGTAGTCACTGACCTGGAGTTTGGAATTGCAGCCACAGTCCCCATGATCGTACTGTGAAACTCACCGCAAGTGAAGTGGCTGCATGTAAGTTAAATGCAGAATTATGATTCTGATTGTTCACAGCCTATGTAACTAGATTAATAGTCTATAGATTTAGATTACTGTAATCGTGAAATTCCTGGATTATTTTTAAAACCCGCTTGAACAAAAGAGGTTACTGCTCTCATCAGTCGAAATGTCCCTGTAATCATTGATCTCTCTTTAAGAAGTCTATGCATTACTAAATGACAATAAAAGGAGACTGCGTGGCCTCATAATCTAATCTAAATAATCTAAATCTTGTTGTTACATGCTCTCATTATTTATTGTTATTTATTTATATTAGTATTTGCAGTTTGTTGTCTTTTCTACTCTTGCTCTTTCATTGATCCTGCTTACAATGACTATTTGCTGAGTATACCCATAGGAAAAATAATCTCAGGGTTGTATGCAGTGACATGTATGTTCTCTGATTATGAATTTTACTTTGACTTTTGAACTTTGAAAAACCCAAATGACTTTCTGATTTATTTTTCAATAAGGGAATCTGCCATCCTTACCCCTTCTGGCCTGACAGGCAGAAGACAGCGAGTGGGAATAAAAAGGGCTATTTTCTGTTTGACTGCCAATGACTAGTGGTGTTCCTCAGGAGTCAGTATTGCACCTCCTATTTTTCACATTGTTTGTCAATGATTTGGATAATGGAATTGATGGCTTTGTGGCCAAGTTTGCGGATGATACAAAGATAGGTGGAGGGGTAGGTAGTGCTGGGGAAGTACTGTAATGTGGTTGCAACAGGACTCAGACAAATTGGAAGAATGGGCAAAAAAGTGGCAGATGGAATACAGTGTTGGGAAATGGATGATAATGCATTTTGGTAAAAGGAACAATAGTGCAGACTATTATCTAAATGGGGAGAAAATTCAAACATCAGAGGAGCAGAGGGACTTAGGAGTCCTCATGCAAGACTCCCAGAAGGTTAATTTACAGGTTGAGTCTGTGGTAAAGAAGGCAAATGCAATGTTGGCATGTATTTCAAGGAGAATAGAATATAAAAGCAAGGAGATAATGCTGAGCCTTTATAAGACACTAGTCAGGCTGCACTTGGAGTATTGTCAACAGTTTTGCACCCCAATACTCAGAAAGGATGTGTTGTCATTGGAGAGAATCCAGAGGAGGGACATGAGGATGATTCCGGGAATGAAGGGGTTAACATATGAGGAGTGTTTGGTAGCTTTGGGCCTGTACTCGCTGGATCTTGGAAGAATGTGGTGGGATCTCATTGAAACCTACCGAATGTTGAAAGGACTAAATAGGGTAGATATGGAGAGGATGTTTCCTGTGGTGGGGGTATCCAGAACTAGAGGGCACAGCCTCAAAACTGACGGATGACCTTTTAGAACAGAGTTAAGGAGGAATATTTTTAGCCAGAGAGTAGTGAATCTGTGGAATGCTGTGCCACAGGCTGCGGTGGAGGCCAAGACCATGGGTATATTTAAGGCAGAAGTTGATCTTTTCCCGAATCATTAGGACATCAAAGGATATGGCGAGAAGGTGGGATCAGCCATGATGGAATTGCGGAGCAGACTTGACGGGCTGAATGGCCTAATTCTGCCCCTATGTCTTATGATCTTATGTATGTGACTCCAGACCCATCGTTATACAGCATGGCAACAAGCCCCACAGGCCAACTTTTACATGCCAACCAAGAAGCCCATTTATGCCTCACTTGCCTCTGTTTACCTTATACTCCGAGTCTAACCCTTTCCTATCCATGTACCTGTCCAAATGTCTTTTAAGTGTTGTGATTTTAACTGTCTCAACCACTTCCTCTGGCATCTCATTCCATACATGCACCACCCTCTATGTGACAAAGTTGCTCCTCAGGACCCTTTCAAATCTTTTTCCCTCTCACCCTAAACCTGTGCCCTCTAGTTTTAGATTCCCTTTTCCTAGATTTCACTATTGATTCACTATATCTATGCCCCTCCTGCTTTTATACACCCTTATTGATTCATTCATTTGTAACGGTGGCCTGAAAGGATCCAGTTGAGCACTGAATTCAGGAACAGTTACTGATGGCAATATAGCCCTCATCTCACAAATAAGTACATTGTTAAAAATCCTGGAACTGTTTTCCGTCAATCTCTACTCAAATATGGGACATGCACAGATCTGCAATCTCCTTAATTCTCACCTTTGAACATCAGTGACCCATTGAAAGGTTAAAATATATTAAAATAATTTTCATGCAAAATGCTCTGAAAATATTCCGTCCTTTGACAAGAAGTGAGAAAGTATCTTCTGGAGATAATGTCATGTATAGAACTGAGAGGTGAACATCAGGTGTTGGTAAACATTGATTGGTTTTACGCTAGTTCAGTAAGGATTAAGCAGGCAATAATGAAGGGTCTCAATCCATAACAGCAATTGTCCTTTTCTCTCCGTAGATGCTGCCTGACCTGCTGAGCTCCTCTAGCATTTTGTGTGTTGCTGGGAGAGAGAAGACAAGTTTGTTTTAATTAGCAGAGAGGATGAAGTCATGATGGATAGAAGAAAGGGAATTTTGCTAAGGCCAGGTCAGGTAGCAGTGGTGATGAGCTGCTGATGGTACCATTTGGTTAATGAGGACATATGGGAAGAGGAAGAACACAAATGCAGCTCATCATGTAGGAAATGATGAGCAATTCAGACCGTGACAGTGAGAGAGAAAAGCTGAGCCAATGTTACTGATGAGTGACCTACAGCAAAACTGACTGGTTCTGATGCAAACAGAGCAAGTAAGTTCCCTAAATTTGTTGCACTCAATATCAGGAGGAAGATTCAATACTATTACTCAAGTGTAGGTTGGGTCTTTTGTAACGGTGCAGAAGGCCACAGGTATGTTAAGAGTGGGATTGAGGAGTACAGAGACAGGTAAGTGGAGGTTCAGGCTGAAGGCAGGTGTCTGCAAAACAGTCACATAATCTGTGTAACACACACACATACACACACACACACACACAAAATGCTGGAGGAACTCAGCAGGCCAGGCGGCATCTATGGAAAAGAGTGAACAGTTGATGTTCCGGGCTGAGACCCTTCAGCAGGACTGGAAAAAAAAGAGCAGTCAGAGCAAGAAGCTGGGGGGAGGGGAGGAAGAAGTACAAGGTGGTAGGTCATAGGTGGTAGGTGAAACCGGGAGGGAGGGGTGAAGGTGGTAGGTCATAGGTGGTAGGTGAAACCGGGAGGGAGGGGTGAAGTAAAGAGCTGGGAAATTGATCGCTGAAAGAGATAAAAGGCTGGAGAAGGGGGAATCTGATAGGAGAGGGTAGAGGACCATGGAAGAGAGGGGAGGGGGGAGGTGATGGGCAGGTAAGCAGATAAGGTGAGAAAGTTAAACAGGAATGGGAATGGTAAAGAGGGGCGCAATTACCAGAAGTTCAAGAAATCAATATTCATGCCATCAGGTTGGAGGTTACCCAGATGGAATATAAGGTGTTGCTTCTACAACCTGAGTGTGGCCTCATCACAACAATAGAGAAGGCTGTGGACTGACATGTCGGAATGGGAATGGGAAGTAGAATTGAAATGGGTTGGCCACTGGGAGATCCTGCTTTTTCTGTCAGGTGCTTGGCGAAGCAATCTCCCAATCTATGTCAGGTCTCACCGATATACAGGAGGCCACACCGGGAGCACCAGATACAGTAAATGACTCCAACAGATTCACAGGTAAAGTGTTGCCTCACTTGGAAGGACTGTTTGGGGCCCTGAATGGGTGTGAGGGAGGAGGTGGTGGAGCAAGTGTGGCACTTGTTCTGTTGGCAAGGCTAAGTACCAGGAGGGAGATCAGTGGGGAGGAACAAATGGACAAGGGAGTCGCGAAGGGACCGATCCCCGTGGAGAGCAGACCGTGGTGGGGAAGGATCGATGTGCTCCACTGCAGGAGAGGTTACGTTGCGAATACCAAATACAGTGCACTGGATTAGAAGAAGTGCACTTGAATCTCAGCGTTCCAAAGGATCAGGGAAGCGCTCACTTCCAATTCTAACCCCTCACTGAGTATTTGTAAAAACAGATTAATTGATTGTCATTACAGTAGTAAATTTGGCACTTTCTACTTCACAAGTGACCACACTTACAAACAAAGCATTTGGGATGATGTGCAAAGGACTGGCTATATGAATGCAAGCTTTTCGAACTAACCATCATTAAATTGTTCTTTGCACTTACACCAGTGAAAGGAACATTATGTGAAGATCATGCTGGGTCAGCAGAGGAGTGCCCTCTTAATACCGGGGTCTTGGCAAAAGTACATGTTTTCACTGGATAGAAAATCACCCATTTTTATCTCCTCCAAAGACTTGCACTTGCAACAAAACATGGAGTGCAGAAATGATTATGGCCCTATGAGACTGATTGTACTCGAGTCATCCTTAAAGAATACCCCAGGCTGATATATAGTCATAGAATTATAGAGTCAACCTCAGTCCCAACTTGTCCATGCCAACTATGCTTTCTATTTGAAAATATTTCCCCTCAGGTCCCTTCATTTTTTCTCTTCTCACCTTAAATCTATGCCCCCTAGTTTTAGACTCCCTTGCTCTGGGGAAAAAAGCTGTCACCATTTGCTTTAGCTATGCCCTTCCTGATTCTATGTTCCTCTGTAGGCCACCCCTTAGTCTCCTATGCTGCAGCTTAGCTCTGCACCCTCTCCGACCTAATGACATCCTTCCTATAGCATGGAAAGCAGAAATGGAACCTCCAAGTGTGGTCTCACCAGCATCACATACAGTTGTCACAACTCTTGTACTCAGTGTATGGACATTGAAGGCAGTCAACAAAACACTCCCAAGGTTTTCAGAAATCTCATGGACCATCCAAAGTCCAAAGCCAGTAGTGGAACACGACCCAAACCCCTGCCAACACGGACAGTCCCACCCCTAAATGGTGAACTTCCTGGCTGACCACGGGCATCACCGACCCAGGTGACGCAGAGCAAAATGGCCCTCAGCTCCATGATGTAAGACTAGGGCAGATGTGGCCAACTGCTCCACAAGTGAGGAACAGCTCAAACTGTGACTGTGATCATTGAGTTAAACTGAACTCCCACCAGTTCTGGTGACGTTCCAGCTGTTCACACTGTCTCACCTAAAGCTGTTGAAAGGATTGCTACTCCTGGAGTTAAACTGTGGCTGCCGCTTCTGCTTACAAATTGACAGATGGGTTAATAACAAGTCTTTTTCATGGGGTCAACCAGTCTAAAGCTAGAGGTCATAGGTATAAAATGAAAGGGGAAATAATTAAAGGGGATCCAGGAGGCAAGTTTTCCTGATCAACAGTGGTGAGTATATGGAATGAGCTGCCAGAGCCAGAGGTAGAAGTGGGTACAATTGCAAATTTAAAACACAAGAGAGTGCAGGTACTGAGTAACACACACAAAGTGCGAGAGGAACTCGGCAAGTCGGGCAGCGATGGAAAGGAATAAACAGTCAAAGCTTTGGGCCAAGACCCTTCATCAGGACTGTGGCTGCTTCCTCTGTCTTACACATGTGTTACAAACAGTAAAGTAAAGGCATCCGTTAGTCTTGCGAAACCATGGATCTGTGCCTGGAAAGTCTTCACTCCCCAGGGCACAGGCCCGGACAAGGTTGTATGGAAGACCAGCAGTTGCCCATGCTGCAAGTCTCCCCTCTCCATGACACCAATGTTGTCCAAGGGAAAGGCATTAGGACCCATACAGCTTGGCACTAGTATCATCGCAGAGCAATGTGTGATTAAGTGTCTTGCTCAAGGACACAACACGTTCCCTTGGCTGGGGTTCAAACTCACGACCTTCAGGTCGCTAGTCCAATGCTTTAACCACTTGGCACAAACAGACAGACAGGGTAAATGATCACAGTCTTGAAGAAGGCTCTTGGCCAAATTGTCAACTGCTAATTCCTCTCCATAGATGTTGCCAGACCAGCTGAGTTCCTCCAGCAATTTGTGTGCGTTACTCTGCAACATTTAAAACACATTTCAACGGGGAAATGATTAGAGAGATATCAGTCAAAGACAGGCAAATGGGCCTAGCTCAGGCAGGCACCTTGGTCAACATGGACGAGTTGGCCTGAAGGGCCTGTTTCCATGCTCTGTGACTCTTATTAGGATCAGAGGTAGCTGCGGTTCTGAGGATTCGGGGAATATCCAGGAATATGCACAGTTGGAGGTAATAACCAGGGGATTGTCTCCTCTGCTCTGCATTTGGGTCAAACCTCTTATACATGTCCTGATAGGAGATGTATAGGAGGCTTGACCCAAACACGGAGCAGTGGAGATGATTTGGTGGTGAGCGATTAGTAATAAACTGAAAAATAGCAAGACATGAGGGGCCACAAAACAAGAGAGAACAGATGCGTAGCTCAACAAGGCAACTGAAGGCTCGGAGTAACTGGTTGAAGTCGGATGGTTTCATATGAGTGAACAAGAATTGTGGATGAGAGCTAGATTTAAATGAGAGGCAGGTGAAGTGTTGGAAGTGAGTGACAGGTGACTCCTATTAGCTAGGTGGAGTCTGGAAGGACAACACTCCTGACCCAGGATTTCTCAGCCAGCAGTGAGGGTTTCTCTCTGTCCAAGCATCAGAGTGACTGCAAATGACATCTAATAAACAAGCAACACACATCAAAGTTGCTGGTGAACGCAGCAGGCCAGGCAGCATCTCTAGGAAGAGGTACAATCGACGTTTCAGGCCGAGACCCTTTGTCAGGACTAACTGAAGGAAGAGTTAGTAAGAGATTTAAAAGTGGGAGGGGGAGGGGGAGATCCAAAATGGTAGGAGAAGACAGGAGGGGGAGGGATGGAGCCAAGAGCTGGACAGGTGATTGGCAAAGGGGATATGAGAGAATCATGGGACAGGAGGCCCAGGGAGAAAGACAAGGGGTGGGGAAACCCAGAGGATGGGCAAGGGGTATAGTCAGAGGGACAGAGGGAGAAAAAGGAGAGTGAGAGAAAGAATGTTTGTATAAAAATAAGTAACAGATGGGGTACGAGGGGCAGGTGGGGCATTAGCGGAAGTTAGAGAAGTCAATGTTCATGCCATCAGGTTGGAGGCTACCTAGACGGAATATAAGGTGTTGTTCCTCCAACCTGAGTGTGGCTTCACCTTTACAGTAGAGGAGGCTGTGGATAGACATATCAGAATGGGAATGGGATGTGGAATTAAAATGTGTGGTCACTGGGAGATCCTGCTTTCTCTGGCGGACAGAGCGTAGGTGTTCAGGAAAGCGGTCTCCCAGTCTGCGTCGGGTCTCGCCAATATATAGAAGGCCACATCGGGAGCAGTATATCACCCCAGCCGACTCACAGGTGAAGTGTCGCCTCACCTGGAAGGACTGTCTGGGGCCCTGAATGGTGGTAAGGGAGGAAGTGTAAGGGCATGTGTAGCACTTGTTCCACTTACACGGATAAGTGCCAGGAGGGAGATCAGTGGGGAGGGATGGGGGGGACGAATGGACAAGGGAGTCGCGTAGGGAGCTAATAAACAAAACTGGAAGGCTGCAGGCTGCTGTGATTTCAATCCCTTTTTGACCCTGGTTTAAAAATATCTGCGGAATGAAGGGTGGGCCTTCTTCTTTGCTTTAAACAAATGTTGATTAGCAAGTATATTGTTAGCAGGGGGAGTACAGTAACTTACACTGAGATTAGCAAACAGATGGTTGTAACCACAACAGTTGGTGCAAAGCAAAAGGAGCTGTACTTGCTGGAAGGTGAGATGAAAGAAGGCTCTGCTCATTGCTGTTGTTCTATGTTCTGTCTCTCTGTCACTAGACAGGGAAATAACCACTTCCTCTTGTTATTCTTTTAGCACTTGGAACGCTTATAAAATTCGAGCAAACCACCTTGATCCCCAGCCTGCATCACTTTCAACGGGAACTTGGTACACAGTAAGATGTGGCATTCAGTGATTGAGGAGCCAGGAATGAAGGGAGTGAGATATAACATTAAGTGCAAAGGTATTTGGATCTCAGATATTGTAAAGTTACAAAATTTCCTTCAGAATTAGTGATTGAAAGCAAGTCTTTGTTGATATTTAATAGATTAGATAGAGGAGTAAAGGAGAGGGGATTGCAGAAGGATTAGTACTGCTCCCGGTGTGAGGGATGAACACCAGTCAGGAATTTATAAACTGGAGAGCATCATTTTAGCAAGGAGCAGTCATGTAAAGTTAAAGTAACTACCATTTTAAAATATTCCCTTCTTTCATGACCTGCATTCAATTGCCTAGAATGAAATAATTCTGCCTAATTAATTTGCCAGCATTTCCATGTTTGTACAGTAAGGAAGAGAGGTGTTTGAAAGCTGAAGGCCAGTCTCAGCCAGCCAGCTGGGAGAGTCAAATGACGACCTCAGATCCCTGGAGCTGAGAGAAATCTTTCATACCCCCACCCCCACCACTCCAGCAGCTGTCAGTGAGCTGCAGTGCGGTTCACTTTTGCTCACACACCTGCCACACTGCACACACCCTGTGACAAGAAGCTTTATGCATTTTCTAAATTTAAAGTGACACATTAGCTTTGGTCACAGATGTAAAAAGAAAGGATTTTCTCCAGATCCTTCCCTATTTAGAGAAGCAATAAGCCTAATGCAAAGAACAGAATCCTTATGACATACAAAGCAACCATTCATGCCAGCGAAACCTTGGTTCCCTGTGAGGCAATTCCTTCAGTCTCGATCCCCTGTTTATGTTCCCCCAGATAAACTACAGGATTTCTAATTTACTTTCCAAAATCCTGATTGGTTGTTTCCATCAGCTGTATAGGCAGCAAGTTCCAGACCTTCACCATGATGTGTTTCTTCACACAACTTCTTTGACTATAATCAATTCTAATGAAAGATCATTGAAATGAAATCTGTTTCCCCATCACAGATAAATGACCTGAAGGTTATTTCCAATATCTGTGTCACTTTTTAGCTTTCGAAACTGTTTTATATTGGTTCAATACAAACTCCTTAAATATTGGGTGCAAACTTTTCGAGAAATTAACTCCAAAGGATGACATTTTTATTGCCTAGTTGGAGTATTGTGTTCATTTCTGGCCATCTCATTATGGGAAGGATGTGGAAGCTTTACAGAGGGTGCAGAGGAGATCGACCAGGATCAGAGAGCATGCCTTATGAGGAAAGGTTGAGCAACCTAGGTCATTTTCTGTTTGGAGAGGTGGAGGATGAGAGGTGACTTGATAAGATGATAAGCAGCATAGATAGAGTGGACAGCCAACACCTTTTTTTCCCTAGGCAGTAATGGCTAATATGCAAAGGCATACTTTTAATGCAATTGGAGGCAAGTCTAGGGGATTGTCAGGGGCAGATTTTTTGAGATTTTTTACACAGCATATAAAGCATGAAATGCTGGGAGTGGTGGTAGAGGTAAAATATTAGGGACATTGAAGAGACTCTTAGGTAGGCATATGGATGAAAGAAAAATGGAGGACTATGGGGGAGGCAAAGTTTAGAATGATCTTGGAGTAGATTAAAAGGTCAGTACAACGCCAAAGGGCCCGTACAGTACTCTTCTGTTCTATTGTCAATGCTCTTGTACTTGACTTCATAAAACATAGAAAAACACTGAACACAAAACACCTGCATCAGCATTAATTACTGTTGTTTCTGGGTAGACAACTTCCTGTGAAGGGTCCTCAACCTGAGACATTCACTCTCTTTCTCTTTCCACACCCAGTGATCCTCTTTCTGCTTCATGACCAGTTGACTATCTGCACAATCACACTACAGTAACTTTGGATAGTAGTTTCCCCATAAGCTTCTTCCTGGTCAAATATCTGCAGGTCAGATATTCTAGCCTCCCAAAACCTGTCTGCTGGAGGTCAGAGGGATATCGATTTGCTGAGGTTAGTGGTCAGTATGTGCTCAGTGTTGTAGGAAGTTACGGAGTATTGAGGTTAATTGCAAGATCACACAAAGAGACGCATCAACAGGCAGAAGAGATCCTGCAGGTGCTGGAAATCGCGAGCAACACATGTAGATGCTGGTCTCCCCTCACCTGATCTACTGGCTTCTACTCCTTCCTCTCTCCCCACCTTCTTATTCTGGCTTCCTCCCACTTTCTTTCTAGTCCTGATGAAGGGTCTTGGTTCAAAATATTGACTGTTTATTCCCCTTCATAGATACTGCGTGACCTACTGAATTCCTCCAGCATTTTGTGCATATTGCACAGTAACTTTTTTAAAGAGTTAGTATGTTGTTTACAGGTCACATCCATCCTGGGGGATACAGTGGGCTTTATGGCTCCAGCCACACAGGTTCAGTCCTGACTTCTGGCACTGTTTATGTGGAATCTGAATGTTCTCCCTGTGACTATGATAGTTTCCTTTGGGTGCTTCTCTTACCTCCACACCTCAACTATGTTTTATAGGTGGAACTGAGAAATAAGAAAGAAATAATCATATTGTTGGGATTGTGCTAGGGGCCCCGAAGTAATCAGTGGGAATTAGAAGAACAAATAGACAGGAAAATTGTGGAGTTCTAAGAATAAAAGGATTGTCATAGTAGGGGATTTTAAATTTCCTAATGTAGTCTGGAACTGCCATACTGTTAAGGACTTACATGGGGTGGAATTTGTTAAATGTGTTCAGCAAAGTTTCCTTGGGCAATATATAGGGGCCCTACTCAGGTGAGGACAAAGCTCAACCTACACTTAGGGGATAGGGCAGGACAGGTGACTGAAGTGACAGATGGGGAGCAATACGAGACCAGTGATCATAGATCTATTAGTTCAAACTGGTTATGGAAAGGAACAGAACTGATCCTCTGCTTCAGATTCTAAATTGGGGTAAAGCAAATTTTGATGGTATGAGAGTAGATATGACCCAATCCATCATGAGTAAAGCCCCCCCCCCCCGCCACCATTGAGCATATCTACACAGAGCATTGTTGCAGGAAAGCAGCGTCCAAAATAAGGGACTCCCTCCACCCAGGTCAAGCTATCTTATTGCTGCTGCCTTTGGGAACCTCAGGACTCACAGCACCAGATTGCAGAACAGTTATTACCCCTCAACCATCACACTCTTGAACCAGAGGGGATAACTTCACTTATCTTTTCACTAAACTGACTCCACAACCTATGGGCTCACTTTCAAGAACTTTTTATTTCATGTTCTCAATATTTATTGCTGATTTATTTGTTAATATTTTTTTTCTCAACTCAAGCTGTGGTAGGGGCAAAGCCAAGCACACTCACTTCTCATTGCATGGAACTTTCAGACTATTCTAGTGGTGTTTAGTATTGTGGATCTCTGAAGATTTACATAAATATTGCTGTATAGACCTAATTAATTAATGCTATAGTGCAGTGTCTTTGGGATGATACCAGTTGTAGATATTACTATTGGAACATTGTATACCTTGTTTATGTTCCATAGTCTTTCGATTTCCTCTTTTAATTCAGGTTATTTCTTGTGTTTTTACTTACTGATTTCTGTACGTTATGTGTGTTTGGAATGGCTATATCTATTAAGTAAGTTGTTCTTATTTATCCTGTATTATATCTGGATGGTTATTATGGATTGTCATATCTGTAATAAAGGATCAGTTGTAATATAATTTGTAGGACACTGACTCTAAAACTGGATCAGTCTTGTACTTATAGTAAGGTATGGTGTCTTTTATGAGTTTGTACCTCAAAGCAAGATCTTGATGAATGGATTTTGCCATTTGATTGTACTTGTGCAAGTAATCAGATTGAGTTCAACCACTGTATGTTGGATTGTTTCTGATTTCTCTTAGCATTTTCTGCATTTATCATCTTGGTTTGTTGGTTTTTTATTATGTATTTTGATCATTTTTGTGTTAACCACGTGGTCCTGTATTGTCACAAGGAATCTTTTTATTTCTGGGAAGAGATCTCCAACTCTGAGCCGGGTATTCGATGCCTCCTTGTTGACATCTAGTCTGCTGAGATCGTGGAGATGTCTTCCATGGAGGGTCATGTTCTCCTGTTGGGTAACTTTTTCTTCTTTTGTGATAATTTCTTCATTTTTCCGTGTTGTGCTTTCATTTAAGTTTAGTGGTGTGTTCTTCTTATCAGAATTACATAGTCATAGTCATACTTTATTGATCCCGGGGGAAATTGGTTTTTGTTACAGTTGCACCATAAATAATAAATAGTAATAGAACCATAAATAGTTAAATAGTAATATGTAAATTATGCCAGTAAATTATGAAATAAGTCCAGGACCAGCCTATCAGCTCAGGGTGTCTGATCCTCCAAGGGAGGAGTTGTAAAGTTTGATGGCCACAGGCAAGAATGACTTCCTATGACGCTCTGTGCTGCATCTCGGTGGAATGAGTCTCTGGCTGAATGTACTCCTGTGCCCAACCAGTACATTATGTAGTGGATGGGAGACATTGACCAAGATGGCATGCAACTTAGACAGCATCCTCTTTTCAGACACCACCGTGAGAGAGTCCAGTTCCATCCCCACAACATCACTGGCCTTATGCCCGCATGGAGTGCTGAATCCTTTTTTTGTTGATGAAAATATATCTGACTGTTGTGTAATTTTTTAATGTTTGTTATTTCTCTTCCTTCTGTACTAGGTAGTGTTAGTATAAGTACATTCAAGTGTACGTAGTGATTCTAAAATTTGTCATTTCTATTCTTATTTTTCTTTTTTTTCCTTTTTTTGTATTTTCACAGTTTGGTGTCTTTAGCACACTGGTTGTCTGTCCTGTTGGGTGTGGTCTTTCATTGATTCTACTATGGCGATTGGATTTATTGAGTATGCCGACAAGAAAATTAATCTCAGGGTTGTACATGGTGACATGAAAAGGACTCACGAGAGAGCATAGGCCGTCAACTTTTGCTGTTGATGTTTCTGTAGCAGGCAATTTCTTTTTTACGAGGTTGAGTTGCTAGCTCGATGCTCAACCCAGCATGGATGGAAAGTGTGCACAGGAGCCGGCTGGGTTTGAACTCGGGACCTTCCGCCCCAAAGTCCAGCATTGATGTCACTATGCCACCAGCCGGCCAGCATGGTGACATACATGTACTTTAATAATAAATTTACTTTGAACTTTGATCAAGAGCTTACAAAAGTTGTTTGGAGTAGGTAGTTTGTTGGGCAGATGGTCTACAGTCAAGTGGGAGGCTTATAAAGGTGAGATTTGCGAGTTTAAGGTCGGCATATTCCTGTTAAGAGTCAAAGACAAGGCTAGCAGGAATAAGAAAACCTGGAAAATGAGGGATACTGAGGCCCTGGCAAGGCAAAAGAAGATGGCATAGGTCAGGTACAGGCGATGGGGTTCAAGTGAATCCTGGAAGGAATATAGGGGATGTAAAAGTGTACTCAAAAAGTAAGTCAGGAAGGAAAAATGGGAACACAAAATAACTTTGGCAGAAAAGATTAAGGAAAATCCAAAGGATTTTACAAGTCTATGAAGGGAAAAAAAGTAACACTAGAGAGAATAAGGTCTCTCAGAGACTAGGGGACACACTTGTGTGGAGCCACAGGAGATGGGCAAGGTCCTAAATGAATTTTTCTCCTCAGTTTTTACAGTGGAGGGCAACATAAAGACTTTGGAACTAGGAAAACTTAAATCGAGAGATCTTGGGAAAATTCACCATTACAGTAGAGAAGGTGCTGAATGTCTTAAAAGGCACAAAGACCATAAAACCATAAGACATAGGAGCAGAATGCGGTCATTTGGCCCATGGCACCTGTTCTGTCATTCTATAGCAAGGGGGTTTCGTCTTTTATGTTACTGCGGAGGCTAATTAAAATGGCGTCTTTGTTATGTTATAATCGGGAATGCTTCTTTGTTATGCTAAACGCTGAGAAAGTTTGCGCTAGTAGCTTGTTTTGATTTAGAGTGTGATAAGAAATATGTTATTAACCAATTGGGATAGTTGTTATGGTTTTGGTGTATTTGAAGATACTGTATGTGCGGGGTTTTGGGGCAGAAGGTGGGAGAGCGAGGCAGAGGATGGACGAGGTGCTGTGATGTCCGCTAACGGGGTCGGACCCCAAGGAGGGCGTTTGGCGAGGAGACAGAGATGGACTCGTGTGGAGCATCAGGTCGACCACCGTTGTTGGTCCCAGGTGGCCGGTCGAAGTGGTCCGAGGGGTTGCAGGGTGAAGAAGAAGGTCCTTGAGCTCCAACTGTTTTGTGCACGAAGAGACTGAACTTTGATAAGTGTGGTGCCTTTTATTTTCCTTTTATATTTTATTCTCTCTTAATTATATAGTTCCAGTAATATCTATAAACTGTAAATCATTTGATCGTATCTGGTGTATTGTCTGTTATTTGGGCGGGGTGGGGTGCATCTCACAGCATCCACACAATCTAATTACCCAGTCTGGTGGGGCCGAGGCTGTTTCCCTAGACGACAGCGAGCCGAGCGACCCTGAGGCTGATTTATTATCCTTCTCGGCCCCATTCTTCTACCTCCCTCTTGTAACCCTTACTGGCTACCTAACATTCATACTTACCTTTTCTTTCCTTATTGTTTTTCTTAGTTTTTTCTGTTGTTTTTTTAAAAGCTTCACTATCCTCTAGCTTATCACTAATTTTTTGCTATATTACATGCCCTCTCTTTTGCTTTTGTGCAGTCTTTGACTGCCTTGTCAGCCACAGTTGCCTCATCCTCCCTTTAGAATACTTCTTCATCTTTGGGATGTATCTAAACCTCCCGAATTGCTCCCAGAAACTCCAGCTATTGATGTACGCCATGCAGCCATGAAGGTTGACAAATCTCCAGAGCCTGACAACTGTTCTTATACAAAAACACTGTGGAAGCTAAACAAGAAATTACAGGAACCTTTGCTGAAATATTTACATCATTCTTAGCCACAGATGTGGAGCTGGAGGGTGGCAAATTTGGTGCTTTTATTTATGGACTGCAAAGAAACGCCTGGGAATGATAGGTTTAAAATTGATGATAGGTAAGTGACTGGAGATGATTCTGAAGGATATGCTATACATACATCTGGAAAGACAGGACTTAATCAGAGGTCATCAGCATGGCTTTGTGCATGGAAGATCATACCTTACAAACTTGATTAGAGTTTTTTTTTTGATGAAGCATCCAAGAAAGGCCTTTGATATGGTTCCATGTGGTGGGTTGCTCTAGACGTTTAGATCGCATGGAATCTAGGGAGAGCTGGCTAATTGGTTATACAATTGACTTGATGTTAGAAAGCAGAAGACCTGTGACCAATGGTGTGCCTCAGGGAGCAGTACTGGGGCCATTGTTGTTCAGCGTCAACATTAACAATTTGGATAAGAACGTACAGAGCATAGTTAGTACATTTCCAAACAAACTAAAACAGGTAATATAATGGACAATGAAGGAGATTATCACAATTTACAAGGGGATCCTGATCAGCTGAGTGAGTGGGCTGAGGAATGGCAAATAGAGTTTAATTCAGACAAAGGTGAGGTGATGCATTTTGGAAAGTCAAATCCAAGTAGGACTTCCACAGTGAATGACAGGGCTGTGAGTGTGTTGTAGAACTGGGGAATCTTAAGAGTGCAAGTACGTGGTTCACTGAAAGTTGGAGTCACAGGTGAACAAGGTGGTGAAGAAGGCTTTTAGGATGCTGGCCTTCTTAAGTCAGGGCATTGAGTATAAAAGTTGGGAGTTCATGGTGCCCTTTTACAGGACACTGGTAAGGCCAGACTTGGAGTATTGCTTTCCATTTTGATTGTCCTGCTGGAGGAAAGATGATATTAAACTGAAAATAGTGCAGAAAAGATTTACAAGGATGCTGCCAGGGTTTGAGGGATGGAGTGGTATGGAGAGGTTGGACAGGCGAGGACTTTGTTCCTTTGGAGACTGAGGGGTGACCTTACAGAGGTATATGAAATCATGAGGGGCATAGACAGGGTGAACATACACGGTCTTTTTCCTAGAGTTTGGGAATCAAGAACTAGAGGACATAAGTTTAAGATTGGAGGGTAAAGATTGAAGAAAAACTTGAAGGGCAGCCTTTTTACACAAAGGATGGTATCTATGTGGAACCAGCTGCCAACTTTTAAAAGACAGTTGGATCAGAACATGGATAGGAAAGGGTGGGAAGGCTATGGACCAAATAGTGACAAAAGGGACAATTTTGAATAGGGCTTTTTGGTCGTCATGGACAGGTTGAGCCAAAGGTCCTGCTTTCATGCTGAATTAACTCTATGTCTCTCTGATTTTTTGTGCAGGTAGGTAGATTAATTGTAAGTTATCTCTGGTTAGCAGGTGAGAACTAGTAGTTTGGAGAAGAGGGTGGGAGTTGCGGGAGGTGGAAATAATAATGTGCAACTGTAGCTACCAAAGGAACTTCCAGACACTTTCAGAGCAAAGGAAAATATGTAAAACACTGGGAAAATTCAGCAAAGCAGGACCAAAGTAAAGAAAATTAGTGCTTGAGAGTCAGCTAGCAGAAAACATTAAACCAGGCGATGGGAGTTGTTGTGGACAGGTAATAAAGAAAAGAACAGCAATACAGCAGAAAACAGCAGCAACATAGCAGAAATTACTGGGTAATGATGAAATGGCGAGAAATTAAACACGATTTGTGTCTGTCTTAATAAAACTAGAGGAAAGTGTCCAAAATTAATGGAAATCTACAAGCCCAAAGTGAATGGCACAGTCAAAGAAATGAGCAATGGTAAAAAAACTTAGGACTGGAGAAAATAGAATGACGGAACGCTGATGAATCCCCAGGAGCTGAGGGTCCATATCCGAATGTTTTAAAGGAGGTGGCTATGGAGAAAGCAATGCAATAGTTATCATCTTCTCAACTTACATAGGTTCTAGGATAGTCCCCACTGATCGAAAAATAATGTAAACCCATTATCTAAGAAGGAAGGGATAAGGAAAACAGGGAATTATAGACTGGTTAGACATCAGAAGTAGGGAAGAAATTTATTCTTAAAGTGGTTACATGTACTTCAAAAATAATGGAGACAAGAGTCTGGGGCAACAAGCAAAATGCTGGAGGAACTCAACAGGGTAAGCATCATCTGTACAGGAAATTGATCAGTCAGCATTTCAGGTCAAGGCCCTACTCTCGACCTGAAATGGTAACTGTCCTTTTATCTACAGATGTCCCCTGACCTACTGAGTTCCTGCACATTTAGTTCGTGGCTCATTGGGAAATAATATATAGGAATGGGCAGATTCAACATGGATTTATAAGGAGGAATCATATTCGACAGGCCTTTGGAACTGTTTATGGCTATGGCTCCGGTGCAGATCGATAGGAGTAGGCAGTTTAAATGGCTCAGCTTGGACTAGATTGGCTGATGGCCCTAATTCTGTGCTGTACTTTTCTATGACTTTATAATTAGCAGAACTGCAGTGAAATGTTACACCAGCAATCATTGAGCAAATTTGAGTGCATAGTATTGGTTCTAATATATTGGTATGGGTTGAGAATTAGTCAGCAGAGAGATCATTGTCAACCTGGGATGCTGAGACTGCAATAGGTCCTGAGACACCAACACATCTGATCACAATCTATATCTCAGTCTGAATAAGGAATCAAGTGTAATATCTCCTACAAGGGAACCCTTCCTGATGAAGGGTTTCGGACCGAAACATGGACTGTTTACTCTTTTCCATAGATGCCACCTGGCCTGCTGAGTTCCTCTAGCATTCTGTATGTGTTACTCAGGATTTCCAGCATCCGCACTAGTTAGCTAATAATGTAAAGCTAGGTATAATGTGGACGGTCACAATCTGCGTCCCAGAATAGGGGAGCCTAAAAATAGAAGGCATAGGTATAAGTTGGGATAAGGGGTTCTGAGGGGCACCTTTTTCACACATAAGGTGCTGGGGATGTGGGACGAGCTGCCAGAGGAAATGGTAGAAGAGGGTACAATTATAATAGAAACAAAGAAAAACCTACAGCACAATACAGGCCCTTCGGCCCACAAAGCTGTGCCCAACATGTCCTTCCTTAGAACTACCTAGGCTTACCCATAGCCCTCTATTTTTCTAAGCTCCACGTATCCATCCAGGAGTCTCTTAAAAGACCCTATCATTTCCACCTCCGCCACTGTCGCCAGCAGCCCATTCCACACACTTATCTCTCACTGCATAAAAAATTTACCCCTGATATCTCCTCTGTAGCTACTTCCAAGCACCCTAAAACTATGCCCTCTCGCGTTAGCCATTTCAGCCCTGGGAAAAAGCCTCTGACTATCCACACGATCAATGGCTCTCAATATCTTATACACCTCTATCAGGTCACCTCTCATCCTCCGTCGCTCCAAGGAGAAAAGGCTGAGTTCACTCAACCTGTTCTCATAAGGCATGCTCCCCAATCCAGGCAACATCCTTATAAATCTCCTCTGTACCCTTTCTATGGTTTCCACATCCTTCCTGTATATTTAAAAGACATTTGGATAGAAAAGGTTGAGAGGGATATGGGCCAAATGGATCTAGCTCAGGTATGCACCTTGTTGGAAATGATCTTCTAGCACACTCCGCCACTGAGTTCTGCAGGAGAGCAGTGACGTGGTGTGGGAGGGGAGAAGCACTTCACACCTGCCTCTGAAAAAAGTAAATTTATTATCAATGTACATACATACAGTATATGTCACCATATACAACCCTGAGATTCTTTTTCTTGCAGGAATTTACAGGGAAAAAATAAATACCATAGAATTTATTAAAAACTATGCATAAACAAACACTGACAAATAACCAAAGTGCAAAAGAAGGCAAATAGTGCAAAAATGTAATTCTGAGATTGTGAGTTATAGAGTTCTTGAAATCGCGTCTGTAGGCTGTGCAATCAGATCAGAGTTGAAGTCTGTGAACTTACCTACACCATTTTAGGAGCCTGATGATGGTGGGGTAGAACTGTTCCTGAACTTGGTGTTGAGGGACCTAAAGCTTCTGTGCCTCCTGCCTATTGGCAATAGCAAGAGGAGAGCATGGCTTGGATGACGGATGCTGTGCTCTTGTGGAATCGCTCCATGTAAACGTGCTCAATGATACGGAGAGCTTTGCCTGTGATGAGCTACTTTCTGTAGACTTTTCCGTTCCTGGGCATTGGTGTTTCCATACCAGGCTGTGAGTATCAGGATACTCTCCACTGTGCAGCTATTGAAGTTTGTTGAAGTTTTAGATGACATGCCAAATCTGCTTAAATTTCTAAGAAAGTGGAGTCGCTGCTGTGCTTTGTTTGCTGCCTCCTTTCTATTACAGTGACCAGAACTTTGCACTTTCATCCAAGCGTGGTCTCACCACTGACTTGTTCAGCTGGAGCATGACATCCCAACTCCTGTACTTAAAGCCCTGACCGACAAAAGTATGTGTGCAGAATGCCTTTCTCTTCACTCTTTCAACACAGTTATACATGGGTGAATGTGTAAAGTGTCACTGCCCTCCTTGCTTGATAAACCTCTTGTGAAGTACAAGGCGACATCCTGCTGAATTAAATGTGCTCCCTAATGCACATCATTGGGCCACATATCTCCCTGTGTAATCAGCTGGTCTCCAATTCCATATCCAATTACAGAACACAACAAACAGGCCTCAGAAAGCCCAGTGCTCAGCGTAGGCAAAAGCCAGCACAGTGAGCTTGGCCGCTTCACTGATCTTTGCATTCCAAGCATTCATCAGACTTTACATCAGAAACAATACAGCTCTCCACATGTCTACTCTAGTCTGCAGGACAGTACACCTCTTTACTAACTGGCTAAGATAACATTGACTGGAAAACACCCTGAAATTTCCAGCATCTCCTCTAATTTGCAGTTGTTTTAATTCTGTATGCCAGTGGAGCCTCAGTAAGTTTGATGCTGCAGGCTATGGACTATACATGGGTATTTATTATCGTTCTACCAATGCAAGTCAAACACCACCTTTGGTGTGGCTAAAGCCTGACACACAAAAATTTTCATGTTTGGGGCCATGACACCCTGAGCTCACTGAAATCAGATAGACCAGTGGATCTCACTGGAGTGGCAATAGTTGTCCGCAGTAACTCTGCCAGAAGGATCAGAGAGTGTCAGTGGACGCCTCCTCATTAGGCCTGATGCCTGTGTGTGTGTGTGTGTGTGTGTGTGTGTGTGTGTGTGTGTGTGTGTGTGAAAAAAAATGTGTGTTTGTGTGTGAGGGCTTGTGTGTATGGGTGTACATAATAGTGTGAGTGTGAGAATTAGAATTGGTTTATATATGACATGAAATCTGTTGTTTCAGCAGTGGTACAGTGCAAAGGTATAACATTAGGATAAATAACAACACAGGGAAATAGTGCAGATAAAAGGAATAATGAGGTAGAGTTCAGATGAAGGTTCTCAACCTGAAACGTCATCTCTCTGTTTCATTCCATAGATGCTCTCTGACCTGTTGAGTTCTTTGTGCGTGTTGCCTTTGAATTGAATCTGCTTCCATCTTCCTGATTACAACAGCTCACTGGATTAAATCTTTCAGGAGGCCCCAGCAGCAACCTCAGTGTTCTTACATCAGAGAACAGGTCTGTGGAAGAGAGTCCCTCTTAATAGGGATATAGTGAGTCCCTCTCATGAGGCAGGTCAGATGGGTTGGAAGCCTGCAATATGTTTGCTGCTTATTTATTAATTGTACTCTGCAACAGTGAAAAAAAGGTTGGACTTGATTTTTTAATTTAAGGCCAAAGTTCAGGATATAATAGAGCTCAATAAAGGTTACTCTTGGAAGAAGACCCATGAAATCCAATTGACCAGGTGTGGCTTTCTGTAACCGCACATTATTAACTGTGTTTGCCTTTCCTTTATGAAACAAGATTCTCCTGATGACAAACCTCATAGCCACACAGTTCTCACTGCACAGTCACTATTGCCGAGAGATGAGTGACAGCACAACTGGCCGCGGGCAGCTGAACCCACCCCTGCCTTATGGAGAATGCTTGAGCACACACCGTCATCCGCTGGTTCAAACTGACGCTGCTCCTAGAGACAATTACAAAGTCGCTGCTCACTCTTCAGTGGGAATTCTCAACGTTTAATAAGGTGTATTGCTTATTAGTGACCTTGACAACAGTCCTCATCTCATACAGGAGGAATTTGCTTTGTAAATTTGAGACTGTTAGTACTACACAGAACAGGGGAGTAATTTTGTGGAAAGTGGAGGGGTACCCTAGGCATTGGTATGGTAGCCTACATAAACGTCTTTCCATATTTCATAAAGGGTAGAATGTAGAACAGTCCAGTGCAGGAACAGTCCTTCACCCCGTGTTTTCTGTGCCACACACAATGTTAGATTAAATCAAATCCCTTCTGCCTACACATGATCCATACCCCTCTAATCTTTGTATATTCATGTGCCACCTCAAAGCCTCTGAAATGGCACTTTGTATCTGCTTCCACCACTACTCCTGGCAAACCATTCCAGGCACACAAAACTCTGTGTAATAAACTTGCTCAACTTCTCCCTTAAACTTTCTCGCTCTCACCTTAAATGCATGTCCTCTTGTAGTTGACATTTCTACCCTGTCTTTCCTGTCACCACCTTTCAATTTATGAATTTCATTCAGGGCTCTCCTCAGCCTCTGCCTCTCCAGAGAAATGGCTCCAGCTCCGTCCAACCTCTCCAATAGCTCATACGCTCTAATCCAGGCGATCCTCTTCAAAACCTCTGCATCTTTCCAGCAATGACCAGAATTGCAAATGGTACTCCCAAATGCGGCCTAACCCAAGTTTCTTGTAGGAACCATGTATAATTTGCTTATGCTTTCCTTGTGAATGCTGCTTCAGTGATGCTCTGTGCCAGTGATGCTGTTGCAAGGAAGTTTTTCATTGTGCCTCCGCACACATTTACTTGTGCACATGACGATAAACTCAAATATGACTTTAAATAGCTGAAGTACAGAGTCACAGAGCACGACGGCATAGAAACAGGCACTTCGGCCCATCCAGTCCATGCCAGCCTGATCTTCTGCCTGCAGCTGGGCCATATCCATCCTTGTACCTATCTGAACTTCTCTTAAACTTTGCAACTCAGCTCACTTCTGCTGGCAGTTCATTCCACACTCAGGACACCCTCTGAGCGAAGACTTGACTTCTGACAAAGAAAGAGGCCACTTGGTGAACTGAGTTCATGCTGGCCTAATTTTCCCTGTAATCTATTCTTCCCACATCCCCAGCATCCCTTCTCAGAATCTAACATCACGTACACATTTGCAGGCAATTTATCGTGGAAAGTTAACCTATCGAACAGCAGCTCTTTGGGATGCTGGAGGAAACAAAAGCACCCAGAGGAAATCCAAGAAGTCGGAGGGGAAACATGCAATCTGAGGCCAAGGTTGAACTTTGGTCACTGGAGCTGTAAGTCTGCAGTCCCACTGCTGTGCCAGTGGAACAAAAGCATGATGGATGATTACTGAGGCTATTCAGCCCATTGCCTCTGTCCTTGCTGTTTCAGCTAAACAATGTTTTCCCATCTCTGCTCCTCCCCCATAGTCCTGCAATTCCTTTCCGTCTTCCAACCACTGTAGAGTGTAACAATGAAAGCCACACGTACAAGTTGCTGAGCTCCAGTCCTTCCAACTGAAATATGACAGGCACACACATCCCCAGTTTCATGTGGTTCACTGGTGAAGGTCAGACATCAATTCCATTCTTTACTCCAGAATAATCATGTCCAAACAAGAGACTCCATTTTATCAGATGGGACTTGGTTGTGTCTACAAGGAGTTGCCACAGTTCTTGCTCACGTTTCCACACTAGTTGTTTCCTGTGTAGAGTGGACCCTGTAATATGGTCGATACACTGAGTGACTGTTAACAAGACAGGTTGTCTACTTTGTGGACACAAAGGAGTCTGGGAGTGTGGCGACAGTATTAGACAGAGAGATTCCAGAAATAGGGAATGCGGTCTCAATAGAAGTGTTTCAACATTTGAGACTGCAAAAAAGAAACATTTCTTTAGGTCGAGGTATGTAAATTTCTGTATGGGGGGGCGCTGTGGAAATGAGAGGGTGAACAGCTTCAAGTTTCAGGGTTTCAGTATCTTAGAGGATGTATCTGAGCCTTGCACTTTAATGCAATCATGAAAAAAGCACTGCACGGGCTCCACTTCATTGGAGTTTCAGGAGATCTGGCAAGTCTCTGAAGACTTTTGCAAATTTCTACATGTGTATAGTGGAGAGCATTCTGACTGATTGCATCAGTGCCTGGTACGGAGGCTGTAATGAACAGGATCGAAAGGGGCTTCAGAGGGTTGTAGACTTAGCCAGTTCCTTCATGGGCACTAGCCTCCCCACTGTCCAGGGCATCTTCAAAAGGCTGTGCATCAAGAAGGTGACATCCATCATTAAAGACTACCACCATCCAATATACCCTTTTCTTATTACTTACCAGTAGGGAGGAGGTACAAGAGTCTGAGGACCCACTGCCAACGTTTTAGGGACAACTTCTTTCCCTCCGCCATCAGATTTCTGAATGGGCCATAAACACTACCTTGTTATTCCTTATTTACACTGTTTATTTATTATCTTTTGCAACATCATAATTTTTATGTTTTGTATTGCACTGGTGCCACAAAACAACAAACTTTATGAAAAGTCAGTGATAGTAAACCTGGTTCTGATTCTGAGTGGTGAAACAGAGTTGAAGGTACAAGTGGTCTAAATTTCAAAGTTCAAAGTACATTTATTATCCAAGTAGGTAATAAAATACATCATGCAAACAATAAATGCAAGCAAACAGTATTCTGAAGTGGTCCGTACAGAGAGTCCCATCGTTCAGCACAGAGACAAGTAACCGTCGTGGAGCAGCAATTTGAACCTGCCCATCCCTCATCTCAGGCCCTGACACCCCGATCTTTTCAATCTGGCCTGGCGCATAAGTCAACATCCAAACATTGGGTTCAAGCAGCCAAGCCAATCAAAGACCCGTTATTCTCTCTTCTTCCACCACCTGTTTGGGAGAAGAACAAAAGCTTGTGAAAAGGCACCACCAGGCTCAAGGACAATTGCTACAAGACTCATGAACTGACCTCTGTACGATAAAGACGAACTCTTGCACTTACTCCGTAAGTCAATACTATGTACTGTATATTCTGCATTCTGTTATTGCTTTTCCCTTTGTACTACCTTGATGTACTGATGTTTGGAATAATCTGTCTGCATGGCACACAAAACAAAGTTTTTTAACTTTTTCTCAGTACATGCAACAATAATAACCAGTTGCCAATTACGACTACTCTGGCATTGACTTGCTTAAACTAGCATCAACTGAGTAATCTCCTTTGTTGAGAGATCCAAGATTCCCCTGCATAATAGGTGCTCATTTGCTAATTATGCAAATAAACATGTAGGTTGAGTAATTGGTTGCTTTAAACATTACCAACAGTGTAGGTGGATGCTGGCAAATCACTTAGTTCAATGGGTAACAAGGGATGAGCAACAAACTCCATCCATTTGCAGGAATGAATGAGAGAAGCCCTCATAGTCCTGACTCAGAATGACCATGCATACAAACATAAGCAAGAAGAGCAGGTGAAGGCCATTCTGCCCATCATACCTGCACCACCAATCAGTAGCATCATGCCTGCTCTGACCTTCATTTCAGCTCTCTTCCCTTCCAAATCTTGACTTGTCTAAAATCCAGTGATTTACCCCAGGCTTCAATATATTCAATGATTCGGCCTCCAGAACTCTCTGGGGTAGAGAATTCCAAGCATTCATAATGCTTTGGGGGAGAGAAATCCTTCTCAGCTTCAACTGAAAAGGGCAACTCCTTATTCTGAAACTACGTCCATGCTGTTGAATCCCCTCAAGTCTCAGCAGAACCCTGACAAAGCCCATCAGAACCATACCTGTCATGATGAGATAAAATATAGTACAGGCCCTTCGGCCCACAATATTGTGCTAACTTTAAACTACTCCATGATCAGTCTAACCCTTCCCTCCCACATAGCCCTCTATTTTTCTTTCATCCATGTGCCAATCTAAGAGTCTCTTAGATAGGCATGGTGGCATTACATCTAGCGTAATGCTTTGTAACATTAGTGATTGGGGTTTCTCTGTAGAGTTTGGACATTCTGGAGTTTGTACATTCTCCTGTGACTGCATGGGATTCCTCTGGGCATTCCACATCCAACGACATACAGGTTAGTAAATTGTGGGTCCCAGAACCTGGGATTGCTTCACAGCCACAAGTCTCACCTGCCAAGCAGAGTGACCCCCACTCCCTTGTTGGGAAAGACATTATCCCACAAGAGTAAGAAATCCTCCATAGTGATTAAATCTTTAGGCCTGAACAGGACATTCTTATATACACACATTCTTTATTGAGTTGGAGTTTATAGCTGAGCAGGAAGGAGTGTTGTGTTAAATAATTCATTACGAGTTATATGGAATGGCATATGCCACCATGCCACCACCTTGCTTAAAGACAAAATGTAGATGTTCTCCCAGGCTCCCGTCTTTTTCTTTCAATTAGGTTTATATCTTGGAGTTACAAAACATAACATCTCAGTCCACCATTCACCTTGGACCCCTGCATCACCTTCCTTCCCTTCTCCATACATGGGAAGTCATGTTGCAGCTGTATAAAACTTTATTAGTCCACATCTGGAGTGTTGTGCGCATTCCTGGAAGTTACATTACAGGAAGGACATGAAGACTCTGTAGAAATGCGGAAGTGTTTACTTGCCTGTATTAGCAAGGCGAGGTTGAACAAACAGAAATTGTTTTTTCTGGAGTTTTCATAGCTGAGGAGGCGATTGATAGAAGTTTCTAAAATTATGAGATGCACAGATAGGGAAGATAGCCTGAGCCTTTACCCTGGGTGTAAACGTCAAGTACTGCAGGGCCTAGGTTTAAGCTGAGAGGGGGAAAGTTTAAAGGAGATCTGTTTGGTGAGTTTTTACAGAGAGTAGTAATGTGCCTGGAATGGGCTGCAGGGGAAGAGGTGACAGGAGATACAATCGCAATGTTTCGAGGTATTTAGTCAGACATGTGAAAAGACAGGAAAGGGGGAGATACAGACCATGTGAAGGCAGTTTAAATTGGCATCATGGTCAGTGCCTGTGCCGAAGGGCCTGTACGTGCGATTATAATCTTCAATGTTCTAAGCCGCAGGACGTAGACCATCAGGACCAGGAAATCAGTCAGCCCTTGGTTCCATTCATTCTCCTAGTCCTCCTGCTCTGGTGACAGCGTTTTCTGGCTCTCCAAAGTCTACTCAGCAAGCCATGAGACACCATGTGATCTTTGTTCAGCAATTTGAAGAAGGTGTGAGAAAACAAGATTAACCCAAGGACATAAATGACATCATGCTTTTCCCAAAGATTACTAATCTATTTGTTTGTTGAATGCCTGCAGAGTGGGAGCAAGTTTTTCAGGCGCTGATAAGCTCAGAGCTCTCCCAGACTCCCACAACGCTCCAGTGAAGATTGATGACGATGAAATAACTGGACTAATTGTGTTAGAATCCATGGGCATACAAGGTAAATAGTTGCAAAGTGAGGGGTTCATGTCAATTAATTATCACATGCGTGACTATTTTCTACTAGAAAAAATACTGAGGTAAGCACCAAGAAGGGCAGTTTTCACAGAGTAACTGAGCAGATTCAGCCTGTGTATCACAACCACCTCCCCCCAACACACCGGGTGAGTTGGAGAATCAGAATGACAGCTGATAACATAGGAGCTGAATTTATTATTAGTTAAGAATTAAAAACCATGTAAGATTGTTCAAGTATCAAACCCTGCAGCAGTACATGATTCTTTATTATAGTTTCCAGCATTTATCATATATGTGCAAGTCTTTTGAGATTTCTTGTAATACGTCTTGTAATACAGGGTAAATGGTAAGGCACTGAGGAACGCAGGAGAACAGCGGGAATACAGATACAAAATTCCCTAAAAGTGTCGTCACAGGTAGATAGGGTCGTAAAGAGACCTTTTGGTACATTGGCCTTTATTAATCGAAGTACTGAGAATAAGAGCTGGAATGTTATGATGAGGTTGTATAAGGCATTGGTGAGGCCAAATCTGGAGTATTGTGTTCAGTTTTGGTCACCAAATTATAGGAAGGATATAAATAAGGTTGTAAGAGTGCAGAGAAGGTTTACAAGGATGTTGCCGGGACTTGAGAAACTCAGTTACAGAGAAAGGTTGAATAGGTTAGGACTTTATTCCCTGGAGCGTAGAAGAATGAGTGGAGATTTGATAGAGGTATATAAAATCATGATGGGTATAGACAGAGTGAATGCAAGCAGGCTTTTTCCACTGAGGCAAGGGGAGAAAAAAACCAGAGGACATGGGTTAAGGGTGAGGGGGAAAAAGTTTAAAGGGAACATTGGGGGGAGGCTTCTTCACACAGAGAGTGGTGGGAGTATGGAATGAGCTGCCAGACGAGGTGGTAAATGCAGGTTCTTTTTTAACATTTAAGAATAAATTGGACAGATACATAGATGGGAGGTGTATGGAGGGATATGGTCCGTGTGCAGGTCAGTGGGTCTAGGCAGAAAATGGTTCGGCACAGCTAAGAAGGGCCAAAAGGCCTGTTTCTGTGCTGTAGTTTTTCTATGGTTTCTATGTCAAAGATTTTATATTATATTAATACCTGTGCTACTAGGTTTCAATAAACTTTTGAATGAGTTCTGAGTTGCGCTGCTCTGTGAGATTTGGCTAGTTGACCCTACCAGGATGGGCTCAAGGCCAAAAACAAATGGTCAGTATCAGTCAGTACATACTGCAACACAGATACAAAATAGTCATTCACAGAGACAGTGCTCAAGGTCAGGATTGAACCCGGGTCTCTGCAGGCGTGAAGTACCAGCTCTGCCAAACCTGATCTAGAGGCTATTTTTGTGACTTCTGATACCTACACACCATCAAGACCTCTGACTCTTGGCTCCATTCTTAGTACAGTGATTATATCACTAGATGCATCTCTGTCCCTGCTGGGCAGAGTCATTGAGCCTTGCCAGTCCTTTGCATCATAGAGTGACTAAATACAAGGTGGATAAGGAATTAAATATTGGTATAAATAAATATTGGTCTTCCCCTGAGTGGAAATTTCAAATACTGGCGGGTATAGGTTTAAGATGAAGTGGGAAATTTTAAACCAGATTTGGAGTCATAGAGTCACAGAGAACTACAGCACAGAACAGATTCTTCAACCCATCTAGTCTGTGCTGACCTATATTGCTGCCTTGTCCCGTCTACTCAAATCCAGACCATAGCCCCGCAAACTCCTCTTATTTGTGTGCCTATCCAAACATCTCTTAAATGTTATCCACATCCACCACTTCTGCTGGCAGCTCATTCCAGCTCGTTGTGAGGCAAGTTATTTTACAACGAGTATTGGTTGCCTGGAATGTGCTGACAGAAGAAGTGGTGGAAGCAGATACATAGTGATGTTTAAAAGGCAGTTAGACGGGGACAAGAACAGGCAGAGAATGGAGAGACGCAGATTATGTGTTTAAATTGGCATCATGTTTGGCACAGACACTGCAGTCCAAAGGGCCTGATCAGGTGCTGTACTGTTCTATGTTGCTAAGTGTTCCCATTAAGCAGGTTATTGGTTAGTGCTCCTTGATGGCTCTCTCAAGGATATCTTTGCTGGTATATGGGAGTCAACCAATTGTGCTGGATTGGTTTGTCCTGGGAATTTAGCACATTGTTAGGAAGATGCTAGTGTTGTAACTTTAGAGCAACAGCTTGGCCAGAAGCACGGCTGGTCTGGGAGCTCAGATCTTCAGTATCACTGGTGGGAGGTGGTCTGGTTCTGTATGTCGTGTCGTGTCCTACGTTCTGGATGCCATGTGGAGTGACGGCAACTGAAGGCTGGTGACTGGGGTGATGGAGGTTGCAAGAGGAAGCATAGATGGATCATCCTCTGACTCAGGATTTTATAGAGGTATACAAAATTATGAGGGATATAGATAGGGTTCTTGTGTGATAGATAGATGAAGATGTTTTCCCCTTGTGATGGGATCCTGGATTACCCCTATTAACTGTGCTTTTGAAAAGAGAGAGAGAGAGTTATTTAACACCGACAACTTGTTTGTAAAAGAGAGAGAGAGAGAGAGAGAGACACGAAGATTAACTGTTGGACTGTCACTTTAAGAACTGGTTAACTTTTGGATGTCTGCTGAGTTGGAGAGAGATGGCATCGAGTATCTCAAAAGTTGCTATGGTGACCGAAGGCAGGTTGTTGATACTTCTTCAAGGACTTTTTGCCTGCTTGCATTTCTTACACAGACAAAGGAAGGAGGGATTATTTGAATGACAGTAGATGCTCAGCACGGGAAGATAAAATAGGAGGTCAGATGATAGACCTTAGACACATGTTCTGGACACTGAATGAGCACTGTTGTGCCAGCAGGAAAAGTGGGTTTTAGAGGTTCGATTAGGCGGATCGATCCGTCGCTCTTGCAGTGGAAAGAGGAAAAGGGTTGACTGGTGGGGAGTTGTCCATGTGTCCACCCTCGCCTGGGGGATAGCTCCACCACAGAAAACCGGTTCCCTTTATTAAAGTCACAGTTGGTGACTTTTAAAGGAGTTCGAAGGACAACGAGAAGATTGACGACGTCAGCCCACCTGAAGACTCAAATCTCTCTCTCTCTCTCTCTCTCTCTCTCTATCACTACTCAACTCAATACCACGAACTGAACTGAACTTTACTCATCATCGTAAGACTCTATCTTTTTACCCCTAGACTTAAAGAAGCTTGGTTTTTCATACATATATTTCCACACTTACTGATATATATAATTATTGCTAACCTGTTTGATTTATCTACATTTATATTACTGTATTGTGTAGTTACTAATAAATATTATTAGTTTATAGCAAAACTGGACCCCAAAGTGTTTTCCATCTCTGCTGGTTCTTTATTCCCGTCACAGGGTTCGTGACACCCTGAGGTTGAGGGAGATGTATCATAGTTTCAGGGTGAAAGATGAAATATTTAAGGGGGGTCTGAGGGGGGAACTTTTTTAAAAGTGTGGAATGAGTTGTCAGCAGAAATGGTAGATGAAGTTTCAATTGTAACCTTTAAAATAAATTCGGATTGGTACATGGATGAGAGCAGTCCAGGTGCGGGTAAATAGGACTGGATCAACACAGACTCGATGGGCTGAATGGCCTACTTCTGTATTGTAGTGTCCTATGACTCTACGTGCTAAAAAGCTTCTTCTGGCAACCTTAAAATGGATGTGAAGGGTGCTATAGAAATGCAAATCTCTTGTTATTTTGACTGAGGAAGTGCTATTCATACAAAAGTTTCTGCTGGAGGTTTAAGCATGAAATAAATTATGAGAAGATGGTCAATATCCTCATTCCCTACATCAACTTTGAGAAATTAATTTGCAGTGATAACAGTAAACAGTTGCTTCCAACTCTGCACCATACATTTGAGGGAAGATAATTAGTCATTCAAATGTAAGGCAGTGTCCAGCAGCTAAAGCCTGTCTGTATCCATTCCCCCACAACTGGCTCCCTTCCTTACTCATGTCAACGTATCTGTCTGACTCACTCTGACTTCATCCATTTTGCTGTCTTTGGCTTGTATCTGTCTGTGTTCTCCATGTATCGTTCATGCTGTGATCTTCTACTGGTCTGTGTCCACTCTTCCACTCTTCATATCAAAATGTAAAAAATGCCGTGAATACTGACTGCTCCACAGGGCAACTTATCTTGAATGGTCCTGATTCCCGGAGGGGAAGGTTATTCGGCAATACAGCTACTTTCTACCAGATGTGCCCATAACTGAAGCACCCAACAGAAGACAAACGTTAACACAAAATAATCTGCAGATGCTGGGATCAAAGCAACACTCACAACACGCTGGAGGAACTCAGCAGGTCGGGCAGCATCCGTGGAAATGATGAGTCGACGTTTCGGGCCGGACAAAGGGTTCCGGCCCAATACGTTGACTCATCGTTTCCACGAATGCTGCCCAACCTGCTGAGTTCCTCCAGTGTGTTGTGAATGTTGCAGAAGACAAACGTTAATGTGCAATGGATCCTGATGAAAGTCCTGATGAAAGGCCTGATGAAAGTCCTTGGCCCAAAATGTTGACTGTTCATTCCTCTCCATAGGTACTGCTTGACCTGCTGAGGTCCTCTGGCATTTTGTGTGTGTTGCTGTGGATTTCTGCAGTATCTTTTCTGGTTAACATTTTTAAAAAATTTGGAAGAGCAGTGATCTGCAAGAAGAATAGAAATAAACTTCAAGGAGCTATAAAGAGGGTGGTAGAATGGGAAACTAGGTGGCTGATGAATTTTAGTGCTGAGAAGCTAGGAAATATGCAAATACCCATACTCTGTAAATATCCACACACACACACACACACACACACACACACACACACATGTTTGTGTAAAACCCACTTAAATATTCACACTCTTTCCCTGTTTCTATTCACACACTCCATTAATTTCCAGATTTCTTGTAAATATTCAGGGCCTCACTCCCTATGAATATCCAAACCCACTCCCCGTACACAACACCCTAATATCTCTTTCTTTCCTTCTGTTGCCCCAAAAGTCACAACAGAAATACAGCATGGTACGGGCCCTTCAGCCCGCAATGTTGTGCCAACCTTTTAACCAATTTGTCACCCAGCTCAAAGTAAATAGTAGGATTCTCAATGTCCGATGTACTGAAAGCAGATGATCAAATGGATTCTTCTGGGTTCTCTCCAGTGGGTGTCACATTTGTTAAAGCCAATCCTCTATGCATCAGTACATCAAATTGTTTTAAAAATCCTTCCCAATGTTTTAAGTTAGCAGGTATATTGGAACAGGATATAATTATAGATTGCAGTTATAACTACATTAGTTAAAAGGCATTTGCTTATACTTAGAGAGGAAAGGTGTGGAGGGATACAAGCCTGAAGGGATTGGTGCAAATAAGTACCATCGTTGGCAAAGATGATATGGGCTGTTCAGTTCTATGTTTCTAGCTGATCGTTGGGTGTGCAGCTAAGTATACCTTGAAGCATCAGTGGGCTTGGGTTTGGGTGGGATGGTGGGATTCCTGGCCTGGAGGCCATTAGTGATCCTGTGGTAGATGGAACGTTGGGCATTACAATCTTGTTTTTAATATTAAGTTTGTGGACAACATGACTGGCGATTTGTGGACAGTGATGAAGGTTGTGAAAGGGCACTGTGTAGGGTGCAGATCAGTTACAGATTTTGGCAGAGAAACAGCTGTGTTGAAATTTGGAAAGTGCAAGGTTTGAACTTTGGAAGGTCAAATATAAGGGGAGAGAGCACAGTAGACGGCAGGACCTTTAACAACATTGATTTTGGGGTCCAAGTCTATAGCTCCTTGAAAGTGGCCACAAAAATAACTAGGCATATGGCACGCATGGCTTTACTGGTCAGAACACTGAGTGTAAGAGAAATGGAGTCTGTTGTAAACCTTGTTCAGGCCACTGAGTGCAGTTCTGTTCACTCCATTAAAGGAGGGATGTGGATGCTTTGAAGAGGTTCACCAGGATGCTGTCTAGATTAAGGACAGTTTGGACAAACTTCAATTGTTCATCTGGACACCTGATAGAAGTTTAAAAATTTAGGAGAGGTATAGATCCGGAATAGTGTCAGAGTCGTTCTTCCAGGAAAGAAACATCCAAAGCATATGCATTTAAGGAGAGAGGGGGAAAGTTCAAAGGAGATGTGTCAGACAGCTGTTTTACAGAGAGAGAGAGCTGGGTGCTTGGAATGCGTTGTCAAGGGTGATGGATAAGAAAGAGGCAGGAAAGTTGTTTGCATTGGTAGGTGAGACTAGAACTAGGGGACATAGCCTCAAGATTTGGGGGAGTAGATTTAGGACAAAGATGAGGAGGAATTGCTTTTCCCTAAGATTGGTGAATCTGTGGAATTCTCTGCCCAATGATGCTACTTCAGTAAATATATTTAAGGCAAGCTTGGATAGGTTTTTTGCATAGTAGGGGAAATAAGGGTTATTGGGAAAAGGCGGGTAGGTAAAGATGAGTCCATGGCCAGATCAACCATGATCTTATTGAATAGCAGAGCAGGCTCAATGGGCCAGATGGCCTACTCCTGCTCCAATTATTTCTTATGTTCTTATGTGATGGACACAGATATCACAGTGGTGTTTACGAGATCTTTAGGGAGACACATGAACAGCCAGGGAATGGAGAGGTGTGCGTTATATAAAGGCAGATAAATTTAGTTTGGCAACATGGTCAGCACAGCTATCGTGGGCCGAAGGGGCCTGTTCTTGTGCTCTACTATTCTGTGTTATACCAAGCTCCACAAATGCCCTGGTAGGGGTTGAACCGTGAATCACGGGACTCCTCGACCAGTAAGTTTCCCACCGGCGGCTTTCGCCGCTCAGTCAGTCGGAGGTTTCAGTGTCCCTTGCGTTGGCTCCGCCTCTGGACTGAGTGGGACGGTCAGGAATGTGGGCGGGTGGGCGCCGCGCCTACTTTATAAAAAGGGCCGAGGGAGCCGCCCAAGACCGGGATCAGAGGACAAGTGGTCGACTCGGAGCCCGTGAAGACGAGCACCATGCGAGAGATTGTTCACATTCAGGCGGGACAGTGCGGGAACCAGATCGGGAGCAAGGTGGGATAAATCCCGAGCTGCTAACTTCTGTGCCGTGTCCCGGGAACGAACGCGTTCAGTGTCGGGGTATTCACTGAAGTTCCTCCCAAACTCTTCAAACCTGTAGCAGGGGAGAAGAAATCTCTCAAAAGCACTTGTTGTTTTTGGGAGGGGCTTTAGATTTTCCGTTAGGAATTTTGGGCGATTTATACACTCTAATTCTGGAGTTGGGCCAGACCCCGCGCCTCTCCGCGTCGGTCTGGTGATTAGACAGGGAGCCATACCCACAGACTGAAATCCAATTGTCTCCATACCCACAGACTGAAATCCAATTTATTCTCTCTCTCTTTACTTTGCTGTAGTTTTGGGAGGTGATTAGCGACGAGCATGGCATCGATCCCGGGGGCAATTACATTGGAGACTCGCGCTTGCAACTGGAGAGAATCAACGTGTACTACAACGAAGCGATGTGTGAGTTTCTGGTGGGGAGGGGGAATTCTTGCAACGGGTGGGGGGAGGTGGCTGGTGTTTCCGCCGGCTGTTGCCTTTCAGTGTGTGACTCTCACTAACATGGCAAATCGACTAACCTTGCAGCCCAGAAGTATGTTCCCAGAGCGATCCTCTTGGACTTGGAGCCGGGGACGATGGACAGTGTTCGCTCGGGGAGTTTGGGACAACTCTTCAAACCGGATAATTTCATATTTGGTGAGTCTCCTGGGTGTGTTGACCTTTTGAAGGATGCCCGCTGTCCCAGATCCTGTCGATTTCCTTTCGCTTGAAACTTGATCATCACGAGAAGAAAGCAAGGGGTTAATATTCCGAGTGTTCGGCCTGGGCTATCCCAAAATGTAAAACAAGGCCGGCGCAGTGATGTAAGAGCTGCCAGACAAGTGCAAAATTTGCTTTCCAACAAATTATTCCCAGACCCTTTGTGTTAATGGGGTACATTGAGGTTGGGCAGAGTAATGTTTCCTGCATGTGCTGTTGTGTTGGCTTGTGGTGCTATGGCTGTGTCATCTTGGAGAACCCTTGCACAGACCCTTCTCAGCTTAACAGTGACTGGGGAGCCACTAGGTTTTGAGACAGGAGTTCTTTATAACTTGCTGCAAATCAAAACTGACTTGCCAGCTCATTGACTGTTCTTCTGCCTTTGGATAGGGAGTTTTCCAATGTTTGTGTACTGTGACACTGAAAGGCAGTCACAGGCTTTCTTTCCTTGTCTATATTACATTAGAAGGTTTCAATTAGGCCCTCTTGTTCTGAGATGAATGGAAGGAGGAGAAGGTCTGTGGATTCCCTCTGATCTCACAGGTGGCTTCTGTGAGAGTGAACAGTGAAGAGGCCTGGCTGGAATAAGTCCTTTGGGAAAAAGAGCTTACTGACTAATGAAGGGCTGGGATGTCACAAAGCTGCTGCAGAGGACAGAAAAGTGAGAACATTGGGGAGATGTGTGTCTAACTGAGATTAGGCCGGGAAACCAAACCTAGACAAGTATCCTTCCTTGCACCATGTGTAGCAACAGCTTAGGATGGATGAGAGGTTCTAGTTAACCAAAGATCCTACATGTTATCCCTAGAGGAACTCTGTTTCGTTTAGCCGTATACATGTGTATGGGTGAATGACAATTAAACTTGAAATGGCCGATGGTGTGATCAGAACAAAAATATATCAAACCATTGGAGGAACTCAGTGGACCAAGAGTGTCCGGGGGTGCAAAGAGGTGGTGGGCAGCTTCAGCCGAGAGCCTGCACGATGAGGTAGAATCCAGCTGTGAGTGATGGCCTTTAGTTGCCTGATCTTTCTAGGTCACTCAACACTCCGCATCCTGAAGTTCTGTTTTGGTCTGTGCACGTCCATTACTCCAACTTGTGGTCACAACTATATTTTTATAGTTTGCTAAGAACCTAATTTAGAATCTGAGACGCAAATCATTTTGAACATAGAACAATACAGCACAGTACAGCCCACAACGTTTTGCCGACCTATATAAGTATACTCCATGATCGATCTAACTCCTCCTTCCTATGTTGCCAATAGCATTCCATTTGTTTTTTTCCATCTGTGTGGCCATCTAAGAGTCTTGTAAATGTCCCTAATATATCTGCTTCTACCACTACCCCTGGCAGTGTGTTCCAGGCACACACCACTCTCTGTGTATAAAAACCTACCTCTCACATCTCTCCTAAACTTTCCTCCACTCACTTTTAAAGGATGTCCTCTCTTATTACCCATTGCCATCCTAGGAAAAGGTGCTGGATTAGCTATGCCTCTCATAATCTTACACACCTTAATAAGTCTCCTCTCATCCTCCTTCACTCCAAAGAAAAAAGCCTAGCTTACTCAACCTTGCATTTCGTTAAGATTTCAAAGTAGGTTTACTGAATACAAAGTAAAGCTGAGATGAACCTTGCATGTAATGAGGCAAAAAGAAATACATCTCTAGCATTTTGCATTTGAGTTCACGTAACGTTGCTTTTTCTCTTATCTCCCTGGACTCTGGAAGTGCAAGCCCATTCCTGTTTTGAACACAGTATCATTGGTTAGCCGACTTCGATGGAAACAGTTTGGCTGTCATGCTCTTTGTCAGCCAGTGAGACTTTGCAGATGGTGGAGGGAGGGGTTCTGATCTGATTTACGGCAGTGGGATTTAAGTCTCAAGAGGTGGAGTCCTGTTCCTCTGCTGCCTTCAAATATAGGCATAATGTAGAAGACAAAATGACACGATTTCAAAGAAGTGGTTCAGCTTAGATAAATTATTTCTTTTGCTTGCATTCAAGAACTGAGAGTCTTTGACCCGAGTCTGTGCAGTTTGTTTTTGAGAGAATCTAATTTTAAACACTGTCAGATATAAGTGCTCCATTTTTAACGGATCTCCCTGTTTCTGTGGAGTCATTTAGAAGAGATGTGGGATCATCTCCAATGTACCGTATGTAAACCAGATGGCCTGAGAACTGTCTGCTTACAAGAACTTGCTCTCAGAAGTCCCCCCACCCCTGCTGATCTCCAAACAGAGATAAAATCTGGATAAAGTCATCAAATTGTTGCACAGAGGAAACCATTTGGCCCATCGGATCTATGATGTCCTCTGAGAGACAATTGTACCAGTTCTATTCCCCTGCATATTATTCTCTAGTGCCAGTTTAATTGATTTAAAAGACACTGATTCAGTTTCCAGCTTTCCTGCAGATAATCAATTCCAAATTTCATCTACTCCCGGAATTAAATGGTTTATTTCTAATATTCCTTGTGCTGTTTGCCTCAGGCTGTTACCTCTGTTCCACGCACAGAAGTACATCTCCTCTTTCACAAGCAGTGCTGGAGAGTATAAGCAAGCACGTGTTCTTGGCTGGACTTTGTTCAACGAGATGATGCAGCAGCAGGATTTCTCGTCGGCAGATCGCCCTTTTGAAAAAGCTGGCTGCTAACCACAGTGAGGCTGATGCAGCCAGTTTGGAATTGTTTAGCTTATTCAGCAGTGTGGCTGTAAGCTCCATTCAGCTCACACTGCAGTTTACTTTCAGGGTCACAGATAATTCAGGATGAGCTGAAAAGGCGTGTAACAACACACTGAAAGAAAACCAGCCACCAGTTCTCATTAATCCATTTGTTCCACTGCTGGGTTGGAGTGGGTTTATTTTAAAACACATGGTATGCATTAATTCAAGGGACATGGGCTTCATAGGACAAACCAGCATTGAATTGTACATGGAGATACAAGAGATGCCACAATCTGGAGCAACTCATCTGCTGGAAGAACTCAGTGGAGACCCAATTCAGGGTTTTGACCTACAATGTCGCTGGTTCGTTTGCCCCCACAGATGCTGTTTGACCTACCAAGTTGCTGTAGCAGGTTGTTTGTTACATTTAACTGCCCATCCCTAGATACCTTTGAGAAGGTGGTGATGAGCTACCCTCTTTAACCACTGCAGCCCTTGGAGAGGTCTCCAGTATTTTGACCCAGTGACACTGAAAGAACAGCAATATATTTCCAGGTCGGAATTGTGAGTGGCCTGTAAGGCAACTTCCATATGGTGGGAAGCAATGTTGCAAGATGAACCTCTGTTCCCACAGGGTGTTTCTGGGATATGGAGGAATATGCTGGAAAGTGGAAGCATGGAGATGCATCAGTTGGTAGTACTGCCTCACGGCTCTAGGAATCTGGGTTCAATTCTGACCCCTGTGCAGAGCTTGGGCATTCTACTTGTGACCACATGAGTTTTACCTGGATGTTTCTGTTGCCTCTCAGATCTCAAAGGTTTGGTGGAAAGAATATGCTTTCTGCTTTTGACAGATTTCAGGGCCTTTATGACATCCAGTTCATTCATTCTGTTTAATGCTTTATCCTCTACCAATCTCAGCATTTTAATATTTAGAAAAGATTTTCAAAACCAACTAATAATAAAAGTCCTTAAAATGTGTAGTGATGGTTTCAAGGCAAGAGAATGTGAAGATATGTAAGGGTTACAAATGAATACTTGTTCGAGGTGATCATTGATTCCTGACTCTTTTTACTTCTGTTCATTGTTTATATAAGATTAAAATGCAATTGGCAACCTTTAAAACATGTGTTTCTTTCTGCATTATGGACTAAAAACTCCTGGAAATTTTATGTAGCAGTTCAATCAGCACTTGTGATTTTAAATGTCGATCTGTAATTCTTTCTTCTTCTCTGGCCATTAGGACAAACAGGTGCAGGAAACAACTGGGCCAAAGGACACTACACAGAAGGTGCAGAGCTGGTGGACTCGGTGATGGACGTGCTAAGGAAGGAATGCGAAAACTGTGACTGCCTCCAAGGCTTTCAGCTCACTCATTCGCTGGGAGGTGGCACCGGCTCTGGAATGGGGACGCTACTGATCAGCAAGATCCGCGAGGAATATCCCGATAGAATAATGAACACGTTCAGTGTCATGCCGTCACCCAAAGTTTCAGACACCGTGGTCGAGCCTTACAACGCTACCTTATCTGTCCATCAGTTAGTCGAGAACACTGATGAAACTTACTGCATCGATAATGAGGCACTGTACGATATCTGTTTCCGTACTTTAAAACTCACCACTCCGACGTACGGGGATTTGAACCACCTTGTGTCTGCAACGATGAGTGGGGTGACAACTTCCTTGCGGTTTCCTGGCCAGCTGAATGCCGATCTGAGGAAGTTAGCTGTGAACATGGTGCCCTTTCCCAGACTCCACTTCTTCATGCCCGGCTTTGCCCCTCTCACTGCCCGGGGCAGCCAGCAGTACCGCACCCTTTCGGTCTCTGAGCTCACCCAGCAGATGTTTGACGCCAAGAACATGATGGCTGCCTGCGACCCTCGTCACGGCCGCTACCTGACGGTGGCCACTGTGTTCCGGGGTCCCATGTCCATGAAGGAGATTGATGAGCAGATGCTCGCCGTGCAGAGTAAGAACAGCAGCTACTTTGTGGAGTGGATCCCTAACAACGTCAAGGTGGCTGTGTGTGACATCGCGCCCCGAGGGCTCAAAATGGCCTCTACCTTTATAGGGAACAGCACAGCGATCCAGGAACTGTTCAAACGCATATCAGAGCAGTTTGCAGCCATGTTCCGCAGGAAGGCTTTCCTGCATTGGTTTACTGGGGAAGGAATGGACGAAATGGAATTTTCTGAAGCGGAGAGCAATATGAATGATTTGGTGTCCGAGTATCAACAGTATCAAGACGCTACCGCTGATGAGGGCGAATATTTTGAAGAGAATGAAGAAGAAGCAGACGAGACTCAATTGAGCAACTGATATACATCCATACACTTAAATATCTTTTCCACTGCTAACAACCATCAATGGTTTTTGGATGATGAGAGTGAAGCTAATACTAACCTTTTGTTTATCATCCATTGCCTGTTTGATGTGCCTTTGCTGTAATTCCCAAGTGTAAGAAAATTTAAAATTTTAATAGTAGAAATAATTGGCAGTTCAACATATCTGACAATTGATCTTGAATTACAGGTAGAATTTATTAAAAGGCTTTGAAATTAACTGGTCACTGTCTGTATGTTTTTGCCTTTTCACCTGGTCTCCTATATCACTGGATACAGTATCAGCTCGGTGAAGAGGGGTGACCCACAGTGATGGTGATGTTGTAAAGCTCTGACGGTGACACTGTTGAGTCCGGCTGTGATGCTGCAACAGTGATGCTGACAGTTACAGTGTTGATCCCAGCTGTTAAGGTGTGACAGTGACGCTGTTAACTCCACATGTAAAGGTGTCATGGTGTTGACACCCAGCTGTAAAGTGTTGCAGTGACAGTTGTTGATCCCAGCTTTAAAGCTATACCTCAGTTACTTCAAAGGCCGGACAGAAAGAGTCCTCCAAAAGAAAAGTAAACACTGCACACCTTAAGCAACACAAAAAGCTCTGGAGAAGCTCAGCAGGTCAGGCAGCATCTATGGAGGGAAATGTTCACTACTTAAGATCCCCTGGATCAGCTTGGTAACAGATCCAATTGTTTCGCTTTCCCCTATTCGTTCTTCACCTTTCCCGCTCATCCCCTCCCTGGTTCCCCTCCCCCACCCCTTTATCTTTCCCCTGACTGGTTTTTCACCTGGAATCTACCAGCCTTCTCCTTCCCACCCTCCTCCCACCTTCTTTATAGGGCCTCTGCCCCTTCCCCCTACAGTCCTGAGGAAGGGTTCCGGCCCGAAACGTTGATTGATCATTTCCACGGATGCTGCCCGATCTGCTGAGTTCCTCCAGTGTGTTGTGAGTGTTGCTTTGACCCCAGCATCTGCAGAGTATTTTGTGATTAAGATTCAATTGTTTGACCTTTGGCACATCTACAGTTGGACTGGGTGTCTGCCTCCTATACTGTCCGTAATCCTTTCTAAACGGTAGAAACATGTAGACAGACATTTACCGAGGAACAGAAATGGGGGTGGGAGGTGGGGAGCAGGGTGGTGGAAACGTGCATTTTCTGGGCATGAAATCATGCACATTACTAGCCATTAATTTGCCTGAGAAGATTAAACACTAAAAAACATTAAACTGGAAAGAGTGCAAAGAAGATTTATGAGGCTGTTGATAGGGCTTGAGGGCCTGCATTATGGGGAGAGGTTGGGCAGGCTAGGGCTTAATTCCTTGGAACAAAGGGACTTGACTGGCAAACTTACTGATGTGTACAAAATCATGAGGGGTGAAAATAACAGTCTTTTTCCCAGGGAAGGGGAACCAAAATAACTAGATGCTAGTAAGTAAGGTGAGAGGAAAGATTTAAAAGGGTCCCAAAGGACAACTTCTTCATGCAGAGGCCGAGGAGTATATGGAATGAGCCATCAAAGAAAGTGGTTGAGGCAGGTATGACAACAGCATTCAAAGGACATTTGGAAGAGTATACAGATACATGGATACGGGCCAAACATGGGCAAATGGGACTAGCTTGGTGTGGATGAGTTAGGCATTAAGCTTCAGGGCCTAATTGTGTGCTGTAGCTTTATGATCAAAAGTTTAGAAGCCACTTGCTAAAGTGCTCTAGTCTCACTGATGGCAGATTGCTGCCTTGTAGACTACAGATTTCTGTTGCGCTGTCTGAGGTGTCTTTCAGATGTGATATTAAGATGATATCCAAGCACTCTAGGACATTCTGAAAGGTCCTATAAAAAAAAGAATCTTTCTCAAAGCTCGTTTCATAAGGGAGTATCCAAAACATCACAGAACCCTCATCAGTCTGTAACATTTACTTTCTATAAAAAACTAGAGGGTGTTAGGGTGAGGGATAAGAGTTTTAGAGGGGATCTAAGGAAGAATTTCTTCACCCAAAGGGTGGTTGGTACCTGAAACACACTGTCTATTTGGATGATGGAGTATTTGGAATACTCTTACAACCTTTGAGAAGTAGCTAGATGAGCCCTTTGAATGCTTAGAAGTTGACGGATCTAGTGCTGGCACATAGGATTAGTGAAGATGGGTAGTTAATGCACATAGTGAGCCAAAGGGCTAGCTTCTGTGCTGTATCACTATCACATTTTGTTAAGGAATAAGTCAAGAACAAATGTTACTGTCTGTACTACTCAGTGAATCCAGAGGAGGTTCACAGGAAGGAGAGAGTTAAGATTGCTCTGGGCCTGTACTCACTGCTGTTTAGAAGAACGAGGAGGGATCTAATTGAATATTGAAAGGCCTAGATAGAGTGGATGTGGAGAGGATGTTTCCTGTACTGGGCAAGTCCTAAGACCAGGGGGCACTGCCTCAGAAAAGAGGGATGTTCTTTTAGGACAGAAACGGGGAGAAATTTCTTTGGCTGGAGGGTGGTGAATCTCTGGAACTCATTGCCATGGACGGCTGTGAGATTGAGTATATTTAAAGCAACGGGTTGATAGGTTCTTGTTAGTCAGGGTTAACAAGGCGAGAGAATGGGGTTGAGAGGGATAATAGATCAGCCATGATGGAATGGAGGAGCAGACTTTCTGGGTCAAGTGGCCTATTTCTGCTCCTATGTCTTATTGCCTAAATGTCACTCGAGTGATCTGTGAGTGAGGTTGAAGGAACTGGAGGAAAGAAGTAAAGTCAAGAACCAGATGGCATGAACATCGATTTCTCTAACTTGAAGTAATTACTCCCAACATTATTTTTCTCCTCCCATCCTCCTCCATTTTTCCATTCTGCGTTCTGGTTACCCTCTCTCACTCCTTCTCTTTTCCTCCTCTGACCTTATCACCTGCCCATCACCACCTCCTACCTTTTCTTCCATGGTTCCCTGTCCTATTAGGTTCCTCCTCCTTTGGCCTTTTACCTCTTCCACTTACCCCATCCCAGCTTCTCGCATCCTTCCCCTTCCTCCACCCAACCACCTTCCCCTTTGCCTGGTCTCACCTATCACCTGCCAGCTCGTACTCCTTCCACTCCACCAATCCTCTTATTCTGCCTTCTGCCCCTTTCCTCTCCAACCCTGATGAACGTCAACTGTTTATTCCCCTGCTGATTTGCTGAGTTCCTTCAGCATTGCTCAAGTAAAGGAACAGATCTCGATAAGCGTGTGGGAGTGGTGGCTGAGAGAATGTATCCATTTGATTCAGCTCAGTGTTGTCACCGCTGCTCAAGTTACATCTTGATTACTTCCAGAAGAGCAGGCAACTTTTACCTTATTTAGAGATGCAGCACAGTAACGGGCTCTTTCGGCTCAACACAATTACACCCGTGTAACCAGTATGTCTTTGAAATCTGGGAGGAAACCCATGCGGTCACTGACAAACTCCTTATAGAGAGCAGCAGGATTGAACTTGGGTTGTTGGCACTGTAGTAGTATCACGCTAACCCCTACACTACCGTGCTGCCTTTACTAGTACAGATAAGAAAGCTGGCTACTCAGGGCGGTCGAGGAGAATTAGTGTCTGTTGGCAGGTAGTAACTTTGCGGCACAGGGCACATATATTTTATAAAATTTAAGCCTACCGGAAATTGTTATTTAAGAAAGGAAGGAGGCAGCAAAAAGAAAATTACAGACCTATTAATCTGACATCGATAGTTGGAAAGGTACTGAAGTCAATCCTCAAGGACGAGGTTATGAAATACCTCAAGGTGCATGACAAGATAGGCCGAAGCCAGCATGGTTTCATGAAGGGAAGATCCTGCCTCACCAACCTATTGGAATTTTTTTGAGGTAATCTCGAATAAGATTGAGAAGGGAGAGGCTGTGGATGTTGTGTATTTGGATTTTCAAAAGGCCTTTGATAAGGTGCCGCATATGAGGCTGCTTAATAAGATGAGAGCCCATGGAATTACAGGAAAGATATTGGAATGGGTGGAGCATTGGCTGATAGGCAGAAAGCAAAGGGTGGGAATAAAGGGATCCTATTCTGATTGGTTGCCGGTTACTAGTGGTGTTCTGCAGAGGTCGGTGTTGACAATGTATATCGATGATTTGGATTATGGATTAAATGGTTTTGTGGCTAAATTTGCGGATGACACCAAGATAGGTGGAGGAGCAGGAAATGTTGAAGAAACGGAAAGGTTGCAGAGAGACTTAGTCAGTTTAGGAGAGTGGGCAAAGAAATGGCAGATGAGATACAACGTTGACAAATGTACGGTTGTACATTTCAGAAAAAGAAATAATCGGGCAGATTATTATTTAGATGGGGAGAAAATTCAAAAATCAGAAGTGCAAAGGGCCTTGGGGATCCTCGTGCAGGATTCCCTAAAGGTTAACCACCAAGTTGGATTGGCGGTAAGGAAAGCGAATGCTATGTTGGCATTCATTTCAAGAGGAACAGTGTATAAGAGTAAGGAGGTGTTGATGAGGCTCTATGGGGCATTAGTGAGACCTCATTTGGAATACTATGTGCAGTTTTGGGCCCCCTATCTTAGAAAGGATGTAGTGATGTTGGAGAGAGTTCAGAGAAGATTTACGAGGATGCTTCCTGGAATGCAGGGGCTAACATATGAGGAGCGTTTGTCGGCTCTTGGATTGTATTCATTAGAGTATAGAAGAATGCGAGGGGATCTCATAGAAACATTTTGAATGTTGAAAGGGTTGGACAGAGTAGATGTGGAAAGGTTGTTTCTTTGGTGGGTGAGTCCAGGACAAGAGGCTATAGTCTTAGAATTAGAGGGTACCCAGTTAAAACAGAGATGAGAATTTTTTTTAGCCAGAGGGTCGTGGATTTGTGGAATTCGTTGCCACATACAGCTGTGGAGGCCCAATCATTGAGGGTGTTTAAGGAGGAGATTGACAGGTATCTAATTAGTCAGGGTACCATAGAAACTACAGCACAGAAACAGGCCCTTTGGCCCTTCTTGGCTGTGCCGAACCATTTTCTGCCTAGTCCCCCTGACCTGCACACAGGTCATATCCCTCCATACACCTCCCATCCATGTATCTGTCCAACTTATTCTTAAATGTTAAAAAAGAACCCGCATTTACCACCTCGTCTGGCAGCTCATTCCATACTCCCACCACTCTCTGTGTGAATAAGCCCCCCCAATGTTCCCTTTAAACTTTTCCCCCCTCACCCTTAACCCATGTCCTCTGGTTTCTTTCTCCCCTTGCCTCAATGGAAAAAGCCTGCTTGTATTCACTCTATCTATACCCATCATAATTTTATATACCTCTATCAAATCTCCCCTCATTCTTCTACGCTCCAGGGAATAAAGTCCTAACCTATTCAACCTTTCTCTGTAACTCAGTTTCTCAAGTCCCGGCAACATCCTTGTAAACCTTCTCTGCACTCTTTCAACCTTATTTATATCCTTCCTGTAATTTGGTGACCAAAACTGAACACAATACTCCAGATTCGGCCTCACCAATGCCTTATACAACCTCATCATAACATTCCAGCTCTTATACTCAATACTTTGATTAATAAAGGCCAATGTACCAAAAGCTCTCTTTACGACCCTATCTACCTGTGACGCCACTTTTAGGGAATTTTGTATCTGTATTCCCAGATCCTTCTGTTCCACTGCACTCCTCAGTGCCTTACCATTAACCCTGTATGCTCTACGTTGGTTTGTCCTTCCAACGTGCAATACCTCACACTTGTCAGTATTAAACTCCACCTGCCATTTTTCAGCCCATTTTTCCAGCTGGTCCAAGTCCCTCTGCAGGCTCTGAAAACCTTCCTCACTGTCTACTACACCTCCAATCTTTGTATCATCAGCAAACTTGCTGATCCAATTTACCACATTATCATCCAGATCATTGATATAGATGACAAATAACAATGGACCCAGCACTGATTCCTGTTGCACACCACTAGTCACAGGCCTCCACTCAGAGAAGCAATTCTCTACCACCACTCTCTGGTTTCTTCCATCGAGCCAATGTCTAATCCAATTTACCACCTCTCCATGTATACCTAGCGACTGAATTTTCCTAACTAACCTCCCATGTGGGACCTTGTCAAAGGCCTTACTGAAGTCCATGTAGACAATATCCACTGCCTTCCCTTCATCCACTTTCCTGGTAACCTCCTCGAAAAACTCCAATAGATTGGTCAAACATGACCTACCACACACAAAGCCATGTTGACGCTCCCTAATAAGTCCCTGTCTATCCAAATGCTTGTAGATTCTGTCTCTTAGTACTCCCTCCAATAACTTACCTACTACCCACGTTAAACTTACTGGCCTATAATTTCCCGGATTACTTTTCGATCCTTTTTTAAACAACGGAACAACATGAGCCACTCTCCAATCCTCCGGCACCTCACCTGTAGACAGCGACATTTTAAATATTTCAGCCAGGGCCCCTGCAATTTCAACATTAGTCTCCTTCAAGGTCCGAGAGAACACCCTGTCAGGTCCCGGGGATTTATCCACTTTAATTTTCCTCAAGACAGCAAGAACCTCCTCCTTTTCCATCTGTACAGTTTCCATGATCTCACTACTTGTTTCCCTTAATTCTACAGACTTAATGCCAGTTTCCTTAGTAAATACAGACGCAAAAAACCTATTTAAGATCTCCCCCATTTCCTTTGGTTCCGCACAAAGCCGACCACTCTAATCTTCAAGAGGACCAATTTTATCCCTTACAATCCTTTTGCTCTTAATATACCTGTAAAAGCTCTTTGGATTATCCTTCACTTTGACTGCCAAGGCAACCTCATGTCTTCTTTTAGCCCTCCTGATTTCTTTCTTAAGTATTTTCTTGCACTTCTTATACTCCTCAAGCACCTTATTTACTCCCTGCTTCCTATACACGTCATACAACTCCCTCTTCTTCTTTATCAGAGTTGCAATATCCCTTGAGAACCAAGGTTCCTTATTTCTATTCACCTTGCCTTTAATCCTGACAAGAACATACAAATTCTGCACTCCCAAAATTTCTGCTTTGAAGGCTTCCCACCTACCGATCACATCCATGGCAGAGAACAACCTGTCCCAATCCACGCTTTTTAGATCCTTTCTCATTTCTTCAAATTTGGCCTTCTTCCAGTTAAGAACTTCAACCCTAGGAACAGATCTATCCTTGTCCATGATCAAGTTGAAACTAATGGTGTTATGATCACTGGAACCAAAGTGCTCCATTACACAGACTTCTGTCACTCGTCCTAACTCGTTTCCTAACAGGAGATCCAATATTGCATCCCCTCTAGTTGGTCCCTCTATATATTGATTTAGAAAACTTTCCTGAACACATGTTACAAACTCTAAACCATCTAGACCCCTAACAGTATGGGAGACCCAATCAATATATGGAAAATTAAAATCCCCTACCACCACAACTTTATGTTTCCTGCAGTTGCCTGCTATCTCTCTGCAGATTTGCTCTTCCAAGTCTCATTGACTATTGGGTGGTCTGTAATACAATCCCACTAACGTGGCCATACCTTTCCTGTTTCTCAGCTCCACCCACAAGGACTCAGTAGATAAGCCCTCTAATTTGTCCTGCCTGAGCACTGCTGTAATATTTTCCCTAACAAGCAATGCCATTCCCCCACCTTTCATTCCTCTGCCTCGATCACATCTGAAACATCGGAACCCTGGAATATTAAGCTGCCAGTCCTGCCCCTCCTGTAGCCAAGTTTCACTAATTGCTACAACGTCATAATTCCACGTGTCAATCCACGCCCTCAACTCATCCGCCTTCCCCGCAATACTCCTAGCATTGAAATATATACACCTCAGAAGATTTTTACCACCACTCACAACCTTTCTATTAGCGGATTTGCTTGAATTTTTAACATCATTTATTTTCACCCCAGGCACACTGTCAGCTCTGGCACTTTGGTTCCCATCCCCCTGCAAATGTAGTTTAAGGCCTCCCCCCCAATAGCATTAACAAACCTCCCTGAAAGGATATTGGTCCCCCTGTGGTTCAAGTGTAACCTGTCTCTCTTGTACAGGTCCCACCTGCCCCAGAAGAGGTCCCAATGATCCTGAAATCTGAAACCCTGCTCCCTACACCAGTTCCTCAGCCACTTGTTCATCCTCCAGAGCATCCTATTCCTACTCTCACTGGCACGTAGCACAGGTAGCAATCCTGAGATTACCACCCCTGAGGTCCTGCTTTTCAACTTCCTACCAAGCTCTCTATACTCTCTCTCCAGGACCTCCTCACTCTTCCTTGCTATGTCATTGGTACTGATGTGCACCACGACATCTGGCTGATCACCCTCCCACTTCAGAATGTCATGCAATCGATCAGAGACATCCTTGACCCTGGCACCCGGGAGGCAACAAACCATCCTGGATTCTCTGTCACGACCACAGAACCTCTATCTGTTCCTCTAACTATCGAGTCCCCTATCACTACCGCTCTCCTCTTTTTCCACCCTCCCTTCTGCACTGCAGAGCCAGATTCAGTGCCAGAGATCCGGCTGCTGCGGCTAGTCCCAGGTAAGTCATCCCCCCCCCAACAGTATCCAATGCGGTATACTTGTTGTTGAGGGGAATGGCCACAGGGAAACCCTGCTCTGCCTGCCCTTTCCCCTTCCCTCGCCTGACAGTGACCCAATTTCCTGTCCTCTGCTCCTTTGGTGTAACTACCTCCCTGTAGCTACGATCTATAATCTCCTCATTCTCCCGAATGATCCTGATGTCATCCAGCTCCTGCTCCAGTTCCCTAACGCGGTTTGTCAGGAGCTGCAGCTGGATGCACTTCCTGCAGGTGTCGTTGTCAGGGACACTGGAGGGCTCCCTGATTTCCCACATCCTGCAAGAGGAGCATTCCAACAGCCTGCCTGGCATTCTCACTGCACTAAACAATCTGAACAAAAAAAACTTACCAGAACCTACCCTGGCCTCTACCTGTTCTCGCCGAAGCCTGTTGAGCCAAAGCCGCCCCACTCTGACTCAGACCACTCTGACTCAGACCACTCTGACTCAGACCACTCTGACTCAGTCCACTCTGACTCAGTCCACTCCGACGATGGCCGCTACGACGATGGCCACTGTATATGGTGGTCTGCTTTTTAAACCTTGGCGCGCTATGTCACGCACCTGCGCAGTGCAGACCCTTCTCCCTGAGCAGTTTTTAAGAAAAAAAAATGACTTTTTCGACCCGAATTCTTCCGCTCACTTCTTCAGCTACTTGCTTCGACTGAAACAAGAACCGTTGAAATTTTCCCTTTTTAAACCTTGGCGCGCTACATCACGCGCCTGCGCAGTGCAGACCCTTCTCCCCGAGCAGTTTTTAAGAAAAAAAAACAACTATCAAGGGATATGGGGAAAAAGCCGGAAATTGGAACTAGATGGGTGAATAGTTTAGCTCATGGGGGAGCTGCGGAGCAGACTCGATGGGCCGAATGGCCCGCTTCTGCTCCTTTGTCTTGTGATCTTGTGAAATCAAGTCAATTTTATTGTCATTTCGACCATAACTGCTGGTACAGTACACAGTAAAAACAAGACAACGTTTTTCAGGACCATGGTGCTACATGAACAATACAAAAACTACACTGAACTACGTAAAACAACACAAAACTACACAACAAGCAACACACTTCCAAAATATTGACGGAATGCAGCAGGCCACGCAGCATCTATAGGAAGGGGTACAGTCGACAGCAATCTCTTACCATCTCTTCTTTCAGTTAATCCTGACGAAGGGTCTCAGCCCGAAACGTCGACTGTACCTCTAAATATAGATGCTGCCTGGCCTGCTGCGTTCACCAGCATTTTTTATGTGTGTTGCTTGAAATTCCAGCAGCTGCAGATTTCCTTCTGGTTGTGTTTTTAAACAAAACTACACTAGACTACAGACCTACCCAGGACTGCATAAAGTGCACAAAACGGTGCAGGCATAACAATAAATAATTAACAACACAATATGCACAGTAGAGGACAGTCCAGGCTCTGGGTTTTGAGGAGTCTGATGGGTTGGGGGAAGAAACTGTTACATAGTCTGGTCATGAGAGCCTGAACACTTCGGTGTCTTTTGCCAGATGGCAGGAGGGAGAAGAGTTTGTATGAGGGGTGCGTGGGGTCCTTCATAATGCTGTTTGCTTTACGGATGCAGCGTGTGGTGTAAATGTCTTAACGGTGGGAAGAGAGACCCCGATGATCTTTTCAGCTGACCTCACTATCCGCTGCAGGGTCTTGCAATCTGAGATGGTGCAATTTCTGAACCAGGCAGTGATGCAGCTGCTCAGGATGCTCTCAATACAATCTCTGTAGAATGTGGTGAGGATGGGGGGTGGGAGATGGAACCACTACTTGGTACTCAAACTCATTGCTGATGGTTACTTAATTAATTCGATGGATGTGACAAGCACTCCCTGAACGTCTCTTCTGCCCTCAAGAGGCTGGTGAACTACTTGCTTGAATTAAAGCAGAAAGTACTGGACTACCAAACAGGTCAGGTCAGATCTGTAGAAAGAAAAACAGAGCAACAAGCACGACATCCCATCTAAGACAGTTCCAATTGCCCACATCCCTCTAATTCCCTAACCATGTCCATGGCCAGTCCAAGTCCCTTTTAAATGTTGTTAATGTACCTGCCTCAACCAACTTCCTCTGACACCCCATTCAATTTACTGACCACATGCTGAGTGAAATCGTTTCCTATTACATCTCTCCCCTCTCACTTTAAACCTATATACCCCAGTTCTTCGTACCTCAACCCGGGGAAAAAGGCTATGCACATTCACTCTTACCTATGCTCCTCATGATTTGATATACTTCTATAAAATCACCTCTATGCTCCAATGAATAAAGTCTCAACCTGCTCAAGTTCTCTCTAATAACTCAGTCCCTCGAGTCCCAGTAACATCCCCATAAATCTCCTCTGCATTTTCTCCAGCTTAATGGCATCTTTCCAGTAGCATGGTGACGAAAACTGAACACAATATCCCAAATGCAAAGTTTCCAAGGTTAAGGTGGGTACATCTTCCACTGGCAGAGAGAAAAAACAAATAATCTGAACCAATATCACAGATGAACGACTGATACAGCCTGACAAAGCGAGTTACCTGAAGTTGTAGAGTTCAATATTGAGCCCATAAGTCTGTTGCTTGCCTGGATGCAAGATGGGATACTGTCCTTCAAGCTTCATTTGGGCCTCAATGTGACAGTGCAAGAGGTCACAGAGGAATAGGTGAGAGTGGGTATGAGGTGAGGAATTATAGTGGCAGGCAACAGGAAGCTCAAGCACTCGACATAGGTGCTACGTAAAATGATCACCTGAGAAAAAGGGCTTGTCTTGCTGTCGGTTTACTGTCATTGTTCTGAACATTGACACAAGCTATGTTAGCACCGGAATGTGTACGATCAATTGAAAACTGCCCCCAGCACATCCTCACACTGTGTTGTCTGTTAATGCGAATGCCACATTTCACTGTATGTGTCTGAATCCATTAATTGTACCCGCCTTGACCACTTCCTCCAGCAGCTCATTTCCGGTACTCACTGATTCACTCCCCGCTGTGTAAGGAAGTTGGCTCTCTGGTCTCTTTAAAATCTCTCCCCTCTTATCTGTGTCCCCTTGCTTTAGACTCTCCAACCCTGAGGACCATCCACCTTATCTGCACCCATCATGATTTTATAAGCTCCTATGAGGTTCCCTCTCATTCTCCTACACTCCATGGAATAAAGATTTCACTCCGCACTGATGAAGAAGCATTTAGCCAGAGCAGAATGATGTGCAACTTAGATATAGAGGAGATACTCCAATACTCCTGTTGATCTTGTCCTTCTGTGTGCTTCCCAATACTTGAGGCCATGTTGAAGTTAGAAAAAGTCACATTTAGATAGTGTGATCAGCATGTTCCTCATGCTGACAGAGAAGACATTTAGACAGGTTTGAGCCACTGGACCGAACTTGGGAGCAGAGCTGCATAATGAGTAAAGGCTGGAGAATATCTCCATCCTTGTTGGGAGGCAACTGAGAAACGGACTTTAGAGAAATTTAAACAAGAAAGCAGAAGCAACTTGATTTAAGGTTGTGTAGATTTATAAACCAAGGAACACATGGAAACTGTACTGAAAGTCAATAGGGAACTTTTCTATAATAATTTACGTTAGAATCGCCTTAACATTAGGTGGCTACACTTCAAAAGTAACTCGCTAGAATGCAAGACGGAATGGGTTACAGGGGAAGGTGCAGGAATGGAGCCATTCTCAGAGATGACAATGTAATCAATGGGCTGAATGGCCTCCTTCTAGGTTATGAGAACAAGAGAAATATGAGACTTTGATAGGACGTGGGTTTGCAAAAAGACCCAAATGCAATTTTTGAAACACACGGAACGGACTTCTTGGTGGCAGTGGAGGTCATAGCTGCCGAGGATTGGGTGTAAGCTGTAAATGCTGATTCTCCCCAAATATTCTCCACTCTTTTAGAAAAGGAGCAATAATACTTAGCCTGACCAAAGTGCAAAAGTGCATAAAATTATTATTGAAAATGCAATAGCATTTGGGAAACTACGAGGATTTTGGTCAAGGACTTAGGAAAGGGAAACCTTGTTAACCAAAGTTACCTGAATTTTTTGAGGATGTAATCAGTAGAATGGATGGGGGAAATGGATGTGGTAATTTGGACTTTCACAAGGCTTTAAAAGGTCCCATTTAGGAGACTAGTATGCAAAAATAAAACCCATGTGATTGGGGTATGAATGACATGGAGAGAGACTGGTTGGCAGTGAAGGTGTAGGAACAAATACTATTTTTTCGAATTGCCACCAGTCACTAGTTGAGTATCATAGGGGTCATTCTTGGACCACAGCTAGTGAAGCTATATGATAATGATTTAGATGGGGGAAATTAAATAAAATATATCTGAGTTTGTGGACAATATGTTTGTGGTGGGTTTGGGGGCTGGGTTTTGTGAACCTTAAAAATGCAGAGAAGTTCCAGTGAGATTTGGACAATTTGATTGAGTGGAAACACTTGAACCTGATTTAGGATCACACGAACAAATGTGAGGTTATCCACGTTGATGCAAAAATTGGAAAGCAGAATATTACTTGAATGATGATAGGATGGGATGATGGGGATGTAACAAAAACAAGGTGTCCTTGTACACAAGCTGGTGAAAGAAAGCAAGCAGCTCCAGCAGGACTTCAGTAAAGGAAATGACTGAGATGCAAGTGTGTTGTTTTTAAAATCATGGAATAGACTTCTTGGTGGAAATGGAGGATGAAAACCCATGAATCAATCAGTTAAGAAACTTAATAGTGTACCAGTGCTTGTAGTGAGGGGATTTGAATATAGGGAATGTCATATTGCAATTTATAGGACTTTGAAGAGACCACAATTAGAATATCGTCTGTAGTTTTCATCTCATCAGGGAATGTTCTTGCTATGGAGAGTGCAGTAAGGTACACCAGACCGATGGAAGAACTAATGTAAGAAGAATAGATTTCTATTCATTAGAGCTTGGAAGAATGAGAGGGGGATCTCAGTTAAACATCTAAAATGCTGATAAGACAGGATAGACTAGATGCAGAAAGAATGCCTCCAGTTGTGGTGAGGTCCAGATTCAAGGGTTGGAGCACAAGAATACAGGATAAACCATTTAGTACTAAGATTAGGATAGATTTTGTCACCCAGAAAGTTGTAAATTAGAGAAATGTAAACTACTTAACAAATTTAAAATAACTTGAAGGAAGAGTAAATTAACATTTTAATAACGTTATCTTTTACATTTGTGGAAAAAAACAGGGATAACTAACAATCTAAATAATACTTTCATAAACCCTTCTCAGTATTTGGTGCAGTGCATACAAAATAGTGGAAGAACTCAGCAGATCAGACAGCATCTGTGGAAGTGGACATTCAACATTTCAGGCCAATTCTTCATCAGGGACTGGAAAGAAAGGGGGAAGATGCCAGATGTTTGGTGTTGTATCTTTAGTTGCTTGGTCACAAGATTCCAAGCCTATCGCTGACAGGCTGAACTCTCAAACAGATCTCTGATCCTGATTTAACTTTCCTCTTACTCTCCAAAGACATACAGGTCGGTAAGTTGTGTGCTTGCTATGTTGGCACTGGGAGTATGGTGACACTTACAGGCTGCCCCCAGAACATCCGCTGACTGTACTACTCATGATGCAATTGACATATTTCACTGCATGCTTTAATGTTTCAATGTACAAATGTCAAATAAAGCTCAGAACATGGAAGAGTAGAGCACAGGGACAGGTCATTCAGCCAACAATGTCGTGCTGAACCAGCTAAAAGGTAAATCAAAAACACCCAAACACTAATCCCTCCTGCCTACACCATTTCCATATCCCTCCATCCTCCTTACATCCATATGCCTATCCAAACATCTCTTAAAAGCCTCTAATGTATTTGCCTCTACAGTACCACCATACCAGGCAGTGCATTCCAGTCATCCACCACTCTGAGTGAAAAAACTTACATAGAAACATAGAAAACCTACAGCACAATACAGGCCCTACAGCCCACAAAGCTGTGCCCAACATGTCCCTACCTTAGAACTACCTAGGCTTTACCCACAGCCCTCTATTTTTCTAAGCTCCATGTAGCCATCCAGGAGTCCCTTAAAATACCCTATCGTTTCCGCTTCCACCAGCCCATTCCACGCACTCACCACTCTCTGCGTAAAAAACTTTCCCCTGACATCTGCTTTGAACCTATTTCTCACCATCAATGCATGTCCTCTGATAGTAGACATTTCAACCATGGGAAATGGATACTCTCTGTCCACCTTATCTACGGCTCTCATAATCTTGTAAACCTCCCTTCAACCTCCAACTCTCCATAGAAAACAAGCCAAGCTTATCCAGCCTTAGCCGGCTGGTGGCATAGTGGCATTAGCGCCGGACTTCGGAGCAAAGGCTCCCAAGTCTGAATCCAGCCGGCTGCCTTGCATGCTTTCCATCAGTGCTGGTTGAGTGTCGAGCCAGCAACTTTCCCTCATAAAAATAAGAAAGCCTGCTTAAAAAACGCTGTCATGATGGTGTCCCGATGACCCCACTTGGAGTTAAGGGCTTTCTTCTTCTTCTTATCCAGCCTCTTGTGATAGCACACGACCTCGAAACCTGACAGCATCCTGGTTAACCTCTTCTGCATCCTCTCCAAAGCCTCAGCATCCTTCCTGTAGTGGGGTGACTGGAACTGTACGCAATACTCCAGCTGTGGCTTAACCAGAGCTTTATAAATGTGCAACATAACCTCCTGAATCTTGAACTCAATGCCTTGTCTTGTGCCCCTGTGCAAACTGAATGGTTCCGAGAGGGTCTGATTAGTTAGTATTTTAGCACTAGGGTTACTGTACAGTAGCTTAATCCAAGTTATAAATTTGTCTCTCATTCCAAATTTTTTCAAAACCTCATAGAGGTATTGCCATTCCACTTGGTCAAATGCTTTCTCAGCATCTAAACTTAATATTATAAGGTCTTCCTTAGGATGTCTTGGGGAATGCACTATATTAAGAAGGCACCTGATGTTATGGAAAGAATTCCTTTTAGGGATAAACCCTGTTTGATCTGAGTGTACCAATTTATTTATCTGCTGAGTCTCCTTGCCAGCGTTTTAGCCAAAATTTTCTGATCCAAACTTAGCAGTGAAATTGACCTATAAGATCCTACCTTCTCTGGGTCTTTGTCCTTCTTCGGAATAAGCGTGATAATGGCCTCGTTCAGGGTTTGGGGTAACCTGCCAGTTTCAAACGACTTTCTATACATCCTTATCATACAAGGTGCTAATAAGTCACTAAGCTTCTTATAAAACTCATTATCTATTCCATCCGAACCTGGACTCTTGGCATTTTTCAGACATCTTATTGTTCTTACTATTTCATCATTTGTAATCTCAGTTTCCAAAGCCTGACGCTCTGTCAGATTGAGTGAAAGTAGCCTACAAGTGTCCAGAAATGTATGCACGCTCCCCGTCAGTACGTTAGATTGAGATGCATATAATTTTTCATAATACTGACGGAATCATCAAATGAAGAAGATCTCAGAAGAGCCCAAGCAGTTCGATCACTCATACCAACAATAAGAGAAAGACAACTCAGATTCCTAGGATGCATCATGCGGAAAGATGAACTAGAAAAACTCATACTCTCTGGAAAGACTGAGGGGAGTAAACCTAGAGGAAGACCTCGGCTTATGTACATCAAAAGTCTAGCCAGGTGGCTACACATCGAGGAAACAGAAGTCATCCAAAAACCGAAGGATAGATCTATATGGAAATCCATTGTCACCAAAGTCCGCATCGGATATGGTACCTAGACAGGCAGACAGACTGACGGAATCTTTGATTCATGTCTTTGTGTGACATCAACGGAGCGCCCGAGTCTGATGTAATTTTATGAATGGCCTGATCACCTTCCAATTTGCATAGCTGTCTTGCCAGCAATTTGTGCATCTATCACCAAATTGAAAGAAATTCTGTTTTGTAAACACAAAGGCTCTGCACACACTTTCTGAGAGTATTTCGTTAAGTTTGTGATTTAATGCTGAAATTCTGTTGTCTTTTTCTGCGGATGGTTGTCGCGCATTCTCCGTATCCAGTTTATGTATTTGTTTTTCTAGTTCTATTTGTTCTGCTCTACTATGTTTCCTTAGGGAAGACTGGAAAGAAATTATACATCCTCTAACTTAAGCTTTAAGTGTTTCCCATAGCAGTCCTGGGGGTGTTTCACTATTATCATTTGTCTCAAAAAACAACAAAATTTGCGATTCTAAATACTCACAAAATTTTGGGTTTGTAAGTAGCTGAGGATTAAACCTCCAATTTCTATGTATTTGCGTCGATTCACCCAGCTCCAGTGAAAAAGTAACAGGGCTGTGGTCTGAGATGACAATATTATATCTTGCGTTATCAACTTGTGGCAGTATTTTGCCATTGAGGAAATAGTCAAAGCTAGTACAGTATATACATTATGAACTCTAGAGTGGAATGAATACTCTCTCCCTGTTGGGTTGAATAGTCTCCATACCTCACACAGATTCATATTGTCTATATATGTTTTCAACAGGTTACTTGCCTTTGATGGTAATGCCCTTTGATTGGAAGATCTGTCTAAATATGTATCCAGAACAAAATTAAAATCCCCTCCAGTAATCAGGTTAGTGCTGGAGACCTCTGGTATCAATCCTAGAACTCATCTAAAAAATTTCGGGTCATCCCAGTTTGGTCCGTGGACATTCAGTAAGATAACTGGCATAGATTGTATTTCCCCAGTAACTGTAACATATCTCCCATCCTTGTCTGCTATTGTTGTTAGGTGACGGAATGGAATGGTGCGAATTATTATTGCCACACCCCTAGATTTTATTGGAAACTTTGAGGAATATATTTGGCCTAACCACTTGCCCCTAATTTTACAGTGAGCTTCATTCTTCAAATGTGTTTCCTGCAAGAAGATCACATCGGCGTGTAGCAATTCTAGGTGAGACAGCACTTTACCCCTTTTCACCGGCTCATTAATCTCATTTACATTCCAGGAACAAAAAGTAATGGGATTTCTTGTCCCCTGACTTCCTACCATCTCAGTACTTAATATCTGTATGATAATGTTTTTGATCTGTTCTGGACCTTGTAAATCTATCGGTCATTAGAAATAAACGGACCCTAAACAGCACTCCCTTACCCCTGTCCCTCCCTCCCCCCACAACCCCCATCACCCTTGACAGCTCAAAAAAACCAACAAAAAAACATATCTCCATACACAAGTACACCCAGTCAAAACTCTAGGAATAACTTCTTGATCTCTAACATCTCTGAACCAAATTAGCAGCTCCCCAGTGATATAGATGGTCACAAAGCCAAATCTGGCATCGGAATGAAAAAAAAACGAGAAAAACTAGCAAACAGTTATTGTCGAGATGTTAAAGTAAGTGTGATTCTCAAAGCTAAAGTCTAGCACCATTAACAACATACTCCTCGTACAACACCAGTTTAGACCAACCCTTATTACTATCTGCGCACTCATAGGGCTTTAATCCGACATAGTACAATCCAAATATAACTCAGAGTCCTGTTTTCTATAGGGATTAGAGGTAGGGCCTCATTAATGTTCGAAACATTAACAATTTCCTACCGCGGAGTTTAACTTGGGGCATCTTCATTCTGTAAGGGTTTTTTTTTTTTACTGTGCACGGTTACTTCTCAGCATTTCCCAAATGACGTCCCGCACACCCGCGAGCTTCTTCTGGATCTGTAAACACCGCCTCGGTTCCATTAATTGTCACTCGTAGCTTCGCGGGATAGAGGAGGCCAAACTTGACTCCGGGTCTATCCCGCAGCAACCTTCCGACCAGTGTGAAAGCCGCACGTCGTTTAGCCACCGTGGATGGAGGGTCTCTGAAGATCTGAATCCTTTGTCTTTGATACTGTAGATTCTTGGTACCTATGGCCTTCCGCATTATATCTTCAAATACATGGCAATAATGAATCCTCATGATCAGGTGTCGCGGCGGCTCGTCGTCCCCCAGGTGCTTCCGAAATGCTCTATGTGCTCGGTCTATCACCGGAGCTTCTTCCAGGTTTAGAGCTTCTTTTAGCATCTGTGCCGTGAAATCTCTTGTCTTCTGCCCATTTTCCTTCCCCTCTCGTAGGCCCGCGATTCTCAGATTCTGTCGTTTCGAACGTCCCTCTAAATTCAGGCATTTTTCAGAAAGTTGTTTAAATTGCCCACAAAGTCATTTCACCTTGCTTTCCAGCTCCACAACTATGTCCGAAGCTCCATTAATCGACTCTGCTATCTCTTTCAGGTTTGATCTTGTGTATTCAACTGGGCTTTCACTGCGGTAACTGCAGTATCATTTTCCGCTTTCAACAAAGCAATTTCACTTCTCAAAGCGACCGCTACCTCTGCAACTTTTTCTTCAATTTTCTTACGGATGTCTGATATCATAGTTAGCTCTGCACGTAGCGCCTCTACGGTCACCAATACTGCATTGTTGTCCATACTGTGCACATGGCCCTCATCGTGAGCTCTGAGGCGTCAATTGGGCCTGTTTCTTCATTCGCCCCTGCCTCAGCCGTTCCTCTTCGCGGCATTTTGTAGCGCACTCCTTTCTTTCTCTTTCTGGTATGTATTGAAGAGCACCTCCACTTCGTTTGCCTCCCTAAACCTCCAATTGACTTTGTGTAAATGAAGTTTTAATATCAAATCTGCCGGAGCTACAGGAGAGTGCGTCCCACTTGCTCATGGCCCAACAGCGTCTCCCCGCCCCCCATCACCCCCTTCTTACCTGCTCTAGCCCGTGGCACATGTAGTAATCCAGAGATTACAACCTTGGAGGTCCTTCTCTTCAGCCTCTTTCCTAACTCTATATACTCACTTTTCTGCATACGTCATTGGTGCCAATATGCACCACAACCTCTGGCTGTTCATGAACCCCAGCACCTAGGAAGCCACACACCATCCTGGTGTCTCTTTTAGAGGCCACATAATCTCCTTTCTGTCCCCCTAATGAGTGATCATAATATGATTGAATTCATACTACAGTTTGAGAGGGAGATGCACAAATTACATGTATCAGTATCACAATGGAATAAAGGGAATTACAGAGGCATGAGAGATGAGCTTCAGAGCGGATGATGGGCACAGCACAGCAGGGATGCTGAGGTTTCTGGGAATAGTTCACAAGGCACAGGATAGATACGTTCCACAGAAGTTGTTTTCAAATGGCAGGGGTTGGCAACCGTGGCTGACAAGGAACGTTAAGGATGGCATAAAAGCCAAGGAAAGGGCATATATGGTAGCAAAAGTGAGTGGAAAGTTGGATGATTGGGAAGCTCTTAAAATCCAACAAAAAGCAACTAAAAAAAAGAGAGAAGGGAAAAAATGAAATATGAGGGCAAACTACCCATTAATATAAAGCAGGATACTAAAAGTTTTTTTCAGTTTTTTCAGTAAAGGGAGATGAGAGTTGATATTGGACCACTGGAAAATAATGCTGGTGAGGTAGTAATGAGGGACAAAGAAATGGCAGATGAACTTAATGGGTACTTCGCATCAATCTTCACTGTGGAAGACACTAGCAGTGTGCTAGAGGGAAAAAGTGCTAGGCAAACTGAAAATCTTAAGGTGGATAAGTCACCTAGACCAGATGGACTACATCCCAGAGTCCTGAAAGAGGTTGCTGAAGAGATAATGATGCATTGATCATGATCTTTCAAGAATCACTTGATTCTAGCATGGTCCCAGAGGACTGGAAGATTGCAAATGTCAATCCACTTTTAAGAAGGGAAGAGGGCAAAGGGAAATTATAGGCTAGTTAACCTAACCTCAGTGGTTGGGACAGTGTTGGAGTCTACTATTAAGGATGAGATTTCGGGGTACTTGGAGACTAATAAGTCAAAGTCAGTATGGTTTGTGTGAAGGGAAATCTTCCCTGACAAATCTGTTAGAATTCTTCAAGGAAGTAACATCAGGGTGACAAAGAAGAGGCAGTGGATGTCATTTACGTGGATTTTCAGAAGGCATCTGATAATGTGCCACACATGAAGCTGCTTAACAAGATAAAATCCTATGATGTTACAGGAAAGATACTGACATGGATAGAGGAATAGCTGACAAGCAGGAGGCAGTGAGTGTGAATAAAGGGGGCCTTTTCTGGTTGGCTGCCAGTGACTAATGATGTTCCTGAGGGGTCAGTATTGGGAGCGCTATTTTGTGGCAAAGTTGCGGATGATACAAAGATAGGTGGAGGGGTAGGTAGTGTTGAGGAACAATGTGATTGCAGCAGGACTTAGACAAATTGGAAGAATGGGCAAAAAGGTGACAGATGGAATTCAGTGTTGGGAAATGTATGTTGATGCATTTTGGTAAAAAGGAACAATAGTGCAGACTATTATGTAAATAGGGAGAAGGTTCAAACATCAGAGGTGCAGAGAGACTTGGGAATCCTCGTGCAAGACTCCCAGAAGGTTAATTTACAGGTCGAGTCTGTGGTAAAGGTGGCAAATGCAATGTTGCCATTTATTTCAAGGGGAATAGAATATAAAAGCAAGGATAAAATGCTGAGCCTTTATAAGTCACTAATCAGGTTGCACTTGAAGTATTGTCAACAGTTTTGGCCCCTTATCTCAGAAAGCATGTGTTGTCATTGGAGAGGGTCCAGAGGAGGTTCACAAGGATGATTCCAGGAATGAACTGGTTAACATTTGAGGCGTGTTTACCAGCTTTGGGTCTGTACTCACTGGAATTTAGAAGAATACAGGGGGGATCTCATTGAAACCTACCAAATGTTGAAATGACTAGATAGGGTGGATGTGGAGAGGATGTTTCCTATGGTGGGGGTATCCAGATATAGAGGATACAGCCTCAAAACTGAGGGAGCGACCTTTTAGAATAGAGATGAGGAATTTGTTTAGCCAGAGTGGTGAATCTGTGGAATGCTCTGTCACAGACTGCATTGGAGGCTGAGTCCATGGGCATATTTAAGGCAAACTTGATAGGTTCCTGATCTGTCAGGGCATCAAAGGATATGGCGAGAAGTTAGGTGTATGGGGTAGAATGGGATCCGGGTTCAGCCATGATGGAATGGTGGAACAGACTCCATGGGTGGAATGGCTAATTCTGCTCCCATGTCTTATGGAGTCCCCTCTCACTACCGCATTTGCCTAACTATACCCTTCCCTGTTGAGCCTCAGGGCCAGACAGCGTCTCCAGCCTGGCTGCTACTAACATGATATGGTGGGTCATCGCCCCAGCAGGATTCAAAGGGGAACCCTGTACTGACTTCTTTATTCCCTTACCTCTCCTGGTGGTAAAAAGATCTTTAATCTGTTATCCATTTCAGTTAAACTTTATGACCAGCATCAGATTTCACCACTGCCAATTAACTTCATTAACCTCTTGGGTTATCATTTCCACACAAACCAACACTGTCCTAACTCATTACTTTATTGTCATAATCCCAAATAAAAGCAGCAAGTACTGGAAACTTACAGGTCAGGCAAGAGCTTTGCTGAGAAACAATTTGTACTTCCATTCAGCAATATTTTCATAAGTCCTGCATATACATGATTTTGCTTTTATCATAAGCTTAAGGTACTGACTCACTATCCCTTTAATTTTATGCATCAAACCATTGGATTAGCTTTCTATTCTGGGGAAAATTTGCATGCTCACACAACTTTAAAGGAAACAACCTATTGCTCTGGCATTGGTTACAACTGTCAACAGTAGCACAAACCATGAGGGTCCTAGTTCAATCTAGGAAAATTAGTCAGAAGTCTAACTGGATTTATAGGAATCTTACTTCAACATTGAAATTCACACAATTCTACCATTGATATCTCTCCTGAATGCTTCTAGTCTCCACAGTCTCCAGTCAATTTTGTCATGATATGACTTCAGTTAATCAGTACCTATGCACATGTAACAGCTGTAAGTACATAGTACTGCTAGCAATACCAGTACTATGTGCTGACAATGAGAACAGATTAAATACTCTTTTCTTTAGTTACATGAGCTGAGAAGGTCAAGGAAAAAGTATCTGCTGATTTTGGGGGCTGGTGTCAGATGAGGTAGAAATATGGAAACATTCAAAAACTAATGGTAAATGTGTTAAGAACATGGTCAACGGTTTGATTAAAGCTTTTTGTCAAGTGATTGTTATATGACAGGAGGGACCTGTCATTGTTTGCTCACATGATTAAAAAGAGATTGCGAAGACCGGGACTGACAGTGGCACCATGTTCAATTTGCTGTCCCCAGGAATCCCCTTTAGCAGAAGAAATGCAAGAACACTGCTGAAGAACTGTTTGTTTCTTTGATTAAGAGATCTTCCCTTTTCAACTGTAGTCATGAATCGTGCCCAAAGTAATTGAAGACTCTTACATTTGCTGTTGCCACACTAACAAAAATGACGTACAAGTTGTGCTTACTTTAACAGAGTAAACTACTTTGTTCCTCTTCATTGCTTAATAAAGCAATTTTCTCAAACATTAATTGGACCAGAACTATATTGTAATGAACCAGTGTTTTGAAACATGTGAAACCTCAATTGATATCAGGTAGGATGTATAAGTTTTGAATTCTGATCATTTCTGGCTACACTGCAAACCAGAGTTAATAGAAAATGATCACAGAGGCATGGGCAGGGCAGGGCAGGTATGCAGAAAGTCGGGGTTTAGTACAGTAGATGCGAAGTGCTTGTGTAGGATCAGAACCAATTTGGTTGGGTTGACCCCATGTCAAGAACAAATTTTACTCAGAAGCAAACCTCCACTGGAAATTAGCGAATTGGAGGAACAATTAATCTTGAGTTTAAGACATCAAGAATTCAACAGCCCAGCTGTTGCAAATGTCATCAGGCAACAGTGACAGTCATTTCATGAAAGTTAGCTCTGTTTCAGAACTTATGTCCTTTTTGAATTTCAGATCTAAGTTTTGTAGATGGATTGAAGCACTATATATTACTACAGTGGGAATTAATTGCGAAGGTCAAGGTCTTTCCTTCAAAATTATTCTGGGGGACCAGCCCAAAACTAATTAAAAATAAATCAATATTTTACTTTTTATTTTTGTACACACAAGTTTCAAAATAAACATTATTTACATACTTTAATTACAATCATGCCTTCAGTATCTTTAGAGACTTCAACTGTAAGCAGAATCAAGTTGTAACACTTGTGCGTCTTAACCATCCTGCTCCCGGTCACTCAGCAGATGTCACCTTTCATCTTCAAATGCATGATAAAACTGTCTCATAAATAAAAGTTTATTCTGTTATAGTCTGTAGAGGCAGAGATGGGAATTTTCCCAATGCTCAGGACAATCAGCATTCTGTCGAAATATACACAAGGCCTTGGAACAAATTGTTATTTTTGCTTCATATTCATTTTGACACTGGCCAGATTAACAGAAATTACTTGTAAGGTGCAATAAATGTGCACAGCTCAGCTGGTGAACCAGATAAGGATGTTAAAATGATTTATCCACAGGTCTAAACATAGACAAGGAAGCATAATTTTCAATCGTGGAATTTCAATTTCAAATACACATAGCTGGATAATTATTCTCACATAGTTTGGCACTCTTCCAATGACACATTCTGCAATTTCTGCTGTTTCTTTTTCCCATTTTCAACTTCCTTGTTCCAATCCTTGAGGCCCTCAGGTAGAGAAGTGTCTTCATCAAGGCTACCTGTCCCTTCTACAAACTCCTCATATGTTGATTTTTCAGCAAAGGGTCTAGGCCCCAAGAGCTCAACCATGTCTGCCTTGTCAAGTACCTCCTTTTCCAACAGTCGCTGGGCAATCTGAAATGTAGCACAAATGACAGCTTGACACAAGAATTCCTCAGTAGAAAATGCTGTCATATTTCTCAAAAATACTAATGGTGAATTGATAGATTTCTAGTGCTAGATGGGACAGAAATTCAGAAAATGCTCCCCAATATGGAGGAAATTTAAAGCAGAGCTAGCAAAATACAAGATAATCACTAACAAACGCTGTGGGAAGATTGATTATGCAGAAAATGATTAGTAGCTGGAACTCATTACACTCAATAGTAGTTGAGCCAAATACCATAAATATATGTAAAGGAAAGCTAGGTAAAGACATGCTGACAGTGTTTGATGAAGTAGACTAAAACCACATCCATCACCCAAAACGTTCTTTCTCTACTCAATTTTTGTACAATTGTTACAGCAGTCCGTACCATTTCCAAAATACGCAATTTATTCCAACAGAAACTCTCAAACCCTTGATTTTTTACCAAGCTGCTCAAGGCAGAACATTCATGGGACCTGTGTTTCCCTCCAAGTAGTACACTATTCACAATTGGAAACCTATCACTGGGTCTTATTCCGGGAATTCACTGCGCAGTAACATTGTGGGGAGTACCCTCACTAGGACTGCAATAGCTCCAGATGGCTCATCATCAATTTCGCAGGAGCAATTAAGGATGGACAATAAACGTAGGCACTGCAAACAACTACTTGATGCCTAATGAAGATATTCCTCCAAACATAAGCCAATTTTGTGCTATCATTTTGCATCATCTGAGTCAAGAAATAGAAATGGAGTATATGAAAGGCATTGTAACAAAGCCTGAACCAAATATACACACTTCAGTACAGATAAAGGACCACCAATAAAATGCTGAGCTTTTCCATCTTTCATCTGGTGTTAACGTAATATGGATAATGGACTGAAAATGGGACTTAACCAGGCTTCACTGTATCTCTGTGTGCTAATAAGTATTGAGATCCAACTACCTTAATTAGGCATTAAATTCTTTATATAATATGAATTCAGCAAAATCAAATGGTTTTGGCTGTAGGCAGACTAAAGATACTACAAATGCAAATGTGATAATATTGAAGTACCTCTGCAGGTTTGAGTGTCTAAAGCTTGGGCCATCCTTATTAGTTTCAAAAGTAAAAAACAAATCCACTAGTCCATGTGCCCTCCAATCTAAGTGCCGAAGTTTTTGTGTTAGTGGATTCAACTTTAAGTGCATTTTATAGAGATCCACTAAGGAAACTCAGATGGTCATGTTCCTGGCCCAATGGGAAATTGTAGAACAACCCTTCTGATGTCCCTTTCCATTTCAGAGATCTATGCATTTGTAAAGGATCAAGATAGCAGCGCATGCAAAGGTATCTTCATAACTGTAAATAATGATATTTTTTGGAGATTGAAATTTTCTAACCTTCTCAACTTCTTCTTTCTTTTCTGTCAGAAGTTTCAGAGTCTTCTCGTATGCAGAATTGATGAGTGATCGCACTTCTTCATCTATTAGTTGGGCAGTCTCCTCACTGTATGGTTTTTCTAAAGTCATCTCACCTTGTCGTGGGAAGTCAAAGGACACTTGCCCCACCTTTTCATTCATACCAAACTGAACAATCTAGTGGGGTGGGAAAAGACCATATAAAATTAACAAGTATGTGGTACATATTAGTGTATGTCACTGGAGCTAAAGTTCAAACTATCTAATCAAGGTGTATTTTTCAACCATTCCCCACCCAGTAAGGGTATTATTCACCAATTTCCACTTCCCCAGCACCATTGTTTATTTCTAGAAGCTTCCAAGAGGCTTTAGATAGGCATGTTAAAATGCAAAGAATGGAGGGATATGGATCACATGCAGGCAGAAGGGATTAATTTACTTTGGCATCATGCTCAGCAGACATTATGAACCAAAGGGCCTCTTTCCATGCAGCATTCTTCTGTATTTTGCATTTGATTTTCTAGCCTCAGCTAGAATGTGACTGTTCCAGGTTAATAATGACTTAACCAATTCCGTAAATAATAATAAACGAATTCTACATCAACCATCCCCATGCAATGAATGGTTTTGTTTTTATAGATATCCAAATGTTGATTTTGACCACAAGTTGGAAAATGGATAAAAATTACTCAATATTGTATCTCCACCTCCAGTACTGCAATAAACAGCATCAACAGTATACAAGACTAATGAGGAAGAACAATGATTAAAAATAGAGAGGGGAAACTAGCTTTGCTATACATAGGAATGAATGTATGTTAGACTTTGACTTTAATATTATGGGAACTTTATATAGTAGGGTGTCCAAAAGAAATAAATTTATAACCCAAGAATGGACTATACCTTGTAAAGAATACCCAGTGTTTCACACAAGCTTTTCGTTATGTTATATGGAAAATATGCACACATTTCAAGGTAACAATTAGAATGCATAATAAAGCAAAATGGCAAGCAAAATAATTTTGTTGAGTGCAATGACTGTCAGTACAAGGTTAAAAGGATGGAATATTGAGTTGTGGGAAACATTTAGTATTATGCAACAGAGCAAGTGGAAGTGAAAGCTGAATACAAGGTTGCCTGGTACAGAGCTTATCAAAGTTGGATATTTGCATTAGGTTCTGTGTAAGTTCAAAACTCTGATTATTCCAGGTATTTATGGAAATCTCATGTTGACTTTCATTGAACGCCAGAGAGAAAGGATTTCATCCTCTCTTCGGTTGGGTCATTAATCTGAATCAAATTCATAAGATCACTGGCATGAAAATTTCTTTAATCTTTGCTTTATCCATCAATCTGAGATTGATCAGTATGATCATATCATTGGCCAAACACTGAATTCAAAGATGACAGGAGCCAGTTTGCAGCAGATAAGGATTGAGTCATATAATTGTTGCTGTACACAGCAGGCCATATTCAACCTAATTAATCTACTCAGATACATACATGGCATTTTATATATACTTGGTTTCCAATTTATTTAGCAACAGCATTATTGAGTAAACAAGGGCAGAATAAAATTTTCACAAAATGTGCTTGAAGCACCAACATACCTGGGCATAAGCACTTTGGGTAACCTTCTTTAAATCATCTTGTGCACCTGTAGTAATCCTGCCAAAAAAGATTTGTTCTGAAACTCGTCCTCCCAGTGTCATACACATACGATCATGAAGCTGCTCCTTGCTGTACAGGTATTGCTCCTTGGGTAAATATTGAGCATAACCAAGTCCCTTCCCACGAGGGATGATAGATACCTTTAAAAAAATCCAAAGGCTCAAAATTCATTTTGTATATTTACTGCATTGCATTTCTACAAAACTAGAATGTCTGGACTTAAACAGTCTGGCTCATACGATCACCGTCAGCACCTAAAAGGCACCACACAAATGCTCAAGAGGTTGTACTATGCACAAATTATGAACAAGGTCAGAAATTTCTCTGCACCCAAGTGCCACCTCTGGAAACAATCTGAGAGATCATCTTGGTATGTTCCTGAATGGCCATACAGAATTAGGAATCTTGCACAAGCAGTCAAAACTCCTGCAATGGACAAAGTTCTAGATGACCTCCCTATGAATTATATTTCTTAGTATGCCAAATCACTGATGGTCTTACTTAGGTTCAATGTATGTGTTTTATATTCCCTAGCATATAATCCATACCAAAGTACAAAGCTCTTGTTTAAAGGAATGCTTTACAGAGGAAATACATTAAATAAAAGTCCCAAGTAAAATGAAGTGTCAAAGACCACACCTTTGGAAATTGTTATAAACAGGCACCCGGAGATTTGATAAAACATTATAAAACAGGCTTTTATTGAAACTCTGCATTAACCTGGCTCAGAAGTAGCATTCAGAGCTTCTGGATTTACGTCCCATACTGGATACTTAAGCATATAGTCTGGTACTGCTACTTCAGCACAAGGCAATCAACACCACACCATCTGAAGAGTCATCTTTCCAATGAGACCTCACACAAAGGCACCATCTTTGCTGTTGGGCAAGTTTAAAGGATTTAAAGACCTTTAAGGTTAGCTTTATTTGTCACATGTACATCAAAACACAATGCAAAATGCTTCATTTAAGTTAATGATCAATGAAGTCTGAGTATGTACTGGAGGCAGCCCACAAGTGTTGCCATGCTTCTGGCGCCAACATAGCATGCCCACAATTTACTAAAGCTAACCTGTACGTCTTTGAAATGTGGAGGGAAACTGGAGCCCCTGGAGAGAGCTCAAGGGGAGACCATACAAACTCCTTTTCAACAGTGGTGGGAATCGAACTCTGACTGCTGTGCTATAAAGCATTATACTGGACTCCAGGCTACTTTCTCCTTGACAAAATAATCATAACTACTTTTGGAACAAAACTTTTTAAATTACCTCAATATCAGGGCCATTTACCTCTCAACGAAAGACATTCAAACATATATTAATATGCATAAAAATTAAAAATAAATGTGAGAAACACTCAGCAGGTCAGGCAACATCCATGGAAAGAGAAATACCTAACATTTCAGCTCTTGGACCTTTCATCAGTTCGGATTGTTTCTTTTTCAACTGACCTACTGACACCAGACCTACTGAATGTATCCAGCACTTTCTGTTTTTATTTCAGATTTCCAGTACCTGCAGTATTTTATCTAATAGATGTGCAAATTAGCCAGTGTGCTTCATTGTATTATAACTCCAAAATACCCAAAGAACTTTGTGCCTTTGGCTCATAAGAAGTGAAAAATAAACTGAAGTTTATTCATGCCTTTCCTCTATTTGCTCATGGTTTAAGTTTCCCAATGTCTCTCAAGGAGTACAGTAAAAATCAAACATGGAACTGTTTTACTAGAACTCTCTACAAAAGCACGAGGGCCATTAGCAGAGGGAACACGACATTACCTCTTTCAGATATTGAATTCTAACTTAGTCATAATAATAATCATGCTGTTTTCCCCAGAATATGCAAAAATATATTAACAAATTAAAGTAACACTTCTCAATAGAAAAAAAATTCCCAAATATTTAATTGTTGCCTTGAATAAGAAGACTGAACCAACACTCAGACGTCAAACACTGCAGGCTTGGTTTGGTTGGAATTTCCTTGGGGTTGTTATGATTTTGTAATGTACCAGCAGCAACAGATGACAAATTGAGTTGGGTTTTAATATTAAAACCACTATATTTATTTGCAACTACTCAAAAATATAGAAAATTAAATAAACTACTTTCTTAAACAGAAGTTAACAGTGTTATGTGTCTATAGCTCCCTTACAGTCGAACTTAGAACCCGTTCTTAACAAATCTTACTCAAGCACAGTCTTAAAGTGGCAGTTCAGAGAGTCCCAGTAATTCACGAAATAGCTGAGAGGAAAGACCTGTGGATTCACAGTGCAGCGACGAGGTGATCATGCCAAATTCCAAAAATTCCACGGCTAGCAAATGAAGAAACGATTACCGAAGATCCCAGCTGAGGAATACTGTTCCAAAGTCCACGAAGAGCAATTTCACAAAGTGACTGTCATGAAATCCACACCCATGGATCATACGAAGGGCAGACATGTCTCCACAATGCACAGTGGGCCGCTGATTAACCCAATCCTTTGGGAGGGGTAAGCATTAGACTTTACCCTTCTCGATGGTGAGCTGTTCCCGGATAGCTCGAAGTGCAGTCTTCACTCTCTCTCTCTCTCCTTCGACTCTTTCTCAGCACGGTGCCCACATTTCTTTTATACTGTCGTCATACGTCATAAGCTAACACTCACAGAAACGAAACTGTGGACATGTAACAGGGTCAATTGGCTGAAGAGTGGTCAACCTAGCCCCGGTAACTGCCTGTGTTATTCCTACGTGGTACCAATTATTTTTGCCTCCTAGGTCTAAATGTCTCCCGGACTTCGCGCCGCAATCATATGTGGAGAATGATGTACTGTATGGCAGTGGTTACAAAACTGGCAAGTGAGCAATGCAGTCTGATTCACACCAGCCTCCTATATTACAGCTTATTATAGCTATCTCTGTAGCTTCAGAAGCATGGCTCAGCACTGGATAATCTCCAGAATTTACCTTAATACACTGGCTTACCTTACCTTCAACAAAGGGTCAGCATGCTCCAGGAACCAACCAGCCACAGCATGACCTGCCTCATGATATGCCACTGTTTTCTTCTCCTCTGGCTGCAGAATCTGAGTTTTCTTTTCCAGTCCTAAGTTAAAAGAGTAGGGAGCAAGGAAGTCCAAAAATTCACTGTGCAGTATCTAGGAGTTGACACTCTGCCAGAAAAACAATAGACTAAACATGCAAATATCCTGCTGTTAATGTTCCCTACTTAACTTTAAAATTGCCTCCTTCTCGCTACCATTATGCTGGAGATACAGAGCCTTAGGTCCCACACCACCAGGTTCAAGAACAGTTATTACCTTTCAAACATCAAGCTCTTGAACTAATGTGGATAAGTTCAATTATCATCACTCTTAACTGATTCTATGACCTAGACTTGCTTTCAAGGACTCTTTACAACTCATGTTCTCAGTATTATTTTTATTTGCAAAGTTTGTCTTCTTTTGCACTTTGTTTGTTTGTCAGTCTTTGCCTGTTCATATAGCTTTTTCATAAAATTCTATTGTATTTTCTTTTTTTTACTGTAAATGCCTACAAGAAATTGAATATCAAGATAGTATATAGCAACATTCATGATTTTTGATAACAATTTACTTTGAGAACCAAAGGTTCGGTTCACAGAGATGGAGACAGAAACACCACTATCCTTTGAATATACCCAAACATTCTTCAGCTAGAGTTGAAGTTATTCTGAGTCCGTCTGAAAACTTCACGCCTCTGACCAGCCCCTCTGATACAGCCTCTCTGAGCACCATCCTCTGCTGAGCGCTTCGGCCCCGCCCCGGCCGCCGAGCAACAAGCAAAGCCGAGGACTCGGGGCTTTCTCCTCCGGAGATTCCGGACCACACAGCAGCAGCGAAGCAGGCATTTCTGAAGTTTTTCCAGATGTTCCTCCGTGCTCTCACGTCCACCTCCATCAAATCAGGATTGTGTACCGCACCCTACTTGACAAATAACAGACATCACCAGTGGAGTGGCCGCCGTGAGCTGCATCGTGCTGCCATCTTCTCCTCCCGAGAAGGCTTGAGCAAAAGCAGCAGCGTTAGGATTTACCATTCTGGTCCAGGAAGCATGCTTTACAATTACCAAGGTCACTTATGATTTTCTATCTTCATATTCATCAATTTCCTTCATTTTTTAGAAATCAGATTTAACTTTCTAGTGATGAGGGTTGTGTGTGTCAGTGCACCAGGGAGGTGATAAAGTGAGTTGGCTATTAGGTAAAGGGTCCTCTGTTAAGAGTTATTGGTTGGACTGTCAGCCTCCGATGAATTCTGTTTTATTACTTCTCCAGACTATGGGCATTTTTCCATCATTCCTTATGATATTGAGTCTATGCTAACTCACAGACCCATTATAATTCTTCATTAATTCCTTCTCCCCACAATCTATTTTCACTACAGTTCCATTAACTCCCCTAGATTCTATTACTCACATTGACACTAGGGGTAAGTTACAGAAGACAATTAACTAAACCACCCACACATCTTTGGGCTGGGGAAGGAAACTGGAGTACCTGGCAGGAAACCCATGCAGCCAAAGGGGAAAAAGGTGCAAAGTCCACAGAGGGTTCCAGAGGCCAGCATCAAACCCAGGTTACCAGATCTACAAGACAGCAGCTGTTAGATCTATCATTGTGCTGGACATTTAGGCCTGTTTTGCTTAATCAGATTTGAGCTTCCATTTCTGCTTGCCGAAAACCAACAACTTTCAAAAGCATTAATTATCGCATATTCCTTGGAATTTATTATTATGTTGACTATTTTCCTGTCCACTCTATTCTTTTGTGTAAATTCATGGCTGCAAATGTTTTAAATCCTGTTTACCAAAAGGATCTTCCTGTTCTGATAATTTCTCATTCATGCTTGTCATGTGACTTCATGCGAATGTCTTGCAGTACTTGCAGTTTTAACTTTCATGTAATTTCCAGCATCTGCAAGCTTTTGTTATTATCTAAGGAAGGTTCAGTATTCCAATCCAATAATATCAAATTAATAAAAAAATAACTTCTCAGAGTGGATTGCAACAGTTCAATATGCATCACTCCCACAACCACTAGACCCACATCCCCCATACAAATTCTAATGAAACACTTACAATGATATTACAATAAATTTTTGGTTAATGTTCCTGAAATATGGTCTGTACCTGTATGCTTTATAGTTAGAAAATACGTAAACCATTTTTATTTTCACCTTTCCACACAAAGCTTTTTCTGCTACTTAGAATCAGGTTTAATATCACTGGCACATGTCGTGAAATGTGTTGTTTTGCAGCAACAGTACATTGCAATAAATAATAACTCAATTACAATAAGTACAAATTTAATTTTTAATATAAGTAGCATAAAAAGAGATGAAAAAAAAGACAGAGTTTGTTCATGGATTCATTGGCCTTTCAGAAATCTAATGGTGAGGGGTGGGGTGGGATGGGATGGGGGGGCAGGGGGACGAAGCTGTTCCTGAAACATTGAGTGTGTTTTCATGCTCCTGTATTTCCTCACTGATGGTGGCAATGAGAAGGCGGCATATCCTGGGTCATGAGGGTCTTAATAATGGATGCCACCTTTTGAGGCATTACCTTTTGAATGTTCTCGATGCTAGGGAGTCTAGTGCCCATGATGGAGGTGGACGAGTTTATAACTTCCTGCAGCATTTTCCATTCCTGTACAGTGGCCTCTCCATACCAGATCCTGATGCAATCAGTTAGATTGCTCTCCGCAGTACATCTTAGAAATTTATTAGTGTCTTTGAAGGCATACCAATTCTTCACAAATTCCTAATTAAGTATAGCCTTTGTTGCGTTTTTCTTTGTAATTGCATCAATATATTAAGCCCAGGATAACTCTCAGAAATGCTGATGCTCAGGTACTTGAAACTGCTCATGCTTTCCACTTCTGATCCCTCGATGAGAACTAGTATGTGTTCCCTCAACTTCCTGAAGTCCACAATCAATTCTTTGGTCTTACTGACATTGAGTGCAAGATTGTTGCCGCAATACCCACCCAACCAGCAGATCTATCTTGCTTTTGTACACCTCTTCGGCACCATCTGAAGTTCTGTTGACAATAGATGTGTTGTCGGCAATTTTAAAGACAGCATTTGAGGTGTTCCTAGCCCCACATTTGTGGTGTAGAGCAGAGCAGTGAACTAAGCACACATCCTTGAGGTGCACCACTGTTGACCATCAGCAAAGAAGAGATGTTAATTCCAATCCACACAGACTGTGGTCTCCCAGTGAGAAAGTCATGGATCCAGTTGCTATGGGAGGTACAGAGGCCCAGATTTTGGAGCATGTTGATTAGAACTGAGAGTATGATTGTGTTGAACACTGAGCTGTAGTCAATAAACAGCAACCTGATGTAGATAATACTATTGTGCAGGTGATGGAAGGCCATGTGAACAGCCAGTGAGATTGCATCCGGTATAGACCTATTGTGACATAGGTAAATTGCAGTGGGTCCAGGTATTTGCTTAGGCAGGGGTTGATTCTAGCTATGACTAACCTCTCAAAGCACTTCATCACAGTAGATGAGAGGGCTACTGGGTGATAGCCTTTGAGGCAGCTCATCTGTTCTTCTTGGACACTGGTATGATTATCAACCTTTAGGAGCAGGTGGGAACTTCCAACTGCAGCAGTGTGAGATTGAATGCATAAATAACTTGCATGCCTGTGGAAGTACCACTCTACAGCTACCTACCAGCAAGTGCCAGAATGTACAGGGACTAAACTTCTAGGGCTTAAGCAAGAGTTAGCAATAGGGATGTGGGGAATCCTATCAAAAAGTTACAATGGATAGAATAAGAATGTATTGATTTTACACACTATCACTTCCAATTGTTCATCAAAAATATTACTTGCTTAGGATTGGCTATATTACCACCTTCTTCTTATTCCACAATGCCTGCAACAAAAGTCAAATGAGCAATGGCCAGCAGCCTTACTGCTTGAAATGGGATTAATTAAAATATCTCAGCAAAATGCATTGCATTTCCTTAATGTAATTAACTAGTGTGAATGAAATTTCACTGCAAGTGTACATCCTTCCAACTAATTGTACAATTCAGTGAAATGTTTTAATTCCAGTCACTGAAACCTCAACTCTTGCCAGCATATCACTTCTTTTTTTAAACATTTATATACCTTACCTCCTATTACCCGCTCAATGGCCTGTTCAAAATGCTTCTGTACAATGGCCTCAGATAGATGTCTGGCAGCAATTAAAGCAGCTTCATTGCATACATTAGCAATATCTGCTCCTAAGAAAATGAGAAAAAAAATGAGATGATTCACTTCCAACTTGACATTCCCAGAGCATGAGTCATCACTGGAAGAAAACAATGTTTCATTGCTATGTAAGTCAAAAATTCAAAGCATAAATGTTGCTAGTTACAGATACAGAAAAATCATTCTCTCTCTGAAGGAGGGAAAGGGAGAGAGACAAGAACAAAGGAGCACACAGCTAAAATATTCAAAATAAAAACTAACTTTATTGTATCACAGAGAGTACAAGGATGTAACAATTAACATTTTGAGCTGCACTATTCCAATCAGTCTGGGCACAAGTTAGGAAAGATGCAAGAAAATGTTGAGGTTTAGCAAAAATGAATCTAGAAATAAGGGACTATTTATGTGGACAGACTGGAGAAGCTGGTGTTTTGCCCGTTGGATCAGAAGGAGTTGAAGATGGAAGATAAGAAGATTAGCTTTATGTTTTTGAGATTGAGACTCAAGATTGTTTAATGTTAATTCCAGTACACAATTATAGAGGAGAACAAAATAATTGCTACCCCAGATCAGATGCAGCCTATAAAAACACACTAAGGTCAGGAAAACACAATATTAAAAAAAATATAAATACATAAGACAGCTTATATACATAGATTATACATACATAAAGTGACGATTGGTACAGGAGTGTCTGAACATAAGGTGACTGACAGGAAATAATGTGGTGGTGGTGGGGGATGGGGTGGAGGCATTGATCAGTCTTACTGCTTGGGGAAAGTAACTGTTTTTGAGGCTGGTGGTTCTGGCATGGATAGTACATAGCATCCTCCCTGAAGGGATTGGGACAAATAGTCCATGAGAAAGGTGGATGGGCGGGATCCTCCATGAGATTGGCGGCCTTTTTTCTGGCACCTTTCTGTATGTATGTCCTTGATGGCAGTCAGTGATACACTGGTCAGTTTTGAACACCCATTGTAAAGCATTCCTGTCTGCTGCAGTGCAGCTTCTGTATCGTGCAGTGATGCAGCATGTTAGGATGTTCTCTATTGCACATCAGCATTATATGCATTGTTCAGCTCTTTTCAGTCTCCTCAGAAAGTAGATATTCAGTGAATTTTCCTTATTGTTACAGGATGTGTTCTGGGCCCATGAGAAGTAGCGCAAGATGTGCACCCCCAGGAGTCAAAGACGATCTCCTCTGTCTTGCTGACATTGAGTAAGTGGTACACTGAAATATAGTGAAATGTGTCATTTGTGCCAGATCAGTGAGAATTATGCTGGGCAGTCCGCAAGTGTCACTATGCTTCTGGCACCAACGTAGCATTCCCACAACTCACTAAACCTAACCCTACACCTTTGGAATGTGAGAGGAAACTGGAGCACCCAGAGGAAACCCACAGCCACAGGGAGAACATACAAACTCCTTACAGGCAGTGATCGATGATTGCCGGCACTGTAATAGCATTGCCTTCTGCTATGTTACTGTGCCGAACCGAAAGTGTCTAACACCACAAAGGGCAGTCTCAAAGAGGAAATTCCATAAGTAGAGCAGTCAAGAAACAAGATATAAGGGGCACAAAGTGCAATTTGCAAAAGAATCTTAAAAAAAGTAGTACAGTAACTTGGGGTCTGGATATTGGTGAAGATAAATTTAATTGTAGTGCTCTAAAGGAAGTTGGATAAGTTCCCAAGAGAAAAGAATTCAAGGGATAGGTTGGGAGTATGGGGTTCTGAAGAGGGCAAGCAGTGGAATCATTTGGATTGATCTTACCTAAAGCTGGAAAGGACTTAACTGAACAATCTTACTCCACATTGTAATCATTTGGTGATAATTTACTTAGATGGGCCATCAAAATCTGGACTTCACTTCTCCAAAAAGTTACCACAGAATAGAATGGGTTATGGGTTAGAAAGAGACCAGTTATCAAATTTATGCTCCCATTTCCTCTTTCAGCCCCCTCTTTGCTCTAGATTACCCAGCCTGCCTTTGGATTAATAACCACAATATGAATAGTTGAACTGGTTAAGCTTATATCAATGGTGATAAACTGCCAGCACCTTTTATCCTGTCCAGGTTCAGCAACCTGTTGGCAAAGTGTTTTGGTATTGACTGTTTTGGTATAGACTGGCAGAAAGTCTATGCATCCATTATTGGAGAAGGTCAGCAGCTTGAACTTGAGGTTTAAGATGTTAAGTGCCTCTCACCAGTACAGTCACTGAGACTCATTACATGTAACCATTTATCACAATCACTGAATCAGTTCACAACCAATAATCTTCTGAAATGGAGAACAGATGATTGAAAAAGTAGCTGACAAAAGGTGGTTCTGTGATCATTACCTATTCTATTTGCTTAGGGCTAGGAAAAGTGGCTTCTAAGACCCTTGTGCAAGTATCATGCCAGAAACTAGACAGAAGTTTTCCCTAATCTCCTCAATCCAGAATCCTTACATCAGTTTTACTAGTTACTACACTTCTGAAGCAATAATTGGCTGCAAACTATTTGCTGGCAGCCTTATAAATGTAAGCTTGCCAGTGACATTACCATCAACTGTGATGAAAGTGCTTTGAGAGGCTGGTCATGGTTAGAATCAACTCCTGCCTCCCCAGCATTGAGGACACCTTCAAAAGGTGCTGCTTCAAAAAGGCGCTGCTTCAAAAAGGCAGCATCCATCATTAATAACCCCCATTGCCCAAGATATGCCCTCTTCGCATTGCTACCATCAAGGCGATGATACAGGAACCTGAAGACACACACACTCAATGTTTCAAGAACAGCTTCTTCCCCCCTCATCAGATTTCTGAATGGACGATGAACCCATGAACACTAGCTCACCATATTTTGCTGTTTTTTGCAATACTTTATTTTTTTAAAGCATATACTTAATGTAATTTAGTTATTTTTACTATGCATTGCAATGTACTGCTACCACAAAACACCAAATTTCACATATGCCAGATATTAAACTTGATTCTCATTAGCCATTTGTATTGTTAAAAGCATCAGACTAGTTCTCATCGAGGTTTGAAACAGAAATCCATAGAGTAATGTATACAGTAAATCATTCTTGTAGCACCTGACATGACATCCAATCAGTACCTGATACTTTTACTCTTAAACTGATTGCTAGTAGACTACCACAAATTACCCTGAGCTCCCACTGCTTTAGAGTTATGTTACCTTTCCTGAGAAACTGTCAAATACTTTGGGAATGTAAGACTCTATGCGGAATGCAGGTGATCAGTTCTTTCAGATGTCAGAGCAAACAACTCTTAAAAAACTAATATCCATTCTATGAATGTACACAAAAGTGAGTGATTGGGCCAGTGAAGGAATGGAGTTTTGAGGCTTTGGCTCAAGAGGTTTTGGCAGTTGGATTGTGCAATCAAGTCAATCAAGATTTGAATAGCTCAAGACTCAGCAGAAAGCAGTTGATTGGGCAATCGAAAATTGAAAAGCTCAAACAAATGAAAAGAGGGGTAGCTCAAGCAGAGCGACCAGTGAGTGAGTGGGCCAGTGAAGGAGTGGAGCTTTGAGGCTTTGACTCGAGAGGTTTTGGTGAGCAAAGGCTGAGGACGAGCTTGCTCCAGGTGAGGTAAGGCTGGGTAAGTTTCTTTAATTAATTTAATTAACTTGGGAGTTGGTAATGGAGGCAGTAGAAAGGGCAGTCCAGTGCTCCAATTATAAGATGTGGGAAGTCAGGGACTACACCTGCAAAAAGTGCATCCAGCTGCAGCTCCTGTTATGGTTGACTGTCAGAAGAGAGAAAGGGAATAGACAGAACGAGCAGAGCACCTCTATGGCCGTTCCTATCAACAATAAGTATACTGTTTTGGATACTGTTGGTGGGGACGACCTACCAGGGACAAGTTGTCGTGGTCGTGTTTCTGGCACCGAGACTGGACCCTCAGCTCAGAAAGGAAGGAGGGAAAAGAGGAGAGCAGTAGGGATAGGGGATTCGATAGTTAGGGGGACAGATAAGAGGTTCTGTGGGAGAGATCCAGAATCCTGGATGGTCTGCTGCCTCCCTGGTGCCAGAGTCTGCGATATCTCGGACTAAATTCTCAGTAATCTCAGGAGAGAGGGTGAGCAGCCAGATGTTGTGCTCCATGTCGGGACCAATGACATAGATAGGAGTAGGGATGAGGTCCTGAAGAAGGAATATAGGGAGTTAGGAAAGAAGTTAAAAAGCAGGACCTCAAGGGTGGTAATCTCAGGATTGCTGCCTGTGCCACGAGGCAGAGAGGGTAGGAACAGGAAAGTATGGCAGATGAATGCGTGGCTGAAGAGTTGGTGCAGGGGGCAGGGGTTCAGATTTCTGGATCATTGGGATCTCTTATGGGGAAGGTCTGACCTGTACAAAAAGGATGGGCTGCACCTGAACTGGAAAGGGACCAATATCCTGGCAGGCAGGTTTGCTAGAGCTGTTGGGGAGGGTTTAAACTAGCTTGGCGGGGGGGGTGGGAATCAGAATGTGAGTGCAGAGATTAGAGTGGAAGGACAGGGGCATGATGCTATGTGTTCTGAGTTGATGAGGAAGGACAGGCAGGGGACAAAACATAAATGTAGCCAGTTAGAGGGGTGTCTATTTCAATGCTAGGAGTATTAGGAGTAAAGGGGATGAACTTAGAGCATGGATCAGTACATGGAACTATGATGTTGTGGCCGTTATTGAAACTTGGCTGGAGGAGGGGCAGGATTGGCTGATGCAGGTACCGGGGTTTAGGAGTGTTAAAAGGAATAGGATGGGAGGTAGAAAAGGGTGGGGGGAGTAGCATTACTGGTCGGGGATAGTATCACGGCTATAGAAAGGGAGGACACTTCAGAGGGAGTGTCCACTGAGTCGGTGTGGGTGGAAGTCAGAAATAGGAAGGGATCAATCACTGTGCTGGGAGTAGTCTATAGGCCCCCAAATAGCCCTTGGGACACCGAGGAGCAGATAAGCAGGCAGATTTTAGAATGGTGCAGGAAATACAGGGTTGTAATTATGGGTGATTTTAACTTCCCTCATATTGACTGGCACCTCCTGACTGCAAGGGGAATAGATGGGGCTGAATTTGTCAGGTATGCTCAAGAAGGATTCCTGACACAGTACGTGGACTGGCCGACGAGAGGAGAGGCCATACTGGATCTAGTTCTGGGTAATGAACCTGGTCAGGTGGCAGACCTCTTGGGGGAGCAATTTGGTGAGAGTGACCACAACTCCCTTAGCTTCAGCATAGCTATGGAAAAGGATAAAAACAGACAAAATGGGAGAGTGCTAAACTGGGGAAAGGCTAACTATGAAGGGATGAGGCAGGAGGTAGGAAAAGGGAACCGTGGCTGACGAAACACGTGAGGCAACTCGTCAAGAGGAAGAAGGAAGCATATGTAAGAGGCAGGAAGCAGGAGGGGCTCATGAGAAATATAGGGTAGCCAGGAAGGAGCTTAAGAAAGGACTTAGGAGAGCTCAAAGGGGGCATGAGAAGGCCTTGGCATGTATGATTAAGGAGAACTCCAAGGCATTCTATGTGGATGTGAAGAACAGAAGGATGACAAGAATGAAGGTGGGGCCGCTAAAGGATACAGAAGGCAATATATGCCTGGAGGCGGAGGAGGTTGGGGAGGTCCTAAATGAATACTTTGCTTCAGTATTCACAAGTGAAAAGGACCTTGATCAGGGTGAGGTTGAAATAGAACAGGCCTGTGTGTTGGACAATGTGGAGATTAAGGAAGAAGTGTTGGATCTTCTTAAAAACATCAAGATTGATAAGTCCCCAGGGCCAGATGTGATATACCCCAGGTTGCTGTGGGAAGTGAGAGAAGAGATCATTGGAGCAGTAGCTATGATCTTTGAATCCTCTTTGGCTACAGGGGAGATGCCGGAGGTTTGGAAAATGGCAAATGTAGTTCCTTTGTTTAAAAAAGGTAATAGGGAGAATCCTGGGAACTATAGACTGCTGAGTCTTACGTTGGTGGTCTGCAAACTATTGGAAAGGATTCTTAGGGATAGGATCTACGAGCATTTGGAGAAGTACAGTCTACTCAAGGATAGTCAACATGGCTTTGTGAAGGGAAGGTTGTGCCTCACGAGCCTAATTGAGTCTTTTGAAGAGGTAACAAAAGAAATTGATGAGGGTAGGGTGGTAGATGTGGTCTACATGGATTTTAGCAAGGCATTTGACAAAGTCCCCCACGAGAGACTCATCCAGAAAGTCATGAAGCATGGGATCAGTGAAACCTTGGCCGTTTGGATAAAAAAATTGGCTTACAGGAAGAAAGCAGAGGGTAGTAGTGGAAGGAAAGTATTCTGCCTGGAGGTCAGTGACTAGTGGAGTGCTGCAAGGATCTGTCTTGGGACCCCTGTTCTTTGTGATTTTTATAAATGACCTGGATGAAGAGGCGGAAGGATGGATAAGTAAATTTGCGGATGACATGAAGATTGGAGGAGTTGTGGATGGAGCTGTAGGTTGTCGAAGGTTACAAGAGGATATAGACAGGATGCAGAGTTGGGCAGAAAGGTGGCAGATGGAGTTCAATCTGGATAAGTGTGAGGTGATGCATTTTGGAAGGACAAACCAGAAGGCTGAGTACAGGGTTAATGGTCGGTTACTTAAGAGTGTGGTTCAAATCCATACATCCCTCAAGGTCGCTGCACAGGTTGATAGGATAGTTAAGAAGGCCTGTGGGATGCTAGGCTTCATTAATAGGGGGATTGAGTTCAAGAGTAGAGGGGTCATGACTCTACAAATCTCTGGTGAGACCACACTTAAGAGTATTGTGTTCAGTTCTGGTCACCTCATTATAGGAAGGATGTGAAAGATATGGAGAGGGTGCAGTGGAGATTTACCAGAATGTTGCCTGGATTGGAAAACAAGTCTTATGAGGCAAGGTTCGCAGAGCTGGAACTTTCCTCTTTGGAGCGTAGAAGGATGAGAGGGGACTTGATAGGGGTCTACAAGATTGAGAGGCATAGATAGGGTGGATAGCCAGTACCTGTTTCCCAGGGCATGAATAGCAAACACCAGAGGGCATATGTACAAAGTTAAGGGAGGGAAGTTTAGGGGAGACATCCGGGGTAAGTTTGTTTTTTTTTTTTTTTTTACACAGAGGGTCGTGGGTGCCTGGAATGACTTGCCAGGGATGGTAGTGGAGGCTAAAACATTAGGGGTATTTAACAGCCTCTTGGATAGGCACATGGATGAAAGAAAAATAGAGGGTTACGGGGTAGTGTGGGTTTAGTACTTTTTTTTTAAGGAATATATGGGTCGGCACAACATCGAGGGCCGAAGGGCCTGTACTGTGCTGTAGTATTCTGGTGTCTAAAAATGAGAAATTGATTAAAGAAATGAGAAAATAAAATATAAAGCCACAAATTATAACCCACAGAAGGAAATCATTTGTACAAGTTGTATTAAATACCTTTCAAATCACAATATTTATGGATACCTGTAAAGCCTGGAGTCAAAGCTGCTAGCTTCCTTGCCAAATTTTCTGCATCGATAGATGATTCTAATTTTAAGGGACTGAGATGAACTTTAAATATCGAAGCTCTTCCTTTTATATCAGGCGGACCTTAATAAAGGAGAAAAATTTAAATTTAAATTAATTTCAGGGAATGGAATAAAGGACATGATGCACAATTTATATTCACAAACTGTTGCAAAGGGCACTAAAAACATACGTTTGCTGATTATGTCCTGCACTCTCCAAGATCTGCATTGTTCTATAAATTGCACATTTAGACGGAGACGTAATGTAATTTTTTTTTATTCCTCATGTATGCGTAGGACGTAATAAATAAATTCTAATGCTGGCATAAAAATTTCTGCTGAAATATGGTTTCTCTTTAAATGTACAAGCACTGCTACATGATCTGTCTTCCACTTTTCACTACTGTAGAGCAAGCAGCTCAGTTATTGCACATTTATTCCTTTTACAAAAAGATGGTGTGTAAAACTCATTTCGTTATTCTAATTCTACAGAATGAATTCAGAATTGAACGAGATATACGTGATACATACATCCAGAAACTGGAGTTCACAAGGATACTGGGTTTAGCTTGCACGAGATCCAGAGTTCATTTTTGGATTAATACATTTCCTTTAAATCCATTTTACTTCTTTCCTCACAGAAACCTTTTCCACTCTTGCTTTGCACAGATCTGTGGGCATTCAACATCCTACCAGAATTCTATGTGACTATTATTCTTGTACAAGTTTATATGTGAAAGGTACCATTGGCAATATTGACATTGGCATATCAACCAACTGTTCTCACCAAAGTTCTAATTCAGCAAACCTCTTGGTATAGATTATAAAATGATGTTGCTACATGAACATTAGTTCTGTCTCCACCCCTATCCCAATATTCCTTGCCATTAAAGTCAACAATAACCTCAGCCACAGCTCCAAATGAAATCAACTAACCCAGTGCAGATTGGAAACGGAACCCTGGATTTTAGTACTTACTGTATAGTAAAATTGACATGAAGGAGGAATTTTATTTTTATTCAATTTATTTTCACTGCTGAGGTGTGTTGGAGATCTTAATGCACTTAATTAAACACTGATTTAAGAAATAACTTGGAGGGCTGGGGCCTAGAGGAAAGTGGGCGGAAAGCAGGAAATTGGAACCAGTTGAGTGGGTACTGTGGTGGGTATGGACTCACTAGACTGAAATGTCTGTAACTAACTGTATTGTATTGCTATAGATCTCCAACTCTAAAATTTCAATGTCTATTACTTTCCATAACAAATAGTCACAGAATGCTTCATAGCACATTACCTATCAGTTGGTCCAAAATAAATAACCAGACAATGTAATCAGGCATACCAATGAATATTTGCCTGTCAAATCGACCTGGTCTCATCAGTGCAGGATCCAGGATATCTGGGCGGTTTGTGCCTGCCAAAACCACCACATTGGTTGCAGTGTTGAATCCTGTTTAAAAAAAAACAGTTCTGAACAAGGGCAAGTTAAACACAGTCTGTAAGTCTCAAGGTCACTAGGACTCTTTCGGACTCAATCACAAAATACAGTTGAACCCAATAGAAAAGGCAGGAAGACCTTTAAGCACAGTTAAATTCAAAAGTTCAGCTATATTCAAGCTTCACATTCATATCTGACAACTGTGTTTAAACGCCTAAGTAGAAAACCGTTACAGATTAAGATATAAGACCCTAAGATACAGGAGCAGAATTAGGCCATTTCATCATGGGTGATCCAATTTTGCTTTCAGCCCCCAACTCCTGCCTTCTCCCAATATCCCTTCATGCCCTGACCAATCAAGAATCTACCAGCCTCTGCCTTAAATATATATAGACTTGGCCTCCACAGCTGCCTGTGCCAAAGAATTCCACAGATCCACCACTCTTTGGCTAAAGGAATTCCTCCTCATTTCCATTTTAAAAGGATGCCCTTCTATTCTGAGGCAGTATCCTCTGGTCTTAAGATTCTCCCGTCATAGGACATATCCTCTCCACATCCACTCAATTGCATGGTCTGAACATAGTGCTAAAATTACAAGGTTTAAAAAAAAATGCAGGTTTTCTTAAAACGGTATTAAACTATTTGCATACACTTAGTGGCCACTTTAAGTATACCTGCTCATAATTGCAAATATCTAATCAGCACTAGTGGCAGCAACACAATGCATAAAAGCATGCAGACATGGTCTGGAGGTCTGTTGTTGTTCAGACCAAACACAAGAATGGGGAAGAAATATGGATCTAAGTGACTTTGACCATGGAGTAATTGTTGATGCCAGATGGGATGGTTTGAGCATCTCAGAAACTGATGATCTGCTGGGATTTTCACACATTGCAGTCTTTAGAGCTTACAGTGAATAGTATGGAAAAGAAAAACATCCAGTGAGCAGCAGTTCTGTGGGTGAAAATGACTTGTTAATGAGAGGTCAGAGGAGAACTAGCAGAATGGTTCAAGCTAACAGGAAGGCAACACGTGTTACAACAGTGGTGAAATGCTTTGATCTGAATGCACAACACATTGATCCTTGAAGTGGATAGCAGCAGGAGACCAAGAACTGGAGGTACCTGAAAGTGGCCACTGAGTGCAAGGTCACAGTGTTTGGCATTCACTGAACACTGCCTGCACCCCAGTTCCACTCAGTTCCCCCAAAATCACAGCTTATTCAAAATTTGTCATTACTTGAGTGATTGAACTGAGGGTGTTCACATCCATACTGACAAGAATGAGCATTTAAGGCGATCATAATATGTCTAGAGTCAGCATCTTAGAGAAGCACAGCACAGAAACAGGCCCTTTGGCACATCTACACCATGCCAAAACCATTTACACTGCCTACTCCATCGACCTGAATCAGGTCTATAGCCCTCATACCCCTACTATCTATGTACCTATCCAAACTTCCCTTAAAAGCTGAAATCAAGCTCACATGCAACACTTGTGCTGGAAGCTCATTCCATACTCTCATGACCATCTGAGTGAAGAAGCTTCCCTTCATGTTCCCCTTAAATTTCACCTTTCACTCTTAGCCCACGACCTCTGGTTGTAGTCTCACTCAATCTCAGTGGAAAAAGCCTGCTTGCATTTACCCTATCTATACCCCTCATAATTTTGCACACCTCTGTCAAATCTCCTCTCACTCTTTTACGTTCTAAAGAATACAGTCCAAACTTATTCAATCTTCTTAACTTAGGTCCTCCAGACCCAGCAACATACTTGTGTAATGCCCTGCTAAGAGTTTTACTACTATGCTGTAGGTATTTTATTTTAGCAGTTCTACAAGAGCAGTCTGTTCTGGTTTCCGGTTGTTTGGGTTTGAGCTGAGATAAGAGGCTTGTTGTTCAACTTAAGAATGTGGTATCAGCCAATCAGGATGGTAGAAGTGGGAGTAGATTCTAGAGAATGCTGGGTGGAGAAATCTTTGCTGGCAGGAGCTGGGAGAAGACAGGCGGGAAGATGGTGGAGGACGCCATCCCTATTGCACAAGGTGCTTTGTGCAGATGAATGACCTCGAGGAGGAAGGACCAATAACCCTATGGGAGAGCCCGGTTTACGATGGATTTCGAGCGATATTTAGAAGGTGGTGTGTGCTTTCACACAGACCGAGGGTCCAGTGCGCGATTTACAGACAAGGTCAAGGTTTGAGCTCCACCGTGAACATGTGATTGTTTAAGTATAATTGGCCCTTTTTATTTTTTTCTTTCTTTTCTTTAATAACTACTTGCTTAAGTTAACATTCTTAAATATACTTCTGATTAACCATCCACAGTGTACGATTTGCTATTTCTTGCTGACTGGCAATTGCCGGGGCAGTAAATCACACAGCAGTCACACAAACTGGGGTTTGGGTGCACGAAACATCTCAACCTCACAGATTTGGCAAGATCAAAGTTATGAACACCCTAAACGTACGAAGCCTGGGAAAGGTGGGTTTCTCGCCGTGGAATCTAGTGGCTGTTAGCAAAGGGCTAACAATCTGCATTTCCAGAGACGTGCAGTAAAAAGGGTGTTTCACTTATAAATTTTCTCTGCACTCTTTCAACCTTGTTTACATCTTTCCTATAAGTAGGAAACCAAAAGTGCACACAATACTCCAAATTAGCCCTGACCAACGTCTTATACAACTTGAACATAACATGCTATCTTCTGTACTCAATACATTGACTTATGAAGGCCAATGTGCCAAAAGCTTTCTTTACTACTCTATCTACCTGTGATGTCACTTACAATGAATTATGGACTTATATTCCCCAATCCTTTTGTTCTACCACATTCTTCAGGGCTGTACTGTTCACTGTGTAATACCTACCCTGGTTGGATCTACCAAAGTGCGAAACATCACACTTGTCTGCATTAAGTTCCATCTGCCATTTTTCAGCCCATTTTTCTAGCTGATGCAAATCCCTCTGTATGCCATGATAGCCTTCTTCACTGTCCACTTGGTGTCATCCTCAAATTTGCTGATCCAATCAATCACATTATCATCCAGATCATTGATATAGATGACAAACAACAAAGGATCCAGCACAAATCACTGCAGCACACAACTAATCACAGGCCTCCTGACAGAAAGACAACCCTCTATTACCACTTTGGCTTCTCCCACAAAGCCAAATGTCTAATCCAATTTACTATCTCATCCTGAACGCCAAGTGACTGAACTTTCTTGATCAACCTGCCATGCAGGACCTTGTCAAATACCTTACAACAGTCCATGTAGATAATATCCAGTGCCTTGCCTTCATCTACTTTCTTGGTAACTACCTTGAAAAACTCTAAAAGATTGGTTAGACATGACCTACCATGCATGAAGCCATGCTGACTATCCTTAATCAGTCCATGTCTATCCAAATATCTATATATCCGGTCGCTTAGAATACCATCCAATAACTTTCCCCACAACTGATATCAGACTCACTAGCCCATAATTTCCTGCTTTTATTTAGAGCCTTTTTAAACAGCAGAACAACATCGGCTATCCTCCAATCACCTGGTACCTCTCCTGCCACTAAGAATGTTTTAAATATCTCTGCTAGGGCCCCAGCAATTTCTGCACACCTCCTGTAGGATCTGAGGGAACACCTGTCATGCCCCGGGAATTTATCCACCCTGATTTGCCTCAGGGTAGCAAATACCTCCTTCTCTGTAATCTGTACAGGGTCCATGAAGTTGATGTTGCTTTGCCTCATTTCTACAGACTCTTTATCCATCTCTCGAGTAAACACAAATGCAAAGAATGCATTTAAGACCTCTCCCATCACTTTTGGCTCCACACAAGAATTACCATTCTGGTCTTCCACAGGACTAATTTTATCCCTTGCAATCCTTTTGCTCTTAACGTATCCGCCTAATCCCTTTAGATTCTCCTTCACCTTGTCTGATAGACCAACTTCATGCCTTCTTTTAGCCTTGATTTCTTTCTTAAGTGTTCTCTTGCATTTCTTCAACTCCATAAGCACCTTATTTGTTTGTACTTGCCTATACCTACTATGCACCTCCTTTTTTTCTCTTAACCAGGGGCTCAATATCTTTTGAAAACCAAGGTTCCCTATACTTGTTACCTTTACCTGTTATTCTGACAGACACATACAAGCTTTGTATTCTCAAAATTTCATTTTTGAAGGCCTCCCACTTTCCAAGTACACCTTTGCCAGAAAATAGCCTGTCCCAGTCCACACTTGCCAGACCATTTCTGATACTGTCAAAATTGGCTGTTTAGCAATTTAGAACCTCAACCCTCAGACCAAACCTATCTTTTTGCACATTTACTTTGAAACTAATGGCATTATGGTCACTGGATTCAAAGTGTTCTGTCACGTGTCGTGTCTCACTCCCTAACTGCAGATCCAGTATTGCACATTCTCCCATTGTGATTTTTATGTACTGATGAAGGAAACTTTCCTAAAAACATTTGACAAGCTCAATTCCATCTAGTCCTTTTACAGTATGGAATTCCCAGCCAATATGTGGAAAGTTAAAATCATCTATGATAACAACCTTATATATCATTTAACATGATCATGGCTGATCTGACACAAACAAACAACTGCAAGGAAAAATGCAAGAATGAAAGTTGGGGCAGGTGCATAAAGAAAAATGAGGAATTTATTTAAGTTTATTGTCATCCTTCTGTACATATAAACAATCAAATGGAAAAAAGTTTTGCTGGACCACAGTGCACCTACAAAATATATCAAAAACAGCACAAAACAAAACACCACCATAAATAAGTTAACACAATTCAAATGCATGTAGTGCACAGCACAGGTAAACATTAAACAGCTCGCTCTCCTAGTGATGAGACCCTGTGGTTGCAGAGTATTAGTTTCTCAGTCTGAGGGAAGAAGCTGTTACCAAGTCTGGCAATCCTAGCTGATGCACGTGTGACTCCCTCTTGATGGTAGTGGGTCAAAGAGATTGTAGGGTGAATGGTAGGGAGTTTTAACAATACTTTGGACCCTTTGTCTGCAATGCTCCTGGTAAGGGTCACAAATAGGGGAGGAGGAGCGATGATCTTCTCAGTGGTTTTAACCACCCTCTTTTGGGTCTAGCCATCCGATGCCTTGCAGTTTCCATACCACACAATGATGCAGCCAGACATGACACTATTAATGCTGCCCCTGTAGAAAATTGTTAAAATGGGGGCGGGGAGTCTTGAACACCTCAGTCTCCTCAGAAAGTGTAGATATTGCTGTGCCTTCTTGACTAATGAGATGTTGTGGTTCCAGGTTAGGTTGTCCATTATGTGCATACCAAGGAACATTGGAATGGAGAGTGGTCGACCTGCGCCTTCCTCAAGTCAACAATCATCTCGTCTTGTCCATGTTAAGACTTGGGTTGTGGTTCTCACACCATCTGACAAGCCTCTCTACCCCCTCTCAGTATGGCGACCCATTATTGTTGTTGATGAGACACAGCATAGTTCTATCATCAACAAATTTGATGATGTGGTTTGAGGTGGATCTAGCAGTGCAGTCATGAGACAGTGGCATGAACACTAGTGGGTTGAGCACACTGCCCTGGGGGGCACCAGTACTCAGTGTGATGGAGTTTGAGATGTTGCTGCCAACTCGGACTGACTGGAGTCTTTCTCTTAAGAAGTCCAAAATTCAGCTACGGAGGGGGTTGTCTAGTCCCAAGAAGGACAGTTTACCCACCATCCCTCTGAGGGATGATCTGTTAAACACCAAGCTGAAGTCGACGAACAATATCCTGACATCCAGTTAGTTGGAGTATTAGATTTTCTAAGCAAGAACCTCACACTTTGAACACAATAGTATAGGTGGGGAAAACAGAAATGGTGGAGATTTTTTTCCAACTTATTCAGTAATTCTGTCATTAAACTGGTTGAGGGCAGAGAACATCCAAAAAGTTTGAAAAAGCCATAAAATCTCTCCTGCATTTAGTGCATCAATAATCAAGCTTAAACATTTGTGCCTTGCTTTCTTTAAAAAGTACATACATCAATTAAAAATGTGATGCATTTTTAAAAAAAAGGTGGCAGGGTGGCACAGCTAGAGATGCTGCCTTACAGTGTCAGAAACTTCAGTTTAACCCAGGCCTCAGGCTGTAGGCAGTTTGAATGGCTCAATGTGACTGAGTGGGTTTTCTCTGAATACTCGGGTTGTGTTCCACATTCTACAGACATGTAGATTGTTATTCTAATGAATGCTCCTACTGTAAGGGTGAGTGCAGAGTTGATTAGAATGTGAGGAAAATAATGGAATTAATATAGGGAAAGCATAAATGGGTAGCAGACGCAGTGAACTGAAGGGCCTTCTGCTGTGCTGTATCTCTGTCTCTCTCTCTCTGCTTCCATGACCAATTAATTACAGCAGCTAACAAAATTTAGAATTCCAGAATTTGTTTCTAAACCTTGGGCAATGATTAATTGCACAAGTTATGTGCACTTCTTTAACTGTGACGAAATAGGAAACCACAAACTGTGAAGGCAGAGAAACAGATTACACTCGCAGGGTTGCAACAGTGGCAATCAGTTGAAAGTGTAGATTTCCAAAGCAGAATAATTTGAAAATAAAAGCTTTACATTAATTTTGAACCAAAATGACATCCACCGAAGTCTCCTGGCTTTGGTTACACCACTATTTAAAGACTTAACAACAAGCAGATTTTACTTACCATCCATTTCTACCAAAAGCTGGTTTAATGTGTTCTCCTGTTCACTCTGTCCTCCAAAATTACCTCGACCTCTTTTCCTTCCAACTGCATCAATCTCATCAATGAATAGGATACAAGGAGCATTTTTACGAGCCATCACAAATAGATCTCTAACCTAGAAGGAAAGGTGCAGAATGCAAACCTGTTAGTTTTTTTATCTATCAATTTACAAAAAGGAAACGCATTGCCTTAAAACAATTTTCATGGTCTTTGGACACCCAAAAGCAAGAAATACCTTGAAGGTTAATCAATGTGGTCACACAAGAAACCTGAGAAAAAATTTGCATGCAGCAAGCTTCCAAAGAGATATTTACAGAAAGGATACACTTAGGAGGAGATTTAGAAAGACATGGTAGAATGCAGAATGCAGCCCTAAGGAAAGGTTGGATAAGCTGGGGTTGTTCTGTTTGGAGCAGAGGATGCTGAGAGGACACTTCATTGCGATGTACAAAATTATCAACAGCCTTGAACAAAAAGATAGGACAGACACATTTCCCTCAAAAGAGAGGGACCAGAAACCAGGGCAATATATGCAAAGTAAATAGAATTTAAGAGGTACCAAGGAACTGGGAGTCACTTCCTGAAAGGATGGTAGGAACAGAAACCTTTCTATTTAAATAGTGTTTGGAAATGTATAAGTAGGACTAATGATCTAGTGCTAGGAGAAAAGATTAGGCTGAAAAACACTTCTGTGACCACCGTAAACAATAGTTCCTCTATCAGAACTACTCCACAATCCCACAATTTTATGAAAAACAGTTTGATAACAACCAGATATTTTCATCCTGAAAATATGACACAGGATTCATGTATGATCACCCAAGCAGCACAGATGATGCCTTGGTTTAACCTCTCAATCAAATCAATTAGACCATTTCTTCATGGACAGTATTAGACACAGTGTGGGACATCACCAAAATGCAAAACAGTAGTCTAGTATTTCTACCACATTCCCCGCTGCAATTCTCCACTCAAAAGTGCACAAGTGTGTAGAAAGCCTAGCATCTAATAGGTAAATAGGTTTATTATTGTCACACGTACTGGTGTACAATGAAAATCTTGTTTTGCATACCATTCATACAATTCATGACAACACTGAAGTAATACAAGCCAAAACAATAAAGTGCAGAAGAATATGTTACAGTACAGAGAAAGTCCAGTTTAATTAGACAATAAGGTGCAGGTCATAATGAGGTAGATTGTCAGGTAAATTGAACTAGGGAACCATTTAATTGTCTTATCACAGCGAGACACAAGTTGTCCTTGAGCTTGGTTGTATGTGCTTCCAGGCCTTTGTATCATCAACATGCATGGCTCAAGGAGGGAATTGAAAAATATGTGAAACGGAATGCTTAGTAACCAGTAGCTGTAAGAAGTGAAACTTTCCTGTAATCCAGTTATGACTGATTTATAGTGCAAGAGATAGGATCAAGTTTATTTATTTATTGACATACAACATGGAATAGGGCTATCCAGCCCTTTGAGCCACGATACCCAGCAATGCCCAATTTAACTCTAATTGACAATTTACAATGACCAATTAACCTACCAACTGATACATCTTTGGACTGTGGAAATCAGCAGTACTTTGTGGCATGTTAGAAATCCAAGTAACATGGCTCCCTCTGCAGGACACATGGTAATGTTCAAACATGACAAGTAACTGGAGAAACTCTCAGGCAGCACCCACAGGAGGGAATAAACATTTGACATCTTGGCCTGAAACACTGACTGTTTATTCCTCTCCACAAATGCTATTTGACTTGCTGAATTCCTACAGTATTTTGTGTGAATTGCTCAAAATTTCCAGTATCTGCAGAATCTCTTGTATTTAAGACAAATAACTGGGCATCTCCTTAAATCTGTCATTAGATGGACCAAATGGCCTAATTCTGGTCATATGTCTTATGGTCTTACAGATATCGAAGATAAAATACAAGTTATTATCAAAACAAGTACAAAAGGCAGCAGTAAGAAAGGAGAAATGAAAAACTGGACAAGCGAGAAAAATCCAAAAACTGAACCTTGAAGAAATGACATGTTAATAAAAGGACAGTTTCTCCAGTGCTAATTGGTAGTATTTATCACCATTTAGCGATTCATTCTAGAATGGTGAAACCCTAACTTTGTGGCATATTTTGCCTATCTCTACATTGCAAGTAAATAGCAAAACCTGGCTCAGGTTAATTTGCATTTTCAAAAAAAAAGTGGGTAAAAAAAGTCCAACATATTTTCCGAAGGATTTCCTGCAGGAATAGCATTACTCTCAACAAACTTTCAAATGAAACCTTAACTTGTATAGTGGATTTAATAGATTATTTTGTATAGAAGTGCACAGCCTAATTATTCTCAGACTGGGAATAATTACACAGATTTTAACCTATGTTATAGCTATGTTCAAAAGCTATCTGAATGAAAACAAACATGCAAATCAGATCTTAATATATGCATGAGAAAAAAATGGTCAATGTATGTCATGACAATAAAATCCAGAGTGATTTTAACCAGCACTACAGTACCCCAGATAAGCAGAAGCAATTAAAAGAACAAAAGATACAAGAATAGATGTGCAATTGATAAAATTAATCTATTTTGTGTCACATTATTTTCAGAATAAGGTCTAATGGAAATTTAATGCTACTTTTCCAATTATTTAACCTTAAACTGGAAAAAGAGTGCAGAAATTTCTTTTCATGTCTCTTTGTATTACCAGTTGGCAGTAAATTGCAGAGGAAGATTTAGGAAACTATTATGTACTCCTTTTTCACACGTCTTTTGCGGTGGAATGACTTTGCCCCAGGATGTCCTACAATCAAGTTCTGTTCTAGAAAATGTTGATGGCCATTTCCAAGGACCTATCATACCTGATTGTTTCATTGCATACAGACAAAAAGAAAATAACTTACTCTAGCAGGACCCACACCAACAAACATTTCCAGAAATTCAGAACCATTCACAGTGATAAATGGAACATTGGCTTCGCCTGCAGTAGCTTTGGCTAACAGAGTTTTGCCAGTACCCGGGGGCCCCGTTAGAATGGCACCCTGTGAGAGAAAGATGTAAACCTCATTAGATTCTTCATCAATGTTACTAGCTAATTCACAAGCATAATGTACAGTAAAACTAAGTGAACCAAGGGCAATTTGTTTAATTTCATATTTCACACATTTATTTCCTAATCAAATACAACAAAAGTTTGTATGCAAATAACAATATAAACTGGCACACATGTTCAAAAATTATCTAGCTTAAAATAGTAATAAAAACTTAAACGATAGAATGGGAAGTTGAATGGAAATGGCCTAACGAACTGCATACAACTGAAATTGCATGAGAACACTGAACATCAGACACCTATGAGAGGAGAAATAACAGAAACTAAGTTTGCTTACAATATGATCTTAAGGATTCAAGATCCCTTGGAATGCTATGCTGAACAATGAAAAGTGGTAAGAGGGGAAAAAAGGTCGGACCAATACAGCTATACACAAATTGAAATAGGCAATTTGGTCAGCATGGATGAGTTGGGCCAAAGGGCCTGTATCTGTGCTGTATGACAATAAACAGTGCTAATCAAGTCATGATCCAAAGCACCTACTCTACTTCTTCCACACATGCTGCCCAATTTACTTAACATTTCCTGTTTCTGGAGGTTAAGTATGGACTAAAATGGAGGTGATCAATGCTGATAACACCAGCAACTGGAGAGACATTTAACAAGAACATGAAAGAATATAATGTATATTCTGTGTCAAGTTACGAAGTGGAGGCCGAGATATGAAGGTCAGTTATTTAGAGTTTCAAAAGAGGCTGTTATATTACTAGTGGAGGGAGTGAGAGAGTAATGGTAACATGGAGATAACATAGACTACTTCCCATTTCAATTATTTCTGGTTAGTGTTTATATTGTGCACTGCCTGAACATACTTGGAAGGACTAGCACATTATTTTAATCTTCAAGGTTAAAATCCGCAATGGCAAAATTAAACCTAAGGGATAAGGGTAATAATACCACTCATTCTCCCAGAGCTATCAGTCATAACCCTAATGTACTCCATGGGTTTGTCTACAGCAAAGTCAGCTTACCTTTGGAATTTTTGCTCCAAGTTCTTGGTATTGATTTGGATTCTTCAAAAAGTTAACAAATTCCATTATTTCTAACTTTGCTTCCTCACATCCTGCCACGTCCTTGAACTTTACATCAATTTCATCCTTAAGGACCTTTGCTGTTGTTTCTCCTACACTGAACAATCCACCCATGCCGCGCCCAGATCGACCAACACCAGCTGATCCTCGTCTCAAGGCGAACAGCAGAAACCCAATGATCAGAATAGTTGGAAGCATGCTCAACAGAAACGAGCTGAGCAAAGATGATAAACAAATCAATTCAAATTAGAATGTAAGCAAGTTCAAGTTCAGTTTAACTACCACACAAAACAATGTTCCTCTGGATCAAAGTACACAACGCAGTACATATAACAAATTATTATTACCACAACTAAATTAACAAATAATAAGGTGTATTTAATAAGTAAACAGCATAACACTGCTGGTGCTTCATATGTGAGGATACCAGGGTGGTGGCAGGGAGTTCACTAGTATTACAGCCTGGGGAAAGAAGCTGCTTCCTATCCTAACGGTTCTTGTCCTAATGCTACAGTCCCTCCTGCTGGATGGTAGGGGGTCAAAGAGATTGTTGGGCAGATGGGACAGATTACTGACAATGCTAAGAGCCCAGGTTATGCAGTGCTCTTGATAAGTATCTCTGATAGTTGATAGAGAAACCCCAATAGTCCTCTCAGCAGTCCTCGCAATCCTTTGTAGGGACTTGCGGGCCGAGCTGCAACATATATGTGGGAGAACATTATAAAATATTAAGCACAAAATCCAAAGTTTAAAAATACTTCAAAAGCCATCTTGCAAATGAATATTTGAAATTAACAGAAAATTCCCATTTTAAATTTGTTATTATGTGCTTGATGTCCAAAGATCCACAATCCAAAAGGCTGGAGTTCTAATTTCAGGCATGATGACCTTTAAGGAATCTTTGTGCTAGAATGATCTATGAACATAGAACAGTACAGCACAATACAGACCCTTCAACCCACAATACTGTGCCAAGCTTTTAACCTACTCCAAAGTCAATCTAACCGTTCCCTCCCATACAGCCCTCCATTTAGTTTTCATTCATGAGCTTACTCAAGACTCCCTTAAGTGTTTCTGCCTCTACCACCACCCATCTACCACTTCTCAGCCCAGCTCTGCAAGCTTTTGGTGACATAACAAGTCTCTCCAAACTCCTAATGAAATACAGGCGCTGTTGTGCCTTCTTTGTATTTGCATTAATATGTTGGGCCTAGGATAGATCTTCAGAGATGTTGACACCCTTCCCGCTGCTGATCCCTTGATGAGGACTGGTGTGTGTTCCCTCCAGTTCTCCGTCCTGAAATCCACCATCAATTCCTTGGTCCTACTGACAATGAGTGCAAGGTTGTTGTTTTAACACCTCTCAACCACCTGATCAATCTCACTCCTGTCTGCCTCTTCATCACCATCTGAAATTCTGGAAACATTAGTTCTGTCATTCCTGCTGGGCATTTCCAAAATTCCCCATTTTCATTTCAGATTTCCAGCCTGTACAGGTGGCTTTGGTTTTCTCCCAAGTGGGAGAGTGGAAGAAATGACATATTAGGCACCAAATCAAATCTGAAAAATAGAAGCCAAGATCCAGACTGGTCTTAAATGATAAATTATCTGTGACAAAACCAAACTAGTTTTAACCACATACACAGCATTGAAGATTAAATCTGAAAATTCTTTAGAAGTATCCAGCAGGATTGACTCATGGATATAGCATGTAAAACAATCTGCTACATAGCTCTAATTGAATCACAACAGCGCACAGAGATACTTAATTACATTTTAACAAGCACAATTAAGTAAAAAGCACAATTAGTAAAAATGATCTAAAATTTTTGCAAAAAGATTCATTAATATTGCGTAAAAAAAGTTGCTGCCCATACAACTTATGAAATTGTAGTTCCAGGTTGAGATCACTCAATGTATACCTTTGCCTCAAGGACCAGTTTACAATCAGATTCAGGTTCATTTATTTATCACATGCACATTGAAACATACAGTGAAATGCGTTGTCTGCATTAACAAACAACACTCCTAAAGATAAGCTGGGGGCAGGCTGCAAGTGTCGCCACACATTCTGGCATTAGCATAACATGCCCACAATGTTCAGCAGAATAAAACAACACAACAAAACAAGCTCCTTTTTTTCCTTCCACCCACCCACTCGGACACATAGAAAGTCTCCAACCTCAGGCCAGGTTGCTTCTGGATTTCCAAACTCCGGTCCCCAGCCTGGATCCGCATAAATCAGGCCTCGAGCTTCCAGACCCATAAACCAGGGGCCTTGGTCATCAACCTTGACTTTCGGACTTGCCAACTTCTGCGTTCAACCTCCAACCACTCAGAGGCCTCCAATTCTGGGTCTTGCCAACCTGGGAGTGAGGTCACCTTCCCTCATCCACGAGGTCTGCTGGTCTCTGTCACTGACCACATCAGCACCTGCCCACCGACATTCACCCACAAAGACCAGTGGCCTTCTGCAGCAGAATGCTTCAACCTAGACACCAGCTCCTGCCCCAATTCTTCATTTACTGCCCCTAATCTCCAATTCCTCTCACCCATCCCTAAATCCTAACCTTTATTTTAACTCCTTACGCTGCCCAAGGCTACTCCTATGAAGAAACTACCAAGTCTGAGCCCGCATCTTAGCACCATCTTAATCAGAAGTAATGTGACAAACAGCTTCAAGAATCTCCACTAATATCAGCTTAGATCAGGGTGACCAATGAGACTAGTAAATGCTAAACAACTGCTGCATTTCTATAACGAATACAAAAAGCAAGTTATTCTGTGCTCATGTGGTGAAATAGGGAAACTATACAGGGAGAGCTACTTGCACAAAAATCACTTTTTAACATTGTTATTGTATAGCTTATACATTTGTAATTACAAGATCAACATATGGTGACACAAAGAAAGGATTATTATCGAATCCTGCTAATTGGGACACATTGGGACTAATATTTTGGACCAATTAAGTGACTGCACCAATTAGCTGAAGTTTTAGAAAATAATTAAAAAGCTCTATAAAAAAAGACAAACTACCATTCAAATGAGTATTAAATTATGTACGTAACTAAAATACAGAACAAATGAGAACTCTACCAAAACTATGATAGTACTATAAAACTGGGTACAAGTTCTTAATAGTTATGACAGGAATTAATCCAGTGTCTGTTGCGGTGTTCTTTTGATTGACTGTACATGAACAAAATCAATGCAGACACCTAGTGCAGATAATAGACGGCTTTCATACAATGTTTACGATAATTGCACCCTCCAATATCTTCAGGTTCTTTGTAATTCCTAACTTGTTAAACTAGTGAAATCATTTCATTTTCACTCCCAAGATAAAAAATCTGCAGATGCAGAAAATCCGAGCAACACACAAAATGCTGGAGGAACAGGCCAGGCAGCAAGTACCGAAAAGAGTTCAGTTGACGCTTCTGGCCAGAACCCTTCGGCAGTATCACAGTGTGCAAAACAGTTCTGAATTGTCTTATTGCTTATTACTCGCCAACCGTCAGTGACAAAAATCACAGCTTTTGGAACACAAACACATGCAAGTAATACTATTTAAAAATTCTTCACTCTAAACAAGGTGTAGTGTCTAATGGCTACATGATCTGCATGCAACTGATGCTAGTTAGAAACTGTTTGGCAATGATCTCCTGTCACAATTATAAAAAGTATAGTGCCCCAAATAAGCAAAGGGAATCCAAGCTATTTTCTCGATTAGTTTTTGTTCTTTAAGAGTTGTCCCAAGTAAGCAGCTGCTCTGATTAACTGATGGCTCAATTTACTGGAATCCACTGAATTGTAAAACTTCTTTAATCCTTATAGGCAGAGAGCAATGTTGAAATCATCCCTGTAGCTGCAGATCTGATTACCCTCCCAAGAAAACACCAATTGTAAATGCTTAGACATAATCCACTTGTGGTCAAGTCAATTTGCACATGGCTATCAGGACAAAGTCAAACGTGAGTGCAAGTTGATTATTAAACCTGCTCTTTCCAAGTCATAAGTGCAACAGGATTTAAACCACATTTCAGATAGCTCAATGAAGCAGCAGTTAGTGCTGTTACTGCACAGCTTCAACATCCTAGATTTGATCGTGACCTCAAATGCTGTTTGTGTGGACTTTGCACATTCTGCTTCCGCCTAAACAGGCATCCCCATTTCCAGCCACATCTTAAAAGAGCATCAGTAGATTAACAGGCTACTGTAAATTACCAGCAGAGATGGCTCTGCAGAAGCATCAGATCATGTGTAAGAACATATTACAGAGAAACAAGGTAGGAGATGGGATTACTGGAATACTTCAAGAATTAGCACGGACTTGAAGGGGCAATATGAGATATGAAAATGAGGTTTATGTTATTGTTCAATACATCAAGCATTCCCCTGTGAGCTTACAAATTATTCTGGTGTTTATAATGATATGGTTCATAGGATGACATACAAAAAAGGTAATGATCCTTCTAATTACTTGGTGACATTGTCCTTATGTGTGTAGTACTAGTTTTCAATTACAGTACAGTATATATAAATTTAAATATGTAGTTCAAAAAGAGTAAAAATAGCAAGGTAGTGTTCATAAGTTGATTCACTGCTCATTCAGAAATATGAAGGCAGAGGGAAAGAAGATACTCCTAAAACATTGAGGGTGTGTTTTCAGGCTCCTGTAGTTCCTCCCTGATGGTAGCAATGAGAAGAGGGCATGTCCTGTGTGATTGAGGGGTGGGGGGGGTCCTTAATGATGGATGCCTCCTTTATTTGAGGCATCATCTTTTGATGATGTCTTTGATGGTGGTGGTGAGGGGAGGGGACAGGGTTAATGCCCATGTTCGAGCTGGCTAGTACAGTGGCCTCTCCATACCGGATGGTGATGCAACCAATTAGAATGCTACTTCTGTTACAGAGAAATTAATAGTAAAGAAATGAAAATCTTACCCATCACTCTCTGTGGAATATACAACGGGTATCCTACTTTCACCTTCTATACCCTGTTCCTGCTGTGCAGATTCCAGGTTCCTTTCAAAGGTATCTACACTCCCGATGTTAAACCATACATAGTGCTGCAGAAACAGATACAAGAATATGAGCAGACTAATTACGATGAAGATAATATAGTATATATAGCACACTAAATCAATTTAAGACAAGTTTCATTAAAAAGTCAAATAGTTTCAATTCACATCTAGATAACTTTGGGGGCTCAATCGCATAATAACATGTTTTCTCTTTTTCTTCTATGTTTCAACTCTTGTAACATATCCAAGCACACCAGCCAATTTATTCATAGCAATTAGTAGAGTTAAGAGGCCTTGTTAATGTGTTTATAGTTCCTCCAGATTCCAGCAATCTGCAGTCTCGTATCCTTCTCTAGCATTTGGAAATACTGCTTTAGGATTAAACATAAGGACACCTTAAAAAAATCCACAGTCCTTAGATCAGGTAGTCCTTTGGGTTGAAGATACCCCAATTCCAAAGTGATCCATGGGTTTCAAGCTGGCTGCTATGGCCAGCATAGGACTCACAAACTGCCAAAGATGAACAAGGAATACTTAATGGAAGAAGCACACTGTTCAAACTTGTCATTTACCTAGGGCTCCTGCATGCTCACAAACTTCAATGGTCATGGGTCCTGGATATTCATGAATCAATAGGGAAGTTATAGATGTCTAGGGCAGGGGGGACATTAAGAACACCTTTGAACCTTGGTAATCACTTGTTGTGATGGAGTTGAGTACAGTTTAAGTGTCAGGCATGTGAATAACATGGCCTATCCTTCACATATGGCTGACTGAATTTACCCATCACATCTGACTGACTGAATTTAGACCCTCAGTACTTTTAGTGCATGAGGATTTTGTGAAGATAGACCAACAAACAATCTGCTGAAGGAGACCAGCAGGTCAAACAGCAACCAAAGAAGGAAAGGAATCAAGACATTTTGGGCTGAAACCTTGCATCAGTACTCTTGTATCTCTTGTTAAGACAGCAACAGTGCTTTAAGGTGCTTGTTATAAGCAATTTATAATTCTGAAGGATAGCAAACGGGGATTGTGGCAGCCCAGTAAACCATAAGTTGTGTGGTCCTGAAATTCAAACAGCCAAAGGCTGTTCTAGTAGTAGTGACTTTCATCATCCATGTCAGCATTTATTAACAGGTTTCTCTCAAGATGTAGAAAATGATTCTTTTAATGACTGTCATTGATCTTTATATTCTGGAAGTTGAGGTTAGGAAGAATTTTGCAGCAAGGGCTGGTAAGGCACCATTTCTATGTGAAGGTCAGGGCAAAGCCCATACTCTCATATACCTTAGTGAATCAACCTATAATAACTTGGAAATCAGAGATCATATAAGGTCTTGGCCAGGTACACCATCACAGCCAGATGCTTTCCGTGACACTTGAATGAATACTGAAGAGCTGTATTCTCCTGGCTGGAGTGTTTACTAACATCTTCAACCTCTCACTTCAGCAGTTTGAGGTACCCAAATGCTTCAAGCAGGCTCCAATCATACCATTGCCTAAGAAAAACATGGTAGCCTGCCTCAATGACTATCATCCAGTGGCTCTTACATCCAATGTGATGAAGTGTTTTGAGAGGTTGGTCATGAAGCACATCAACTCCTGCCTGAGGAGTGACTTTGATCACCTCCAATTTGCCTTGTGTCGCAACAGGTCAACAGCAGATGCCATTTTATTGGCTCTGGAACATTTAGGCAATGAAAATGTATACATCAGGATGCTCTTCATTGACTACAGCTTAGCACTCAACATAATTATCCCCTCAAAACTAATCACTAAACTCCAAGACATAGGCCTTGATACCCCCTTGTGCAACTGGATCCTCAATATTGTCACTTGCAAATCCCAGTCAATATTGATTTGCAACAACCACCTCCACAATTACCATTGGCAAAGGTGCATCACATGGCTGTGTAATTAGCCCCCTGCTCTACTCGTTTTATAATTATGAATATAAGGCGACGTACAGCTCCAATGCCATATTTCAGTTTGCTCACAACACCACAGTTTGGGGAGACCCAGGTCAGGCAGCTGATTGACATGATCTATCCCTCGGAGCTGCTGTTGCTTTATCGTGGTAAGACTACTGTTCATGTGGGCCTCCTCTGGTACACTGGTGTTAGTATGTTTGTCCTTCCAGCTGATCCTCAAAATCTTTCATAAGGTTCTTTGGTGGTATTGTTCCACGGCTTCTAGGTGGTCCATGATTCAGCACCATACAGTAATCTACTGCCCTTGCAATGCGTTGTATACAAAGCTAGCTGGGGGTTAAGTACATCAAAAATCACCCGAGCCAGAAGCCTTCTTCAGGGTTTTTAAATGAGAAAACATTTTGCAACTGCAGAAAGTTAAGTAAAACACATATTAGAGTCAATACAGAATTGTTGCACACCTGAATATAATATTATCAAATATTTTCACAATCAGCATTAAACAAGGTAATACACACCTGCAACATTCCATAGCTATCCTGTGGACTAGAGCAAACTCATGGCGTGATGATAGCTTAATAGTGTTGCACTCCTTCAACTACTAAATGTTTACCAATATTAAGATGAAGACACACAGATATTGCTGTTTCAAGGTCAAATAGTGAATGGAGATGAATGTCTTCTTACCATGTTTGCTCCAAGTCGAAATTCAAGTTAACCCATGCAGAAAATGTAAAAAAGCAGCTTACAAACAGGAAGTGATGTTTGTACAAAACAAATTTCATACAAAACACACAGTGCCTCTAGAGGCAGAACAAGTAATGTAAGAAGGACGACTGTTCTAGAGACAAAAAGTATTGTTTGGACCTATAGGTAGTGGTCTTCAAAGACACTTTTCCTTAATCCTGCGAAGACTCCACAAGCACTACTCAGACAGTGACTGATCTGAGTTGACCTCTGCATTTGCTGCCAAGATAGGGAAAGTAGTCTACATTTTCAGGAGTGATACTGTCAACTTTGATGGAGGGCAGGATAAAGGGCTGGTTGGATGATGGTTGATACAAGACCTGTGTCTTTTTTTAAAAATATCAAAACAAGACATGGGGCTCTATATGCCTTGGTAAAGGCATTCAGGATACACCTGATATCTTCTTCGGAATGTGTTGCGATAGTGTTATCATCCACATACCGAAGCTCCGCAATCCCGGTGGTGTTGACCTTGAACCAGTTGAGATTGAGAAGCTTGTTATCCATTCTATACAAGATCGAGATTCCCTTTGGCAGATCTTGGCCAATGAAGTAATGGATGGCAGCTATAAAGATGGCAAATAGGGTGGGATCTATGATACAGCCCTGTTTTGACTCCTGACAGTGAAAGGTTCTGATTCAGCGCTTCTGTTACTGAGTACTACGGCTGACATAGCATCATGCAGCAGCCTCAGTATTCGTGTGCTTGTCAGGACAGCCATCTCTTGATAGCATATGCCAGTGAGCTTGACAGTGTTCTGTATCAAATACCTTTGTCAAATCTATGAAAGCCAAGCACAAAGGTTGCCTTTGTTCATGACATTTTTACTGTAATTGGCTTCTGCAGTACCTCTAGATGGGCAGAAATCACACTGTAATTCAAGGTGCAGTACTTCAGGTTGTGGAAAAAGTCGGCTGACAAAGATACATACAAGCACTTTGCCTGTTGCTGACAGGAGGAAGATGCCTTTATTATTGCCACTATCTGCCTAGTCTCCCTTCTTTAATATAGCCACTATTAGAGCCTCCCTGAGTTCTGACTGTAGTTGTTCATTTTCCCAAACCTTCAGGAGGAAGACAAGTATGTGATATAGGAGTGCAGGATATAGGATCCTTCCTGAAGGATCTCTGCTGGGATTCACCAGGACCTGTGGTTTTGTTGCTTTTCAGGTTCCTGATGGCATCATGGACTTCTTTCACACTGGGAGGTTTCCCCTCATCTTCTCTCATATGTCACTGAAGGATTTTTGTAACCCCTAGTTCTGCAGTGTTGTCATGGTTAAGTAGTTCTTGAAAGTGCTCTCTCCATCAATCGTTGATAACTTTCCGATCCTTTAGCAAGCTCTTCCCATCCTTTGCGAGTCATTTAATCCCAAGTATCTTGGACCATAGAGTGCTTTGGTGGCACTGAAGAATCCTCTCGTGTTACCAGAGTCTGCCAGTCTCTGGATTTTCAGGGCTTTCTCAGTCCACCAAGAATTCTTTAGCTCCCTCACTAGGCACTAAAGGTTTTTCTTTTCTTGGCGATAAGCTGTTTAATCTCCATGTCATTACCATCAAAACAATCCTGATGTTTTCTGGATATACCTTCAAAAACATCCTTGGGTACCAGGGATGGTGGATTTAAGCAGACCCCAGTGTTCTTCGATATCCTCCAAATATTCTTGTTGGAGGTTTCCCCCCAAACAAGGCCTGAAGGTAATTTTGGGTGGCAGTGTCAAGCAGGCTCTTGAGTTTTAGTGTTGGTCTGGTCTGCTTCTTATGAGCCCTCCTGTTTTTCATGAGTCTGATGGACATGGTGGGGTGGACCAGGTGATTGTCTGTACAGCAATCATCTGTGCCAATCATGACCCTTTTTATAATAACATCACAGTGGGTCCTTAGCTCAAGCAATGAGATGCCACTCTTTAGATCTGGGGTGCCATCAAGATGCCTTGAATTTGTTTTTCTGGTGGAAGAGAGTGCTCGTGATGATCAGATTGTGCTCAGCGCATTTGGCAAGAGATAGTAGTTGCTTTGAGTTGATGTTGCCAATGCCTTCCTTTCCTGTGGTGCTCTTCCAAAGTGTGAAGTCTTGATCGACCCTGGCACTGAAGTCCCTAAGAGAATTCTTATTCTTCTTGTGGATGCTTGACAGTGTTGTGTCTAGGCAAGCTAGAAGGCCTCTTCTGCATACTTGTGCGAGTCCACAGATGGTGTATAAGCATTCACAACAGTTTCCATCAGGTTGTTGGCAAGCACCAAGCAGATGGTCATGAGACATTCAGTGATCCCCACGGGAAGTTCAAAAGAGTTAACTGACAAGCTGGTTCTTTACTGCAAACCCAACACCATGGATCCTGGGCTTGTAAGCTGCCTCCCCTTTCTAGAAGAAGGTCTAACCACCCTTCTCCTCCCTCAGTTGCCTTTTGTTTGCCAGATGGGTTTCAAAAAGAGCAGCTAGGTCAATTTAGCATCTCCTCAGTTATTTGGCGATGATTTCAGTTTGCCTCTTTGATTAATCACTGGTTGCATGAGAGTACCCACATTCCAAGCTCCAAAGGTCATGTTTTTTTTTGTTTCTGATCAGCAAACTGAATCCTCAATAGGGCTGCTAAGTCATTGGGCAGCTGCCGAAGGATGCTTTCTGCCTCAGTCTAAGGGCCCAGTGACTGAATCAAACACCCACCATCCAATGTGCCAGTTTGTGACTAGGGACTTTCAGACCACACATTACCCCACTTTGCCATTTGTTGATGGCGGGTCCAGCGGCATGGAGTACAAAATGACTGAGGATCTTTCACTGCTGCAGCCTTCGTTAATTAAATGTGAGTCTCTGATACAACCTGCCCTGATGTTTTCAAGTAGGGAAACTAAGACTCTTCATGGGTGTTGGTTATAGAGGATTGCTGCTCAACTCAAAAACTGGACACATGCAGGTTCCTGTTGGTTAGAAGTTGGAAGTTTGTCTCTGAGGCAGTACCAAAATTTGCTCAAAATCTTAATATTGGTTTTCTTGCAGCTGCATTTCTGCTGTTGAATACTTTGGGACCAGGCTGATAAGAGTAATAACCACCGAATTTGTTTTGCATTCTTCAACAGTCAGTGTCTGTTATTCCACAGGTAATATGGATATCCTTGTGGTATCTTGTTTGAATGATGACAACCCAACAGTTGACAGTACCTGAATTTCAGGTGTTGCCACTATGTCTTATACTAGAATGCATATAGGCATTATCAAATGCAATTGGGGCTCTCCTTTCCCATTTCCTCCATGTCCATCACAGACTTCGAGGGGACTGTATTGTTTAGAAACATAGAAAACCTACAGCACAATACAGGCCCTTCGGCCCATAAAGCTGTGTCAAACATGTCCTTACCTTAGAAATTACCTAGGATTACCCATAGCCCTCTATTTTTCTAAGCTCCATGTACCTATACAGGAGTCTCTTAAAAGATCCTATTGTATCCCCCTCCACCACCGTCACCGGCAGTCCATTCCAAGCAATCACCACTTTCTGCATAAAAAACTTACCCCTGACATCTCCCCTGTACCTACTTCCAAGCGCCTGAAACCTGTGCCCTCTCGTGATAGCCATTTCAGTGTTGGGAAAAAGCCTTTGACTATCCACACAATCAACGCCTCTCATCATCTTATACACCTCTATCAGGTCACCTCTCATCCTCCGTCACTCCAAGGAGAAAAGGCCAAGTTCACTCAACCTATTCTCATAAGGTATGCTCCCCAATCCAGGCAACATCCTTGTAAACCTCCTCTGCACCCTTTCTATAGTTTCTACATCTTTCCTGTAGTGAGGTGACCAGAACTGAGCACGGTACTCTAAGTGGCCTCTGACCGGGGTCCTATATAGCTATAACATTATCTCTTGGCTCTTAAACTCAATCCCACGGTTGATGAAGACTAATACACTGTATGCCTTCTTAACCACACACTGCGCAACAGCTTTGACTGTCCTATAGACTTGGACCCCAAGATCCCTCTGATCCACCACATTGCCAAGAGTCTTACCATTAATACTATATTCTGCCATCATATTTGACCTACCAAAATGAACCATCTCACACTTATCTGGGTCGAACTCCATCTGCCACTTCTCAGCCCAGTTGTGCATCCTATAATGTCCCGCTGTAACCTCTGACAGCCCTCCACACTATCCACAGTACCCCCAACTTCTGTGTCATCAGCAAATTTAATAACCCATCCCTCCATTTCTTCATCCAGGTCATTTATAAAAATCATGAAGAGAAGGGGTCCAAGAACAGATCTGAGTCATACCTCTGGTCACCAACCTCCATGCAGAATATGACCTATCTACAACCACTCTTTGCCTTCTGTGGGCAAGCCACTTCTGGATCCACAAAGCAAAGTTCCCTTGGATCCCATGCCTCCTTACTTTCTCAATAAGCCTTGCATGAGGTACCTTATCAAATGCCTTACTGAATTCCATATACACTACATCTACTGCTCTACCTTCATCAATGCTTCTAAGCCTGGCATTGTAGTCATCTGGGAGGATTAAGTTTTCTACCTTTGATAACAAACAAAGTCTTTTCCAATGTCAGAATAGAAGTCTCCTTTAACTTCATCAATAGTTTCCAAGATACGTGTACGTGTTGGTAACCGTAGTGTGTGCTTCGCACTTGGGGTCAGAGGGTTGCTTAGGGAATTGCTGTGATCCAATCTACTCTGTTACAAAAAGTGCTTTACTGAATTTGGTAAATTGATTCTAGTGAGAGTTTTTGTCCTCCTTCTGGATGACAACTACATTACTGGAATTCTGGCATGCAAACGCTATCAATCATGGTCTCTTATACATAACCAATTTTCTTCACTTTAGCAGCAACTCCATATTTTAGGCCAAAGGTCACTATTTTATTCTGTATACCACATTCAACCCTCTGTCCATTTTCAAAACATTTCTTAAAATTTCTCCCTTTGACCAAGTTTTTTGGTCATCTGTTTTACCTCTTGTGGTTCAGCAGCAAATCCACTTCAGAGTATTTCATTACCTTCATAAGGTGGCATATTTATAGAAGTTCTGCTGTACAGTACACATTTTAATTCATAACAAACTACAAAGTAGAATATTGTACAAATGAACTTACGGCATCCATGGCTGCTTTATCTGGAGCAAAAACCACTCTAACATAGCGTTTGTTTACAACTTCCAACCTCTCCACCTGGTAACAAGAATAGAGATGGTAAGTAACAAAATTTGACACAACTCATCTTCATTTCTACATGCTAACAAGTTCAAAGCTTCTATTTTTCAGATAGTAATTGAACATTCAAATTTAAGCAGATATTTATAAGGCAAGATAAACTTGTATGTTAAAAAATATTTTAGTCAAGAACTCTGTCATTCTTACAAATTTAAGTCAATTCAAAAGAAACTTATTCTTTAAATTTAATATTTTTTTCAAAAGTACAATATCTGCACAAATGATTGCGTTTCCAAATTGATCCATAATTTCTCCACAACATCATTCAACAAACTTTGTCCTGCTTTCCATGTTTTTTAACCTACCTTGGCATGGTTTTTTATTTGTGAATACAACTGCTATATTTTGAAATACTGACACCAAAATGATTGCTTCTTGTCACAACTAGCTTGCTAATGTTATAAAGCTTACAATTTGTGTCATTAGTATATGCAGAGTGCAGAAAACGCATCCCATCTACAGCTTAATATTCTCTCCGCACATTCAGGAAGAAAACCCAAACAAGCTCCAAGTCTCATTCATCTAAACTCTGGAGATCAGAGCCTCAGCAGAGGTAATACTCGGGTTAAACAAGGGTTCCACTTCCTGAGAACTGTTCAATAACCAGCTTCTTTATGAGTCAGTAGTCTTTTTTTGTAGCTGCCCACATCATATTGTTCTACATACACATGCTAAAATTCTTTCGTTTCAGTGGTCAATACATTAGCCTCCATATTAAGTGGGGAAGGGAGAGTTGGAGGGTCACATGCCTAGAGAATGGGCTGTCACAATTTCCCAAATATAAAGCCACATCATCTGTGCATGCAGCAAGAATCACAAGTTATAAAAAATACAAATATTTCCTGTTTGCCTTTTTTCTCCCCACATATTCTATGAGAGCAATTTTTATTCTGTATGTCAAATATTTTGGTATTATCTATGAATATTTTAAGAGCAAATTTCCATCACCAAAATGGCCAGATCACAAAACTCACCTGTAGTCACCCTAATAGTACATCATCATCAGGTGCTATGCCCAGTTTGAGCTTTGTCTGCCATGGCCCACACACTCCTGTTTCAGGTCAAGTGGATCAATTCATTCGTATTCATTTCCAGTTCTCTGGCTGCTGTCTCCATCATCATTTGTCTTTGCCTTCTTCTTGCTTTCTTCCTTTCAATCTTTCCCATAATTACTGTACGTTCTAACTCCTCTTTCTTAATCACATGTCTAATGAAGTTACGTTGCCTTTTCATGATCTCATACATTATTTAAAAGTACACATAATGAAATTAATAAAATATATACTCTATTCAGTCATAAATGACTACCACGATTAGCACTAGCTTGAAAAATGCTTCAAAATATACGGAAGAATTTGTGTAAAGTGAGATTTTCATAGGTCAGATTGTTCAACACCCCCCCACCCCCACCCCCATGTAGCAAACCTACCATTCCTAGAACCTATCCTGTGAATCTTCACTGTCTTTTTATATCTGTACAAACTGCAGCCTTCTTGGACAGAGATACTCCACTCTAAGAATGAAGGGGTGCAAACGACAGGAAACTGTAGGCCAGTTAGCCTAATTTCAGTGGTTGGCGACCATTATTAGGATGAGGTTTTGGGGCACTTGGAGGCACATTACAAAATAGGGAAAAGTCAGCATGGTTTCCTCAAGGGAAAATCTTGCCTGACAAATCTGTTGGAATTCTTTGAAGAAATAGCAAGCAGGATAGACAAAGGAGAATCATTTGATGTTGTGTACTTAGATTTCCAGAAGGCCTTTGACGAAGGTGCTGCATACAAGGCTGCTAAACATGATAAGAGCCCAGGGTAGGGTATTACAGGACAGATAGCAGCATGGATAGGTGGTTTACTGACTAGCAGGAGGCAAGTAGTGGGAATAAGGGTGCCTGCTGGTGTCTAGTGGTGTTCTAGGGATCAGTGTTGGGACCACTCCTTTTTAGGTTATATTTTAATGACTTGAATGACGGAATTGATGCCTTTGTGGGCAAGTTTACCAATGATACAGAAACAGGTGGAACAGCAGATACTATTGAGGAAGCAAGGAGGCTGCAGAAGACTTAAGACAGATTAGGATAGTGGGCAAAGAAGTGGCAGATGGAATACAGAGCTTGAAGTGTAGAGTCAAGCACTTTGGCAGAAGGGACAAAAGCATAGACTATTTTCTACATGGAGAGGAAATACAGAAATCAGAGGTGCAACGGGACTTGAGGAGCCTTCATGCAGCATTTCCTAAGGACTAATTTGCAGGTTAAGTCTGTGGTAAGGAAGGCAAATACAATGTTAGCATTCATTTTGAGAGAACTATACTACAAGACCATAAGAGGTAGGAACAGAATTAGGCCAATTGGCCCATCGAGTCTGCTCCACCATTTCATCATGGCTGATCCAATTTTCCTTTCCGCCCTCATCTCCTGTTTTCTCCCTGTATCCCTTCATGCCCTGACCATCAAGAACCTATTAACCTTTACTTTAAATATACATAAAGACTTTGCCACAGGCAGCTGAGGAAGCCAAGTATTCCACAGATTAACCTCGCTGGCTAAAGAAGTTCCTCATCTCTGTTCTAAAAGGACACCTCTCTATTCTGAGGCTGTGCCCTCTGGTCTTAGACTCTCCTACCATAGGAAACATCCTCTCCACAGCCACTCGATAGAGGTCTTTCATAATTCAATGAGGTCACCCCTCATTCTTCTGAATTCCAGTGAATATAGGCCCAGATCCATCAAGTGCTTTTCATATGACAAACCATCCAACCCTGGAACAATTTTCATGAAACTCCTTTGAACCTTCTCCAGTTTCAGCACATCCTTTCTGAGATATGTGGCCCAAAACTGCTCCCAATACTTCAAGTGAGGCCTCACCAATGTTTTATAAAGCTTCAACATTACATCCTTGCTTTTATATTCTAGTCCTCTGGAAATGAATGTTAACAATGCATTTGCTTTCCTCGTCACAGACTCAACCTGAAAATTAACCTTTAGGGAATCCTTCACAAGGACTCCCAAGTCTCTTTGCATCTCAGTTTTTTGTACCTTCCTTCCATTTAGAAAATAGTCAACTCTTTCATTCCTTCTACCAAAGAACATAACCATACACTTCGCAACACTGTATTCCATCTGCCACTTCTTTGCCCATTCTCCTAATCTGTCTAAGTCCTTCTGTAGCCTCTCTACTTCCTCAAAACTACCTGCCCCTCCAACTATTTTCATATTGTCTGCAAAAACTTTGCAACAAAGCTATCAATTACGTCATTCAAATTACAGTCGGCCCTCCTTATCCACGGGTTCCACTCATGCGGATTCAACCAATCGCAGATTGGGAAAACCCCGAAGTTCCCTCTCCAGCACTCGTTGTTTGAGCATGTACAGACTTTTTTTCTTGTCATTATTCCCTAAACAATACAGTATAACAACTATTTACATAGTATTTACATTGTATTAGGTATTACAAGTAATCTAGAGATGATTTAAAGTATACGGAAGGATGTGCATAGGTTACCGCAGATCGGGATCGAAAAAAAAACCCGGAAGTTTCCTCTCCAGCACTTGTTGTTCGAGCATGTACAGACTTTTTTTCTTGCCATTACTCCCTAAACAATACAGTATAACAACTATTTACATAGCACTTACATTGTATTAGGTACTATAAGTAATCTAGAGGTGATCTAATGTACAGGCAGTCTTTAAGTTGGATTTGTACGCAAGTCGGAACAGGTACATCCGGTATTATTTAGCGTCAGTTAGTCAAATGTTTGTCTTAGTATATAGTACATATTTTACCTTTCTATGCATATAAAACACTTAAGAAACATATGTATTTCAATAATTAAACCACTGCGCTGCTTAGTAATAATTGTAGCTTTCATCGGGGCAGGGCCTTTCACATGCTCCATTATTCTCACTTCATCCTTTAAAATTGTTCCGATCGTTGACTGACTGTAACCTAACGCTTTTCCGATGACCGATGGCATTTCACCTCTTTCCAAATGCTTTATTATTTCCACTTTATTTTCAATCATAATTGTTTTCCACCAACGGAACAGAAACACTGCGGATTCAGCAGCGGCCGCGGGTGGTGGGTCCGGAGTTCTCCCAGGTCCTGAAGTCCACCCGCACTGAGACGGGTTAAATAAAAGACTTGAGCATCCGCGTTCTTTGGTATCCGCGGAGGGTCCCGGAACTAATCCCCCACGGATAAGGAGGGCCAACTGCATTAACAGTTAGCGTAAAAAGAATCGGTCCCAACAGAGACCCCTGCCAGCTAGAAAAGGATCCCTTGATTCCCACTCTTTGCCTCCTGCCAATCAACCACTGCTTTATCTGTAGCTTGTTAAGCAGCCTCATGTGCAGCACCTTGTCAAAAGCCTTCTGAAATCCAAGGACACAACAGCAACCAATCCTTCTGCTTGTTATTTTTTCAAAGAATTCCAACATATTTGTCAGGCAAGATTTTCCTTTGAAAAAACCATGCTGACTACGGCCTATTTTATCATGTGCCTCCAAGTACCCTGAGACCTCATCCTTAATAATCAACTCCAACATCTTCCCAGCCACTGAGGTTAGACTATCTGGGCCAATAGTTTCCTTTCTTCTGCCTCTCTCCGTTCTTGAAGAGTGGAGTGACATTTGCAATTTTTCAGACTTCCAGAACATAAATACAAAGATGTAATGCTGAAGTTTTATAAGGCATTGATCAGACAACACTTAGAGTACTGTGAGCAGTTTTGGGCCCCTTATATAAAAAAAGATGTGCTGGCATTGGAAAGGCTCCAGAGGTGGGTCACAAGAATGATTCCAGGAATTAAAGGGTTAATGTACGAGGCGCAGTAGATGACTCTGGATCTCCGTGAAACATATTGAATATTGAAAGGCCGAGGTAATGTGAATGGGGTGAGGATGTTCCAGGGGGCACAACCACAGAATAGAAGGATGTCCCTTTAGAACAGAAATGAGGAGGAATTTCTTCAGCCAGAGGGTGGTGAATTTGTAGAATTTATTGTCACAGGTGGCTGTGAAGGCCAAATCATTAGACATACAGTGAATTCCAGTTAATTGGGCCATTGGTTAATCGGGGCAGCTGCTTTATTGTGAAAACTCTTAAAGAACAAATACTAATCAAGAAAATAACCGTGATTCCCTTTGCTTATATGGGACATGATGCCGCTTTACTGGGGCAATAGATTGTTGCTGAACAGTTCTAACTAGCTTCAGACATGTGAACTTGTGTGACCGTTAGACACTACCATGTGCATACAGCGAACAGTCTTTAAATAGTGTCAGTTGTGTGTGCTTGTGTTCAAAAAGCAATGATTTCTGTCACCCATTGCTGGTGAGAAATAAGCTGTACGACAATTCAGAACTGTTTAGCTCACTGCAGTTTCAAGCATTTAGGCTTTGCCAGAAATGGCCTAGAGTGAAAATTTCAAGTTAGGAATTAAGAATCTGAAGATATCTACAATCATCTTGAATGTTACATTGGAAATGAATATTTGGAGGTTGCAATTGTTGATAGCATTGTATGACGGCATCCATTATCTGCACTATGTGTCTGCTCTGATTTTGTTAATTTACAGTAAATCAAAAGACTACAGCAACATGCTGAATTCCTCCATCAATAACTATTAGGAATTAATATAGTTTTATAGTACAGTAGTATTGATAATGTTCTAATTAGTTCTGTATTTCAGTTAAATACATAATTTGTTACTCAGTTAAATAGTAGTTTGTCTTTTTTTTTAATACCTTTTGAATTATTTCCATGAAATTTTGGCTAATTGGGGAAGCTGCTTAATTGGGTCAAAATGTACTGGTCCTGGTGTGTAGCAGTTAACTAGAATACACTGTACTTAAAACGGAGGTTGATAGATTCTTGATTAGTAAGGGTATGAAAGATTACAGGAAGAAGGCAGAAGAACCGGATACGGGGGTAACTATGATGGAATGACAGAGTGGACTCAATGGGCTGAATGTCCTAATTCTGCTCCTGTGTCTTATGGTCTTAGACCAAAACTACATACAACTGTAGTTTCACTAATGTTTCATATATATGCAACAAGACTTCCTTAGTCCTGTATTCAAATCCTCTTGTAGAGGCAAACATAGAGTTTGCCTTCCAAATTCCTTTCTGCACATGGTTGTTGGCCTTAACTTGTATAGAAACACACCCAGGTCCCTTAGAACATTAACACCACCCAGACTCCCACCATTTAATTTATAGTTTGGTTTTCTTTGATGTGCAAAGTGAATGATCTCATATTTCCTATACTATAGAAAGGATGTGATTGCACTGGAGAGTCTGCAGAGGAGATTCACCTGGATAGGAGGCCTTTAGTTATGGGGAGAAATTGGATAGGCTGAGTTTGCATTGCCTGGAGTGAAAAAAACCAAGCAGAAGCGCCAACTTACTGGCAACAAACAAAACTATTAACTACTTAATTAATCACACTTTTTTCTGGTAAACAATCACTGCAATCAATAGACTATAACCTCCCTTTCAGAGTTGAGCTTTTGAACCGCCTGCACAACCTGGCATTTTTTACAGTGTGAACTGAAGTCTCGAAGCTGCAGCACAGTTGCGACATGGCTAGTACGGGACAAATTAAGACTTTCTACTTTGATTAACAGTGTGAAAACTATTTTAGATCCAGAGAGTCTCCACAATGAACTAAGACGACTGTGCACAATATTCCCACAGAATGGCTACAAAGTGAAGGAAATCAATCAGGGCCTTAAAAGGGCTGATGGAAAAACCAGGAAACCTAACAACGAGGAGGAACCCATCACTGCTGTCTGTCTTCCCTATACTTCCATGTTTCTGGAAGGATTGCCAGGATCCTGAAGAAATACCGGATTAGTACCATCCACAAACCCGTAAGGAAACTCCAATCACAGCTTACACGGGTCAAAGATGACCTGGGGCTCAGGGCAGCTTGCACTTACAGGATTCCGTGAACGTAGATTGACTTCGACGGCACAAAACTACAGTGCCGCACTAGTGACTTTTGCGACTGCCTGGTAAAGGAAGCCATTGAAATAGAACTAGAGGAAAAGAATTATAACAAAGATGAAGGCCTTGCTCTAAGAAATGGAATTTGATTGTAAGCAAGGTGGGACAACAGAAACTTGATTGGATGAGGACTAGCCAATCAAGAGAGACAGACGGCAGGAGTTTAAATACCACTGGACTAAACATCCCTGATGATAATGGCAGAGTTTGTCATCGAAGCATCGGTTAAAATCGATCCCTTTTCCCAGCTGGAACCCAAGAAGAGTTTACTCATCAGAGACACAGAGAAAACATGAGGTCCTTTTTCCACTAGTCACAGTTTGCCAATCTGAGAAGGATCAGTTTATTTCCACTCTGCTTCATCTCTAACAACCAATTCTCAATCCATGTCTGTATGTTATCCTCAGTTCCACACGTCTTAAGTCTTGATGATCAACCTTACCGAATGACCTTCCAAATATCCAAACACTCCACATCTAGGGGTTTCTTCTTTCTACTCTACAAGTCAAGTCAATCAAAAAAATTAGTCAAACATAATTTATTTCCATTAATCCATGTTGGTTCAGCTCAATTCCATCATTCTTTTGAGGGTGTTCTGTTATTGCATCCTTCATTATGGATTGCAGCATTTTCCTCTACCACTGGAGTTGGATAATTGCTCAGTACACTCCAGTTTTCTCTTTCGCTCCTTTTTTTAAACAGTGGTACCCATCAACCAACAAGAAAAATATCAGGATCTACAGAACTCTGAAAAACCCGTAACATAATATCTACCACCTTGAAGGACACCTGATGAGTTTGAGAACACAATCAATACCTAGGCGGGAGGAGAAGAGAAGCAGCGCGCCATGTGTGCGCAGCCCTCCAATGAAAAATGATATCGTATCTGTTAAATAGGGGCCATGGACAATTCTGATTTGATGAAGATGGACGTGAAAGCACAGAGGAATATCTGGAAAAATTTCTGAAACGCTTGTTCGCTGCTGTCCTTACTGCACGGTCAGGAATCTTTCGGAGGGTAGGCCTCAAAATCCCCGGCTTTGCCTGCTGTTGGCGACCAAGAAGGAGGTCGAATCGTTCGGATAGTGATGGCGCTCAGTACTCAGTGTTGGACAGCTGATCAGAGCTCGAAGTTTTCGGATGACTCAGAGTCGGACCGTGGTCGGTATGGCAGGGAGAGTTTTTCTTCCTTCTCTCCGTCTGCGTAGGACATTTGAGTGACTTTGAACTTTTACTGTGCTCATGGACTTCTTCATCAAGTTATGGTATTGTTGCACTGTTGTAACTATATGTTATAATTATATGGTTTTGTTAGTTTTTTCAGTCTTGGTCCGTCCTGTGTTTTGTGATATCACACCGGAGGAAATATTGTATCATTTCTTAATGCATGCATTACTAAATGACAATAAAAGAGGATTGCGTGTCTTCATAATCTAAAATACCTGTAGGACACCTGAGAACAGAATTAAACACCATTAAAATTAATTAACCCAATTAACTCAACTTAGAACACTTGAGAGGCTAAACTTCCCACATAGTAAATAGTAAACATTAAAAAAAATTAAAGATAAAGATTCTATTCAACCAATTGAAATAGACACAAAGTGGCAGCTTTTCTGTAGTAAAGAATTGAGAAAGTCAGAATCTTCAACCTTGAAGCTACTTAACTGCAGTTATTGCTCACAAAAGGTATCAATGTTGTAATCATTTCTAGTATCGTTTAAATGCTTGGCAATGTTTTAAAAGGGTTACATTGAGAAACTACATTTCTTAAATATTTTTCAAATAAATAGAGAATCTGGAATGTGATCCTCAAAACTAGAATTGACTTGGAGATCAGAAACACCTAATGATTCCATTTTCAAATTATACAACTATTATAAAGTAGAATTTCAGAAGAAAGAAAATTAAACATTTTTAGACTGTATTTGGCAGATAAATGTCAAATTATGAATTTTACATAGTGCAACAAATTTTACAATAGTAAGGCATAGATGCTAATTCAACACTTACTACTCCTTTTGAAAGGTAATTATTGACAAAGTCCTTCCATGTAACTTCTCTACCAACGTTTCTGAAGAAAACATAATAAGCAACAGTTGCCCAAAATGCTGCTCCTCCTATGAGGTAAAATCGAAATTCCTTATCGTCCCAGGGAATATCACCCTAGAAAACAAAGAGCTATTAAATAGATGTAAATAGATCATGCATTCAAACACATCCAAATGCAGTGTTTCTGAGATAAATATCTGCTGTGCTGAAATATTAACTATTGAACCAATGCACAAAACACACACTATAGATTTCTATTCTAAACACTACAGATATTCACAATTGAATTCAGTCTTAAAATAAAATTCTACCTAATGCCTTGAACTTTTGAAATTCAACCCATTTCTTCACACCACTGGTGTGCTTCATGTGATAAGCAGCGCCATTGACACTATTGATAGAGGTATATTTACATACATATTTATTGCAAAGGAAGCAACTATTCAGCCTATCTTTTCCATGCCAGCTTCCAGAAGAGCAGCCTCATCAGCCCTATTCCCTCCCCCCCCAGTAACCTTAGTTTATTCTTCACATGCCCATCAACCTTCCTTGATTCTTTTTCCATTAACCTGTGGTAAAAGAGCAATTTATAGCAGGCAATTAACCTAGCAGCACGAGACGGGGAGGGAAAGTGGAGTTCACAAGATCTCCCCATGACATATATTTGATATGACTTGAGGAGAACTTGTGAAATCCACACATCTGAGGTCAGGTTTGAACCTGGACCCCTAGAACTAAGGCAGAAATGCTAACTGCTGGACTACTGTGCTGTTAATATAGATGAAATGGCCTCTTGTAACATGGATATAATCTAAGCACCCATCTGCTTCATATTTAGCATAGGAAGCAAACGGAAAACATGCACAGGCATTTGAAAGTTCTTAAGGCAAATATTTATTGGGAAGAAAATTTGTACTTTTATTTAAATAACACTTCCAACATGTTCAGTGGAATTTAATTTCATTGATTTACCATTTTTAGAGATCATTAGGCTGTTGGTACTGATCCCTGATACATACTTTGATGTATACTTGATTCAAGGCTTGGAGTTATTGTTGTTACCCATTTTAACATTAGTGGGCACGTGGCCAAGTGTTTAAGGCATTGGACTAACGACCTGAAGGTCGTGAGTTCGAGCCCCAGCCGAGGGAATGTGTTGCGTCCTTGAGCAAGGCACTTAATCACACATTGCTCTGCAACGACACTGGTGCCAAGCTGTATGGGTCCTAATGCCCTTCCCTTGGATAATACTGGTGTCATGGAGAGGGGAGACTTGCAGCATGGGCAACTGCTAGTCTTCCATACAACCTTGCCCAGGCCTGCACCCTGGAGAGTGAAGACTTTCCAGGCACAGATCCATGGTCTCGCAAGACTAACATTAGTATGAGATTTCACCATGGGGAACAATTTCATATGACTTTGAAGTAAGAAGCAGATTTGTACCATTTAATGGTTATATTTGTAAAGAACTGATTTGCCATCAAGGGCAGTATTACACCATGACACTTACACAAGGGTTTAAAAAAAATGGGTCTAATTTTATGCTTCTTTAAGAAGGAAGAGCACCACAGACATGGAAGACAAAGGTTTCCTGTCAGCATCCGGAACATAGTCAAGTGTATGACATTCCAAACTGAGAAAGCCAAAGGCCGTAGCAACAGTATCTGAATACTCCTCTCCCACATCATGCACTGCTTCAGTCAGCAGTTTCCATGGAAAAGGGATTCAGATTAATTAAGAGTCACTGGTTTAGTAAGTTTGGCACAATATTATGGGCCATAGGCTTTGCCCTCTACCTTACTGCTCTATATTCTATGCTCCAACTTTAAAATCACTACAGGTGTTAATAAGCAATTAGTGAGTTTTCAAGATATTGCTTGATAATATCAATCTTTCTTTAATTTCCATATTTGTAAAAGAAATGTTTCTGTGCAACTTATCTCACTTAAATAAAAAAACTATAGTATAAATAGTTAAAACTTTCAGTTGTTCATCACGGGCAAGAACCCTAGCTGATTTCCTGTATTCTTTCTCTGGAGAACTGAATTTAATTGCCATTTCTGAAAGAGGAGATTAAAGTACTTTATTAGAGCTTAAGTGCTCCCACTTCCAATAATGAATATGTTCAGTGATACCAAATCCAAATTTTATTGCAGGTTAAGTGAACAGTGGGCTATAATAACTGCTGAGTTTTGCATAATAATTTTATAATAGCTCAACAATTGCTTTTTGCCATTATGTATCCCAAGAATTCAGCTATTTCAATGCAGAATACTATTCCAGTCCCTTTGACTCTGTTGTTCTTCAAAGTTCCTAAAACAGATAACCAAAAAAGTGTGCAATACTCAAAGGTGGCCTCATTGCCTTCCTTCACAGATACTGCCTAATCAGCTGAATGTTTCCAAAATAATATTTTACTTTTAATGAAGAAAGTGTTTGGAACTCCAGGAATTTAAACTTGCAGAGCAGGATTAAGGCAAAAGTTCCCAGCACTTACCTTCTGTAACCTGGCCCACCAAGTGGATTCATCTTTTCGGCCTCCTTTCTTTCCACCAGTTCCACCACCTGACCCATTATTCCCAAGACGCTGAGAATTTGCAGATTTTGACTCTGAATTATTCAACAGATCATTATCAGTTGCCATTGTTAATTGGTTAAATCATCATGTAGTGCAGATATTTGAAACACTCTGGTTTCCTTGGCTGCGCAAGTCCAGGGAAGACACTCTCAAGTCCCGCCAAACTCACGAGATTGAGACTGCTCGATCCCAGCCCAAACCCCGGTTTGTATGGATGCTGTGTAATTTGCTACCCTGTTAAAAATTAGTGCCACGAAATAACACAGTAGTACACTGCATACGATTAAAGGAATTATATTTATGAATCTTAACTTAAGTAAAGGATTAGTAAAGAATTAACAAAAAGGGCCCATTCTAATTAAACAGTAAAATGTGCACAAGTTGGATTTCATCTTGAACTTCTCTGTCACACATGTGCTGGGCCCTCAGTCAGTGTGAATACCCACACCACCTTCCGAACATTGCTCGCAAACCATCTCAAACTAATGGGTCTCCCACTGGATCATATGCTAAGACCAGTTCTCCCCAGCGCCTTCTCTCTTCAACTTCTGCTGAACAAAAAAGCCTAAGCCCAACCTTAGTGTCCCTCACCAGAGGAACCTCCCCTTAATTCGACCGTCCTAATTGGATGGCACACCTTTCTCCTCATCTCTCATCTTCAACAGTAACCCAAACAAGCTGCTCTTATAGAACTGCCAAAATGAAATACATACAACATAACAGCAAAAATATGAACTAGGGCATTACATATTCAACATAGATTACTGGAAAACTAATCCTAAAGTTGCTGTTTTCCCTGTTAATAAATGATCATCAGAAATTCTAAATTAATGCAAGTCATTTATAAATTTAGATGTGATGGCAATAAGCCAAATCCCATACCTTTTGCTTCAGAGGATCCTTTGGATTCATTTGCTTTTTTGGATTTGCTTGGAAAATATTTTTCAAAACCTGCAGGAAAATAATGTCAGTTTAAAATCCATACAAAGCGTAAACTTAACTAAATCTTTGTAAATGTATAGGATGTACTTTGAACCTCAAGACTCACCATTACATAGAAATAAATATAGCTCATTTATAGAACTGGTAACTGGAAATTAGAATGTTAATAATTTGCTTTTGTATTTAATCCATTTTGCCACATACATTCAACCCTCTTATTTCCCCCAAAGCTGGTGATCTACCCAAATCAACCTCTCCAAGCTTCAACTAGGTACCTTTTTATGGGAAGGTAACCAAACAAGTGTGTGTGTCGGGTACAATGATTCAGCATGCCCATGGTTATGAGTCCCATAATCTATACCAATATCATAAAACCAAGTTGATTTTTCTTTCAAATGTATCAGAGTCAGAGAGATACAGCGTGAAATCATGTGCTTTAATGCACCAAGTGCATGCCAACTATTAAACATCCTAATCATGCACTAAACAATTTTATTTTCCCCATTTTCCTATCGGCTGTCCCTTCCCCAGGTTCTACTACCCACATCTTTTTGGAAGTTAGGAGAAACTGGAGTGCCTAGGGAAACATGAGAAGTCACAGCAAGAATTGCAAACATCACACAAGTTGCAATGGAGTTAAGATCGAACACAAGTTCAACCCTATCATCCCCTCGAAAGTGATCACTAAGCTCTAAGGCCTAGGCTTTGATGCGCAACTGGATCCTCGATTTCCTCACCTGCAGCCTCCATCAGTGCAGGTTGATAACAACATCTCCCCCACAATCACCATCAGCAAGGGTGCACCACAAGACTCTGTATATAGCCCAGTACTCTGCTCACTTAATGCCTTTGATTGTGTGGTTAAGTATAGCTCCAATGCCATATTTAAGTTTGACATTGACACCACTGTTGCTGGCTGAATCAAAGGTCATGAGAAATCGGCATATAGGAGGGAGATTGAAAATCTGACTGAATGGTGTCAGAACAACAACTTCTCACTCAACATCAGCATAACTCAAAACTGATGATCAACTACTGGAGGTCTATGAACCAGTCCTCATCAGGGGATCAGAGGTGGAGAGCAACTTTAAATTCCTTGGCAATATCATTTCAGAGGACCTATCTGGGATCTGTAAGCAGGTGCCATCCCAAAGAAGGCACAACAATACTTCTAATTTCTTTGTATACATTTGGCATGTCATCTAAAACTCTGACAAACTTCTATAGATGCACAGTGGAGAGCATCTTCATGGCCTGGAATGGAAACACCAATGCTCAGAAATGAAAAAGTCTAGAGAAAGCCCTTCCCAACATTGAGCACTTTTATAAGGAGCACTTCCACAAGAAAGCACCACCCCTCATCAAGGACCCCCACCACCCAAGCTATGCTCTCTTCTCACTACCACTATCAGGCAGGAAATACAAGAGCCTCAGGTCTCAGACTATCAGGTTCAGGAGCAGTTTTACCCTTTAACCATCAGGCAGCTGAACCAATGAGGATACCTTCACTCACCTCAAATCTGCACTGATTCCACAACATACAATCTCACTTTCAAAAACATCATAACTCATGCTTGCAGTAAAGTGGATTCTGGTTAATTGGGCCATCAGTTAATCAGGACAACCACTTATTTGGGACTCTATGCTGTTTAATTGGGAGAAGACACTGTTGCAGAAGTTTCTAACCAGCATACAGTCATATGCACTTGTGTAGCTATTAAACACTACCCATGCTTAGAATGAGCAGTTTTTAAATAGCGTCAGTTGCGTGTGTTTGTGTTCCACAAGCAGTGATTTTTGTCACTGATAGGTGGCAAGAAGTAAGCAGTGATACAATTCAGAACTGTTTTGCTCATTGTGGCTTGGTGATGCCAGAAAGGCCAGGAATGAAAATGAAATAATTTCATTACTTCAACAAGTTAGGAACTACGAAGAATTAAGGTATCGACAATCATCTTGAATGTCACAATGAAAATGAAGATTTGGAGGATGCAATCATTGAAAGCATTGTATGAAGGCAGTCCTCTTTTCCATAGATGCTGCCTGGCCTGCTGGTTTCCTCCAGCATTTTGTGTGTGTTGCTTGGATTTCCAGCATCTGCAGATTTTCTCTTGTTTGAGAATCTATTAGTTTTTTTTTGCACAATTCGTCTTCTTTTGTACATTGGTTGTTTGTCAGTCTTTATATATAATTTTTCATAAATTCTATTGTATTCTTTATTTTCCTGTAAATGCCTGCAAGAAAATTAATTTCAAGGTAGCATATAGTACTTTGTTAACAAATTTACGTTGACTTTGAAGTCACTGGAGCAGTGAACCTGTGGCTGCACCACTGTGATCTTACAGTCAATAGAATGTTAGCAACAGAAAACTATGATACATCAAGCATTTTTTTAAATGAGTGGAAATTATACTAGGCGTGGCCCTCCAGAACAGTTAAACTCCCTATGCACACGATCCATGCCAAAGGCAAGACCAGCAAATCCATAGACATCACAACAGATGTCAGGATTGTTTCTCATTCCAGAATATTTTGAATTTAAGTAACAATAAATATAGCTCATTATTTACTAAAATGTTAACTGAAAAATAAGGATATTTTATTATATTTTGAATTAATCCATTCTACTGCATAAATGACCCTCTTTCAATTTCAGAGAGGTGAAGACCTGCCCTTGTGAACCTCTCTAGTTTGAAGTAAAAGGCCCTCTTAAAGCACTGCTAGATAAAGAATTCCAGGATTTTGACCTAGGGGATTTAGGAGTTATAACTCTAATAATTGGCTTAATTTTAAACACGAGGGATCCTGCAGATGTTGGAAGTCTTGAGCAATATCAGGCAGCACCTATGAAGGGGCATAAACAGTTGACATTTCAGGTCAAAAACTTCCATCAGAACTGGAAAGGAAAGGGGTAGAAAGTACAATAAGGAGGTGGGGGTTGGGGCTGGAATACATTTAATGGCTGACAGAATTAGTTTAGCCCTGTTGCTGAAGATAGGCATCTTGATCATGTTTGATTGGGTAATAAGTGTATTATATCATTCATGTTTGGTCAGTGACGATTCACTAATTTTTTTGTGTATTTACAACTGGTTCACAGGCAATCCTTGAACTTCAGCCTGACTATAAATGCTATCTAGCTGATTTTAAACTTACAATGACATAACTACACACAATGAAACAGAACAACGCAGAGTGAAACCCATAGGGAAGGTGTAGCAAAAGGATGTAAATACAGGTCAGTCTTAAATTAACCATGTTACATGATATGAGCAAAAAACAGAAACAATAAACTAATAAGTCGGCTTGAAGTAGAAAAGCATTGGCTGGATGTTGAGTAAGATTTCAATTAATCATCCTTGACATATTGAAGAATTTTTTAAAAATCCTGATAACATTACATTTTCCAGCAGGATCACGTCAGTTAATGCAACACAATTAAGCTTGATCAAAGAGACCATTGTTGGAGAAGATGAAGCAGGTGGGAGAACAAATGAATATTTTACTGCATCCCTTTAAGCTTATCATAGAGGTGGTCATGGAGGTGGCCAGGAACACATTCACCCACAAGCAGTAAACAGGAGGTCAAAGGATCAACATTAACTTATAGCTGGTTGTGAATGACTTCAGATTTAAAACACAGTAGTAATGTACACAACATCCATAACAGTGGTGAAAATGTGAACAGTAATAGGTTAACAACAGGAATTCTGCAGATGCTGGAAATTCAAGCAACACACATCAAAGTTGCTGGTGAACGCAGACGAAGGGTCTCGGCCTGAAACGTCGACTGCACCTCTTCCTAGAGATGCTGCCTGGCCTGCTGCGTTCACCAGCAACTTTGATGTGTGTAACAGTAATAGGCTGACAGGCAAGGAAGACAGCTATCCTCAATTCATATTCAATGAAAATGAGACAGGCTTCTTTACAAAAGGAATGCTGTCACACACATTTCCACATATGCCTGGATATAAAACTACCAGAGACCACTTGTCACTCCTGCTGAGTTAGGGGGCAATGCCTCAAGATCTTAGAGGTGCCAGAAAGTTTGTGAACCCTGTAGAATTTTCTCTATTTCTGCATATGACCTAAAATGTGATCAGATCTTCACTCAAGTCCTAGACCTAGATAAAGAGAACCCAATTAAATAAATAATACAAAAAACATTACACTTGTTCATCTATTTATTGAGAAAATGATCTAATATTACATGCATTTGTTGGATAAAGTATGTGAACTTTTGCTTTCAGTAAGTGGTGTGAACCCTGCCCCCCCCCCCACCCCTGTACAGCAATAACTTCAACCAAGAGTTTCCAGTAACTGTTGATCAGTCATGCACATCATCTTAAAGGAATGTTCGGCCATCCCTCCTTAGAAACTGCTTCAGCTCTGGGATGTTGGTGGGCTTCCTTGAATGAACTGCTCGCTTCAGGTCCTTCCACAATGTTTCTATAGGATTAAGGTCAGAACTCAGCCATTCCAAAACACGTATTTTCTTCTTTTTAAACCATTCTGTATTTGATTTACTCTTGTCTTTTGGATCATTGTCTTGTTGCATTATCCAACTTCTAATAAGCTACAGGTGACGGATTACTACCCTGACATTCTCCTGTAAAATGTCTTCACATAACTTTGAATTCATTGTTCTCTCAACGACTGCAAGCTATCCAGGCCTCGAGGCAGTAAAGCAGCCTCAAACCATGATGCTCCTTCTACCATGCTTCAGTTGGGATGGGATTTTGGTGTTGGTGTACAGAACACTTTTTCCTCCAAACTTAGCAACGTGTATTTCTGCCAAAAAGTTCAACTTTTGTCTCATCTGCCCACAGAATATTGTCCCAGAAGCATTGTAGAGCATTTAGGTAGTCTTTTGCAAACTTGAGACTTGCAGCAATGTTTTATTTTTGGAGAGCAGTGGTTTCCTTCATGGTGTCCTTCCATGAACACCATTCTTGTTCAGTGTTTTTCTTATAGTGAACACATGAACAGAGACCTGAGCAAGTTCTACTGATTTCTGCAGGTCTTTTGCTGTTATCCTTGGGATGTTTTTCACCTCCTTCAGCATTGCACATTGTGCTCTTGGTGTGATCTTTGCAGGATGCCCACTCCTAGGGAGAGCAGTAACAGAACTGAGTTTCCTCCATTCGTAGACAATTTCTTCCACTGTGGACTGATGAACACTCATGTCTTTAGAAATGCTTTTGTAGCCTTTTCCAGCTTCATGCATCTCTACAATTCTTCTTCAAAGGTCCTCTGAAAATTGTTTTGATTGAAGCATGGTCCACATAATGAATGTGTGTCTTTTTTTAATAGAGCAGAGCACCTCTACAACCCACACCTCCAATCTCATCTCAATGATTGGAACACCTGACTCCAAATAGCTTTTGTAGAAGACATTACTCCAGAGGTTCACACACTTTTTCCAGCAAATACATGTAATATTAGATCATTTTTCTCAATTAATAAACGAACTGGTATAATTTTTTCTGTGTTATTTATTTAGTTGGGTTTTCTTTATCTAGTTTTAGGACTTGCATGAAGATCTGATCACATTTTAGGCCATATTTATCCAGAATAAGAGAAAATTCTACAGGGTTCACAAACTTCCTAGCACCACTGTATACCAAAATCCATGCTTGTCTACCAGAAAATTCAACAGCAATAAATGGGTTTTCTAAAGAGCACCTGTTTTTAATTCAGAAGGCAAGCCAAGACACATGTAACAATGTCTTCTCCTAGCAGTGGTTTATTTCATATTTTTGCCCAATGAAGAATTACTGCATAGAAAGTAATCTTGAATATCAGGTAAAGTGTTTATAATATCCCAGGCCATCTAAAGGACAATAATAGACTCTCAGATTGTTGACCTTGGAAAGAGCGAATCTTCCAAACACAAAAGTCCCTTACAAAGCTAATGGACTAAAAATTAAAGTACAATTTCAAGGCTTTTTATCAATGCAACTTCAAGCATTTGACTGAAAAAACAATTAAGCAGCCAAGATAAGTAGTCAATGAGGAAATCTTGAAGAACAAAATCACACCCTGTGAAGTGTACTATAACATCTTTTGATGTTATCAATTGCCATCATTGATTATATAATCATACCATTCTGTGAATGTACCATTCTGTGATCATGAAAACCATTTTTAACACCGCTGCATCCTAGACGGTGGTCACCAGCATTTCCAGGAACAGTATGGCACAAGTTATGGCTGGAGGCATATGGCAACATTGTGGCATTTGGGAGCGGAGCAGTGAGCAGCAATGACATCACTCAACCGGCTTCCCAAAGAGGACTGGATAAAGTTGTTACTCAGGGTGACAGAGTTACTGCAGTCTCATGGGGCACCCTAATGAATGAGGAACTGCAAGATTTGCAACAATGCCAATTCCAGTGAATACCAATAATACTGAAACAGTAGATTCCAGTTGAAATACTTAATAGTTGATGTGATCATAGATGTAAGTATTCTGAAAGACAGAGGGAATTGAACCATTTTCTGAGAAGGAGTCAAACTGCAGGCACAGTTCCTCAGTTAAAAGAATTGTGCTTGACAGCATTTCCCATTAGAGAAATGCTCCATGAAGGGAATAGGCATGACAGTTAACCCTGGATCTCATCACAACTTGGCCATCTTCCCAGATACAGCTTGACTCATCACCCACACTTTCACCTGTATCCTCTTCCACTAATGTTCTTATTGCTGTTCTGGGGCATTTGCAAATTCATTCTTGTCAGTTTACACTATATTTTGTATTACTTCTCATTACATTGACCTTAACAAGACTTGGTACAATGCACAGCCTTAAAGGTCCTTGACATGAAATGTTGACTAAGCTTAATATTTCCACAGATGCTGCTTGACCTGCTGAATTCTTCTAGCATCTTTTTGCTCCAGTTTCCAGATCTGAAGCCCCTTGTGTCTCCAAGTTTTAAAAAAGTAGGTGTCTTACGTTACTGTCAAAACAGATTCTAAACAATTTGGTCCCATACTAAAATAAGGGTTTAGAATGCAAGGAAGTGTACTTAAGTGCTCATTTAAAATAATGTAAGTTCTTTTTCTTGCTTTACAGAGCGACTAGATTAAAAAGCATTTTGGACATTTAAAGAAACAGACTAGTTATTAAATGATAATATATAATTAGAATCTCAAGATGCCGTACCTTTAGGAGGCCGTGAGCAGAGGCGTCTGTAGACACCAAGCACGTTTGTCAGCAGACTGTTCCCATCCACACAGTTAAATGTACAACCAGAAGACTGCAAAACAAATGGCACTAATCCTTCAACCAGCCATTGCAACAAGAATGTCACAAAAACAGCGTTAAAAGAGCTAGATAATACTTGCTTGCTTTTTCACATTAAACCAATTTAGTGCTATGGTGGTATTAAGACATTGAGGTTACAATTTTAAAAAGCAAAATAATTTCAACCTCTGTCTTTAATGTAGATCATTAGGGAGACAGAAAGGTGTTTGATGTTTGGCATGATCACAGTGGGTCAAAGAAGCTACTTCTGTGGTGCTGCTTCACTTCATACCCTCTGCTCAAATTTTGAGATCTTTATAGAATTCAAGAAATACTTTTGATTCTGTAACTTCTGATAATATAACTTTTTCCTACCACAATATAATTCTTGTTTGTCATTTCATGTGTTCTTTCCATCTCAAATCAGACAAGATCAACCAATATCATTTGGTATTGTTGGATCCAACTGTTGAATTTTAATCATTATTTTCTTTGCGATTTAACAATCAATTATCTGCTTGTATTTTAAGTAGCCATTATATACATAACAATTTAATATGCCTCTTGTGTCTATGCAAAGTACAATTCTGGAAGTGTTGTTCCTTCATTAAATGGCTAATATTGTCTCATTAGTTAATTTTACCAGAGTATTTAATAAGTATTTTATAATTGGTTTATTCTTATCTATGAATTTTCTTATCTTTTGGGTATAAAAATAGCTGTTTTGTGCTAGGCACCATATTTAGATCCTCTCTTCAATAGTAAGCCCTCAGCCACTGCTCTGTTCCTGTTCTCTTTGTTCTATCAACTCAACAACATCCTCTATTGTCAGAGAGAAAAGTTCTGGAAAAAAGAATTTTGGCACGATGAAAATAGTGGTTTTACAATCTATTTGCTTGTTGGATCAACCTATGTACTTACTTACTGCCCATTTCGCCACTGGCATTGAGGGCAACAATGAAGGTCCTCCATCCCTAGCAGTATTCAGGATTTCCTTCATCATGTCAGTAGCTTCCTCTTGGCTTTCACTGCTGTCAGTCGTACAAGTCCCAGGTAGAGACTTAGGAATACCATTGCACTCAGATGTAGAAGGATTCTTCATTGTTATTTCCATAACAATTTTGTTTTCCCAGTCAGAATTGTTACCTCTGAGGTGAACTCCCAAACCTGGAGGGCTGGTGGACTACTCTTAGTCTGTCCTCTACCCTTTGACCTGTTTGACATGGGTGACCCTACCTAGAGCCAAAGCATAAAGCCCCGACTCCAGCCAACATAGCTCTCCAAGTCATTGAGGTATGCAAGCCTCCAAACCCTAGAACAAGGTTATAGTCCCCTTGGAGGATCAGCCTATGTGGTTACAATCTATTTGGTTGTTTGAAGATTATCTACTTGCTATTTGGTTACAATCTATTAATATTTCTAGATCTCAAATTGATAAAAGCATCTACAAATTAAAATTGAATCAAAACCATTACTAATGTTGTGAAAGTTAATAAGAACTCTTACCCAAATAAAACATTTCAGTTGGATAAAACTATTGAAAAAGTCCAGACAAAAATACCAACATAACTAAGTTTATTGAGAATAAGAAGGGATGTATTAAATTCAAGAAAATGGCTGCTACTGATTTAGAGATAAGAGCACATGGTCAGTTTGATGGAATGTGTGAGCAATTGAGAAAGTTTAACAGGGAGTCTTCTACTAATTGAAAGAAACACAAAACCTACGATAAACTACAAAACAGTATGACAGAGACAATAACAAGTCTAAAGAGCAAATCTTTGCATTAACCAAAGCAGAAGAACAATACAGTATTTCAATTTACACAAGTGCAACGTATGGAGTTTCAAAGCAAACTAAAACAAAATGGAAAAGCCATGAATTCAACTGGGTGATCCTGCTAATGATGCTTTGAGTGACGTTGCTAGTGATGCTACAGCTGATGCTGGAAAACACCCACCTCTGAAGTTTCACCTGAAGAATTACAGCTCACATCAAACAGTCTCCCTATACATTGCCAGCATCCAAACGCTGGAGAATTACAGCCTGTATCAGACAGTCCTCCAAGACAGCGACACCATCTGAATGCCGAAGAATTATAGGATGGACATGACATGGACTCTACCACAGTCTCAAAAATCTCAAATGAAAATGAGTGATGAAACAATAAGATTGACAGCTACAGTGCCTGTAAAAAGCATTCAACCCCCGCGAAGTTTTCACATTTTATTGTTTTACAACATTGAATTACAGTGGATTTAATTTGTTTTTTTACACTAATGAACAGAAAAGACTCTTTCATGTCAAATTGAAAACAGATCTCTACTAAGGTAGATTAAAGTCTGTCACGAGCCTTGTGGCCCTGGCCAAGGCTCAAACCCACAACCTTCAGATCACTAGTCCAAAGCCACTAGTCCACTTGGCCACGCACCACACATCTCTACTAAGTGACTAAATTAATTACAAATATAAGACACAAAATAATTGATTACTTAAGTATTCACACTCTTTAACATGACACACCAAATCATCACTGGTGCAGCCAATTGGTTTTAGAAGTCACATAATTAGTGAAATGGAGACCTGTGTGCAGTCAAGGTGTTTCAATTGATGGTAGTGAAACTACACCTGTATCTGGAAGGTCCAACTGCTGATAAGTCAGTACCCTGGCAAAAACTACACCATGAAGACAAAATGACATGTTGAAGGGTTGAAGGGTTGAAGGGGCTGGGGGGTGGTTTTCGGACCCTTGTGAGGAGGGGTTGCTCAGACTTCTGTCTGGGTGGTCTGCCTGTGTTGCTTTCAGACTGACAATTTTGCAGGAGTTATGGTTTGTGAATTGGGTTCCGCTTTCTGTCTTTGTAAGCTAGTCCTAAAAATAACCTCAGGTTAGACAAAGGTTCAATATGACCTTGTAATTCTTGTTTCACCTTGCACAGTGTGGTAAGACTGTCTAAAAAAAATGAGGAACTACCCCATTGTGCACAATCTGAGTTTGATGGCTTTTGCCTTTTAAGGTAACCAAAGAGTCTTTGTCTTAAAATACCACTGTTGCTGGGCATGTGACTATGGGGATAGCTAAGACTTGTTTCCTGTTACATGGCATAAATGATATAAAACCTGTGTGTGTGGGGGGGGGGAGAGGGGGGGGAGAGGGGGGGAGAAGAGACAGACAGACATCCTCACCACTGGTATGGATCCCGTGTGTGTCCGAGAAGTGCGCTCTCTTTCCAGTAGCAAGCTACTGATAAAGAAGTTGCTTTATCTCCCGTAGTACTGTGTGTTCTTGCATCGGGTACAGGTGATAATTAGAAGTAAGGTTTCAACAAAAAGAACACTCCAAGCAGCTCCGCGAAAAGGTTACTGAAAAGCACAAGTCAGGAGATGGATAGAAGAACATTCTAAGTGACTGAATATCCCTTGGAGTACAGTTAAATCAATCATCAAGGAATGGAAAGAATATGGCACAGCTGTAAGTCTGCCTAGCACTAGCAGTCCTCAAAAACTGAGTGACTGCAAGGAGGGGACCACTGAGGGAGGCCACCAATAGACCTACAATAACTCTGGAGGAGTTACAAGCTTCAGTGGCTGAGAAGGGAGAGACTGCACATACAACAAACTGTTGCCTGGGTGCTTCACCAGTCACAGATTTATGGGCGAGTGGAAAGAGAAAGCCACTATTGAAAAATCTCACATGAAATCCTGGCTAGAGTTTGCCAGAAGGCATGTGGGAGACTCCAAAGTCAGCTGGAAGAAGGTTCTATGGTCTGATGAAAATAAAATTGAGCTTTTTGGCCGTCAGATTAAATGCTATGTTTGGCTTATATACATCATCAAAAATACAACATGAAGCATGCTGATGCTGCATCATGCTGTGGGGATGCTTCACTGCAGCAGGTCCTGGAAGGCCAGTGAAGGTAGAGGGTAAAACGAATGCAGCAAAATACAGGGAAATCCTGGAGGAAAACCTGATGCAGTCTGCAAGGGAACTGTGACTTCAGAGAAGATTTGTTTTCCAGCAAGACAATGACCCCAAGTATAAAGCAAATGCTACACAGGAAAGGCTAAAAAAAACAAAGTTAATGTCCTGGAGTGGCCAAGTCAGACTCCAGACCTCAATCCAATTTCGAATTTGCAGCTGGACTTGAAAAGGGCTGTTCACTCATGATCCCCATGCAATCTGACAGAGCTTGAGCAGTTTTGTAAAGAAAAATGGGGAAAAATTGCAGTATCCAGGTGTGTAAAGCTGATGGAGACTCATCTACACAGACTCAAGGCTGTAATTACTGCCAAAGGTGTGTGTACTAAATTCTGACTTGAAGGGGGTGAATATTATGCAATCAATTATTTTGTGTTTTATATTTGTAATTAATTTAGATCACTTTATAGAGATCCATTTTCATTTTGACACAAAAAGAGTCTTTTTCTGTTGACGTGACAAAAAAGCCAAATTAAATTCACAGTGATTCAATGTTGTAAAACATGAAAAATTCCAAGGGAAGTGAATACTTTTTATAGGCACTGTATTTCACAGCTTGCTCCAAAAAAGACAAGGGAGTGAAGACACACAGGACTGAGAATGAAATCATTGTTGATCAACGTAATGACAAGCTAGTGTTAGATCCGTTGATTATTGCTCAATCATTCCACAATCTGCTGAGGAACAGTAAGTGCTCAGACAACCCTATGACTCTTAATGAAGAACAACTGAAAGTGTCTCAAATTTTAAAGGTGACATTGTGTATCACCTGCATTAAGAATCTTGATACAGACAAGTAATTCGTCCTGCATGTTAATGAGAAACACGATAGTGGTTTTAATTCGAGAACATGGAGACTAACTGCGTCCTGTTGGTTATTACTCTGCCAATGATGATGGCTCTTCAATGATTAAGAAAGGAATTCAAATGGTACTGAAATGTTGATATTAGGAAGCTTCTTGTACCTCTGTGCAACAGGCAGAACTGAAAGCAACACACATCAAAGTTGCTGGTGAACGCAGCAGGCCAGGCAGCATCTCTAGGAAGAGGTGCAGCCGACGTTTCAGGCCAAGACCCTTCGTCAGGACTAACTGAAGGAAGAGTGAGTAAGAGATTTGGAAGTTGGAGGGGGAGGGGGAGATCCAAAATGATAGGAGAAGACAGGAGGGGGAGGGATGGAGCCAAGAGCTGGACAGGTGATTGGCAAAAAGGATACGAGAGGATCATGGGTCAGGAGGTCCGGGAAGAAAGACAAGGGGGGGGAACCCAGAGGATGGGCAAGGGGGATATTCAGAGGGACAGAGGGAGAAAAAGGAGAGTGAGAGAAAGAATGTGCGTATAAAAGTAAGTAACAGATGGGGTACGAGGGGGAGGTGGGGCATTAGCAGAAGTTAGAGAAGTCGATGTTCATGCCATCAGGTTGGAGGCTACCCAGACGGAATATAAGGTGTTGTTCCTCCAACCTGAGTGTGGCTTCATCTTCACAATAGAGGAGGCCGTGGATAGACATGTCAGAATGGGAATGGGATGTGGAATTAAAATGTGTGGCCACTGGGAGATCCTGCTTTCTCTGGCGGACACAGCGTAGGTGTTCAGCAAAGCGGTCTCCCAGTCTGCGTCTGGTCTCGCCAATATATAAAAGGCCACATCGGGAGCACCGGACGCAGTATATCACCCCAGCCGACTCACAGGTGAAGTGTCACCTTACCTGGAATACCTGGAAGGACTGTTTGGGGCCCTGAATGGTGGTAAGGGAGGAAGTGTAAGGGCATGTGTAGCACTTGTTCCACTTATACGGATAAGTTCCAGGAGGCAGAACTGAAAGCTTTGATTGAAGCCTGAAGTCGGCAAAAGGAAGATCAGCTAATATCTACACTGATTCTTGGCATGCTTCTAGTGTTGTTTATGATTTTGGAAACTTATGGAGACAAGGAGGATTTCCTATGACTATAGGAACCCCAACCAAGAATGACCAACTGGTACAAGATCCTAAGGGTGTCATACAACTGCCATCAGAGATTGCCGTATTAAAATGTAAACGTTACTCCAAAATCACCACAATGGAAAGCCGTGGAAATGCATTCACAGATGAAATTGCAGAAGAGACAGCACGGGAAGAAATAAAAGAAGTGAAATATGTACCGAGAACATATACAGTAAACCCAACAACTGGAATTATAGAAACAAAGTTAAACTCTGTATCACAGATGATTATACAAGATATTGGAGAGCTGCAAGCTCAATGCTCTAACCAGGAAAAATAGTTCTGGATGGGGAATGGTGGGAAGTTAAACAGTGACAGAGTATTATATTTTGCACTCCAATGTGTTGTCCTATGGAGTGTATTTGCTATGTGAGATAAGAAGCAACGTAGTTGGGGCTACTAGCCTATGGCACTAGTTATAGGCTAGTAACTCCAACTACATTGCTTCCTTATCTGGCACAGCAAACACACTCCATAAGACACATTGGAGTACAAAAGATGATCGGCAAATTCTCCCAGTGGTGATGGAATCCATTATTCGGGGCACAAGCTTGACAAACATTTGAAAGATGCATGACATGCCAGAAAATGTATTCTGGAACAGCAAAGCTACCACAATTGAGTGCTCCTGCTCCAAATGATCCATTTTTACATTTACAAGTGGCCTATATTTCTTTGACAAAGTGTCTAGAATTCTCAGATGTACTGGTAATAGTGGACAAGGTTTCAAGATGGGAGGAAGCCATTCCAGCAAGGTAATCACACAGGAAAAACTCTGATCAAGGACTATATTCCTAGATGGGGATTGCCATGTTACATCAACTCTGACCAAAGAACATATTTCATAGTCATACTTTATTAATCCCGAGGGAAATTGGGTTTTGTTACAGTTGTACCAACCAAGAATAGAGTATAGATATAGCAAAATAAAACCATAAATAATTAAATAATATGTAAATTATGCCAGGAAATAAGTCCAGGACCAGCCTATTGGCTCAGAGTGTCTGACCCTCCAAAGGAGGAGTCAGCTTGCCAGGAATTATGTGGACTGATGAGCACTGAATGATCTTTTCATTGTCCACATCACCCAGAATCAAGACAAGTTAAACAAATAAATGGAACCATCAATCAATGACTAAGTATCATAAGGAAGGCGTACCATGGCCTACAGCTCTTCCTCTGGCCTTGTGTAGCATCGGAGCATCAAGAAAACTAAACCAGGAGTCACGTGGGCGCTGGGCAAGACGGTCGCACATTAGCGGAGCTCCGACAACCCACCATGAAATTTGATTAATTAGAGCATATTTATCCCGCCTTCTCCAGATACAGCTGTCCCGCAGTTAGAAACTGTTTGTTTTCTTCACTAAAAGTGCTAATAACAACTTTGTGAGATAACTCTGTACAATGTCAAGACCTTCTAAGAACGCTACAACGAGCCGTGTGGCTACAACACAGAGCCCACAATCTGAAGCTCAAGCCACACTAATGACACAAACGGACCAAGGCTCCAACATGGAGAATTTACTGGCTGAGGTTAGTCCTGAGTTCCACTCTGCTCCTGGTAGCTGCTGATGTATCTACGATTAAGGAAACGACAACAGAGCTGAAGAACTCCGTCAATGCCATTCAAGAGAGGCTGACGGAATCCGAGGGTCGGCTCTCCAGTGTGGAGGACACCACTGTGCAACTGGTGGGTGCCAGCGAGCAGCATAGTAAACGCTTGGACCTTCCGTGGAACCGTGTCGAGGAGCTTGAGAACAGAAGCAGACGCAACAACGTCAGGCTGATTGGTCTAAAGGAGGGTGCGGAAACGGGCGGTCTGAAAAGTGTGTGCAAAGAATCATGTCCGAAGAATTTGGCATCGAACTGAATGCAGAGTTCGAGATTGAGAGAGCACATCAGGCCTCGGCCCCTAGGCCAGGCGAGAATCACCCTCCCAGGCTGATTCTTGCACTCCTTGGCCAGAGAGAAAGTGCTGCAAGCGGCCAAAGCGAAGAGAGGAGTTGAGTGGGAGGGATGCAAAGTTCCCTTCTTTCCAGATATGTCCAGAGAATTGGCTGAAAAACGGAGGGCATTTACTAAGGCTCGGAAAATGCAGCAAAAAGTCAACGTGAGGTACACACTCGCTTATCCAGCAATTCTACGCTTCACGTGGAAAGGAAAAAACAAGTTCTTTACTACTGCTGCAGAAGCACAGAAATTCATTCAGGAAAACTGCAGTGCTGACACTGACTGCGAGACAGGATATGCTTACAGTATTAGGTGGAGATAACTTTTTAGGTATAACAAGGTGAGTGGGGAGCTGGTTAAAGCGATCTGATTAGGGCTAGGCTTACTAGCAGGCACAGCACTTTGCGGACCATATCATGTGTCTTTTTCTTTTTTGTTTCTTTGTGGAGCTTATCCTGCCTGTTTGTTTTTATTTGTTAGTTAATCTGGCAGGAATATGTTTTTGGGTTATGTTGGTTGTTTACTTGTTGTTTGAGAGCACAGCATTTGCAGTGTTTGTTAGTAGTAATTGAGCATGGGGATAGAGTACAGGGTTTTTTGGGGAGTTTTCATTTTATTGCATTCCAGACTCAGCCATCCGGGTTAATGTATATTTTTGGGTGTGGAAATCCAATCAAGAGGAAAAAGATTTTTATCATAAGTTAAAGGTAAACAAATTGATGTTGCATTTGTCCAGGAAACACATTTTAAAGATGTTGAAGCCAGGTATTCTATTCATCATTTAATAGCAAACAAAATGGGACAATGATTTTAGTTAACAAAAAACTTAGTTTTGTATTGCTTGGGGAATTTAAAGACAAGGAAAGCAGGATAATTTGTATAGATGCACTTATTAATGGGGTGATAGTAGTACTTTGTAACATATATGCACCTAATAAGGAAGACCCAGATGTTCTTAACAAGGTGAATGAAATTTTAGGTACCAAGGAAGGAAAAATAATTTCAGCAGGAGACTTTAACCAAGTAATGGACCTTGTTATAGATACAAGCAAATTTCAGACATCACCAGTACCTAGGGACAGGGCTGCCTTACATCAACTTATTGAGGATATCGGACTGGTGGATATATGGTGATTGGTGAATCCATCCGGAAAAGAATATACATTTTTCTCTCATCGACATAAATCCTACTCTAGAATAGATTTTTTTCTAATATCCAACTCCATGATAGACAGTAAAATTGGCCCAATAGTATTATCAGACCATGCAGCAGTTGAAATACAAATTGATTTAAATACTGAAAGGGGAAGGAGGGGTAGATGGCAAATGAATACTACGCTGTTAAAAGATGAAGATTTTAGTGATAAGTTGACTGAGGATCTGATTTCGTCTTTTGAATTGAACATAGGGACCGCAGTAAAGCTGTCCTCGCTATGGGAGGCATCCAAGGTGTATATAAGAGGAAAATTAATAGCACAAGCATCTAAAAGGAAGAAAGTATGAAGCAAATAAAAAATCTGGAAGCAGAAATAACCACACTGGAAAAGGTCTTATTAAGACAATATACCGATGAGTTATACAAAGATCTGTGCAATTTGAAGTTCTAGCTAAATAATATATATAACAAAAAAGCAGAATATGCATTACTTAGATTAAAAACAAGTTTCTACGAAGGTGGTGACAAAGCTGGTAAGCTGCAGGCATGATATTTGAAGCAGCAGAATACAAGTGTTATACCTGTAATTAAGAAAGGGGATACATTAGCGTCATCATCTAAAGAAATAAACAAAGTCTTTCAATAGTTCTATGAACATTTATATGCATCACCATTTAACCATGACCAGGAGGAGCTGAATCAGTTTTTTGCTAACATAAAATTGCCTACATTATCTCTACAACAAGCTGAGTCCTTGGATGTCCCAATTACTGAGGATGAGGTCAGACTGGCTACTGCGGCTATGAAAATGGGGAAATCTCCAGGTATGGATGGCTTCCCAGTTGAATATTATAAGAAATTTCTGGATATATTGGCTCCTATTCTAACAACAATCTATTCAGAAGCATTTAATTTGGAATCTTTACCTAATACATCTAATAAAGCATTATTATCATTGATCCCAAAAAACGGCAGGGATGCAATAGATCCTTCCAATTATAGGCCTATAAGTTTAATTAATGTGGACTGTAAGATACTGACTAAAATACTGGCTTTGCGATTCAAGAAAGGATTGCCATCTATAATTAATACTGACCAGGTTGGCTTCATTAAAGGCAGATCCCCAACTGACAATTTAAGGAGACTACTGCACTTAACATGGCTGAACTCAAGTAGTATCCCAGTTACTGCCATCTCCCTGGATGCTGAAAAGGCCTTTGACAGGCTTGAGTGGAGATTTTTAACCACAGCCCTGTCATTCTTTGGGTTTGGCTCTATCTTTAAATCATGGATTAGAATTTTGTACAAAAACTCTAAGGCTGCAGTTATTACAAATGGTATCATATCCCCATTTTTCAACATTTCAAGGGGTACACGCCAAGGCTGCTCCCTCTCCCCACTGTTATTTACAATTTTTTTGGAACCATTGGCAATCATGATTAGAGCAGATCCAAATATTAGAGAGGTGAAGGGAGGCGGAAAGGAACAAAAGCTGATGCTATATGCTGACAATATTTTATTACTGATTAGTAACCCTCCTAATTCCTTACTCCCACTAATGAAAACAATTCAATTATATTCTGAGGTATCTGGTTATAAAATCAACTGCAATAAATCTGAGGCTATGCCAATGTCAAAATTGTGTTATTCAAATTCAGTATCTCAGTTTAATTTCAGATGGGTGCCAGTTGGAATGAAGTATCTAGGGGTCAAACTCAGTCAGAATTTGGATGAAATAATCACTTTAAATTATGATCCATTATTGAGTAGGATAAGAAACAATCTGGCTAAGTGGGGGGCAAGTCAATGTAGTTAAAATGGTCATAGCACCTCAGTTTAACTATCTTTCTATGATGCTTCCTTTAAATACATCAGATTTGATCTACAAGCAATACAACAAAATTATCAGTGATTTTCTATGGGATAAGAAGCCCAGAATTAAAATGAGTAAGATGTGTATGTCCAGGGACATGGGTGGGCTCAGTATACTAGACGACAGGGCATATACGTTATCCTTTAAAATGACCAAATTAGTTAAACATTGGGACAGGGCTGATGTTGATTTAGATTGGGTAATTATAGAACAGAGCCTGGCTGCACCACATTCACCCCTTAACATCCTCTCACAATATGTGGAAAACAAGACTAATCTAAATCCTATACTATTTCACTCAAGGAGTGTGTGGAGTACAATTCCATAAAGCATGTAGAATGTCACATTTAAACCAGTTATACTCCTCACTCTGGAATAACCCTGAGATATGCATTGGGAAAAGAATGGTGTACTGGAAAGAATGGAAGATTAAAGGTGTAAATACAGTAGGTGATCTCTATGAGAATGGGATTTTTATGTCGTATGTGGATTTGCAGAGGAAATATAACTTGGTAGATAAAGGGAATTTTTGGAAGTATTTACAAATAAGACATTGCATTAGTAGCGTATTTAAGAACGGCGACCCACCAAAGTAACTCTTTAACTGAATACTTCACATTACTACAGGAAGTTCATAAAGCATCAGTGTTTTATAAAATGTTCAAGCACTCTGTGGGTGAATCGTGTAACAATCTCAAAGCAGCATGACAGAAGGATCTTGGAAGAGATATTGAAGATAATGAGTGGTCAAATATTTTATCAAATGTGGGTAGATATATTAGGGAAATGAGAGGGAAATTTATTCAGTATAAGATAGTACACAGATATTATTGGACACCAACTAGACTGTACAAAACGGGGATTATTGATAATAACTTATGCTGGAAATGTAAAAATGAGGTGGGCACGTATTTTCACGATTTGGGAGTGTTCCATGGTTCTTCCATTTTGGTGTAAAGTTCCTGATCTGTTGGGGAATTGGTCGGGTTCCACACTGCCCTTGTGCCCACGGCTTTGTCTCCTGGGCGATAGGACAATGATACCTTATGTAAACAATGACAAATTTACTATTTTAAAGGTGGGTCTCATCACAGTTGCAAAAATTATATTGCAAAACTGGAAAAAACCCAGATGTCCCACTGTAAAGGAATGGACTGAGGAAATGATTAAGATTTCATTATATGAACACATGCTGGGAGGAATTAACAGTGAGGGAAAAGTGCAAGACGTGTGGGATCAATTTAGGTTGCATGTTAATTTAAACTTAAATTAGAACTTCTTTCTGTCTCTAAGTTTTATTTGTTTTCCTGTTATGAGATGGCTGTGTAAATATGCTGTACTGTATCTGCTCTGTGATATGCTGTGCTGCTTTGTAAAATAAGAATAAATAATAATAAAAATTTGTATTTTAAAAAAACTAAACCAAGTCCATTTGATTTAGTAACAGGACATCCTACACCACTGCCGGGAGCCCTTGATCGCTCCCTGGCCTTTAGCATTATCATGGAAAAGGATAGAATCAGAGAGCACAGGAAAATTTTTAATTGGGGAAAGGCAAATTATGAGGCTATAAGGCTAGAACTTGCGGATGTGAATTGGGATGATGTTTTTGCAGGGAAATGTACTATGGACATGTGGTCGATGTTTAGAGATCTCTTGCGGGATGTTAGGGATAAATTTGTCCCAGTGAGGAAGATAAAGAATGGTAGGGTGAAGGAACCATGGGTGACAAGTGAGGTGGAAAATCTAGTCAGGTGGAAGAAGGCAGCATACATGAGGTTTAGGAAGCAAGGATCAGATGGGTCTATTGAGGAATATAGGGAAGCAAGAAAGGAGCTTAAGAAGGGGCTGAGAAAAGCAAGAAGGGGGCATGAGAAGGCCTTGGTGAGTAGGGTAAAGGAAAACCCCAAGGCATTCTTCAATTATGTGAAGATAAAAAGGATGACAGGAGTGAAGGTAGGACCGATTAGAGATAAAGGTGGGAAGATGTGCCTGGAGGCTGTGGAAGTGCGCGAGGTCCTCAATGAATACTTCTCTTCAGTATTCACCAATGAGAGGGAACTTGATGATGGTGAGGACAATATGAGTGAGGTTGATGTTTTGGAGCATGTTGATATTAAGGGACAGGAGGTGTTGAAGTTGTTAAAATACATTTGGACAGACAAGTCCCCGGGGCCTGACAGAATATTCCCCAGGCTGCTCCATAAGGCGAGAGAAGAGATTGCTGAGCTTCTGGCTAGGATCTTTATGTCCTCGTTGTCCACGGGAATGGTACCAGAGGATCGGAGGGAGGCGAATGTTGTCCCCTTGTTCAGAAAAGGTAGTAGGGATAGTCCGGGTAATTATAAACCAGTGAGCCTTACATCTGTGGTGGGAAAGCTGTTGGGAAAGATTCTTAGAGATAGGATCTATAGGCATTTAGAGAATCATGGTCTGATCAGGGACAGTCAGCCCTTTGTGAAGGGCAGATCGTGTCTAACAAGCCTGATAGAGTTCTTTGAGGAGGTGACCAGGCATATAGGTGAGGGTAGTGCAGTGGATGTGATCTATATGGATTTTAGTAAGGCATTTGACAAGGTTCCACACAGTAGGCTTATTCAGAAAGTAAGAAGGCATGGGATCCAGGGAAGTTTGGCCAGGTGGATTCAGAATTGGCTTGCTTGCAGAAGGCAGAGGGTGGTGGTGGAGGGAGTACATTCAGATTGGAGGATTGTGACTAGTGGTGTCCCACAAGGATCTGTTCTGGGACCACTACTTTTCGTGATTTTTATTAATGACCTGGATGTGGGGGTAGAAGGGTGGGATGGCAAGTTTGCAGACAACACAAAGGTTGGTGGTGTTGTAGATAGTGTAGAGGATTGTCAAAGATTCCAGAGAGACATTGATAGGATGCAGGAGTGAGCTGAGAATTGTCAGATGGAGTTCAACCCAGAGAAGTGTGAGGTGGTACACTTTGGAAGGACAAACTCCAAGGCAGAGTACAAAGTAAATGGCAGGATACTTGCTAGTGTGGAGGAGCAGAGGGATCTCAGGGTACATGTCCACAGATCCCTGAAAGTTGCCTCACAGGTGGATAGGGTAGTTAAGAAAGCTTATGGGGTGTTAACTTTCATAAGTTGAGGGATAGAGTTTAAGAGTCGCGATGTAATGATGCAGCTCTATAAAACTCTGGTTAGGCCACATTTGGAGTACTGTGCCCAGTTCTGATCACCTCACTATAGGAAGGATATGGAAGCATTGGAAAGGGTACAGAGGAGATTTACCAGGATGCTGCCTGGTTTAGAAAGTATGTATTATGATCAGAGATTAAGGGAGATAGGGCTTTACTCTTTGGAGAGAAGAAGGATGAGAGGAGACATGATAGAGGTGTACAGGATAACAGGATAATAAGAGGAATAGATAGAGTGGATAGCCAGTGCCTCTTCCCCAGGGCACCACTGCTCAGTACTAGAGAACATGGCTTTAAAGTAAGGGGTGGGAAGTTCAAGGGGGATATTAGAGGAAGGTTTTTTACTCAGAGAGTGGTTGGTGCGTGGAATGCACTGCCTGGGTCAGTGGTGGAGGCAGATACACTAGTGAAGTTTAAGAGACTACTAGACAGATATATAGAGGAATTTAAGGCGGGGGCTTATATGGGAGGCAGGGTTTGAGGGTCGGCACAACATTGTGGGCCAAAGGACCAGTACTGTGCTGTACTATTCTACATTCTATGTTCTATCTCCGAAAGGCTGATATACAGATTACGGCAGACGGTTCAGTTAACTATTGTGTTAAATTAACTCGAGCTGTATAGTTTACTTCTCAACAGGGTTCTGCCACTTGGAAAGAAACTGCATAAGGAATCACAGGGAGCTGGATAGGAAGATCCTTATCAAGTGCTGCTAATTACCAATGGCAACACACACAAATTCCTGGAGGAACTTAGCAGGCCGAGCAGCTTCGATAGAAGAGAATAAATAGTCGATGTTTCGGGCAGAGATCCCTCACAGGACTGATGAGTCCATCTGCAGATTTTCTCATGTTTGCTGTTAATTATCAACACGGCCGTGAAAGAGCATGGTAAAAGAAGTGGATACAGGCCAACCACTGCAAGTGAGCTAAAGTGGTATCCGACAAACGCTGTGGTTACTGTGCTAACCTCTTGGTCACACTGCCTATATTGCTGGACTCCAGTGAGTAAATCACTAACAAGCCACAAGACTTCAAACAAGTCAACAATGACTGGACGTTATGAAGTTTACTTTAATATTATTTGTTGTTAGATTTTAGCCACTTTTCCCTACTCATAGTGTGCCAGTTGATCTGACTCTTAATGTATACTTGTATTATTGACGATCAGAAATATTACACTTCAATAAAGTTCCTATCAAGTAATAAGAAATGGTCTAAGTTCATGGACCAATACATACCCTATGTGCAAAAAGAATCTACAGCTCCCTTCCATGTACTTGGTTAAGATCTTGTTATTTAGGGTATGTTTTTCCTGCCACAAGACACATACACACACCATACCTTTACCTCCCAAGTGTGGAAGTAAATGAGACATTGCAAGAGTTAGTTTTGCATCCTATTCTCATTTTATGGAGTTGCAAGAAGTACAAGAAAGATTAAAAATGTTGCTGCAGCCTCAGAAAGGGTAAACAATGACACTGCTGAAACCTTGGGAAATATACCATCAAATGATTACCATACACAAGATGGTTCTTCAAACTCATATGGCAATAGATCTTCTCATAGCAGGTAAGGGGCGAGAACATATGCTGTTGTAGACAAGAGTGTTGTACTTACCTGACAAGTCTGAAGATATAACTAATTTGGCTGGTCATATCGTAAGGAAACAACTAAAATGCATCAATCAGATGTATGGGATTTCCTTGTATTCATTAAGTCTTGGAAGCTGGGGTTACTCAATATTACAAGTCATAATATTCATACTAATATGCCTTATAATTTACAACTTTTTTTACTTGCTTAAAGGTGATCCTTACCAGAATACTTCAAACTTACGCAAGTGTGCCCACTAATCTGCCTAGCAATAATCTTATGAATACTTTGGAGTATGTGCCCTTTGATATTTCATAACCCAAGTAGTTTATTAAAAATTATTTTATACATAACCTAGATAGCAGTTTTTCTACCACTGAATTTTCAGATGTAATGATTCTAACTTGTGATTTAGGATCAAAGGGGGGTTTGTTGGATCCAACTGTTTAATTTTAATTGTCATTTTCTTTGCAGTTTAGCAATCAATTATCTGCTTCTATTTTAAGTAGCCTTTTTCAAATGGAGGGTTTGTTCTTTCATTAAGTGGCTAATATTTTCTCATTGGTTAATTTTACCATAGTATTAAATAAGCATAATTCAATGAGATAATACCTAAACTATGGAATTTTCTTCATGTTTTGAGTTTGAAAGTAGCTGTTTTATGCTAGACACCATCTTTAGATCCTCATGCAACACACATAAAAATTGTTGGTGAACGCTTTAGATCTTCTCTTTTTCAAGTAGTAAGAACCCTCCACCCATCACTGTTCCGCCCCTGTTCTTTTTGTTCTAACAATTCTAATAAAAAGCTCGTGAAGCAACAAGTTTTATGCCTTGTTCCTGACTTCTAAAAGAATTTTAGATTTAAGCGCCAGAATCCAACAACATCTACACTTAAATCCCTTTCACCCTTCTACTTGTTCTAAGTGCTCTTATTAAAAAGCTCTCCCAAATTGCTTATAACTCCATTTTCAAACTCCTAACATCAGGCCATTAATTTTTATCAAAACTCCAGCAAGTCGCAGTCTGCTTCTGTTCTCAGTAAACCCTATTTCCACTTATACTAGTTGTGCTTTATGAGCCTTTAGTTTTTGCTGCCCCACTGGAGATATACAACACCTTGAAAAAGTATTCAGCCCCCAACCCGTTGTTCTCATCAATGAGTACTACAAACAGGGATTTTGATCAATTTAACTGAGAACTTTTATTTGTGAATCACATGTTCCTTTTCTCACAGTAGAACCCAAAAAACAGGGAAAATTGTAAAGCAGGAGAAAGTAAAAATCCAAAAATGGTGATGTCAGCAGTTCAAAAGTATTCACCCCCCGCCTCCACTTTGCTCAGTACTTAGTTGAACCACCTCTCACAGCTCTTACAGCCAGTAGTCTTTTTGGATAAGTCTCCATTGGCTTTGTACAACATGATGGAGCAAGATTTGCCTATTCCTCTTTGCAGATGCTCTAGCTGTGCCAGGTTAGTTGGGGAGAGGCAGTGAACAGCAATCTTGAGGTCTTGCCAGAGATGTTCAATTGGGTTAAGGTCACAACTCTGACTGGGACACTCAAGGACATTAATTTTCTTCATTTGAAGCCACCACATGGTTGCTTTGGCAGTGTGCTTTGGGTTGTTATCCTGCTGAAAGGCAAACTTCCTCCCCAGTTTAAACTTTCAGGCAGAACTAGCAAGTTTTTATCCAGCATCTCTGTATTTAACAGCATTCAACTTCCCAGTTACACAGTAAAGATCTTGGACACTTGGCTCTGCCAATATTGTCTCATTACCGCTGCTGCTTGTTATAGCTGTAGCTTCAACAGATCTTTTATCGCTATCATCTCTCCTCCAGGGTTTTCACCCTGAGTTTTTCAAGTAAGGTAGAGATACTCACTACTAATTCCACTTTTAACAGTTTATATCTTTGGTTTCTAATAGTTTGCAGCGTTTCTCTCACTTTCCCGTACTGCGTCAGCCACGCCTCCTTCTCGCAAAGCTTTTTTTCTCCCCAATTCTTTTTTAATTCAATAAACCTCATTTTCATCCCTCCACAGGTGGAGCTTACTAACATTACATCTTTCGGGTTTAATTAACCTGCATTACACCAGCATAGTCATTACAAAGGGGATGAATTCTGTTTCAGCCTCACAATTTAGGCTTTTAATTTTCAGTTAATTGTTGACAGATTTTGGAATTTTTTTTATTTGACATGATACACAATGTTTTGTAGAATGCTACCTCAATATTTTTTAAATTTAGAAGACAGTAAAATGCGAAAATAGTTGTGGGGGCTGAATACTTTCACGAAGCACCGCAGATTTGAACTACTTTGGCATTTGACCAAACCATATTAAACACTATCAGACCCTAGATTCTGCTGAACAAATCAAAGTTCAAAATAAATTTATTATCAAAGTACATAAAAGTCATTCTGGAATACCAAAGTTCTTTTTTCAGATGACCTCCTCTTGTAGCATTGAGCAATCTCTATAGCACGCTTCAATTCACCTTAGCCACCAAGCTAAACTTCACCTAAGAAACTATCCCCTCTCATCGCCCAAAAGCTTATCCTGTGTGCAATTTAATTCTTCTTAAAACCTTGGCTTCACTTTTTTTGAGCTGAGAACTAGTTGACAAATTCTCAAATAATCTGTCATCCACCTCAAGTTCCTTCTCAAAACATTCAAGCACCATCCTTACAAATTCATCTGCTCTCTCATTTTCTTCGCCGTAAAACACATCATCAGTGATAAAGTTTAAGGAAATGGGGGATTCTCAGATTCCTGTAAACAATGGGTTAAGTACTGACTATGTCTGTGACTGCAGTGTGATTGAATAATGTCTCACAGCTGCTTTCTTTGGAGCAAGATAAGGATTAACGTTCACCCAGATCCACATAAGATGTCTACTGGCTTTTCAAACCTTTTGATTTTGACAAACGGCAGTACCTGATGGAAATTAGACAAGATTTCTTTAATTAAGGTGGCTGGACTGTCTATCAAACTGATTGTTCTTTTGTATCAATAGTCCATTGACTTGACTGGAACGGTTATCAAACTGATTGTTCTTTTGTATTGGTGGCCTTATAACTTCTAACAATTCTGACATCAGGCAGTGAACTTGTTGAACTGCCGGAGAGATGAGAACACTTCTCTCTCTGATGTCGGGTCCAAGTTCACTCACCGGCTGAGCTCGAGGAAATAAATGGGTGAAAAAATGAGTAACAATCTTTTTGTGCCATCGTTATTTGATCCGGCACATTTACGTTTACATCAGCTCCTCAGTAAATAATATTTATACAGCTGTATGCTTCTACCATGAAGGGTGAATGAATGGACAAAAACTTGACAAAGAAATTGTAAGGTTATGCACATCGGCAAGTGGAATCTTAAGGCAGGTAATTCTCCTAATGGAGAAAGATTGTAGATGTGTGAAGTACTGAGGGTTCTAGGTATTTCTGTGCAGGAATCCATTTGCAATCAGGCACAGCAAGCAGTTAGGAAGACAAATGACATGTTAGCCTTTATTGAAAGAAGGTTAGTATTCAAAAATATGGAGGTGTTTTTACAATTGTACTAGGGTACCAGCAAGGACATAGGAGTACTGCGCAGAGTCTTGCACAACTCAATTAAGAAATGACATACTGGTATTGGAGATAGTCGAAAAAGAAATTCACTGAGCTAATTCGTGGATAAGAGGGTTGTCGTGTCATTTATTTAGCAATACACTGTGGAGTTGGCCCTTCTGGCCACATCATCCCAAAACTGCCTAACCTAATCACAGGACAATTTACAATGACCATGTAGAGGAATAGATAGAGTGGATAGCCAGCGCCTCTTCCCCAGGGCACCACTGCTCAATACAAGAGGACATGGCTTTAAGGTGAGGGGTGGGAAGTTCAAGGGGGATATTAGAGGAAGGTTTTTTACTCAGAGAGTGGTTGGTACATGGAATGCACTGCCTGAATCAGTGGTAGAGGCAGATACACAAGTGAAATTTAAGAGACTACTAGACAAGTATATGGAGGAATTTAAGGTAGGGGCTTATATGGGAGGCAGGGTTTGAGGGTCGGCATAACATTGTGGGCCGAAGGGCCTGTACTGTGCTATACTATTCTATATTCTATGTTCAAGTAGCCTTCTGGTAGTCTTTGAACTGTGGGAGGAAACCGAAGCACATTGGAAAAACCCATGCATTACAGGTGGAGGATGTACAGACTCCTTAAAGAACAACGCCAGAATTAACTCTGAACTCCAGAATAGTCATAGTCATACTTCATTGATCCCGGGGGAAATTGGTTTTCGTTACAGTTGCACCATAAATAATAAATAGTAATAGAAATAATAATAGTAACACTATTAGTAAATAGTAATAGTCATGGAAATAATAAATCGTAATAGAATAGTAAAAGAAAAATAGTAATAAATAGTTAAATAGTAATATGTAATTTATGCCAGTAAATTATGAAGGAAGTCCTGGACCAGCCTATCGGCTCAGGGTGTCTGACCCTCCAAGGGAAGAGTTGTAAAGTTTGATGGCCACAGGCAGGAATGACTTCCTATGACGCTCTGTGCTGCATCTCGGAGGAATGAGTCTCTGGCTGAATGTACTCCTGTGCCCACCCAGTACATTATGTAGTGGATGGGAGACACTGACCAAGATGGCATGCAACTTAGACAGCATCCTCTTTTCAGACACCACCGTCAGGGAGTCCAGTTCCATCCCCACAACATCACTGGCCTTACGAATGAGTTTGTTGATTCTGTTGGTGTCTGCTACCCTCAGCCTGCTGCCCCAGCACACAACAGTGGTGCCTACGTGTAGTAATTAAGTTAGACCCATATTCTTTGGAGTGTATAGAAAATCCTACAAAGTAGATGTAGAGATGTTTCCATATTGGCAGACTCCCAAGCAAGGGTTCATGCAGAATATTCTGACGATTAGCTTATCAACCATCTGAGAATCCTAGTGGTTTATCACATGAATCAGCAGGTGATGTTTCCTTCACTCTCTTTCAAATCACCATGGCCCCAGCTCTAACACTCATTTTTGACTTACCAGGAACCACTTTCCCAAGCTCCCTTTAAAATGACCAGGGCTCCATTTCCCAACTCATTTAAAATTAAACGTACTGGGTTAATTGGGAAATTTATAATATTATGTAACATCTGAAAAATTGAATAAGAAAAAAGTGCAGGGGTAATAAATAGAAAAACAAACAATACTCCAGAAAATCTGCTTGTCCTGATCAAAGTCTTACAGCTGTAACAAGATAAGTGAGTGGGTGGTTATTTAAAACAGAGGTGTGCAGGAACATCTTGCAAAGAGTAGTAAACCTCTGGAAGAGGATTGAGATGGTTAAATCATTTGAGGCATTTAAATAGGAATATGATCAATTTTTGGAAAATTACACAATAGTGAGCTATGGGGAACTAACAAAGAAGAGCAGAAGCTAGCTGGGGTAGATCAGTTATGTAAGCTTGAGGGAACAAGTGATTATTCCTGATCTTTGTTTTTTGTTACTACTTTGGAACTACTCCAACCAGGTTTTAAATCTCTTACTAACTCTTCCTTCAGTTAGTCCTGACAAAGGGTCTCAGCCTGAAACGTTGACTGTACCTCTTCCTAGAGATGCTGCCTGGCCTACTGCATTCACCAGCAACTTTGATGTGTGTTGTTTCACCACACAGCACAGGAACAGTCTATCATTTGTAACTGACAACTGATTCCCCTTCCTTGTTTGCAACCTATCTGCAGCCTGTAACAATAAACTACACTGACCCCTCCACAGAATTTCCTTCTCCAACATCAGCATCCTCTCTCAGGACTAAACGCTCAAGACTGAGACCCTAGTTAGATCAAGGTGGCACCGCTGCTCAGACTCTGTCATTCACAATCCTGACACCAGACTTCTGAAACAGAAATTATTCCAAACTCCCACAGAATAGGTCATCCAGAAGGCAGAGAAAAAGACTCAAGGATGTTCTCAAAACAACTTTGAAACTTGCAATATTCCTACTGACTCCTGTCGGTCCCTAGCCCACAATCACGCAAAGCACGAACAAAACAGACAACCTGAAGTCCATGCATCAGATCCACCATCTACTAAGTTGCTGACTGGGATGTTATACAATACACCAACGTCACTAACCAAGTGCAGAGGCCTAAACTCCACCGGGACCCGCCTGAGTCACATTGAGAAGGGGCGCTAACCTGAGGAGGTCGAGGTAAGGTGGAAGGAACGGGGAAGGAGTGAGGCGCAGGGCAGCGAGCCAGCCGGCCGGCTGAGCTACGGACACTGCGGTAAGTCCATCACTTACCGGTCTCCAGGCTGGCCTGAAGTGCTGAGGGCCCAGGCTCATGCACAATCTCCGACAGCAACGGGCTACCAGGAAATAACGATGCGCCATAACTCCTTTCGCTCTGAACTACCGAGGACAATCAGTTACGGTGGCCAAAATCAGACTGAACCGTGGACATGGCCACAACGTCTCGATTCATTGCATCGCAGCTGTCATCAAGACCCTCTCGCGCTGGCGCCTGACGTCACGTAGTTGCCCCGCCTATGATGGCGTCACCCAGGCTCGGTGACGTCACTGACCAACAAAACACCGGGTGAAGTTTATCTGACTCCTCCGGATGGTTCACCATGTTCTTGCTTTTGTTCTGCCTGTGCCGCTGCTGCCTTCTGTGCCCATCATGTTGTCTTTGCATGTTTTTCACGCTTCTTTTCGTCGTCATTTATTTGCTCGATTCCTTTGAGTTCATAAATCTGCCAGCATATGGTGAAGTGCCATAACCTCCTCCACTCTCACTTCCGAGCTGTAGCAATTGTATTTTCATTGCAAAAGGTGAACCAAACTGTAGACTCATTTAAAAATGCAACTCAACCCCCCCTAGAATGGATTTAATTTCAAATATGTTTGGAATCTGCGAGACAAATTAGGCTCAACTGAAATCAAAGCAAAACACACAAACTGCTGGAGGAACTCAGCAGGCTAGGCAGCATCTATGGGAAAAAAAAGTATGGTCGACGTTTTGGACCGAGACCCTTCGGCAGGACTGGAGAAAAGTAGTTGAGCAGATTTAAAAGATGGGGGAGGGATGAAGTAAAGAGCTGGGAAGTTGATTGGTGAAAGAGAAAGGGGAAATCTGATAGAAGAGGACAGAAAGCCATGGAAGAAAGAAGAGGGGGAGGAGCACCAGAAGAGGCAATGGCAGGGCAAGGAGATAAGGTGAGTGAGGGAAAAGGAGATGGGGAAAGGTGAAGGAGGGGTGGTCATTACCGGAAGTTCAAGAAATCATGTTCATCCCATCAGGTTGGAGGCTACCCAGATGGAATTCAAGGTGTTGTTACTCCAACCTAAGTGTGGCCTCATCACGACAGTGGAGGAGGAATGGAAATGGGAAGTGGAATTAAATTGAGTGGCCACTGTGGTGATATCACGTGTAAGAACGTGATTGGAGAGAGCTCTAAGAATGCGCAGAAATGATAGAATGATCTGGAACATGGCTTGGTAAAAACGTGGTTTTGTTTTGTTGCTGTAAATAAAAGTTCTAATTCTTCCAGAATATGATTCCTTATTGTTAACCCATGGTACGTATAAATATTAAGAACACAACATGGTGTCAGAAGTCGGTCTGGAAGAATAATATGTTCACTAACATGGGAGAAGCGAAGATAATCGAAGAAAAAAAGAGTTCAAACTGTTCTGGTGTTCGCTAACAGTTTTAAAAATGGAAGGCTTGCAACCTCCACTGACACTTCAGCTGATTGGGAATGTAGCTGAGAACTGGAGAAAATTCAAGCAGTGTTTTGAAATATATTTATCGGCGATCGAAGCTGATAGAAAACCGGAAAAAACAAAAGCTGCGCTTCTACTCCACATAATAGTGATGACGCAATTGAGGTATATAATCACTTTATTTTTGAAGATGGAGGTAATTTGAAATTGGATCGATAATGGACAAATTTAAAGCATACCGAAGCATAATGTGACGTATGGAAGGCATAAATTTTTTACACGTGCGTAGAGAGCTGCTGAAACAATTGATCAATATGGAGTTGAGACACAGGAGTAAATCATGCGAGTTTGCAGAACTGACAGACTCTCTCACTAAAGACAGAGTTGTTTGTGACATTTGGGATAATGGTGTGAGAGAAAGACTGTTAAGAGAACAAGATTTAGACAGCAAAAGCTTTGATGCTTTGCAAAGCTTCAGAAACCATGATGTCACGGGCTAAAGAGCTTTTCATTCAGAGCTGCACTGTGAAAAAGTGCAAACATATTAGAATAAATAATAATACGACAACAAAACCGACAGAGAGCAAGATGTCATCTGAGAGAATTAAGCTATGTGATCGCTGTGGGCAGCATCGACCTAAACAGTGTCCAGCATATGGGAAAATCTGCAGCAACTGCGGTAACAGTAATAATTTTTCACTCTGTTGCAGAAGTAGAATGAAAATAAAACAAGTAAATTCAGTGCTTGAAAATGAACTTGAGGAGTTTTATATAGATATGCTCTGTGAAAACAAAGTAAGAATGACTGGACTATTCCATTGCAAGTGAAGCAAAACAATATTCTGTTTGTGCTTGGTACTGAAGCACAAGTAAATATTCTTGCAGAATCTGAGTTTAATGTATTAAAGCCAAGACCAAAGTTATATAAGACAAATGTAAAAGTGACTGGGTATTCAGGTGCAGACATTCCAGTTAAAGGAACATGTGTGGTAAAAGTATCACACAAAAATATTGTGCACATGCTTTCATTTGTGGTGGTGCCAAAGAATGTACAGTCAATACTGGGTCTATCTGTCTGTGAGAGACTGAATTTGGTGAAAAGAGTCTTAGTCCTGGACAGTGACACAGAGTCAGAATACGGTGACAGAATAGAATGGCTAGAAGTCATAAAGAAAGCTCCCAGACCCATCCTTTTGTTACCAGCATCTGACAAAGCATTGCCACCACAACCAGGAGTTGCAATTTTGCCCTCTGGAAGTAATGCACATGCATCAATGGGCCATGCATTCCATCACAATCTCACCTCTGCAGGAGGACAGAGGCCAAACTTGCCAGTACAGTACAATACTGATCTGAAGCCAAAGAATGACAAGAATCAGGATCCAATTGAAGAAGTGAAAGCACAAGTGAAGGAATTGAGAAGTGTTATTGAAATGATGAAGTCTCAGCATAAAAAAGAGATTACACAGTGAATGGATAAATTAGATGAAGAAAAGAAGATTCGTATTTCATTACAAGTGGAAGTGGAAGGAATTAAGAAAGCTACAGTACTTGAAGAAGTACAACGCAGGTCATACATGGTCCAAACAGAAGAAAGAGCAGTGTTAAGAAGAAATCGCAAAGACCTTAAGAAAGAGCCAACTTCAGAGTTTTAGTTAACTGATGCAAACCAGACAAAACATGGAAAAACAACAAAACACAAGGACTGTGTGAACCACTTAGAAGGTCTCCTCGTGTTCGTAAACCCCAGAGAGACTGATAAAAACATGTTAAATTATGCGTTTGTTCTGGTTAATGTGGCTAATTGTTTTTGTTTTTAAGGAAAGGAAGATGTGGTGATATCACGTGTAAGAACGTGATTGGAAAGGGTTCTGAGCATGCGCAGAAATGATAGAATGATCTGGAACGTGGCTTGGTAAAAACGTGGTTTGGCTTTGTTGCTGTAAATAAAAGTTCTAATTCTTTCAGAATATGATTCTTTATTGTTAACCCACGGTACGTATAAATATAAGAACACAACAGCCACTGGGAGATGTGCTCGGCGAAGCGATCTCCAAATCTACGTCGGATCTGACCAATATGCAGGAGGTCACACCAGGAGCACCGGACACAGTATATGACCCCAACAGACTCGCAGGTGAAGTGTCGCCTCACCTGGAAGAACTGTTAATGGCCCTGAATGGTAGTGAGGAGGAGGTGTTGGGCAGGTGTAGCACTTGTTCCGTTTGCAAGGATAAGTGCCAGGAGGGAGATCAGTGGGGGGAGGGGAACAAATGGACAAGGGAGTCACGAAGGGAGCGTTCCTGTGGAAAGCAGAAAGGCTGTGTGTGTGTGTGGGGGGGGGCTGGGGGGGGGGTGAGATGTACTTCGTGGTGGGATCCTGTTGGAGATGGTGGAAGCTGAGGAGAATTATGTGCTGGACACAAAGGCTGGTGTGGTAGGTGAGGACAAGAGGAACCCTATCCCTAGTAGGGTGGTGAGAGGATGGGGTAAGAGCAGACGTGTGTGAAATGGAAGAGGTGTGATTGAGGGCAGCATTGATGGTGGAGGAAGAGGAAACCCCTCTCTTTGAAAAAGTAGGACATCTTCGATATGGAATGAAAAGCCTCATCCTGACAGCAAATACGGCGGAGACTGAGGAATTCAGGGAAGGGGATGGCGTTTTTACAAGTAACAGGGTGGGAGGAGGTATAGTCCAGGTCCAAACAGTCCTTTCAGGTGAGGCGACACTTAACCTATGAGACTGTTGGGGCCATATACTGTGTTTGGTGCTCCCAGTGTGGCCTCCTGTATATCAGTGAGACCCGCCATAGATGGGAGACTGCTTCGCCAAGCACCTACACTCTGTCTGCCAGAAAAAGTGATATCTCCCAGTGACCACCAATTTTAATTCCACTTTCCATGTCTATCCATGGCCGTCTCCACTGTCGTGATGAGGCTACACTTAGGGTGGAATAATAACACCTTATATTCCGTCTGGGTAGCCTCCAACCTGATGGCATGAACATTGATTTCTCGAACTTCTGGTAGTGACCTTCACCTTTCCCCATTCCCTTTTCCCTCTCTCACCTTATCTCCTTGCACTCCAATTCCCTCCCTCTGGTGCTCCCCCCCCCCACTTTCTCCCATGGCCTTCTGTCCTCTTCTATCATACTCTCCCTTCTCCAGCCTTGTATCTCTTTCACCAATTTCCAAGCTCTTTACTTCATTGCTCCCCCTTCAGGTTTCATATATCACCTTTTGTTTCCCTTGTCTACCGCTCCCCCCACTTTTTAACTCTACTCCTCAGCTTTTTCTCCAATCCTGCTGAAGGGACTCGGTCCGAAACGCCAATTGTACTCTTTTCCATAGATGCTGCCTGGCCTGCTGTGTTCCTCCAGCAGTTTGTGTGTGTTGCTTGTATTTCCAGCATCTGCAGATTTTCTCATTTTTCAACTGAAAACAAGCCCACTTCTTCAATAAAGTTTGCACGTATAGTGTAAGTGGGGCAAAATACTCTCAGCAAGTTACTAACAGGTACTTTGAAATTAACCAATAGATCTTTGGACTGTAGGAGGAGACTGCAGCACCCGAAGAAACCCATGCATTCAATGGAGAGGACAAACAGACTCCTTACGGATGACGTTGGAATTGAACTCCAACGCCCTGAGCCGTAATTGCATCTCGCTAACCACTGCGCTAATGTGACATGAATCTTGTGTTGGTCTGTTTTAGCTCTCGTTTCCATTTAGATTAATATTTCAAATAAATGTTTCATCAAAACTACAGAAGTATATGAAGCAGCTTTAAAAATAATGATTGACATTTATATGAAATAACCATAAATGCTTTCATTAAGATGGAAATTTCAAAAATGATAGATAATGGTCAAATACTGACTTTTAGCATTGTGTTCTATGGAAGTCAAATTACTAACATATCATTACCTGAGTTTCTCAGGAGTTTTTTTTAATCCCGGTGTTAATCCTTGCATATATAAAAAAGTAGTCTTGACATCCCTGTACCTGTGTTTCCTTGTATCACTACTTTGTTAAATGGTGCTAGGATTCAATTTTACCTGAGCCGCCAAGTAACTTATTAGACTCAGAATGAAGGTTTAGCTAACATAGTGATGAACTATGAGGCAAAAAGGTCAATTTGAGTAAGTGAAAAACAGAAACGTAGATGCAGATAGGCACAATATTAAAATACAGAAAGTGAGGAGAAAGAATAAAGATAAAGCATCCCAAAAATTGGATAGAGGATAGGAACTTCACTGCAGGGCAGGAGACAATGTTAATGAAATGATCTTTGAAGAAATAACAGGCAGAACAGAGACTCTGTGGATGTTGTTTATTTGGATTTTTAGAAGGCCTTTGACAAGGTGTCTCATATGAGACTGCTTAAAAAGATAAGAGCCCATGGTATTAAAGTAAAGATGTGTGTGTGTGTGCCCTTAACTCCTGGTGGAGTTGTTGGGGCACCATCATGGTATGTTCATCGTACGGTGTGTCTTGGGCATCTGAAACCTGGTGGAGCCCATCCCTCTTCAGGTTTTTTTTATGAGGTCGCGTTATTAGCTTGACACTCAACCCAGGCACGGATGGAGAACTAGGGACCTCTCGCCCCGAAGTCCAGTGCTGATGCCACTACGCCACCAGCTAGCCAGGTAAAGATACTAGCATGGAAAGAGATTGACCGAATGGCAGGAGGCCAATGGTAAGAATAAAGGGGTCTTTACTGGGTGGCTGCTAGTGATTAGTGGTGTGCCATCGGGGTCAGTGTAGGGACTGCTTCTTCTCACGTTATGTCAATGATATCGAAGAAGCAATTGATGGATTTGTGACCAAGTTTGCAGACGATACAAAGATAGGTGGAAGGGCAGGTGGTGTTGAAGAAGCAGGGTGTCTGCAGACGGACTGAGACAAATTGGAAGAATGGACAAAGAAGTGGCAGATGGAATAATGTTGAGGGAAGTGCATGGTGATGCACTTTGGTAGAAGGAGTAAAAGTGTGGACTATTCAAAATGGGGAGAAAATTCAAAACTATGAGATGCAAAGGGACTTGGGAGTTCTTGTGCAGGATTCCCTAAAGGTTAACTTGCAGATTGAGTCAGCGGTAAGGAAGGCTAATGCAATGTTAACATTCATTTCGAGAGGACTAGAATACAAAAGCAAGGATATGATGCTGAGGCTTCATAAGCCAATAGTCAGACCGCACTTGGTGTATTGTGAGAAATAGGGCACCTTACCTCCTTCTCTCTCCACCTTGTTATTGGGGCTTCTGCCCCCATCCTTTTCAGTCCTGGTAAAAGGTTCTCGACCGAAAACGTTCAGTTTACGTCCCTCCATAGATGCTACCTGACCTGCTAACCTCCTGCAGCATTCTATGCGTGTTGCATGTATCTCTGACAAAAAGGACTTGCATTTATACAAAAAATAGTCTCATAGGATGCTTTCTGTCTATTTGGTGGGGTGGATTGGAGCTTCTTTTTATACCTCATTTCATTCTGTACTTTGCTGCCAACCTCATTTATTCTACTTCCATCCCTGGAGTGGGACTTGAATCCACAACCTTCTGACCCTGATGTGAGAGTTCTGCGAAAATAGCTATGGTTGACACTGATCAAGCCTATCCAGTACCAGGCCAATGTTACAGCAAGATCCAAAAAAGTACAATGAAAAATCATCTCACTAGTCCACTGCTCATGTGCTCTCTTAATGAATCAATTCATATCACTGCAGCTATTAGACCACCCTGCGATTGTGCAATCCCTAAAAGCAAACAAAATAAAACCTGAGATCAATTTAGTAAATAAAGACAGAATGTGCTATAAATACTCAACAACTTAGACAGCATCTATGGAGAGAAAATTGGAATTAGCATCTCAGGCCTCATGTTGGAAGTGGAAAAAGTTAGATATAGAGATATAGAGAAGAGTGGGAGGGGAGGCACAGGTAAAGCTCTGATATGTGTTGGAATGCAGGAGAGATTGAACAATCAAAATTATGGTATAAAGCCAAAAGGATGACAGTAGAATAAAAATATTGATCCACCAAAGGTCTTATTTGAATTATTAGAATTACTGTATGAAATTTTTAAATTTAGAGGATTGGATTGTGCTTGGGATTGAATAGTCTACAAGCCCAGGGGGGGTCATATCATTGGGAGAATTAACTAAAATAAATGTGTCAACTATGATAAGTAACTTCATTGAATTCATAATGCTGGAAGCATTACACCATCTAACTTGTGATTCCTTCCACTTGCAGAAATAAATCTATCTCCTACTCCAACACGTACAGTGAATTCGTACCTGTCGGCAACTTATTCCAGATGTTCGTGACTTTCAAGGAAAAGTAATTCCATTTATGATATCTAATTTCATTGTCTATTGAGGTGTTCTTTTTCCTATCGGTTCCTTTGGGTTTCTTTGTTTTGTGGCTGTCTGCTAGATGAATCTCAAGGCTGTATAATGTATATATACTTTGATTACAAATGTACTTTGAACTTTGGTAACATAATGATATAAAATAAGAACTCTATAAATTATAGTCATAACCACTGCCAAAGTGGTTGTCCTCCCAAAGTGCAACACCTCATACTTATTTGAATTAAATTACATCTGCCATTTTTCAGCCCATTTTTCCAGCTGGTCCAGATCCAGCTGCAAGTTTTGATTGCCTATCTCGCTGTCCATTACACCCCCAATTTTGATGTCATCTGCAAATTTGCTGATCTAGAGTTTATCACATTATTATCAATGTTACAATGGAACAACATTAGCTATTGTTTAGTTCTGTTGCACCTCCCCATGGCTGAGGACGTTTTAAGTACCTTTGCCCGAACTGTTGAAATTCCTGCACTAGCCTGCCAGAAAGTCCCGGGGAACACTTTATCAGGCACTGGGGACTTATCCATTCTAATTTTCCTCAAGACAGCAAGAGGAAATCTGTAATCTGAATATGGTCCATGACCTCACTACTGGGGTCCGAGTTCATAGGACACTCAAAGCTGCTGCGCAGGTTGACTCGGTGGTTAAGAAGGGATACAGTGCATTGGCCTTCATCAACCGTGGGATTGAATTTGAGCCAAGAGGAAATATTAGATTAGATTACGAGGATACCCAGTCCTCGTTTATTGTCATTTAGAAATGCATGCATTAAAAAACGATACAATTTTCCTCCAGAATGACATCACAAAAAAAGGGCAAACCAAGACTAAAACTGACGAAATCACATAATTATAACATATAGTTACAACAATACAAAGCAATACCATAATTTGATAAAGAGCTTGATAAAGAGCAGACCATGGGCACGGTAAAAAAAAGTCTCAAAGTCCCAATCGACTCATCATCTAACGCAGGCAGCAGAAGGGAGAGACTCTCCCTGCCATGAACCTCCAAGCACCAACAACTTGCCAATGCATCGGAAGCACCTGACCGCAGCCGACTCTGAGTCTGTCTGAAAACTTCAAGCCTCTGACCAGCCCCTCCGATTTAGCCTCTCCGAGCACCATCCTCTGCCGAGCGCTTCGAACCCGCCCCGGCTGCCGAGCAACAAGCAAAGCCGAGGACTCGGGGCCTTCTCCTCCAGAGATTCCGGACCACACAGTAGCAGCAGCAGCGAAGTGGGCATTTCAGAAGTTTCTCCAGATGTTCTTCCGTGCTCTCACGTCCGTCTCCATCAAATCAGGATTGTGCATGGCACCCTACTTGACAAACAACAGACATTATATTAATATTACAGTTATATAGGACCCTGGTCAGACCCCACTTGGAGTACTGTGCTCAATTCTGGTCACCTCACTACAGGAGGGATGTGGAAGCTATAGAAAGGGTGCAGAGGAGATTTACAAGGATGTTGCCTGGATTGGGGAGCATACCTTATGAGAATAGGTTGAGTGAACTTGGCCTTTTCTCCTTGGAGCGACGGAGGATGAGATATGACCTGATAGAAGTGTACAAGATAATGAGAGGCATTGATTGTGTTGATAGTCAGAGGCTTTTTCCCAGGGCTGAAATGGCTAGCACGAGCGGGCACAGTTTTAAGTTGCTTGGAGGTAGGTACAGAGGAAATGTCAGGGGTCAGTTTTTTACACAGAGAGTGGTGAATACGTGGAATGGGCTGCCGGTGGCGGTGGTAGAGGCGGAAATGATAGGGTCTTTTAAGAGACTCTTGGATAGGTACATGGAGCTTAGAAAAATAGAAGGCTAAGGGTAAACTGTCATGGTCCAGATCGGGGTCCCTTTAAATTTCCTTGTTTATGTTATGATCCGGACTGTTGATTCCCTGTTTTCCCGTGTCCCTCGACTTTGGTGATTAGAGGCAATTAACGCTCGGCTGAACCGATAGTTTATAGTCTCCAGCTTTCAGCCGTTCGGCGCGGGAGCGTCTGCAAAGTCATCTAAGGTACGGTGTGCCGATGTCATCTGGCCAGAGCAAGCCTAGTCTCTGCCGAAGCGAGTGCCGGTAATTCGCCTTTTCCTCACCGGAGCAACCCTGTCCAGTTACCTCGCCAAAGCGAGCCTGCAAAGTTTCCTCACCGAGGTGGGTCCGTCAGTTAACCCGCCGGAGGGAATCAAGAACTGCTGTCTACTGTTTCTGGGCCGAGTCGAGAGCTCGCCACTACCCAGAGGCTCCAAGTCAAGTCCTGGCTCTGGGGGCATTCAAGTACCAAGTCAAGTACTGGATCCGGGGGCATTCAAGTTCCAAGTCAAGTCCTGTCTCTGGCGGCATTCAAGCACCAAGTCAAGTCCTGGCTCCGGCGGTATTCAAGCACCAAGTCAAGTCCTGGTCCTGGCGGCATTCAAGCACCAAGTCAAGTCCTGTCCCTGGCGGCATCCTAGCACCAAGTCAAGTCCTGGTCCTGGCGGCATTCAAGCACCAAGTCAAGTCCTGGCCCTGGCGGCATTCAAGCACCAAGTCCTGGCCCTGGCAGCATTCAAGCACCAAGTCAAGTCCTCGCCTTGGCGGCATTCTAGCACCAAGTCAAGTCCTGTCCCTAGTGGCATTCAAGCACCAAGTCAAGTCCTGGCCCTGGCAGCATTCAAGCACCAAGTCAAGTCCTCGCCCTGCCGGCATTCTAGCACCAAGTCAAGTCCTGTCCCTAGTGGCATTCAAGCACCAAGTCAAGTCCTGGCCCTGGCGGTCTGTGATTCCTGTCCTACCCCCTTGTCTGAATCCCTCCTCTGCCCCTCTTGCCTCTAGCCCTCATCTGCAGCCCCCTCCTGCACTTCGGTCTAGTTCCATCGCTGGTGCTAGATAGGTACTGTCTGGTGTTCATTCGTGTTGGTCTTGTCTTGTCTTGTCTTGTCCTCGCCTCCGTGGGGTAAGTCAGGCCATCTTGCCGTTGCTCCGCAGGGGGTCATGTTTTGTCTTGTCTGGTCCTTGCCTCCGTGGGGTAAGTCAGGCCGTCTTGCCGTTGCCCCGCGGGGAGTCATATCTTGTCTTGCCTTGTCCTCGCCTCCATGGGGTAGGTCAGGCCATCTTGCCGTTGCTCCGCAGGGGGTCATGTTTTGTCTTGTCTTGTCCTTGCCTCCGTGGGGTAAGTCAGGCCATCTTGCCGTTGCCCCGCTGAGGGTCATGAGTCCCAGCCCTATGTCCTGTACCCAAGGAGGGGTCCCGGCTCTCTGTTCTATGTGTGAGTCCCGGCCCTATGTCCTGTACCCAAGGAGGGGTCCCGACTCTGTGTTCTGTGTATGTGTCCATGGTTCCATGTACTTGCTCTCCCGAGACCGAGGCTCTGTGTTCCTATGTTCCTCCTCTCCCTAGCCCATGTCATGTCCATGCCTGGTTCTGGGGTCCAAGCCGGAGGCAAGACCCAGGTACTGGGTCCTTGCCCAGTCTCTGGCTCGGAGTCCATACCCTAGCCTCTTCATGTCTCCTCTAGTTCTGGGATCCGATTCCGAGCCCAAGTCCGGACCCTTATTCCCAGCCTAGTCATAGTCCTAAGTCCTTGTCCAGTTCGCTATTTCCTGCTCCTGCCTTGCTCTCCTGGTATCAAGCAATAAACTAAATCTAAGTAACCTCACAAGATGTGTCTTGCATTTGGGTCCACCCTTGCTCCCAATACCCCCATCATTGTGACATAAACCTATGTAGTTCTAAGGTAAGGACATGTTCAACACAGCTTTGTGAGCTGAAGGGCCTGTATTGTGCTGTAGGTATTCTATGTTTCTATGTTAGTGTTTTGTCTCAGTTCTCTGCTCCGTGCATACAGTAGATGACCATGCTGATCTTCAATTGGAATATTCCTTATAATTCCTTATTATCCCTTTGCTCTTAAAATATCCGTAGAAACCCTTAAGATTCTCCTACACCTTGTCTGCCAGAACAATTTCATGCCTTCTTTTAGTCCTCCTGATTTCCCCCTTATGTACGCACACACAGCTCTTACACTCTTCAAGCACCGCAGTTGTTCTCTGCTGCCTGTACTTACTGTGCACCTTTGTTTCTTTATAACCTCAATAACTCCAGAAAACCAAGGTCTCCTAAACCTGTTAGCCTTGCCTTATATTCTACAGGAACATACAAATTCTGTTCTCTCACTACTTCAACATCACCTTTGAATGCCGCTCACTTCTAAGCATCACTTTGTCAGGAGACAACCTATCCCAAAACACACTTGCCAGATCCTTTCTGATGCCATCAAAATTGGCCTTTCACCTATTTAGAATCTCAAACCGAGGACCAGACCTATCCTTCTCTATCATTATCTTGAAACTAATGGAATGAAACACTAGTTTCAAAGTTGGAAATATAATTATGTACAAAAGATTAAGAAAACTTGAAAAATAATGATAAGTGCCTTATTGGGTTTGATATAAGAATAATAACACAAAGTTCAGACTAAAATAAAATGATTTGGTTTAGCTTATCTGGTTGGAAATGCTAGGAAATATATCAGCTGATCAGATGTGGGAATATTTGAAATTAGAATGCAAACAAACCCTTCATGGATGAATAAGAAACATCTTCTTGGGGTTATAAATTTGTTTAAAACAATTTTTGACTCCTATCAGAAAAACAGCTGAAATCACACAAAACTGTTTTACCAGGTAGACAAAAGAAAGGAAAATCACAGTTACAAATTACGACGGGGATAAAGCATGCTATCTTCCTAAACGGTAGGTAGATAGATAGATACTTAATTGATCCCAAAGGAAATTACAGTGTCACAGTAGCATTACAAGTGCACAGATATGCCAATATTAGGAGAGGTGAGAGTTGACGTGTCTGTGTGAATGATAGCGATAGATGAACGACTGTACCTTATTACTAACGTTCTTATGTCAGTAAACATATAACGGACTGCTCTCGGCGGCGAGTGTTGTTGAAACTCTCACTCTTGCCACGCTCAGCCGTCTGCTGCTATTTTAAAATAACAGATCAGGAGACGGCTAAGCGTAATTTTGTCTTCTTACTGGTGACCTTTTAATTTATTTTAACATTTTAAGCGTAAAGCTGCAAGAATTTTAGCAGAGCCTCCAACTAGTCTTAGTGCACTTTCAACCCGCGTAATCACCGGAACTGCTTATTGATACCGATATTAATGCGTCTTGCGCCATGACGCACCTCTCACCCTGCACAATTGATTCATCATAAACCCCAGTCCCAACTCAAGAAAGTAACTTTGACTCAAGCCCAAACCTTGACATGGGCTTTCTCGCCACTTTGCTTTTCCGTATTTGCAAATATTTCTATTTTTGTTTTTTTGTACTGGTTTTCGTTATTGTTATAACTTTCCTTTCTATTTTCGACCTAGAATCCTACTTGCCTAACTACCAAGTATTTTAGTGGCCATTGCCAATAGTCATTCACTGCACGTGATCAGACTAAGCAAAACTGTCGACGTGACGCTGAAATAGTATGGAATGAGATAAAAGGTGAGGCAGATTACAAACGCATCTAAATTCGAGTAAATATGGTTTAATCATTTTTGGATATTGCAAAATACATGATAAATGAACCGACTTTCTCTCTTAGTTTGTGGATTCCTTGGGAATGGCAAATGAATTGCTCTCGCGGAATACCAAAGTTGAGTGGGATTTTTCTAATTGCGAAAGGGAGTTTTTAAGGTCTTTAACCAGCGCTGCTAACAACAAAGCGCTGTGGGTTATTTAGCAGAAACTCTCGCCGGAGTCCCACATATTAATAATTTTTTTTGGATGGCTATCCATCAGACTAGATAATACAGATTGAAGATAAACAAAATCATAAAACAGTGCAGCAATAAACATCAAAACATTTAAAAAGAACTGTACAAATTTATCAACACCAGATCCGAAATATCGGTTAACTTTTCAGATGGGACCTGTTCTTGGAGCGTCTAATTAACGTTAATCCAACAAACACTGACCTTCATTATACTTTTCTGCTTGTAAGATTTTTAATTTACTAATTTTGGGGTTAGTCGTCTGGGCGAAGACTTCTTCCTCATCAGTAACATAATAGGATTATTTGAAATAAGCAGATCTAAACTGATCAAAGACAAATTGACAAAAATCTGAAATAATGGATGTTTACTGAGTTCAGAAATAGGCTGTCTTTTTAAGTTTCAAAATTTATTTGATAAGAGTTTCCTCGTGTGTTGTGCAAGGGAACTTGTATGTATCACTTCTTTGCCTTTCACAGGAACTGTCAGAACAATACTGAGACACAAGAGGGAGCAGATACTTTAACCTGGAGCGAAAAAAATCGAACTGCTGGAGTAACTCAGCCGGGACCCTCCTTCCGCCTTTACAGATGCTGCCTGAGTCGCTGAGTTTCTCCGGGGAGGGGTGTTTAAACAACACTAGTAATCTCAATTTAAAACGCTGGATGCTCTGAGTAGGATCTGTTGAAATCAGATGAACAGTCATCGAAATAAAACATTAACTCAAGTGTTGTCAGTTCAGATGCTGCTTAAACCGTCCGGTATTCCTATGCCATAAATATTAGTGGCTGCCTGTAACTGAAACAATTCCAAGGACTGCAATAGTCGGGATGGAGAATTGAAAGATGTCACTGACCACCGTCACTAGGGACGAAGACGGAGGCGGGGCTGGGCGTGGCGCGAACATGCGCTGGGGTGGGGGTGGGGGAAGAATGCGCGCTCGTAGCCGTGGCGAAGCGGCTTGGGTGCGCGCTGATGGGCTCGGTGCGAGTCCACGGCTCGAGAAAAGAGTTAACTCAGTAGATCCTACAGATGCTGGAAATTTTAAGCAACACACAAAATGCCAGGGGAGCTCAGCAAGTCATGGAACATCTATGGAGGGGAATAAACAATCTACGTTTCTGGCCGAGCCCCTTCATCAAGGCTGGTATGGAAGAAAACAGATGTCATAATATGAAGGTGGGGTTGGGAGAGGAGTACAGGCTGGCAGGTGATAGGTGAGACCAGCTGAGGGAGAACGCGGGTGGGGATGAAGTGGGAGGGTGAACGGGTCGGGGATGGGAAATGAAGTAAGAAACTGAGAGGGGATAGGTGAGAGAGGTAGAGGGTTAAATAAGAAGGAATCTAATAGGAAAGGACAGTGGACCATGGAAGAAAGGGAAGGTGGAGGGAAATCAGAGAAGATGATGAGGAATGGTAATGAATAGAGAGAAGGGTGCGAGGGTGACCAGAAATTAAAATGGAAAGAGAGGGGGAGTAAAATTTAAAATGTACATAGTCTTCCCTACTGCCATAGTGAGGCCAAATTCGGGTTGGAGGAGCAACACCTCATATTCCGCCTGGAGGTACGTACACGGATGTCTTTAAACTGGGCAAGTCTGTGGGCGGGACTATGGGAACGAGACGATTGGCTGAGCAGGGGAAATTGTGGGCGGGACAATGCGGCTGACGGACCTACCAGTGAGTGGGACTATTTGTCGGGAGAATGAACAGCCGACGTTTCGGACTGAGACCCTTCAAACCCTTCATCAGGACTGAAAAGGAAGAGGGCAGAAACCAGAGTAAGAAAATGCGTGGAGGGGAAGGAGTGCAAGCTGGCAGGTGATAGGTGAGACCAGGTGAAGGGATGAAGTAAGAAGGTAGGAGATGGTCACCGGGAGTTCCTGCCTTTTGCGGCGGATAAAGCGGTCTCCTAATCTGTACCGGGTCTCACCGATTTAGAGGAGGACACACCAGGAACCCCGGCATACTCACAGGTGAAGCGTCGCTCACCTGGAAGGACTGTCTGGGGCTCTGAATAGTCATGAAGGAGGAGGTGTAGGGACAGGTGTGGCATTCGTCACAGGTAAAAGTAGAGAGCGATTCCTGCGGAAAGGGGTGGGGGAGAGGTTGGGTGGAAGGGAAAGGTGTGTTGTTGGAGCTGGCGGAAATAATGAAGAATGATGTACTGGATGCGTCGATTCGTGGGGTGGTAGGTAAAGGGGAGGGGAACTATCTCTAATATGGTGGCTGGAAGATGTGGTGAGAGCAGATGTGCCGGAAATGGAGATGTGGGTGAGGGCAACATCGACAGTGGTAGAAGGGAGACCACGTCCTTTGAAAGAAAGAGGCCACCTCGGATGTCCTGGAATGGAAAACCTCATCCTAAGAACACATGCGGTAGAGGCGGAGGAATTGAGAGAAGGAAGAACCATTTTTTTTCAAGTGCCGGAATGGGAAAGAGGAATAGTCAAGATAGCCGTGAGAGTCAGTAGATTTTTAAAACAAGTCTGTAACCAGAGATGGAGACAGAGACAGAGAGCTCGAGAGCAGTGTGAGAGGTGGACCAAGTAAATTTGAGGGCGGGGTGGAAGTTCAAAGTAAAATTGATGAGATAGGCGGGCTCAGCATGGGGTACAGGAAGCAGCGCTGATGTAGCGCTGAAAAAGGTGGGGGGCGTTAACATTTTAGGCTTGGAACATGGACTGTTCTACGTAGCCTACGAAAATGCAGATATAGCAAGGGCCCCTGGCTACGCATTTAATTTGGAGAAAATGGGAAGCGTCGAAAGAGAAATGGTTGAATATGACGATTAATCCGAGGAGGGGAGCTGGTTGAAAGAAAGAAGCAGAGAGCTTTAACGGTGGATGAAAACTGTAGGGAGTGGACGTTCTATGGGCGTCGCGTAAAGGTTGTCATGCACGTCTGCCCTGGAGGCGGAGCGACGGGCGGGAGCGCACCCTGGTGCTCGCTCCCACGGATGGCAGCGGCTGAACCCATCTCCTCCGGAGCGGAGCCGCAGCTCGAGCCCGGCGCCGGTTAACTGGCCGTTTGTAGTCACGGAAGCCGCCGAGTCTGTCGGCGACCGGGCCGGTCACTGAGGGCTGTTGGCGGACGCAGCGGCCGCTGCTGCAGCTGCCGGTGCCGCAGAACGACGACATGAGGGTCTGGAGCTCGGAGCATTTGTTCAGGTGATCCGTCGGCCCGCGAGTAACTGGCTGGAGGTGGAGGGGGGTGGCCCGGCCTCTCCGAAAGTGGGGAGAGGGGGTTAGGGTGATGTCCTGGATTCTGCCGTGGTCTCGGGCAGAGGTGCAAACGTCCGGTACTCACCTTGATGTAAGAGGAGCGTGTCAGGCAGCATTTGAGAGGCAAAAGGACTGATGCAGGGTCTCAACCCGAACCGTCAACTTTCATACTCTGTCTCCACACAGGCTAATCGACCCGCTTTGAGTCTACCCGATTCCAGCGCCTGTTGTCCCTTACCCTTACTTTGCTGTGGACTCGTCGAAGAGATAGCTTGCCCTACTGATTAAGCTGGTGTAGGTCGGGGTATGCAGGCTTTGGCTATGAGGCGAACGTTATTCATCTTTACCACAGTTATGTTCACCTCAAAACTGACCATTTTCCTTCTGTTTAACATCTAATTTGCACTCAAATCTTTGTGCCATTTGTAGTTTTATGCTCCTCGTTGTAGTTGTTGCATTTATTATAGCCATGACTTCTTTGAGCTTCATGCAGATAATGAATCTCACTGCGCCTTATGGTATATGATAAACTAATCATATATTAAAGTGTATTACATGATATAAAAGGATCTGCCTTGACAAAGAGCTGAACAATAATTTGTCATAAGCTGGAGTGATAGGAAAATGACAGCTTGATTTGAAAGGCAAATTAATTGCAATGTGTCTCTTTCCCAGCTGCAACTAATTCATCTGGGAAATATCTACAATAATAAACCTTATGTTTGGAAAATAGATTTGGGCTGCAGTTGAGGCAAAATATCTACCTCTTTGTAACTATACTGGTCCAATGAAATAATGGCCATGCATCATACAGATGTCCTTGAAGATTTATTTTTATATCTCTCTCTCTTTCTTCAGCAGACACTGAAAACTACAAGAAAATAAAAGACATAAAAAGTTTGAAACATACATCTCAGTCTTTTAAAGTCTCTCAAGCTAGTGTCTGCCGGTAAACAGGCCCAAAACACGTCAGCACAACAGAAGTGTGCTGAAATCAAATAAAGTCACTAAAAACTTATCACTGTCCATATAAAGGCAGGTCAACAACATTATACACAATATAAAACAAATAAAAACAATTACCATGTGCGCCTCTTGGACCACATGCAGAATAAGGTTATTTTAGGGCCATGTGTCTTTCTCTGCTTCCATATTGGTTCTGACCCATAATGCTACAGTCATGCTCTTAGTAAACTCTGGTCATGTGACCCATTACACTCTACATTAAATAACACCTTACATAAAAAGCACAAAATTTTTAATCAAACATTATTTTAAGATTTTTAAAAAGTCATAAATTTATGACAAAAACATATAAACTAAACATCGCAATGAAACATGTCTCCGAGACAGTTACACTCTTATCCAAACTTAGAATCTCAGCCACTTTGTATTTAGCCCTGGCTTATTCTTGCTTCAAAAGTTACTAGCTCAAATTCCACATGAGATTTCTGCTCATATTCAGGACTGACACATGAAATGCATATTGAGATGCAGATATTTCATTGAGTTTCAGTTCTCTCTCAAGTACACTTAAAAGATGCACAGCATTATCTGAAGATCAGCACTTTTTCCTCATTTTATGTACTGCTCTTTGGAGCAATGATGTCACATTTATTGATGACATCCAAATGGAACCTGCTGCCACTTCTCTGGTCATCTGTTGTATTTACTAAACAATATGTCTTGTACTTTAAGAGCAGATAATTATTTGGTAGACAGAAGCAATTGTCTTGGGAGCCTGGTGTTCTAGTTGAATTGGATGGTTTGGAACTATACTTGACTTAAAAATGTGTTTTTGAGGATATATTTGGTTCATTACCAAGAACACCTGCTTCAACATCTGTAATCTCACCTGGCTCTATTCCTCTCTCAGTTCATCTAATGCTGAACTCTTCATTCATGCCATGATTACTTTAGGAATTGACTAGTCCAACTTCCTAGCCACTATGAAATTGCTCTCAACCAAAATCCCATTATCTTTGTTCTAGCTCTCACAAAGCACGGTACAGACATTAGCACTGTCTTTGTGACTGATAATGACTTCCAGTCCAACAATGTTTTTTTGTTAGTTTTCAGATTCCTGCATGACCTTGCCCTGTTGTGATGTGCTGTCATAATAAGTCATGTGGCTCACAACATTGTCTATTCATTTGGTAGAAATGTTTGGAGAAAATGTGATTTGATTGTGAACTCGTGAGGAATACATTTTGGTATAGAGAAAGGAGAATCACAATTTCTCCTGGAGTTAAACAACTTGCTATCTTTGTAGTTGATTTCTAAGCTGTAGTGTATTTTACATCTTTTTTCCCTGAGTTTTTAAAAATTAGAAGTACTTGTTCATGCATTTTAGAATATTATTGATTTTTATGATAGATTTAAACTTTTTTAAACTTTGAATCATGCAATGCAAAAAGAGGCCATTAACCCTTCTATGACCAAATCATTTTATGTTGTGCGGTGATCTCAGTAATATTTGCTTTTACTTGAAATGTTTGCTTTTCTTGTGATGCGTTTTAGCCATCCATGGGAGACGGTTATCAAAGCTGCAATGCGAAAATATCCGAACCCCATGAACCCCAATGTAGTTGGAGTGGATGTACTGGAGAGAAACCTTGATACTCGAGGGAGATTGCATAGCCAACGCCTGCTTTGTACAGAATGGGGAATCCCCAGCATTGTTATGACTGTATGTGAGCAACATTTCTATCTTTAATACTGACACCTTTTTTTTGTATTGTATGTCCAAAATCAATAGGAGGTTTTAAAAAACAAAATGTTTACTTATATGAATGTACAGACTTTAGGAGAATTGGCACAGTTGCTCCTTCTGAAGTAAATATTAAACTGAAAAAAAAATCAATAAAGTTTGATATAGTGATGATCTGTCAATTCAATTAGTTTTAACATTTGAGGATGACATAGTTTCTGACCTTGGGTGCTGTCTGTGTACAGTTTGTATGTTCTCCCTGTGAACACACACTTCAGTTTCCTCCTTTGTCACAAAGACATGCTGGTAAGTTAATTGGCTACTGTAGATTGCTCCTATTGTAGATCAACGAAAGTAGAATTGGTGAAGTAGGTAAGCATGTGAGAGAAAACTATGCATTTCACTGTATGAGTCAATGTGCATGTAATAAATAAATCTGAAATAGGATACAGGGGAGAATGGGACTGACAGGATTGCTCTAGACCTGGTGAGTAATTATAATTAAAATGATCAATTTTAGAAGTAATGTTTGTTCAATCTGAACAGAGAACAATGAAGGCATTAGGACAGGTTGCCTGTGAAAGACTGGCAAACTATTAAAGGGTATGATAAAAGGCAAGGAGTGACTAGCACTTAAAAATGTTCTGATAATGGTTCTCCACCCAAAATATCAACTCTCCATTTCCCTCCATAGATGCTGCCTGACCTACTGAGTTCTTCCAGCATTTTGTATGTTGCTGCAGATTTCCAGCATATATAGTCTTTCTTGTGTCTGCATTTAACAAAATAATACATTTGTAAAAAGAAAAATTCCTTCCATTTGAAAATATGGTCCATCTGCAGATTGCAGAGAAAATAAATATGGTATTAGATCTTGGAGACTTAAAGTAGCCAGGAAAGGTAGAAATCCTGAAGACTGAGAACATTTTAGAATTTGACAAAGTATGGCCATGAAGTTGAAGGGGAAAATCAAACATTAGAGTAAACTTATTAAAAAGACAATAAGAATATCTTTATCCATGTTAAAAATGTGTATTAGTTAAAAGAAAAACAGTAGCAACAAGAAATGGGGGTCTGTTACATAGATGGTGGATTTATAACAGGAAATGAGAAAATGACAGGTAATTTATTAAGTATTATTATTGTTTGCCTTTGGTGAACAAAATACAAAAAACATTATAAGTGATGAAGAAATAAGGGTACAGTTTGGATGAGAAAATGAAAGAAGTACTGCTAGAGATGATAACAAATCTGAAAGCTGGTAAGTCACAAGAAACTGATAATTTGCACTTCAGACTTTTGAAAGAAATGTGTACAGAGGTGGTGGATGCTCTGAGATTTCTTGCAGGACTCTATAGATCCAGGAATGATTTCTTGTAAATTGGTGGATAATATATGCAGCCTCACTTTTTAAGGAAGCAGAGCGAAAATGGGAAGCTACCTGTTAGCTTGACATCAGTAGTTAGCATAACTCTGGATCCTCAATAAAGGATGTGCTATCAAGACACTTAGACTCATATTAATTGTGCATTTTATTATGAAGAGGAAGTTGTATTAACTCATCTATCAGAGTTTTTTTGAAGGTGTGTCCAGAGAATAGATTAGGGGAAATCAGTGGAGGTGATGAAAAGGATGCAAAGGCTGAGAACTTGGAGAAAAATGATAGAAGAAAATCTGAGCAAAAATGTCAGATTTCCATGATGAGCGATTGATAACACTCAGTATAAACTTACATGTAACTAAACCCACCTATCATGGCATTTTGTTTTTTTTCTGCAGGCTTTTATCTTAAATGCAACGTTTCTCTATACTTGTAGCATAGATCAGTTAAAATAATTAGAATGTTTTTGGCTTGGTGTAAAATCAAAACTACCTAGCCTGCTTTTCAAACAAATTTTAAATGTGGCAGTTGAGAAGCAATTTAAAAAATGCAGGCAATGGAAGCTGAAAATAAGAGCATATTTCTAGAAATTCTTGATAAGTTAGGCAGATCTGTACAGAAAGAACAGTTTCTCAGTTAACTTTATTTTTCTTCCTACTGAAAGCAAGAATTTCCAGCATTCTTTTGCATTATAAATGTCAATATTGTTCGCAGAGATTGCTCCAACTGTCATTGCTGCAATGTTGTATTAAAATATGTACATTGTCTTAATTGCATTTACTATTATGTATTAAAAATGACTGCAATGTCTGGTGTGAATTCAAATGTTGTTTGCTGTCTGTGCTTCTATTACATTTTTATTCTGGATTGAGGGAATTTGACATTTTACAGAACTTGAATCTCAATTAATGCCCCAGTGAGTTGATTCATATGGTAATCTTTTATAATATGTTTTTGTTAGATTCTGGGTACAAACAGGACCACAACATACATTAAAGAACATTCTGTTGTCGATCCAGTTGAACGAACTATGGAACTTTGTTCTTCTAATGTAAGTAAATTAATTTCAAACTTAAACTGCTATGGGCCACCACTGGTTGGATTGTTTGGAGTTGGTTATGAATATTTTCAACCATTTCTCAGAATCATAATCATTTTATTGCCAGTATGTGACACATAGCAGTGTTGATTGTGGCTCAGTGCCAAGCACAAAGCACAAGACAGTACCATAACAGAACAACACTTTACAAGACAATAATGCAAACAGCAATGAGCAATCAACAATTAGCAGAATGGTCACATGGGCAGACATCAATCAAACTTAAAGAAATGTGAACAGATCAACAGAACAAGGAGAGCAGGAAGGACCATTTAACAGATGTTGTGCAGGGACAGTTAGAATATTACACCTGAGTGAGTTGTTGAGAAGCAGGATGGCTACAGAAAAGAAGCTTCAAAGATGACATGTAGTCCTGGTGTTGATGGACTTGTGGCATCTCCCTGATGGCAGTTTGGTAAACAGGTGACTGCTAGGGTGGGGGCATCAGCAGTAATTTTTTTCAGCTTAGCCTTGACTTAATCCATCTGTAGACTATTTCAATATCATTGGACTTGTTATTCCTGAAGCTGTTATTGTAAAATCTTCAGGGAAAATTGCCATCCTCAAGTAATGTAATGCTATTTATGAAACAGTTGAAGATGATTCTGCCAGGGATCCTTCCCCAAGGAGTTCATGCAGTAATGCCCTTGGATTATAATGAATGGGCTACTGTACTGGTACATGTTTTTCCTAACATTATTTATTATTCATTCATTGAGGTACAGTGCAGAATAGGCACTTCTGGCCCTTCAAGCTACGTTACGCATTAACCCCCGATTTAACCCTAGCCAATTTACAATGACTAATTAACCTACCAACCTGTCCATCTTTGGACTTTGGGAGGAAACCCACACAGTGATGGGGAGACGGTACTAACTCCTTTTAGACAGTGTGGATCCTTAAAGAAAGTACAAAGGAGGTGTGCAAGGCAAATTTTTTTTATTTACACAGAATGGTGGGGGCCTGGACTGCACTGCCAGAGGTGCTGGTGTGGGCAGATATTGTAGGAGCATTTATTAGACTTTTAGATTGACACATGAATATAGAGAGAAGGGAAAGATATGGTCAACGTGTGGAAAAGGAGGATTAGGTTGGTAAAAATCATTGGTTTAACTCGTGCAGCACATCATGGCCAAAGGTCCTTTCCTGTGCTGTACTGTTCTATGTTCTACATTAACTCCAGTCTTGGCACTAGATAGTTTTTAAAGCAGTAATTCTTTAAAGTTGAAGCAGATGTATCCACGTTTGAACAAAACTTTTAGTTGTTTGTGCACAAGCTGTACGTTTGGTGCTAAAAGTAAATGAAGGTTTTGTGATTGAGAATCTATAATGTTAATCCTATTTTATTTTATTGCAGATAACTCTTACAAATTTAGTGTCAGTGGATGAAAGATTGATCTATCGACCTCATCCTGAGAATCCAGAAAAGTGAGTTGAGTTTGGATTTTAATAATGTCTTTGGTTTTACATGCAATATCAGTGTCTTGTAAGTTACATCTAAATAGCAATCATTATTCATTCTGCTGACAACTGCTCAGAGACATTAACGAATTTAGAGAAAACGGCCCTGAAATGCTTGATCCTGTTCTGCACCCTCTGTTGGATATTTTGGAAAAGCAACAATGAGGTTCATAAAACCAATCAGATTCAAGAAACTTTACTGAGTGCATAATTTCTTAGTCATAGGGCACAGAAACTAGGAAGTATTTATTAGCTTTAAATTGTGCACTAGAAAGAAAATCAAGATAAAGGAAATCATGGGTTGAAAGAAGTGTGAGAAATTTGTGAAAGAATGAGTCACCATATTTGTAAAATTTTAGAACCAAAGTGATTGTTTGCCATTTATTATTGGTGATCGCACTTAAAAAAATCATAGACACTTAAATGACTAGTCTTTTTCTGTTGCTTTTAGTAGGGTTTTGATGGGTAATTGCCACAACTTCATAACTATAAAGATTTCAGAGTTGAATCTCTTGGTGATTCAGCACTACAGGATATCCTAGAAGAATAAGATACCTCTGGCCAAAATTTTGGAATTTGATATTTAATTACTAGCACATACCCTAAAAATTGCTGTCCAGTTTATTCCATGATAATTGCCGATAATTAAGATCGGTTGTTAGAATCAGTGTACAATCCAGATTTTCTTTGTGAATTAGTGGATTTGGATTTGAGCAGTTAAGGGCTTTGATTTTTCAGATCAACACAGCCAGCAACGTTGTCTACCTGCTGATAAGGAGGTTAAAAGACAACGATATAACATAGCAGTAACTGTTTGGGAGAAATTGTGTACAGAGTAGAATCAAATTTGGGAATAAAGTTCTCCATCACAATAAAAGTCTCGTTTTCAACACTTTTGTTGGATTGGAGAATGTTGCCATTTTGAATACAATAACATATATAACAGGAATAGGCCACTTAGCCACCTCAAGTCTGTTCTTCCATTCAATAAAATCATGGCAGATCTGCCTTGGGCTTCATCTCTTCTGTACCAGTTATCCAAATCCTTCAATTCCCCGATCTTAAAATATACCTACTTCCTCTTTTAAAATGTGAGTGTTTGGATATAATGAAAGTTATATAACTGAGAGATTAGTTCTTGTTTTTTGTTTTAGGACCATTTTGACCCAAGAAGCTATTATTACTGTAAAAGGAGTTATTCTAAGTAGCTATTTGGAAGGATTAATGGCCAACACCATTTCTGCTAATGCAGGAAAGGTACGTGTATAGATTCACAGATTTTTCTTAACCAAACATGCCCAAGGGACTAAATGGACTTTTCCTGTTCCAGTGCCTTTCGCATCTTTTGGAATTTCTAAAGCATTGCCCAATCAAGTATTTTTGTGGTGTATCTATTGCAAAGTAATATAAAGATTTTTTTTACTTTAACCAGTACACCATGAAGAACTCTTATTGAATATTTTGCATCAATTTAGAGAGAGAAAATGGTTTTAACATCTCATACTAAAGGCAGTGCAGCATTCCTCAATACTACCCTCTGGAGTTTACATTACACTTTTTAAGCTTTCAGGCCCTCAAATTTATTCGTGAATTCACCAAAGAAGCTCTGCCTTGTTAAATCTTGCTAATTTTGTTACTCTGTCATTCCTATCTTATCTATGCTTGAGCTGTTGTATATTTGTATCTACTAACTTATGCAGTTTTATGCATCAGCATTAACCTATTTTGGTTTAATTTTACTGTGTGTCCTTAAAGTTGAGGGACCTACTTGGCTTCCATGTCTACTACTTCTAAAGCTTTAAAAAATGAACCACTTTCTTCTCTACCTGTTACTGTCTCTCAGACTAATCCATTGAAATATCCTAAAATCTATCATTACCATTAAATTAACGAATCAACTTAATCTAATGATTCAGTAAATAGTTTTGTTTTATTATCCTTTGACATTGAATTCTGATACCCACCTTGGAATGTTTGAATAAATGAGAGTAGAATTCAAATCAGCTTATTTGTTTGGATAAGGGATGATTATTACTTTACATGTAAAAAAATTAATTCTATAACATTATGGCTAATCTGATTGTAACTTAAACTCTGCATTCCTTCATATCCCCAGTAGTTTTTTTTCAAATCCCCTTGCCTGCCAAGAATCTTTCTTTGCCTTAAATGTACTACCATCCTTTGAGGAAAAAAAGTTTCAAAGATACATGGAATTCTATAACAAATCATATGGCTATGTATATCTCTTGAATATTTGATCCTTTAGTAACTCTGACTTCAGATTCTCCTAAAGAGGTAACATCCTCTCCATATCCATCCTCTGAAGGTTTCTCAGGATCTTGTATGTTTTAATCAATATTTCTTTCACTCATGTAAACTCCAGTGGATGTTAACCTCATCTGTAAAGCTTTCCCTCATAAGGCCACACTTTGTATAAAGAATATAAACATTGTCTGAATACCTTGAGTGAAGATAAAACTTGCCGTTAAAGGACTGTATGAAGAATTTTAGTTTTTATCCTACTATTAATACAAAAAAGATGTTTTGTTGTATGGTGAGAATACTGCAGACTTTGTATGCCCCTGTATGACATGCCTTTTCTGTGTTGCTCTAGGGGTGGGATGCTATTGAGTGGATAATTCAAAACTCTGAAAGTGTTAACTAACAGCTTACACTTCTGCAATTTGCATTAACCAGTGGTAACTATTTATTGAAATACCCAGCTAGTCTAATGTTTTATTGCATGTAATGGGCTCATGTTTGAGTGGCATGGACTGCATGTTTGTTATGCTTATAGCTAGCTATAATTTAAAAGGTGTGCTATCTTGTCATTAAAAAAATCAAATGTTTAATCTTTCAGCTGTATATATTTTACACCATGTGTTGCGTTTTTCCCAAACATGCATTGATTATAGCATCTATCCTCTGGTACTTAAAAAAATGATGTGCATTGTCTTGGGTGAATTTTGATAGAGAAGCAGGGTCATTTCAGAGTTTTGGGTCGTTGAGTGGTATCTGTTAGTGGCCACTCCTGAGGGATGATTATGAAAGAAACCTTGTTTGCTCTGTTTGAAGCATTAGGTATATTTTATAGTGATAAGTTAAATAAAATAAAATTAAAATCTTTAAAATACTAAACAAGGTCTTAGTTTAGTACAAATTGTTACAGATTTTTGAGAGTTCTGTCAACTGCATTGTGTACTTTGAGTATTGAGGGTTATTTTTTAACCCGAGAAAGAGAGAGAGGACAGCCACCTTAAACCTGAAATCACATTTGTTTCATGCGATCTGACTTTGAATGAATTTCTGGAACAAATGATTAAGAGTGGACTGTTTAGACCATAGTGTCTGATTTATCAATGAAATCACTGGTGATTGTTAACATCCATCTTCCACATAGCCTCTTTAGAAAATCAATCTTGAATTTAAAATTAACTAAAGTTAATTAAGCTGAATTAATGACAGCTAAAGTTTGAAAAGCTGAATTTTGAGCGTACTTTAAACATTATGTCTATGGGCTTCAGCATCGATTATTCATGGCGAACGAGTTCCAGTTTCTGCCACCCTCATTTCTTTGGTTTCCTAATTTGAAGGATGAGCTGTAATTTTTAGACTCCTGCCCCTTTGGCTTTTTTGCCTACCTTGACTCCCGCATGTAAGATGACAGAAAGCTTGATTTCGCAGAATCATACTGGACAGAAATGGGCTCTTGCAGCCCACCTCTTTCTTGCTATCTGTGATGCCTACATAGTACTTGCATACTTTATGAACTTCTTTGGTTCTTTAACTTCAACTTAAGGCAATAGATGGAGATTGATGACGTGCAGATATATTCTACTGTTTTTCCTTTTGGGAATCCAAGTATTTACTGAAGAGGATGTTTTATAAAGTTTTGTGACTATAGGAAAATAGATACTGTTTATATCCATTATTTTTTAAAGTTATCCATGGGATGATACTTGTGCAAGGGTTTTGCATGCCAAAATGTACTTTTCTATACATTTTGTGAGTAACAACAGATGAATATTACAAAACCAAATTGAAATTATTCATTGCTTTAGATGTTAGCTTTTAATTTTAGTCAGTGATTTGTTTTGATAATATTTCTGTTCTGCAGGTGCATGACAGAAATATCATTTGTGTATTGGTATTTCATTGTGAAACTTGACCTGTATTTATTTTTAATTGTTGTAATTCAACCTTTGTTTTCCAGATTATATTATCTTTCCTCCAGCCTGTGTATCCTCCAGACCATTCTAGGCATGTAATCTGAAACTGTTCTGCTGTTATGTACTGTAGCTAAGGAGTATTTTTTACCGAGAAAAACTTACTTCATCATTTGGTAGAAAAGCCAAACATTGAAGAATAATACAAGTATATCTGTGTTAATCTTTCTCTCAGATTCTATGTGTAATGGCCACAATTAGTTGAAAGATGCCTTGCATTTTGACTCATTTGTGCACATCCATTGTGGATTCTTTATCCCGTGCAAAGTTGGTCTTTCAAGTTGAATATAAATTAGTGATTTGCTTCAAAAAAGTGCAAATGTAATTTTATAAGTTGTTCTTTGATAAGTCTGTGCATAGACAACAAATAGGAATAGGACAGGCAGCAGAAACAGTACTAATTCTGGAATCCAGAATTATACAGTATAAGGTTGCATAAAACAAGAGCATGAATAGGTCAGTCAATCAACCTTTGGAGTTCATTCAGTCAGATCATGGCTGATCCTGATCCAACCTAAGTCTCAACATTACTTTCCCATTTGCTCCCCATACCCTTTGATTCTTTTGTCAGTCACCATTTGATTCTAATGTTCTCCTGGACAGAGAATACCTGAGATTCACGACCCTCAGAAGAACTTTTTCTTCATCCATCCTAAAACTTCTTATTCTGGCAACATACAAAATGCTGGAGGAACTCAGCAGGCCAGGCAGCATCTATGGAAAAAAATCCTGCTGAAGGGTCTAGGCCTGAAACGTCGGCTGTACTCTTTTCCATAGATGCTGCCTGGCCTGCTGAGTTCCTGCAGCATTTTGTCTGTGTTGCTTGGATTTCCAGCATCAGCAGATTCTCTCTTGTTTGTGATTTGACTCCTTATTCTGAATGCCTAGATGATATCTATGGAGAAATATCTCTTCACAATCTTAAATATTTAAGTAAGATCACCACTCGCCATTCTAAACTATAATTACAACACCATATCCATCAACTTTTATCAATCTTTTCAAACCAGTTTTTGTTCTGTATTTAAGGAATGATATACTTGCCTGCAGTGAAAATGTATTATTTCTTAAGTAGGGAGTCAAATCTATGTGCAGTAGTTCAGTTTCAGTCTCACACACTGCCCTGCAAAGCTGTATCAAATCTACTCCATGTTAATATTGTAAAAAATATTAGTCTTACTTATAGTTCCTATACCTGCATGCTAACCTTTTGGTGCTTCATGCTTTAGAATGTTCTTGGATTCCTTTGAACTGCATCATTTACTTATTCTATCACACTCTAACTAATTATCCAATAATGGATAATCACATTTCCCCATAATAAATAGCAATTTTGAAGCAGGCATCTATATTATTTCGCTCACTTCTCCTGGAGTAACAAGGCAATTGTCCTCTGTATGATTTAGGATCTGTAATTCATGCTTATAAAATGAGAGAGGTTACGATATTCCCCTTTAGAGTTAACGGAACATATTCCACTAATTCTCTCAGCAGTGAAGAAGTTTGCATTCATTTATCAGCACCTTTTAGTCTTAATTTCTGCTTAATTCCTTTATCTATGTTCTCTTTCAGGGCTGCAAAGCTATAGAGTGGGTAATAAACAAGACAAATGAGACTGAAGAACTATCAGCATCCGTCCAAGAGAATGTAAAGTCACCAACAGCTGTAGCAGCTGCTGAAGATTGATGACCCCTGGTTGTGCCACACCTCTGACTTCTATTCAGGAAATTCACTTAGTAATGTGTTCTGTGTTATTTTAAGATGTCATACCTTTTTTATGGAAAGACATTATAAGCTGCAAAATTGACTTTGGATGTATCAAACATTCAGGTCATTAAAATAAACAGCCAGCAGCCAAGCCTGTGAACATGGGGTACCAAGTTTCAAATTATTTATACTAAGTTTTGTTTGACCAACATCCAGTCAATAACAGTTCATAAAGTGGCATCTTTTGGTAGGTGTGTATGTGTTTTTCTTTAAAGTAAGTGGTCTTATCCTTGAAATGCAACCAGAGGCGTGGACAAGCATATGCACCTAAAGGAGCGTGCTGTTTGGCACCTATTGCATTGCACTGGATTAATGCTTGACTGTGTAGTGGTTAATGTTGATGCCTTACAGCACTGAGTTAACAAAATGTTTATGTTTCAGAATGATGGTACAATGTCATAAGTAAAATTTATTTTTATCATGAAGTTGAAATTTGGTTGTATATCATTAGTGGCAGATCTCTGGAGGCTGGCCAGCTAGAATGCATAGGCATTCAACCAATGTTTTGGTCCTAAACTATAAAGAAATATGTATTTGAAGTCAGCCTAAGTATGTGGGCTGAACAAAAGTGCACTGACCAGTAACTCAATCACTTCAGCACAGCACTGTAACCATAAAGATGTAACACTATTTTGTGAAAGGCACGCATATCATAGTTCCAGAAATATTTCTATCAACGCAAAACTATTTACAACGTTTGCGCAAAAGGATTCCCATACCAGTCAGCTTTAGATAACTTCTAGCTTGACATTTGGACTATTTTTGCATAATTCTTTCTCAAATAATTTCATTTTGTTCCAATACAATTATTTTAAAAACATTTAACAGAGGTTAGATTGTTTTCTGAATATTTATGTATTTAAATCCTGACTTGTGCTTAAAATACAGGATATTTTCTCTGAAATACCTTGTTTTTTTTTCCAACATTATCATGTATTTAAAAAAACTCTGAAAATTCTTTAGAATAGCAAGTTAAGGCATACTGTATTTTGGAGAAGTAAACTGAAATTGATTGTACTGTATCCATGCAATCTGCAGCTGACAATCCTTGTTTAACTTTTAGCATTAAATCCACATGTATTCTGCTCTCCCGAGCATGTGGATCAGTGGAGAACAACTCATTTACTTGTGATTTTGATAGCATTGTTTCTGTTTCCTATTTATGTGACTAGAAAATGTTGGAAACAGTCTGCTAACAAGAGTGGGGTTCAGGCCCAATCTAACCCACAACTTCAACTGCCTGTTGCAGTATACCTGTCTCTCTATGGGATAGCAAGGTTCCTTCTACCATGGGATGAGTCTCAGAGTCACAGAACACTAAAGCACAAACAAGCCCTTTAGCCCATCTAGCCTGTGCCCAACAATTAAACTGCCTCGAGTCAATTATCTGCACCCAGACCGTAGCCCTCCATATCCATCCCATTCTTGTACCTATCCAAATTTCTCTTAATTGTTGAAATTGGACCCCCATCCACCACTTGCATTGGCAGCTCATTCCGCACTCTGAGTGAAGAAGCCCCCCTTTTGACCCTGTTCACCTTTCACCCTTAACTTATGACCTCTAGTTGTAGTCTCACCCAATCTCAGTGGGCAAAGTTGCTTGCATTTATCAACCCTCATAATTTTGTATACCTCTATCAAATCTCCCGTCCATCTTCTATATTCCCAGGAATAAAGTCTTAACCTACTCAATCTTTCCCTGGAACTTAGGTCCTCAAATTCTGACAACATCCTTGTAAATAAGATTGAAAGAGAGCAAAGAAAATTTACACCTTTCCTGTAGGCAGTTGACGAAAACTGCACACAGTACTTCAAATTAGGCCTCAATAATGTTGTATACAATTTCAACATAATATCCCAACTCTACTCAATACATTGGCCTTCATTAAACCATGTGCCAAAAGCTTACTTTTCAACCCATGGCTAAGGATGCCACTTCCAAGGAATTTTGGATCTGTATTGCCAGATCCCTCTGTTCTACTGCACTCCTCAGTGCCTTACCACTGACCATGTAAGACTTACGCTGGTTGTCGTCCCAAAGTGCAATGCCTCACATTTGTCTGCATTTGATTTCATCTGCCATTTTCCAGCTGATCCAGACCCTGCTGCGAGCTTTAATAGTCTTCCTCACAGTCCACTATACCCAAAATCTTGGTGTCATCTGCAAATTTTTCCGATGCAGTTTACCACGTTATCATCCAGTTGCTATAGATGACAAGCAACAATGGACCCAGTACTAGCCCCTGCAGAATGCCACTAGTCACAGACCTCCAAACAGAGAGGCAACCATTTACAACCATTCTCCTGCAAAGCCAGAGACTAATCCAATTTATTACCTCATCTTGACCAACCTCCCATACAGGACCTTGTCAAAGGCATTGCTAAAATCCATGTAGACAACATCCACTGCCTTGCCTTCATCAACTTTCCTGGTAGCTACCTTAAAAAACTGTATAAGATTGACTAGACCTGACTTACCACGTACAAAGCCATGCTGACTAGCCCTAATCAATCCCTGTCAATCCAAATACTTATAGATCCAATCCCTTAGAATACTTTCCAATAGCTTTCCCACCTATATTGTCAAGCTGACTGGCCTATAATTTCCTGGCTTATTCTTAGGGCTTTTCTGAAAAAAAGAGAACAAATTTATCTATCCTCCAATCCTCTGGCACCCTACCCATGGCTAAGGATGTTTTAAATATCTCTGCTAGGACCCTGGCATTTTCTGCACTTGCCTCCTGCAGGGTCTGAGGGAACACCTTGTCAGGTCATGGGGATTTATCCACCTAATATGTCTCTTTCAGCTCCATGTATAGATTACCATTCTGATCTTCTAGAGAACCAATTTTGTCCCCTGCTATCCTTTTGCTCTTAATATATTTGTAGAAGCCCTTAGGATTCTCCTTCACTTTGTCTGCTAGAGCAGTCTCATATCTTCTTTTAGCCCTTCTGATTTCCTCCTTAAATGTTCTCTTGCATTTCTTATACCTACTCCTTTAGGATCTCATTTGTTTCCACCTACCTATACCTGCTGTGCATCACCTTTTTCTTAACCAGGGCCTTAATACCTCTCAAAAACGAAGGTTTCCTTATCCTTGCCTTTTATTCTGGCAGGAACATAGAGACTGTACTCTCAAAAATTCACTTTTGATGGCTTCCCACTTACTAGGTACAGCTTTGGTAGAGAACAGCCTGTCCCAATCCACATTTGCCAGATCGTTTCTAATACCTTCAAAATTGGCCTTTCTCCAATTTAGAATCTTAACTCCAGGACTAGACCTATTCTTTTCTATAATTACCTTGAAAGTAACGACATTATGCTCACTAGATGCAAAGTGTGTCCCTTCAAAAACTTTTATTACCTGCCCTGTCTCTGTCCCTCACAGGAGATGTGGTTTCACCCTCTCTCTAGTTGGAATTTATATGTACTGTTTAAGGAAACTTTCCTGAATGCATTTGACAAACTCCCTCCCTTAAATCCGGTTTACAGTATGCTGATGAAAAGTAATATGTCTTGTTTCTCTTAAAGTGGTACCTTGTTGGATTTTAATTACGTAGCCTAGTAATTTGGATTTCCCAATATAAGGAATCCATTACATAGTCATTATCTTGCAATTGGAGGGAGAAGGCAGAAATTCGAACGGACTGGGATGTCTGAGATGATAAAAATCCTGCCTTAATGAAATCCATGCCTCTTTCCTCTGGAAATCCGGCAGACATCATGGAAAGCTATCCAATTTTTGGATTGATCCAGAAGTTTTTTTTTCTCCAAGAATATATTTACATAGAAAACTTAAACTGTTTGGATGTTATAATAGCAAATAAGTATCAAATGGACGAATAGGATTAATAAGTTATCTGAATAGAGATGAACTGCTTAGAGTAGGCTGTACAGCTCTAGGTATCTTTACTAATTCATGATTTTTTTTTAGAGGATTCAGGCATTGCCTTCTCATTCTAATCTTGAATGCATTGTGGAAAAGAGTATAGTCAACGTTTCGGGCCCAGAACCTTCATCGGGACTCAATACGTACTCTTTTCCATAGGTACTTAGTGGCCTGCTGAGTTCCTCCAGCTTTGTGTGTGTGTTGTTTGGATTTCCAGCATTTGCAGAATTTCTCTTGTTTGTGACATCAGTGTAGGAAAGCTTTGCTGTAGTTATAAATAATGTTGTAAACTACAAATGAAGTACTGAATGTAGATTTGGATGCTTTGTTTATGGGAAGATGTACTTGCCACAAACAAATATGAGTGGGTATGTTGGACCTATGGTCTTTTGAAGTTTAGAAGAATAAGAAAGTGGGTGAAATATAAGAACCTGGGCAGATGCTGATCAGAGTAGATGTTGAAAGGCTATTTCCTTCAGGGGGAAGAATTGAGAAGTCGGGGTGAATAGTCTTAAGCAAAGTCTCCATTTAAGATGAGCTTAGAAGGAATTTCTTTTTCTAAAGAGAGTTGAATCTTTGGAATCTTCTGGCTCTCAGATTCATAGATATTGAGTTCTTCATTACATTAATGGATGAGACATGATTAGACTTTAGGAGAATGGAGGGTTACAGAAAACAGACAGGAATGTAGAGTTAAAGACAAGATCAGAGTAACTATGGTCTCTCTGAATGGCGAACAATCCCAATGGGCAGTAAAGCCTACTATTTAGAACATAGAAAACTTACAGCACAATACAGGCCCTTCGCCCCACAAAGCTGTGCCGAGCATGTCCTCACCTTAGAAATTACCTAGGGTTACCCATAGCCCTCTATTTTTCTAAGCTCCATGTACCTATCCAGGAGCCTCTTAAAATACCCTATCATATCCGCCTCCACCACTGTCGCCGGCAGCCCCTTCCATGCACTCACCATCCTCTGCATAAAAAAACTTACCCTGACATCTCCTCTGTACCTACTTCCAAGCACCTTAAAACTGTGCCCCCTCATGTTAGCCATTCAGCCCTGGGAAAAAACCTCTGACTATCCACATAATCAATGCCTCTCATCATCTTATATACCTCTATCAGGTCACTTCTCATCCTCTGTCACTCCAAGGAAAATAGGCTGAGTTCACTCAACCTATTCTCATAAGGCACACTCCCCAATCCAGGCTACATCCTTGTAAATCTCCTCTGCACCCTTTCTATGGTTTCCACATCCTTCCTATAGTGAGGCGACCAGAACTGAGCACAGTACTCCAAGTGGGGTCTGACCAGGGTCCTATATAGCTGCAATATTACCTCTTGGCTCCTAAACTCAATCCCACGATTGATGAAAGGCAATGCATCGTATGCCTTCTTAACTACAGAGTCAACCTGCGCAGCAGCTTTGAGTGTCCTATGGACTCGGACCCCAAGATCCCTTGATCCTCCACACTGCCAAGGGTCTTACCATTAATACTATATTCTGCCATCATATTTGACCTACCAAAATGAACCACTTCACACTTATCTGGGTTGAACTCCATCTGCCACTTCTCAGCCCAGTTTTGCATCCTATCAATGTCCCGTTGTAACCTCTGACAGCCTTACACACTATCCACAACACCTCCAACTTTTGTGTCATCAGCAAATTTACTAACCCATCCCTCCACTTCCTCATCCAGGTCATAAAAATCAGGAAGAGCAGCATTCCCAGAAGACATCCCTGAGGCACACCACTGGTCAACGACCCCCCCCCCCCCCATGCAGAATATGACCCACCTACAACCACTCTTTGCCTTCTGTGGATCAACAAAGCAATGTTCCCTTGGATTCCATGCCTCCTTACTTTCTAAATAAGCCTTGCATGGGGTACCTTATCAAATGCCTTGCTGAAATCCATATACACTACATCTACTGCTCTACCTTCATCCATGTGTTTAGTCACATTCTCAAAAAATTCAATCAGGCTGGTAAGGCACAACCTGCCTTTGATGAAGCCATGCTGACTATTCCTAATCATATTATGCTTCTCCAAATGTTCATAAATCCTGCCTCTCAGGATCTTCTCCATTAACTTACCAACCACTGAAGTAAAACTCACTTGTCTATAATTTCATGGGCTATCTCTACTCCCTTTCTTGAATAAAGAAATAACATCTGCAATCCTCCAGTCCTCTGGAACCTCTCCCGTCCCTATTGTTGACGCAAAGATCATCGCCAGAGGCTCAGCAATCTCTTCTCTCACCTCCCACAGTAGCCTGGGGTACACCTCATCCGGTCCCAGTGACTTATCCAACTTGATGCTTTACAAAAGCTCCAGCACATCCTCTTCCCTAATATCTACATGCTGCAGCTTTTCAGTCCGCTGTAAGTCATCCCTACAATTGCCAAGATCCTTTTCCGTAGTGAATACTGAAGCAAAGTACTCATTAAGTACCTCTGCTATCTCCTCTGGTTCCATACACACTTTTCCACTGTCAAACTTGATTAGTTCTCTCACGTCTTATCCTCTTGCTCTTCACGTACATGTAGAATGCCTTGGGGTTTTCCTTAATCATGTCCACCAAGGCCTTCTCATGGCCCTTTCTGGCTCTCCTAATTTCATTCTTAAGCTCCTTCCTGCTAGTCTTATCGTCTTCTAGATATCTATCATTACCTAGTTTTTTGGACCTTTCGTAAGCTCTTCTTTTCTTCTTGACTAGGTTTACAACAGCCTTTGTACACCACAGTTCCCGTCCGCTACCATCCTTTCCCTCTCTCATTGGAACATACCTATGCAGAACTCCATGCAAGTATCCCCTGAATATTTGCCACATTTCTTCCATACATTTCCCTGAGAACATCTGTTTCCAATTTATGCTTCGAAGTTCCTGCCTGATAGCATCGTATTTCCCTTACTCCAGTTAAACACTTTCCTAACTTGTCTGTTCCTATTCTTCTCCAAAGCTATGGTAAAGGAGATAGAATTGTGATCACCATCTCCAAAATGCTCTCCCACTGAGAGATCTGACACTTGGCCAGGTTCATTTCCCAATACCAGATCAAGTACAGCCTCTCCTCGTGTAGGCGTATCCACATATTGTGTCAAGAAACCTTCCTGAACACACCTAACAAACTCTTTCCTACATTCTTACCTTTAGTGACATGATAGCAAACTTGATTATTTAAATGCAAATCTGTGGTCATTAGAAGAATAATGTTAGAATGAGTGTCTCTGTGCTACATTTGCTCAGGGATCTCCAGGAATCGAAGATAAAGCATGATATTGCTAACAGCAACCAAGGTGAAAGTCCTTTTTCTTTGAATGTTTACATAAAAGAAAGGAAATGAACCCTGCAAGCACAAGGAATCACAAATGAGAAAATCTGCAGATGCTGGAAATCCGAACAACACACACACAATGCTGGAGGAACCCAGCAGGCCAGGCAGCATCTATGGAAATGAATAAGTAGTCGACATTTTGGGCTGAGGCCCTTCAACAGCACAATGCATAGTTGCCCATTTGTCTTTGAGTCTGAGCTACTACTCCGAAAGATCAAGACTAATCTTGGGACTGAAGACCATCTATTTACTTAAACCTCAATGACCTCAGCCTACCACTTTCTAACTCTGACTTTTTTTCTCCAGTCCTGATGAAGGGTCTCGGCCCAAAACATGCACTATACTATTCTCCATAGGTGCTGCCTGGCCTGCTGAGTTTCTCCAGTATTTTGTGTGTGTTGCAAGTATTCCATAAGCCTTCTTAACCACCTTATCAACCTGTGTAGCTACTTTCAAGGAGCTATGACCTTTGGACCCCATGATCTCTCTGCTCAACAACACTGTTAAGGATCATGTGCTTAACTGTGGACTGCTCCTTGCATTTACCCTACCAGGGTGCAACACCTCACATTTATCTGGGGTAAGCTCCTTTTGACATTTCTCTACCTATATCTACAACTGATCTATATCAGGCTGTATTCTTTGTCAGTCTCCTAAACTATTCGCAACTCCATCAATATTGGTTTCATTGGCAAACTTACTAATCCCTTCACCTACTATTCTCTGTTTTCTATGTGCAAGCCAGTTCTGAATCCAAACAGCTAATTCACCATGGACCCCATGAATCTTAATCTTCTGGTTTAGCCTCCCATGAGAGGCTTTGTCAAACACCGTACTAAAATCCACGTAGACAGCATCCACTGCTCCTACCCTCATCTATCACTCTTGTCAGAAACTGAATCAAGTTAGTAAGACACGACTTGCCCGGCACAAAGCCATGCTGGGCTCTCCCTAATTAAGCCATGGGTTTCCAAATGCTCATATATCCCCCATCTCCTAGAATTCTCTCCAGCAATTTCTCTTCAACTGATGTGAGACTCACTGGTCTATAGTTCCCAGGATTTTCCTCTGTTCCCTTCTTAAATAGAGATTCAACATTAGCCACTTGCCAGTCCTCCAGGACCTCAATGGTGCCTAGGTGGACAAGAAGGTACTGGGTCAAGGCACCAGTAATCTCATCTCTTGCCTCCCTCAATAACTTGCGGTAAATTCCAAAAAGCTCTGGGGACTTATTCACCTTAATACTCCTTAGGAGAGCCAATACTTTTTCTCCTTAACCTCTAAATGCCCTAACATATTTATGCACTCTGCACTGATCTTCTGGTCCTCCATGTCCTTTTCTTTGGTAAGTATTGAAGTAAAATACTCATTCAGGACCTCACTCACATTCTCCGCATCCAAACAAGTGCTACACTTGCCCTTACACTTCCTCCCTTACCACCATTCAGGGCCCCAGACAGTCCTTCCAGGTGAGGCGACACTTCACCTGTGATTCGGCTGGGGTGATATACTGCATCCAGTGCTCCTGATGTGGCCTTCTATATATTGGCGAGACCCGACGCAGACTGGGAGATGGTTCTGCTGAACACCTACGCTCTGTCCGCCAGAGAAGGCCAGAGATCTCCCAGTGGCCACACATTTTAATTCCACATTCCATTCCCATTCTTATATGTCTATCCATGGCCTCCTCTACTGTAAAGATGAAGTCACACTCAGGTTGGAGGAACAACACCTTATATTCTGTCTGGGTAGCCTCCAACATGAACATTGACTTCTCTAACTTCCGCTACTGCCCCACCTCCCCCTCGTACCCCATCCATTATTTATTTATATACACACATTCTTTCTCTCTCCTTTTTCTCCCTCTGTCCCTCTGACTATACCCCTTGCCCATCCTCTGGGTTCCCCCCCCCTCCCCCTTTTCCTTCTCCGTGGGCCTCCTGTCCCACGATCCTCTCATATCCCTTTTGCCAATCACCTGTCCAGCTTTTGGCTCCATCCCTCCCCCTCCCACTTCCAAATCTCTTACTAGCTCTTCCTTCAGTTAGTCCTGATGAAGGGTCTCGGCCCGAAACGTCGACTATACCTCTTCCTAGAGATGCTGCCTGGCCTGCTGCATTCACCAGCAACTTTGATATGTGTTGCTTGAATTTCCAGCATCTGCAGAATTCTTCGTGTTTACCCTCTTTATCCTTGAGTGGTCTTAGCTTCTCCTTAGGTATCCTCTTGCTCTACCTGCTGCCTAATCTGAAGTTTCCCAGCATTTTGTTTTAATTGAAGACAGGAGAGGGTCAGATTTCTCACCCAGAAAATGTCATCAATAAGATGGAAAGTTGCCTTCACACCTAAAGATTGATTGGTTTGTAATGAACATTGCAATAGGGAGATGGTGACCAACACTTGGAATTATTCAGAAAACACATACTGGAGGGGGTAGGGCATCATTACAATCCTTCTAGATAGATGAATTACATTGTGCCTCTTGTCCATTCTCAGCTCAAGTTATCTTGTGAACATGCAAACTGTTTGATTCTAGTTATTTGTATTTAAGTGGTGAGAGCCACATTTATTAGCATGGACCACTAGATGGAGTCTAATACAACCTAACTCCTCATTTCTTCTACTATGCTCTAGATAATGTGAGTAATTTTACCAGACAATTTTAAAAGATCTATTTCCAGAGATTCATCTTTCTTTGCTATGTGCTATTTTTAGGGTGTTTTTTTTTACTTCACAAGTAGCTTTTGAGATTGAAATAACTCTGAGAATTCAAAGCAGTCAGTTTGAAGGGATTATGCAGCCAGTATCATTAGTAAAGTGGAATTATACAACAATCAAACTAGACATTTTAGTTAAGGAGACCCTGTGTTTCTCACATTTCATGTACCTTTAAGTTTTCCATGTCTTTTTACATTGAGATGCATCTTTTCATTTAAAAATAATTTATACATAATTTATATATAGAAAAATAATAATTGTAATAAAATCTAGAAGAAAATTTGCAGGACACTTTACATTCTTTGTGACATTTGGTCAACGTATTCAACAGTGTTAATGCTTATCGCTTAAACCATAGCACCATTGCCACATGCAGTCCTCTGGGGTGATACACCCTTCCATTATTTGAGGGTCTTCCTCACCCAACTCAGCTCCCCAAATCTGGTAACAGAAGGAGCTTAAGTTGTGATCCTCTTAACATTAAGACACTTTTCTATATATATGGGGATCCTTTGACAATTCAGATCCATGCCAGGACCCTGACAACATGGATCATTCACCTTTACTTGGAAGCCTGTTCTAAGCAAAGGCAACATCATTCACAAAGACTACCAGTAACAAAGGCCCGCAATGTACCTGCTCAGCCTTTAGCTGCCCATGGAAAAGGAGCTCATGGTCTACTGAGCAGCAGTGGTGTACACTTCAAAACTATTGGCTATTTAGAGTAGGCACCAGGGAACTACTTCCCATTATCACTGGCAGGATCAGCAAACCAAATCAGTCATCTTCATCCAATCCAGCATCCCCAGCATTAAGGTTGTAATTAACTGAACCCAATCCAGCGAGTGAACTATTTCATCCACATACTTGGCAAGAGAATCTCAAAGCAAACACTCTAGCCTGAGCTCCAACACAGTAAGCAAATACCAGGGAAGTGTAATAAAGGGGAGCAGCAAAAGTTCATCAGATTGTTTTGAGATGGAGCTTGTGCTAAGAGGAGAGGATAAGCAGACTGAGCCCATACACTAAGTTTAGTAGAATGAGGGTTTATGTGGGGCTTGACTGGTTAGATGCAAGGATGCATCTCACTTTCAAGGACTCTTCATCTCATGTTCTCGATATTTATTCATTATAATTATTATTTATTTTCTTTTTGTATTTGTAGTTTGCAATCTTTTGCACAATGATAGTTTGTCCAACCTCTGGGGGGGCGGGGGGGGCGGCCTTTCATTTGATTCTATTGTGTTTCTTATATTTACTGTGAATGCCCTGAATAAAGTGAATCTCAGGGTTGTATATGGTGACATAATACAGTATGTACTTTGACAATAAATTTACTTTGAATTTTGGACTTTGAACTTTTGATATTAGACCACGACACATAGGAGCAGAGTTAGGCCATTTGTCCTGTCGAGTCTGCTCCGCCATTCAGACATGGCTGAACCACCATTCCCCTCCTCAGCCCCATTCCCTGGCCTTCTTCCCGTAACCTTTGATGCCAAGTCCAATCAAGAACCTATCAAGCTCTGTCTTAGATACACCCAACAAGCTGGGCTCCATGGCTGCCTGTGGTAATAAATTCTGCAAATTCACCACCCTCTGGCTAAAGAAATTTCCCTGCATCTCTGTTTTAAATGGACACCTCTCTACTCTGAGGCTGTGCTCTCTTGTCCTGGACATCCTTTCCACGTCTATTCTGTCTAGGCCTTTCAACATTCAAAAGTTTTCAATGAAACTCCGCCCCCACCCCCCAATCCTCCTAAATTCCAGCGAGTGCAGACCCAGAGCTATTAAACATTCCTCGTATGATAACCCTTTCATTCCCAGATTCATCCTTGTGAAACTCCTCTGAACCTTCTCCAATGCCAACACATCTTTTCTTAGATGAAGAGCCCAAAACTATTCACAATACTCAAGATGACACCTCACTAGTGCTTTATAAAGCCTCAGCATCACATCCTTGCTCTTGTATACTAGACCTCTTGAAATCAATGGGACCATTGCATTTGCCTTCCTCACCATAGACTCAACCTGCAAGTTAACCTGTAGGGTGTTCTGCACAAGGACTTCTAAGTCCTTTCGCATCTCAGATTTTTGAATTTTCTCCTCACTTAGAAAATAGTCCGTACTTTTATTTCTTCTACCAAAGTGCATGACCATGCATTTTCCAACATTATATTTCATTTGCCACTTTCTTGCCCATTCTCCTAATCTGTCTAAGTCCTTCTGCATCCTAGCAACACACATCAAAGTTGCTGGTGAATGCAGCATTCCAGGCAGCATCTCTAGGAAGAGGTACAGTCGACGTTACAGGCTGAGACCCTTCGTCAGGACTAACTGAAGGAAGAGCTAGTAAGAGATTTGAAAGTGGGAGGGGGAGGGGAGATTCAAAATGATAGGAGAAGACAGGAGGGGGAGGGATGGAGCCAAGAGCTGGACAGGTGATTGGCAAAAGGGATATGAGAGGATCATGGGACAGGAGGCCCAGGGAGAAGGAAAGCGGGGTGGGTGGGGGGGGGGAAACCCAGAGGATGGGCAAGGGGTATAGTCAGAGGGTCAGAGGGAGAAAAAGGAGAGAGAGAGAAAGAATGTGTGTATATAAATAAATAACGGATGGGGTACGAGGGGGAGGTGGGGCATTAGCGGAAGTTAGAGAAGTCAATGTTCATGCCATCAGGTTGGAGGCTACCCAGACAGAATATAAGGTGTTGTTCCTCCAACCTGAGTGTAGCTTCATCTTTACAGTAGAGGAGGCTGTGGATAGACATATCAGAATGGGAATGGGATGTGGAATTAAAATGTGTGGCCACTGGGAGGTCCTGCTTTCTCTGACGGACAGAGCGTAGGTGTTCAGCAAAGTGGTCTCCCAATCTGTGTCAGGTCTCGCCAATATATAGAAGGCCACATCGGGAGCACCGGACACAGTATATCACCCCAGCCGACTCACAGGTGAAGTGTCGCCTCACCTGGAAGGACTTGTCTGGGGCCCTGAATGGTGGTAAGGGAGGAAGTATAAGAGCATGTGTAGCACTTGTTCCGCTTACACGGATAAGTGCCAGGAGGGAGATCAGTGGGGAGGGATGGGGGGGATGAATGGACAAGGGAGTCATGTTGAGAGCGATCCCTGCGGACAGCAGAAAGAGGGGGCGAGGGAAAGATGTGCTTAGTGGTGGGATCCCGTTGGCGGTGACGGAATTTATGGAGAATAATATGTTGGACCCGGAGGCTGGTGGGGTGGTAGGTGAGGACCAGGGGAACCCTATTCCTAGTGGGGTGACGGGAAAGTGGAGTGAGAGCAGATGTGCGTGAAATGGGGGAGATGCATTTGAGAGCAGAGTTGATGGTGGAGGAAGGGGAGCCCCTTTCTTTAAAAAAGGAGGACCTCCCTCGTCCTGGAATGAGAAGCCTCATCCTGAGAGCAGATGTGGTGGAGATGGAGGAATTGCGAGAAGGGGATGGCATTTTTGCAAGAGACAGGGTGAGAAGAGGAATAGTCCAGATAGCTATGAGAGTCAGTAGGCTTATAGTAGACATCAGTAGATAAGCTGTCTCCAGAGATAGAGACAGAACGATCTAGAAAGGGGAGGGAGGTGTCGGAAATGGACCAGGTAAAGTTGACGGCAAGGTGAAAGTTGGAGGCAAAGTTAATGAAGTCAACGAGCTCAGCATGCGTGCAGGAAGCAGCGTCAATGCAGTCGTCGATGTAGCGAAGGAAAAGTGGGGGGCAGATACCAGAATAGGCACGGAACATAGATTGTTCCACAAAGCCAACAAAAAGGCAGGTATAGCTGGGACCCATACGGGTGCCCATAGCTACACTTTTAGTTTGGAGGAAGTGGGAGGAGCCAAAGGAGAAATTATTAAGAGTAAGGACTAATTCCGCTAGATGGAGCAGAGTGGTGGTAGAGGGTAACTGATTAGGTCTGGAATCCAAAAAGAAGCGGAGAGCTTTGAGACCTTCCTGATGGGGGATGGAAGTATATAGGGACTGGACATCCATGGTAAAAATAAAGCAATGGGGGCCAGGGAATTTAAAATCATCGAAAAGTTTAAGGGCGTGAGAAGTGTCACCAACATAGGTAGGAAGGGATTGAACAAGGGGAGATAAAACCGTGTCGAGGTATGCAGAAATGAGTTCGGCGGGGCAGGAGCAAGCTGAGACAATAGGTCTGCCAGGACAGGCAGGTTTGTGGCTCTTGGGTAGGAGGTAGAAATGGGAAGTGCGTGGTGTGGGAACTATAAGGTTGGTAGCAGTGGATGGAAGATCCCCTGAGCGGATAAATTGGGTGATGGTGTGGGAGACAATTGACTTCTCTAACTTCCGCTAATGCCCCACCTCCCCTCGTACCCCATTTGTTATTTAGTTATATACACACATTCTTTCTCTCACTCTCCTTTTCTCCCTCTGTCCCTCTGACTATGCCCCTTACCCATCCTCTGGGATCCCCCCCTCCATTTTCCTTCTCCCTGGGCCTCCTGTCCCATGATCCTCTCATATTCCTTTTGCCAATCACCTATCCAGCTCTTGGCTCCATCCCTCCCCCTCCTGTCTTCTCCTGTCATTTTGGATTCCCCCCTCCCCCTCCCACTTTCAAATCTCTTACTAGCTCTTCCTTCAGTTAGTCCTGACAAAGGGTCTCAGCCTGAACGTGGACTGTACCTCTTCCTAGAGATGCTGCCTGTTCACCAGCAACTATGATGTGTGTTGCTTGAATTTCCAGCATCTGCAGAATTCCTCGTGTTTGCATCCTTCCACATCCTACCTGTTTCCTCAACACTACCTGCTCCTCCACCAATCTTTGTATCATCTGCAAACTTGGCAACAAAACAATCTATTCCATCATCTAAATCACTGATACACAGCACAAAAAGCAGTCCCAACACTGACCCCTGCCGAACTTCACTAATCACTGGCAGCATACCAGAAAAGGATCTTTTTATTCCCACTTGCCACCTCCTACCAAATGGCTGACGCTCTAATCATGCCAGTAACTTTCCCGTAATAGTATGGGTTCTTAACATGGTAAGCAGCCTCATATGTGGCACCTTGTCAAAGACCTTCTGAAAGTCCAAATTTATAATATCCACTACGTTCCCTTTATCTATTCTATTTGTAATCTCCTCAAAGAATTCCAACAGGTTTGTCAGGCAAGATTTTCCCTGAAGTTTTTGCCTTTGTCCTGTCTTGTCCTGTGTCATCAAGTACACCATTACCTCATCCTTAACAATTGACTCCAACATCTTCCCACTGGGGTCAGACTAACTGGTCTATAATTTCCTCTCTGCTGTCTTCTTCCTTTCTTAAAGAGTGGAGTGACATTTGCAATTTGCCAGAGTCCAATGATTTTTGAAAGATCATTACTAATGCCTCCACAATTTCTACACCACCTCTTTCAGACCCTAGGGTGCAGTTCATCTGGTCCAGGTGACTTATGTACCTTTAGGTCTTTCAGCTTTTTGAGCACCTTCTCCCTTGTATTAGTAACTGCACTCACTTCTCTTCCCACACACCCTTCAGCACCTGGCACACTGCTGGTGTCTTCTACAGTGAAGACTGATGCAAAATACTCATTTAGTTCATCTGCCATCTTCTTGTCCCTAGTTATTATTTCTCTGGCCTCATTTTCTAGTGATGCTATATCTACTCTCATCTCTCTTTTATTTTTACACACTTGAAAAAAAGTGTTACTATTGTTTGCTAGCTTGCTTTCATATTTTTCCTTTCCCTCCTAATGATTCTTTTTATTGCTCTCTGTGGGATTTTAAAAGCTTCCCATTCACCTGTCTTCCCACGAATTTTTGCTTTGTTGTATGCCTTCTCTTTTGTTTTTATATTAGTTTTGACTTCCCTTGTCAGCCACGGTTGTGCTCTATCGCCCCTGGGTGGGATGTCTAGACTCACTGTCTCAAAGTAAGGAATGGTCGATTAGATATTCCTTAATGACAAAAAATTTCTTCATCCTGGAATTCTTAGCGACTCCAGCTCTGGATATTTCCTCAGGTTTTACTCCCGAAGTCTTCCCCGTGAATGGGTATAGCCACAAGGCAGTGGAGGTTTGAGATCAGAGTTTTTCCTTTCCTAGATGAGCTGCCAACCATAGTTGAGTCCCAAATACCTGGAGCAACTGGTTTTAAAGTGCCAGCAACCTGAAAGCCCTGAGGCTATGAAGATGAAAGGCTTTTATTCTCTATGATTTCGCCTGAACTGAATGTTGGCTAAGAATTCTAACAAGAAGGACCATTCAAAGATTGGTACAGAGGTGGGACTGGTAGGAGTCACTTTAGGCTTAGAAGCATATTACTGCCTGCAGATTATCTCATGAAGTGTAATACAAGAACAAGCAGTGGTTAAGGGTGATAGTGATTTTGGTGATTGTTTCTTGCACCTGTTCTCTGTGTCCAATCTGAACCCAAGTGGAGTAATTCTGGTCAAGGCTCTTACAGCATCACAACTTTAAAGTGATTTTAAAAAAATATTGAGACTGAGTAAATGCCATAAATTAAATAATAAAAATATGAGCACCACAAATATTACAACACAAGAATATAATAGAATCTACTGAAGATTATATGGTAGAAAATACCACAAAATATCAAGCAAAGTATGACAATTGCACTCAATGACATTGCAAAACTTCAGCGTTTAATTGTAACTGTAAATTTCTGCTCATGTATTCACCTCTATAACCATGTCTTTAATCACAACTCACTCAAAGGAAGTTCTCATTTAGATGTGTTCACAATTATACTGCTTTGCACCTTTAAATATTACTCATATGTGCAGTAAGCTAAAACTATAGTTGATACCAAACTTAGCTTATTGATGAAGAGTCTTTTTCCAATGTGTGTAGGGATTCAATCTTATCTGCGGCTTTCTTTCAAAATTCAAAGATTACACAGAATCCAGGGTAGTCAAGGTAAATGGCTTATGATTTCCTTTCTTCTGTCTCCCTCCCTTTTTAAAGAGTGGAGTGACATTTGCAATTTTCCAGTCCTCTGGACCGTGCGAAAATCTAATGACTCTGGATTTTGCTCTTATGGCTTATGGTGCAGGCAGTTAAGTTTAGATTAATTTGTCATCATGGTTGGGACAGATGTTGTGGGTGGAAGGACAATTTCCAACGAGTACTGTTCTATGTTCTGTAAGTTATAAGTGTTATTGATGAAGGAATAATTATAGGTAACAAGAAGCAAAGTTACAGGGGAGAAAGGCCATTACATGAGATGATAAGAGAGGCAAGTCAAGGCAGTCCTCTGGAGAATGCAGGGAGGTGTTGAGGGGATGGTGTGGCCATCTGTGGCACAGATGGTATCTGTGATACGAAAGCTGAAAAAGCTGAATTCCTGAGCGGGCTTGACGGTATCTGTAGAGAGAAAATCAGGAACTGTTTTTAGCCTAAGAATCTTTTATCGTGAGACATTAACTCTGTTCTTTCTCTACATGCTGTCCGAGTAACTGAGTATTTACTTTGTTTTCTGTTTTTGATTCAGATTTCCAGCTTTCCCTATAGCTTACTTTTGCATGTCATTTTTGGCTGTTCAAGTGTTGTGAAGGTGCAAAACCTTAGTTGTGGGAAAAAGGGCTTGGAATATTAAAGCAGGAAGATTTGATGGATTTTGGAGAAACAGGGAAGATTGGAAATTTAGTTAAAATTGCAGAATGGAATGTGAGTATTTTGAAAGAATGCATAGTACCCAAAGAGTGGCAACCTTTTAATTGTCAGCTCTAGAGTGATCAGCAAAAGGAGTTGTATGGTCAGAAATTGGGATAAGTCAACAGTAAATGATCTTGCACTGTTAAAGAATCCTTTACAGAAGAGGCTGTCAAGGCCACTGATTTTAGACAGAGTGAGATCCTTACTCATTTCCCATACAACCCTAATAAAAAAAAACTCTTCCTAAAATTGAATTTGAGAGCTGTTACAACAATATTACATTGAAATTACACCAGTGTGAATTTCCCAACAAGCAGCCAAAAATGAAGGATTAAAGTGGCCAGCAGGAACGGCTAAATGACAGATTGGGGTGAAAATAAAGGAAAAAAGCAAAGGTGTAAGACATGCTGAAACATATCTTACGTTGATAAAGGTATTAGAATACTCCTGTAGAAGTGGATATTAATTTTGAAATGGTTACTTCTTCTAGTCCTGTGCAGAAATTTCTTTCAAGTACAATTAAAAATGTTCTCTTAATCTCTGATTAAATCAATATATTTTTCTGGGTTAATCCCATATTGATTGCAACAAGTTTCTACATTGAACTCATCATTATTTCCAGCTTGAGCTATTTTAGTTTCTATTTAATTTTACAAAACACTTGTTTAAGTTTCCTTCCCCTGAATGATATCACCCTGTTCTTGCTGACTGGGCTGACCATCTGCAGAATGAAACCTTGCTTCCCCATCTTATTCACTAGCTTGGAAAATACGATTATTTTTCTGTAGTGACAACTAATATGAATAATTACAGTTGCTGTAATTGAGAAATAATTGGGAGTTGTTTTGGACTCTGGTTTCTGTAATTTCTCCGAGATATTTATCAGAAGTATGTGGTGGAAAAATTCAGATATTTTGTTGTTTCTGATGTCTGATCTTCAACCACATCTTTCTGCACTATTCCCAAATCCCTTGAATTACTTAATATCTGTGTTTTGTTTTGAAATAACTCAATAATAAGCCTCTCGGGGTAGATAATTCCAAAGACTGACCACCTTTCTCCTCATTTCTAATCATAGCATCCATGATCTGGTTATAGGAGATACAAGAGACTACAGATATGAACATGGAGGAAAACCAAACTGCTGAAAGAACTTAATAAGTATTATCTGGTTCCACAAATCACCTTCCAGTCTTTGCCTTTACCTTACTCCCTCCACCCATTTGCCTCAGTATTTTTCCCCTCATCTGATTCCACCCAACACCCAGCAGCCTCTGTATCTAAATTGCTCCATTCCCATCTGGTTCCAACTGCCCATCATTCATCTGTTATTTGGTTCCACCCATCAACTAGCTCCCTCTCACTTCTCTGCACTAGCTGTCTTTTCCCTACACTATGCAGGGTCCTATCCTGAAATGTCAACCATCCCTTTGCTTTCACATATGCTGCCTGACCCACTGAGCTCCCCCAGTGGTGTTTAGCTACAGGATATGGAGACATATAGTTTAAGTGCATAATAAAAAATAGTTACTTAGAAGAAGTTATACAACTGCAATTCTGATACTAGGGATCTGTTTTGAGTTTCACTTCCACTTTCAAAGAGATCTGCAGTGAAACTGACATTGCCAGTAAAGAAATATTTTTGCCCAGGATTACATTTGAAATAACAGAAATCAAGGTTCATTCCATCAGGTTTAGCAGGAGTGCCTTCTGTTTAGCATTGTGAGTGACTTTCTTGGGCTGCAGCTGTAGGAAGTTGCCCACGCACGTTATCAATCATAACAAGAGCTGAGCAATTACAACGGACCTTATCAATGATGCCTATATCTTAATAACAAATTTAAAAGCTCAAGAATATAATGATCTGTTGATTGTTGCTTGTTCTTTAGCTTTAGCTTGGTATATATTGGTTCAAGGACTGAATGGTCCTTTAACCTTACACACCAGTTCTATTTTGTACTTCTCTTTGCCCTCCTAGATATTTTGTAAGTATCCCCTATTAACCTATTCTTTTTATTTGACTCTGTGATTTGTCGACCAATCTGTTCCACACTGCTGACTGCATGGATGTTTGTTAGACGTTCCCCAGCAAAGTGGTTGGCCCCTTTTTATTTCTAAGATCTAGTTATGGTTGAAGCAATGTTTTATAAATGGTCATTATGACTTCCTTGCTGTTGTACCTTTTTGCTATTAGTGATATTATCCAAAATCCAATATTACTCACCTTTTCAACCTGACCTTCCACTGTCAATGAGCTATGTTATGTATACAATTCAACCAACCTCTCTGTCTGTAACAGATATTTTATAGCTACCTTATACCTTTCTTTCAGATTTACCCTCTTATTTAAAATGCCCTTCCAATTCTTCCTTCCAAAATATAAGATTTCTCAGCCTTAAATTTCACCTGTCATTTGTCCATGCATTTCATTAAAGTGCCAATATCTCCTTCAACTCTTTTACTGTCCTCACCACAATTCATCAGGGTCTCAGGTTTTTAATTCATCTATAAATTTGAAAAAAATTCAAATTCAAGTTCTTAATTTCTATTAAGAAATTATCTTAGTGCTGACCACTGAAGGACTTCAGCCCTGCAGTTGGATAAAACAACAATTCACCACAAATCACTGCCTTGTTACGAAAGAGAATGTTCTATTCATTCTGTTATAACCCCGATGAACATTATGGACCTGCTCTGTTGGCACCAGAATGTGTGGTGACTCTTGCAGGGTGCCTCCAGCACATCCTTAGGTCAGAGTTATAGGAAAGTACAGCACAGAAACAGGCCATTTGGTGCATCCAGGCCACACCGAAACATTTCAACTGCCCACTCCCATCAACTTGCGCCTAGACCATAGCCCTCCATCCCCCTGCCATCTATGTACAGATCCAAACTTCTCTTAAACATTGAAACTGAGCTTGCATGCACCACTTGCACTGGCAGCTCGTTCCACACTCTCACGACCCTCTGAGTGAAGAAGTTTACCCTCATGTTCCACTTAAACCTTTCACCTTTCACCCTGAACTCATGATCTCTAGTTGTAGACCCACCCAACCTCAGTGGAAAAAGCCTGCTTGCATTTACCCTATCTATAGCCCTCATAATTTTGTGCACCTCTATCAAATCTCCCCTCAGTCTTCTACATTCCAAGGAATAAAGTCCTAATCAGTTTGGTCTTTCCTGATAAAGTCAAGTCCTCCAGTCCTGGCAACATCCTTGTAAATTTTATCTATATACTCTTTCAACTTTATATACATCTTTCCTGCAGGTAGGCAGACATCCCACCCTGCAAAAACTCATTTCAGGGAGGTAGCACCATCAATTTGCAGGAGACTCCCGGGAGAGATGGGATGTCTGCAACAGAGTAGCTCCTTAGCAGCTAGCCAGCTAGTTTAAATAACGTTAGCTATGCTAATGAACAAATGACAGCTGTTAAACTCACCTCAACACATCTTTTACAGTCTTAACCCACCATGGGCAATAGAAAAGTCACTGTTGCAAACAGCGCAGCGAGCAACACTGTCATTATTTTGACCCCTATTAGGCAAGGGTACACTTTAGTGTAGTCTGGGGTGATGTACGTTTTATATATTTTTTGGAACACTCTGCCATGGTGCGCTCTCGCTCGCGCTCTCTCTCTCTCTCATGGTCGCTCTCTCACTCGCTTGCTTTCGCTCTCTCTCGCACGCGCTCTCTCTTGCTTTCTCTCGCTCGCTCTCAAAAAAATTGATTTCCTTGATATTGTATATAATATGCGGGCATCAGGGAGCCAACTATTAATATGCGGGAGACTCCCGGAACTTCCGGGAGAAGTGGGATGTCTGAGGTAGGTGACCAAATCTGCACACAATACTCCAAATTAGGACTCACCAACATGATATACAACTTCAACATAACATTCCATCTCCTGTACTCAATATGTTGATTTACGAAGGCCAATGCATTGATTTATGAAGACCTTTCTTCATGGCCCTATCTACCTATGACACCATCTTCAATGAACTATGGATCTGTATTCCCAGATCCCTTTGTTTCACCGCACTACTCAGTACCCTACCGTTCACTGTGTATGAACCATCCTGGTTGGTCCTACTGAAGTACAGCACCTTCTGAAACATTTTTCCAACTGGTTCAGATCCCACTGCAAGCTCTGATAGTCTTCCTCGCTGTCCACTATACCCCCAATCTTGGTGTTATCCAAATTTTCTCACTCAAACATCGAAGAGCTAAAGCCTCAAAGAACCATTCTAACACTGTCCACTCCAACAAAGGCTGCTCCACTTGCCCCTACTTTAATTTTATTTGTTCTTGCCAATCAATCTCGATTGCTGACTGGCTGCTGCTGTGTTGATTGTTAACACAAGTGACACATTTCACTGCAAGTTCCAATTTGCACATGATAAATAAATGAATCTGAATCTAAACACCCTTTATGTCACACCTTCAGTTTTGCTCTTGTGAGATTTTGCCCTGTTGATATTTGCTACAATGATACCATAGGTCCAGGCTAGGACTGTATAGTCATCAAAGATCTCACCGTTAAAGGAGTGGACGTCGTCATCGGATTTTGATGGACAACCGAAGAGAAGAGATACCACAGGCACTTTAAGGCTTTAAAATAATTTCATGGGTTAAAACGTCTGGGAATGATGGATTGGTGCAACTTTCCCAGGTTGCCCAAAGCACAAGTGCATGTCCTTCCTCACCAAAAAGCTGACTGTTCCTTTAAATCGTATGAGCAAGATGTGTGGTCAAAATACTAAACAAAAGTATCACTGCCAAATTGTTTTATCAGAGCTACAAATGTAAATGTAAGTGATGTTTCTTTTTAAAGCAAAGCCAAATGAACCCCACTCCAAGTGAATGAGGGTGAAAATCTTTTACTGAAATGTGCCAAAGCAGTCAGCCAAGCATGACTGGAGAGGAAGGAAACTCCTCTTCCTTTACAGATAGTGCTGTTTAATGCGCTGCGGAACTTGGAGATTCCCTTGCGAATTACGTGGAAGAGATAAACAACAAAGCATGCTGGACAGGGGCTGAAACTTCCACACCGCATGTGACTTAAGGGAGGAAGCAACAGAGCATTTTCACAGTAACACAACTTGGAAAAATGAATCTGAGTGGTACGCCGAAGGTTTACAAAGCTGGACACCTAAAGCCTCAGATGTCCAGCACTGAAGTGTTATCAAGCAGGACAATAGAGTTTGGTAAGAATTCACATTCTATTGTTACTTGTTAGATGTAGAGAGAGGGATCTTTGCTTCTGGCTTAAAGTTATTACACTAATTAATGCTCTCAACCAACTGGTAAGAAGATACTCCATAAAATAAAATAAGGAATCTCTGAAATAAAAACTTCCCTGGAGTATAGGAGGCTGAGGGGTGACATTATGTAGGTGCTTAAATCCATGAGGAGCATGAATAGGGTTAGTGGTCACAATATTTTTCCCAGGGCAGGGGAGTTTAAAACTAGAGGGCACAATTGTCAATGTGAAAGGGAAAAAATTTAGAAGAGAACTGAAGGAAAGCTTCTTTAGATGGAGAGTGTTGGTTATGTAGAACGAGCTGCCAGAGGAATTTGGAGAAGTGGGCACAATTACAATGTTTAAAACAGAAACAAGAGGGGATCTGCAGATGCTGGAAATCTGAGCAACATACACAAAATGCTGGAGGAACTCAGCAGGCCAGGCAGCATCTGTGGTAAAAGAGTACAGTTGACGTTTCAGGCCCATCCTGCCAAAGGACACGGTAGACCAAGGGCTTCCATGCTATATGTCTACGCCTCTGACTGGGATATATACATGGGATTAAGTTAGTGCAGAAAGTAAAAGAAAGTTTTTTAAACAATAGAATTTTTCATATTATTCTGAAGGAGCAACACCTGCGCATACGAAGCACCCCCCCCACCCCCCAGGATGAGGAGATACTTCACCTACAGATTGTTAAATTTTCATTTAACCTCTTTTATATGTGTTTAATTTTAAGTAGTTGTGAGAACAATGTGTAAGAATTGATTTTTGTATAATCATTGAGTCAGCAAAGTTTTCAGCAGTGGAGGTCAGCTTTGACTGTATATTCCTATTTCTGCATCAGCGCATGAATGGAGCTGCTAATGATTTCACAAAGTAATCCTGGAGTACTGATTAAAGAAATTAAGAATGGAATTTGGTTGAAAGAAGAGGCCTTTAAAATTACAAATAGTGGTCAGCTATAGTCCAGTTTTGGTTGTCATGGGAGAAATGGGCCAAAGGTCCTCCATTAACGTTATGATTCATTTCATGGTAGCTTTCTAGACATCCAAAATTATTATTGCCTCACCAGTGACAGCTCTTCAGCTGTTGAGAACCATTTCTCTCCTTAGGTGCAAACTAACCTACTGAGTTCCTCCAGCACTTTATATGTTGCTCCCTTCAGCTGCCGAGGCTCTAAGGTTCATACTATAAAACCCTCTTTGTCCTATCCTCTTAATTCTTCAGACTCTGCTTTGATCACTAATATCTCATTATTTGGTTCAGTGTCCTTTTAGTTTTCCTCCTTATAGTTATAGAGTCATAGTTGTCTATTCAATGCTGCCTAGTTCCATCAAACTGCACTCAGACCATAACCTTCCATACCCCTCCCATCAATAGAAAATATTTATCGAAATTTGTCTTAAATGTTGAAATTGCCCCCACAACAACCAATTGCGCTGGCAGCTCATTCCACACTCTCACTACCCTCTGAGTGAAGAAGTTCCCCCTTATGTTCCCCTTAAGCATTTCACCCAATACCTCTAGTTGTAGTCTCACACAACCCTAGTGAGAGAAAGCCTGCAGGCATTTACCCTAGCCACACCCCTCATCATTTTGTATACCTTTATCAAATCTCCCTCCAATCCTTGATGTTCTAGGGAATCAACTCCTAACCTATACAACCTTTCCCTATACCTCAGGTCCTCCAGTCCTGACCATATCCATGTAAATTTTCCCTGCGTTCTTTTGATCTTATTTACATCTTTGCTGTGGGTAGGTAACCAAAGTTGGACAAAATACCCCAAATTATGCCTCACTCTTCCAACATTTTCAACATATCATCCCAAAACCTGTAATCAATACATTGTATTATGAAGACCAATGTGCCAACAGCTTTCTTTACAACCGGATCTACAAACGTAAGTCTGATGTCACTTTCAAGGAATTATGGACCTGTATTGCCAGATCTATATTAAATTCCATCTGCTATTTTTCAACTCATTTTTCCAGCTGGTCCAGATCCTGTTGCAAGCCTTGATAGTCTGCCTCGCTGTCAACTACACCCCCAGTCTTGGTGCCATTCGCAAATTTGCTGATCCAGTTTACCACATTATCATCCAGATCATTGATTATAGGTGACAAACAACAACAGACACAGCACCAATCCCTGAGGCACACCACTAGTCACATTCCTCCGGTCAGAGAGGCAACCATCTGTTACCACCCTGTGGCTTCTCTCGTGAAACCAATGCTTAATTCAGTTTACTACCTTAACTTGAATGCCAAGTAACTGAACCTTCTTGACCAACCTCCCATGCAGGATCTTGTCAAAGCCCTTGCTAAGGTCCATGTAGGCAACAACGACTACCTTATCTTTATTAACTTTCCTGGTAACTTCCTTGAAAAGCTCAGTTAGATTGGTTAGACATGACTTACCTCGCAAAAAGCCATTTTGACTATCTCTAATCAATCTGTGCCTATCCAAATACTTATATATCCAGTCCCTTAGAATACCTGCCCATAATTTTCCCACTTCTGACGTCAGGCTCACATGCCTATAATTTCCTGGTTTATTCTTAAAGTCTTTTTTAAACCACGGAACAACTTTAGCTGTCCTCCAATTCTCCGGCACCTCAACCGTGGCTAAGGGTGTTTTAAATATCTCTGCTAGGGCCCCTGCAATTTCTGCACTAGCTTCCCACATGGTCCGAGGGAACACATTGTCAGACCCTGGGGACTTATCCACACAAATTTGCCTCAAGACAGTGAACACCTCCTCCTCTGTATAGGGTCCAAGACTTCACTACTGCAACGTCTCACATCTATAGACTCTGTCCATCTCCAAAGTAAATACAGATGCAAAGAATCCAATTAAGATCTCCTTACATAGATGAGCAATCTGACCTTCCAGAGAACGAATTTTGTCCCTTGCTATCCTTTTGGTCTTCATATATCTGTAAAAGCCTTTGGGATTCTCCTTCACCTTGTCTGCTAGAACAACTTTATGCCTTCTTTTCCTTCTCCTTAAGTGTTCCTTTGCATTTCTTATACTCCTTGAGTACCTGCCTACCTAACCCTGCTATGCACCTCCTTTTCTTTCTTAACCAGCGCCTCAATATCTCTTGAAAACCAAGGTTCCCTAAATCTGTTATCCTTGTCTTTTATTCTGGTAGGAATATACAAATTCTGTACTCTCAAAAATTCACCTTACCAAGAACACCTTTGCCAGAAAACAATTTGACTTTCTCCAAAATAGAATCTTAACCTGAGGACTAGGTCTATATCCTTTTCCATAATTACATTGAAACTAATGTAATTATGCCACACAACTGTGAGTATAGGAATAGAGTGAGCTAGAGGATAAATGTGTGGCTGAGGGATTGGAGCAGGGGGCAGGGATTCAGATTTCTTGATCATTGGGACCTCTTTTGGGGCAGGCATGACCTGTATAAAAAGGACGTGTTGCACTTGAATCTGACGGGACAAATATCCTGGCAGGGAGGTTTGCTAAAGCTATTGGGGAGAGTTTAAACTAGAATTGATGGGGGGTGGTGGGAACAGAACTGAAGACACAGAGGAAGGGGCGGTTGGCTTACAAATAGAGAAAGCTTGGAGACAGTGTGAGAGGGAGGTAGGCAGGTGATAGAGAAGGGATACGCTCAGACCGATGGTTTGAGATGTGTCTATTTTAATCCAGGAAGCATCATGAACAAAGTGGATGAGCTTAGAGCACTTGGAGCTATGATGTTGTGGCCATTACAGAGACTCAGATGGCTCAGGGGCAAGAATGGTTACTTCAAGTGCCAGGCTTTAGATGTTTCAGAAAGGACAGGGAGGGAGGCAAAAGAGGTGGGGGCGTGGCACTGTTGATCGGAGATACAGAGTCTCTGTGGGTGGAAGGAGCAGGAAGGGGTCAATAACTCTACTGGGTGTTTTTTATAGACCACCCAGTAGTAACAGGGACATCGAGGAGCAGATGGGGAGACAGATTCTGGAAAGATGTAATAATAGCAGGGTTGGCGTGCTGGGAGATTTAAATTTCCTGAACACAGTACAGAGGAGATGTCGGGGTAAGTTTTTTTTATGCAGAGAGTGCTGAATGCGTGGAATGGGCTGCCGGCAACAGTGGTGAAGGCGGATACAATAGGCTCTTTTAAGATACTCCTGGATAGGTACATTGAGCTTAGAAAAATAGAGGGCAATGGGTAACCCTATGTAATTTCTAAGGTAAGGACATGTTCGGCACAACTTTGTGGACCACAAGGCCTGTATTGTGCTGTAGGTTTTCTATGTTTCTAATGGCATTATGGTCACTAGATGCAAAATGTTTCCCTACACAAACCTCTGTCACCAGCCCTGTCTCATTCCTGAATAGGAGATCCAGTATCACACTCTCTCTAGTTGGGACATCTATGTATTGATTAAGGAAACTTTCTGAACATATTTACAATCTCTTTCTATGCCAGCTTAGAAAGGTAAAATCATCGACTATCACAACCTTATACTTCTTGCAAGTCTGCGATCCCTCTACAAATTTGCTCCTCTAAATCCCTAGGTGTGTTGGGTGGTGTATATTATAATTCCATTAACATGGTCATACCTTTCTTATTCTTCAGTTCTACCCATAAAGCCTCACTAGATGAGCTCTCTGTTCTGTCCTAAACGAACACTGCTGTGACATTTTCCCTGACTAATAATGCCTGCTCCTGCGCCATAACGACTAAAACAACAGAACCCCGGAACATTGAGCTGCCAGTCCTGCTGCTCCTGCAACCAAGTCTCACTAATGGCTATAATGTCATAATTCCACATGCAGATCTATTTCTAAACTCATCCACCTTTACAATACCCCTTGCGATGAAATATACACAGCTCAGAGCACTAGTCCCACCATGCCTGAACTTCTGATTCCTGACTTTGTATGTAGGCTTAGCAACATCTTCCTCCACAACCACTCCACTCTCTGTTCTGGCACTCTGGTTCCCACCCACTTCCTGTGATGTGTTTTGCGACATTTCATATAAAATTTGCTTTGTTACAGTAAGAGGATATTGCTGCTTTAATTAACGCTTGTAAAGATCATTTTCAACTAATAAACTACATGTTGTGTTTGCAATTGACAGATCTCCGCAAACATTACTACGCGATGAGCATGTCAATGCCCCCCGCGGTGGCGGAGCAGATTGCTTACTCCCTGTACAGTGCTCGGATTCTCAGTCAATATGAACTTAACGTCATTATCTCTAAGACTGAGGTGCTCTCCAAGGCATCCGAGCTGCTCTCTGTCGTCATCCGGAAAGGGTCGAAGGCCTGTGGCATCTTTCTCCAGGTTCTTAAAACATGTGACCCAAATCTCAGTGAACAACTAGTCAGAGAACAAGGTAAAAATTCTGCTTAGATCTTCCCTAACTGATGTCAGTCCTTTTATTCCTCTGTTATTTCTGAGCTATGATTTGACCCTGTGAGTCATACACTTTTAGTTCAGACACCTTTCCTAATTCTTCATATTATTTCCTTTTCTTCTTTATCTTCATGATCTGCCCCAAGACACAGATCCCTAGGTCCCTGCTCTGGAATTCTTTTCCTCAAATAATCTCTCCATACCTTTTTTTATTATTTAAGTATTTCTTTAAAAGCTGCACCATTGACTGAAGATTTTGGCCAAATCTCGTAATGGAGCATAAGACATGGAACAGTACAGCAAAGCATGCCAATCTAAACTATATTTCTTCTGTGAGCAGGAGATCCTTATCCCTCCATTCCCTGCATACTCACGTGTAGAGCCTCTTGTGTAGAATCTGTTTTGCATCACTGTGTTTTTCTATATAGATATGTGATCTTGCCTTATGGACTTAGGACGATGAGGAAATTCAATCCTGATGCTAAGAATGGGAGTGTGTGAAAATGATGTCAGACATACAAAATACATGACATAGTCTAACAGGATAGGAAAATTATATACACACAAAATGCTGGAGGAACTCAACAGGCCAGGCAGCATGTATGGAAAAGAGTATAGTCGCTGTTTCGGGCCAAGACTGGGAAGATTTAAACTTCTTCAGGGTAGGCATCCCTGGAAGAGGCTTCACAGTGCAGTAATCTAATCACAAACAAGAGAAAATAGTGGCAGTTTAGTTAAATTAAATAAGAACAGCGAAATAATTTATTACTCAAACATGAGGAGATTGCAGATGCTGGAATTTCAAGCAACACACATAAAAGTTGCATTCACGAATAATTTATTGCTGTTCATTTTGCTGCTAACAACAGCATATCCTGATTGTCATTGTGTAGGTAGCAATGATCTTAAATTGTTTGTTTATTCTCATATGCACAAGTGCAATGAACAGCTTATTTGCAGCAGGATCATACGCATATGTACATTCACAAGAAAAACATAAATTACACAAAGAAAGAACACAAAACAAGTCCATTGCAGTGCAAAGCGGTCAAGGTGGTGATAGTGTTGCTATAGTGAGGTGGTGATAAGTGTGGTGCAGGTTAGTTTGAGAATCAGATGGTTGAAGGGAAGAAGCTGTTCTTGAACCTAATGGAGGGCACTTCAGGCTACTGTACCTTCTGCCCAATGGGAGCAGCAAAAAGTAGGCATGGCCCAGATGGTGGGGATCTTTGATGATAGATGTTTTCTTCCTGAGGTAGTGCCTCATGTAGAGTAGATGATGAGGAGGGATATGCCCATGATGTATTGGGTTGAATGCACTCCTCTCTGCAGCTCTCTACAGCCCTAATAAAAGACTGATAACCCTTAAAGATTAGGATCTAAATGAAATGAAGGAGGCAAGAAGTCCCGTTTTTAAAAGCTTTGAAGAATTGGAAGTTCACAAATAAGAAAGTTTGTAGAATTTATAAAAATGGACATATTTCCGTATTTTCCCTACAACACATATCCTCCCCAGTCTGCAGCAGGGTTCCGTTCTTGTGAACAGTTTCCAACCCAGACAGGTGGCAAGTTGAAACTGTGGCCATGAGCCAAGTTGCCACATGGCAGGAGATGCCTACACCCCCTCAGCAGCTGGCAAATACAACCCACTCATCTTCCAAATACCCGTTTATATGTACAAGCTGTATGTAGGTTGGGCATTTGGAAGCTGGGGGAGAGGGGCGTGTGAACCTGTAGAGGAGACCATTGAGTATATGCCACCTCACACACCAGTCCTATTCCCCTCCTAATTTCTCTGTAACCTATTCTCCTGATCATTTCCATCATCTCCTCTCAGATCCTAACAACCACTGACATATTAGGTGCGACTTACAACGGCCGGTTTATCCAATACGTGTGTCTTTATGATGTGGGAGTATTGGAGGAAACTTAAGAGAGAATGTACAAAGTCCATGCAGTCAGCATCCGAGGTCAGAACTGCTGGAGCTGTGGGCCATCAGCACTACCCACTACTCTACTGTGCCAATTACTTATGGAGGAAAACGCCTGCACTGACTTGCCAATCCAAACACTACAACTTTATACATTTTTGAAGTATTCTTGATGGTTTCTGTAAAATCAATTGGTGTCAATATGAGCTATTAAACAAACATATTCCACATATTTAGCTATTATACAAAAAAAAATAACATTATCCAGAATCAACACCATCAGAAATTTCAAGCTGCTGTGCTGAAATGATGGAGTTAGCAATAAATTTAATGATGTCCTTGGGAGCAAGATGCTAAGACCTTTCTGTCAGTTAGAGAATTAATTATAAAGGTGTGGTATATAGTTGGCAAGCAGCCAAAACTCCAAGGCAATTGGGTATTTATCTTGGTGATAAATCCAAGACTCCTTCTGTAGTATCTAGTATTATAAATCTCTTCAGTAATTAATACCAAATGTCCCTACTAAATCACTCACTTCTGATCATAAACCTATGTTTTGTTGACTTTAGCATCTCCTTCCTGTGAAAAAGATTATGTTTTCACCCTACGTCCCTCATGATCTTATATACTTCTATCAGGTCACCCCTCAATCTCCTCCGTTCCCAGTCTAAACAACCTCTCCTTGTTTTTCAGCCCCAAACTCCAGGCAACATCCTGATAAACCTTTTCTGCATCTTTCTAGTTTAATAACATATTTCCTATAATGGGATGACATGAACTGCACACAATACTCTAAAAACAGCCTCACCAACATCATATGTAAGATCATAAAATATAGGAGCAGAATTAGGCCATTCAGCCCATTGAGTCTACTCTGCCATTCCATCATGGCTGATCCTGGATCCCACTCAACCCCACACACTTACCTTTTTGCCCTATCCTTTGATGCCCTGACAGATCAGGAAACGATCAACCTTAAGCATACCCTTGGCCTCCACTGCTATCGGTGGCAGACCATTCCACAGATTCACTACTCTCTGCCTAAAAGACATTCCTCCTTACCTCAGTTCTAAAAGGTTGTCCCTCAGTGTTGAGGCTGTGCCCTCTAGTTCTGGATACCCCCACCATAGGAAACATCCTCTGCACATCCACCCTATCTAGTCCTATTAGCATTCGGTAGGTTTCAATGAGATCCCCACGCATTCTTCTAAATTGCAGTGAGTACAGGCCCAAAGATGCCAAATGCTCCTCATATGTTAACCCCCTCATTCCTGGAATCATCCTCGTGAACCTCCTCTGGACTCTCTCCAATGACAACACATCCTTTCTGAGATATGGGACCCAAAACTGTTGACAATACTCAAGTGCGGCCTGCCTAGTGTCTTTTAAAGGCTCGGCATTATCTCCTTGCTTTTATATTCTGCAATATAACTTCCCAACTCCGATATACTCACAGCCCTCCCCGACTAATGAAGGCCAGTGTGCCAAATGCTTTCTTTACTACCTTATCCACCCATGATACCACTTTCAGTGAACAATGCACGTGCCCTTCCATGTCCTTCTGTTCCATGACAAACCCTGGGGCTCTATCATTCACTGTAGAAGTCTCACGCTGATTTGATTGCTTAAACCAGTGTATATGGTTTGAAAACCAATCTTCAGCCCACATATTTACCTGTTCAAGGTCCCTCTGCAATTTTTCATAACATTCTACACTACCTACATCACCTATTTTAGTATTATCCACAAATTTAGTAACCATACATTGTACATTCTCATCCAAATTCTTTACGTAAATTACAAACAACAAAGGTCACAGTATCAACCCCCGTGGCACACCACTACACACAGACCACCCGTCTGAGAAACAAACCTCCACCATCGCTCTCTGCTTTCTAACACTGAATTATGAATTCAATCCACTATCTCCCCTAGATCCCTACAATCTAACCTTCAAAACTAGCCTACCTTGAGGGACTTTGTCAATGACCTTGCTAAAATCCATATAGACATCATCCACTGCCAATACTTAAGACAGAAAACTCTCCCGATTAGCTTATTTATTTTTTCAAGTACTATCATCCATAAATGTGCTTACTACAAACTTGGGATTTTCTGAGAATATGCTCCTGTATTGTGCTCTGGAATAATTTTACTGACTTAAAGGTAGCAAATAAATACAGGTTCTTTTTCTTACAAAATTTCAATGATGAAAAACATCAATCCTAATTTTAATAATTTGATATGGCATTTAGTTATTTTATGTAATAAGAATGTTTTAGTGATTATAGAGGAATATTGATACAGAGTTTGTCTAACTTCTCTCAATTGGTTCCAGCAGTTAATTCTACTAATAAGATTCCAATGACTGAATTATTGAAGCCACCTTCTTATGGTAAGTACATTAATATGTCAAGATTTTTCAGAATTGGAAATTAGATTGTTCATAACTAACTCCAGCAATCTGCATTCAGGGGATGTAGAAAAATCAAATATAAAATGATAATTTAAAATACATGTACTGGAAAAACATGAACGTTTTTGATGAAATGATGTGTTTAATGCTTCAGTGTATTTTCATCAGAATTTTAGCCTTTTTTTATTCACAGAATTTAAAATTTTCCATTAGATCAACTTTTATGCTCAATATCTTAATACAGAACTAATAAATTTAAAATAATTGTCAATTTTCTTGGATCTGTATTTTATATTTTACCCAGAATATGAAATTGAAATTGGGGCCTGGTTTAACCTTTGCTTCTGATCATAGTGAAATGGATTAGAGAAAGGCAGATCACTGATGAAACTACACATCAAGATATGGGATAAATTTGAGAATTTGATCTACAGGATAAAATTCAAATGCTTTGGAATTTTGTTGCTTAATCACTCAAGCATTGCAAAGCATTGTGCATACTTAAAAATCATTGGACTTTAAATTAATAAGAAGAAAATCAGTGATTCCTAGAAGTAGCTTCTTATTGTTGCTGATATGTCATGCTTGCTTTCCATTTGCAAACATTTCAAGTTACTTTTTGAGCCAACTCTACATTGATGTCTACTTTCCTGATTACACCCATGGCAATATTCCATAGGAAGTGTCGAAGCTGCTTATTGGTGTTTAAGCAATGCTGTAATCCACCTTCACTCACCCTCAACCTACCTCAATCCAAAAAAAATATGAGCGTCTGGTCCTGCCACCAGAAGGAAACTGATGGCAGGACTAGACTTCAGAACAGCGTTTCTAAGCGTTGACACCGCTGCGGTCTAGTGTTATTTGCTATTGTGGAAAGAAACAATTTGCATAACATTTTCCAATCCAGAGAAATGCAGATTCATTGAGGCAGTTTCAAAATATTGTCACTGTTGAAATGGAGGGGCCATTAGTTTACATGCTGCAGTATAAGGCTGATTTAAGATATTGGTTAAAGGGTATCTATCAAGAGTGGCACTGGGAATAGTGTTTTGAGGTGAAACAAAGCTCTTGGCTTTACATCTCAACCAGAAGACGACAGAACCAGTGGTGCGCCTCAGAACTGCACTGGAGCACCAGCCTAAGTCATGTGCTCAAATAGCATCAGCATCAAGAGACAAGAGTGTCACTGACTAACTGATTCTAAACTCTTTTTCTTCTTTATTGCCCTTACTTAGAATTTAAATAATGCCAATATTTGCTGGGCTCTTCTACGATATACAATAGATACAGTATTTGTAAATGGAGCTGGTTGTTGGATTGAAGAATTATCTTTGACAAAGACAAAAGATAACTTACTTGCATTTGTCTGGTGAACTTAATGCCTGTCTCAAGGATTTCACAAAGGAAGCCTTTGACCAAGGGTAGAAATGTCAAATATGAGAGTGCATAGCTCTAGGGTGAGAAAGGGTAAATTTTGAAGGGAATGTGCAGAGCAGGTTGTTTACACAGAGAATGGTGTGTGCCTGGAATGGTCTACAGGGGTAGTGGTGGAAGCAGAGGCAATAGTGACATTTGAGTCACTTACACAGGGATATGAGCACGCAGGGAATAGAGGGATATAGATCAAGTGCAGGCAGATAGGAGGCCCTCCGTTGGTTGGGATTGACCATGGATGTTGCTTCCCAGTGCTCTATGTGAAACATATGCCAGTATACAAGCCAGGGCAGTAGAATATGGAGAGCAATGTGTTGCCCATGTAGCAAGCTCTCCTCCTCCACGTGGCTGAAGAATCCAAAGGGATGGCAAAGACTGATACAATTTGGCACCAGTGGCATTGCAGGAGTTGCCAGTCAGCATTAAACTGTCTTAGGGACTTCAGCTCTGGATTTTTTCCTCATGGCTTACTCCCGAAACATTTCCCACGAGTGGGTATACAGGCAAGGAATTGGAGGTTTGGGATCAGTTTTTCTTCTCCTAGAGTTGAGCTGCCAACCATGGCTGATAAACGCCACCTGCCCGAAGCGACTGGTTTTAAGGCACCAGTAACCAACCTTTGCCTCCTCCCCCCACCCCCCCAACTCCTGGAAGTAGAAATGTCTTCACTGGGCTTAGTAGCTAAGCCACACGTCTAGGCCAAGAGCTGGACTTGATTCTCAGAGGCTATTTGAGACTCGCGCCTTTGGGAGCACTTAATAGGTAGTGGGAGCATATCCCCTCTACCGCCCCTGCCTATACCAACCTTAAGGAATTGCAGACAGATAGGCTTAGTTTAATTTGTCTTAATTCTCAGCTGAAACATCATGGCTGAAGGGCCTGTTTCGGTGCTCTGTTCTAAATCCTGAGCATTGTTGATTTCCTTGCACAGTCTATATTCCCACATCCCCAAATATCCTTTAACCTCAGCCAACAAGTGGATGTTCATTCTCTGCTGTTTAAAAGCAGAAAACCTCTGTGGAAAGAAATTTACCCACATCTCAGTGAATCTTTGTCCTGAGGTTATGTTCCTACCATCTGGGTAGAAGAAACAGCACCTCTGTATTTAGGACGACTTGAAAGAACATATCTGATTGAAATAATGGTTGCATTCTGGCCCTCTAGTCAGTTTCTTAATAAATATAATGTGTCAGGAGAGGGGTGACTGCAGGAAGCTAGGGAGGATGCTGAATTTTCCTACTATAATATAGAAACTGAAAAATGCAGAAATGGAACTGGATCATCAGGTCAAACTGGCAGAGCTTTCAAAGAGAGCAGTCTGCATTAAACATAAGAGTTTCTGCAGATGCTTGAAATCTTGCGTAACACACACCGAATGCTGGAGGAACTCAGCAAGTCAGGCAGCATTTTTGGAAGGGAATAAACAGTTGATGTTTCAGGCCTATGTCCTTCATCAGGATTAAATCTAGGAATGTCGGCAGCATGCTAAATCAATCAGAATTGCAGGCTTTTAGTTTAATATGGAATATAATGAAGTGGGGTTACCCTAGGGATGTGGGAGTGAACAGTGAGTCCAGGCAGATGACCGATATTGTTGGAAGTAAAAATAAACTTTCGTCCTTATTGAGAAAGGATTTACCATGCAGCAATATTGAAGGAGAATTGCTGAGAAAGTCTCCATCAATCATCTTTAGAGCACCTCAGAAAAATGGTGTGAATTCTGCAATATTATCCCACCAATCAGTGAAATTTTCACACCCCATTTCTCATTCGTCCCTAACATTACTCAGGGTTGCCCTTCCAGCCTTCAAAGTGGGAGTTAAGTGATGGTTAATTACAAGATGGTCAGCAAGCACTTGTTATTTTTTCTCCCCCAGCAGTGCAGTCCCCGGTGATATGCAAGATATGCATCTGCAACTCAAGTCTGAACAACTGCACTTTTGGCTCAGGCAACAGTATGTCCATCATAACAACCACACCATTATCCAACACCGAGGAGCCTGCCACAAGTATAAATAAAGAATGCGGTATGTTTTCTTTGTTATTTCTTCATTCTGCAATTGTAACAATGAACCTTCATTTCTGATCCATTGTTTAGATAGCTCTCTATAGTCAGAGCCATTTCATTCAGCCAATGGTCTAACCTGGCATATACTGTAAACAATGAAGACAGGCCATAATGGGAGGCTGAAGTCTGCTGACTTTACATTTCTCCACAGTATATTCCATCTGCATTCAATCTGTATGTCAGTTTGTAATTTCTTTGTGTCTTCACAACTTCCTTTCCCTTAAGGACTTTATCCTGCAGATGCTCTACTAAGAATCCAGAATTCAAATTCCACTATCACAGCTCATAGAGTCATACAGAGTGGAATCAGGGCCATTGAACCAATCTGTCCATGCTGGCCCAGGTGAACTAGTCTCATTTGCCTGCATTTGACCCATCTGAAGCAGGGGCTCCCAACCATCTTTATGCCATGGAGCCTTACCATTAACTTAGTGGTTCTTGGTTGGGAGGTTAGGAACCCCTGGAAAGCTTCCCTGTCCACGTACCTGTCTAGATGTCTTATAAATTCCCTGTCCACGTACCTGTCTAAATGTCTTATAAATTTAGTTGGGGAGGTTGCATTATTGCATTAAGGCAACATTTCACTGCTGCCCTTCCTTCATCGCACTTGAGAAGGTGCTGAGAGGCTTTATCTTATCTGCATCTATTTTAATTGTTCCGGGATAGTAGTGTTATTCTATGGGATTTAAATTCAGATTGACAATATTTAATTATTTTAAAAACCAGCGATTAAAAGTTTAAATCAAAGTAAATTTATAATCAGAGTATGTATGCCACATACAACCTTGAAATTCAGCTTCTTGCATAAAGATGACAGAACTATCAGATTGTTGTAAAAACCCACTGGTGTTCTACTATCTGCCATCCTTACCCAGCCTACGTGTAATTTTAGGCCCACTAAGTGAAAGGTTGACACTTAAATAACCCCTGAAATGGCTCAGTCAACCATTAAGTTCATGAGAAATTAGGGATAGGTATTAAATTCTACTTTTCCAGTGACTCTCAAAAAAATGAATGCATATCATCTCCCTTTGAGTGATTGACACAGATGGTGACCCAGTAACTGATACTTATTTTATTCCACTGGTCACAGTTTGGCAACCTGAAATAAGCTCTTCATTCCTACCGTTTCTATTTGTTAGTCTATCCTCAATCCATTATTCTGTGCCATAGTCTCTACTTATCTAATTTACAGAAAGCCCAAATAAACCCCATTCTATGGTAGTCACAATATCAAACACCTACAGATTTGTAAAATATGATTTCCCTGTTTAACTTATGTTGGACTAGACATTAGGATTTTACAGGTGCTTTGTTGGCATTTTCCCAATAAGAGATTCTACCATATTATTCACTGTAAAATTACTATTTTGTGCAATTTTATATAAGCGTGCTGTGGGCACGTGGCCAAGTGGTTAAGGCATTCGACTAGTGATCTGAAGGTTATGAGTTCGAGCCCCATCCAAGGCAGCGTGTTGTGTCCTTGAGCAAGGCACTTAACCACACAGTGCTCTGCGACGACACTGGTGCCAAGCTGTATCGGCCCTTGCCCTTCCCTTGGACAACATTGGTGTCGTGGAGAGGGGAAACTTGCAGCATGGGCAACTGCTGGTCTTCCATATAACCTTGCCCAGGCCTGTGCCCTGGAGAGTGAAGACTTCCCGGGCGCAGATCCATGGTCTTGCAAGACTAACGGATGCCTTTAAATATAACCGGGGAAACACGCAATGTATAAAAACAAAGCCATGTACTGCCAGAGAAAATTAAATCTCTTTCCAATATTTTTTTTCCTTTAAGACTTGTGTTTATTTTTGGCACCTGATTTGGCTAGTGCATTTTCTTAGCTATGTATCTAATCATTGACCTCGATAAATTTTCTGATTAGGAAACGTCATCGGTGCAACATCTACATCTTGCTTGTCCAGCATTTCAAATGACACAGATGTATATAGTATGGAAACCTTCCAAGCTGACATCGAAATCGTCAGATCTAAATTAACAAATATTACTGTTGGAGAAAGCAATGTGTTCACAGTTGTGGAAGAATTCAGCAATAAAGATGATAATGAGAAGGATCTGGAAGAAGAGTTAGAAGGAAATGACTACAATGAACAGTCAGCAAAGGTGTCGGTGGCCAAAGCATGTGTATAATTTGAAATACAGCATGTAGATTACTATATAGTAAGTGACTTTATGTTGTTTGAGAATTATGGATTGTCATTAATTAGAAAAACAGGAGGATCATAACCATAATTTTTCAACTCAAGGGGATTAGGTATTTCCGTGCTGAGGAAATACTATGGGAAATGTATAATAAGCTCAAAATGTGTGAGTTGGGTGAGCCACAGAGAGATGTTCACTGTCCAGAACCACCTCCAAGGATAAGCCATTGTTTGCACAGGAAGAGGATGAGTAACAATGGAACATGTGGAATTGGGGTAACACAGCCGTACTGGTTGGAAGTTAATACATAGAAAGCAGAATTGGGTATTATGGAGCCTTGTCTGTTCAGAATGCTAGACCCACGTGAGTTTGAAACTATTAAAAATGCATCATTATTGTGGGAAATGCGATTTTTCTCTGCAAATACAGAACTTTGTTCCAATTGCAGACTTTTTGTTTTGTTTTCCAGGATGAAATTCAGTGGGAGATTGAAATATTAAACACAGAGACTCTGTGAATGCCGTCTGGTAGTTATAACAGCAGAATGCACCCAGCAGGCTCTGGAATTCAGTTGTTCAATCTTCATGGTTAAATCTTATTATAAACCACTCTGCCAAAAACTGATTTTCTGTAATTCTGTAAAATCCCAATTTCTCAGTGTTACTGATTTATTAGCTTCACAGGGAATATCAAAGTGGCACAACTGAGGTTCAAATCAGATAAATTGATCTCTTTTAATAGCACAATTCCCTAGCCCAGAGGACAGAAGTATATTCAACACTAAAGTTGATAGGACACTAAGGAGGAAGATAGGCTTGAGACAGGAGATCAACAATCATTTTTGAAAGAATGACTTGAAAAGCTGTTCCTACATTGATTTCATATTTTTAAGTATCATCTGCTCATTGTGTTAGTTTTGTATATCTAACCACTTCAAAACAGGGGTTGCCCTGTTCAGTATTTATTTATTTATCTATCTATCTATCTACACATCCACTTGCAGGATGTGACCATTGTGATAAGGTAGTACATGTCCATCACTAATTGCTTCTTGATCAAGCTCCCATAGTGGACTGAAGGGAGTTAAAGATTGTCCAGGAGGCCAAGTATGGAGCAGTAAAAAATTCTCTGTGCATTCTGGATGGGAAGAAGTCATTAAGGTAGATAAGGGCAAAGACATTTCTCACCCCATAGCATGCCTCTACAGCTGTATTGACACCTTTAGGAACAGCCGACAACACTCCAAGCTCCCACTGAAGCTCCTGGCTTCCCAGTATCTCACCACATATTGCAGCTTCTTTGCATCATCTCATTTCTCAGCTTTCATTCACCCACCCATTAATCATTCTTCTGTTCACTGCCAGCCACGTGGCCAATTTAAGATAAGGTTATGACTCACCAAAATGGGGCATCATCGCACTGGAGACAGAAGAGACCACAAAATTATGGACTCAGAGGAACGCAGCATGACAGGCAGGAAATGGACAGTTGACGTTTCAGATTGAGATGTTCATTGTACGTACCTGTTCATTTAGGGTTCCCAGCTTGGGAAAGCCCAGATCAAAAGCTGATCGACTGCTAAAACGGGATATAGGTGCGGCCCTGATTGACCACATTTACTCTTCACTGGCACCACTGCATTCTCAGCCTTGAAGAAAAGCATTTGTACATAAATTCAGTGTGAGGTGGGAGTACTGAGGACAGGGGTGGTGGGGGTTGGGGGGGGGGGAGAGGTGCAGTTTATAATCTGTTATACCAGCGAGTGCTATCACTTAATTGTCATATATAGTAAATATATGTACAAAGCACCACCAACCTGCAAAATAAAAGTGTTTGATATCCTGATCTGTCAATAAGTATTTATTTAACATAATAAACCCAAGCACATACTGTACAGGAGATATCAATATTAATACAGATATAGATTAGTCTTCTTTGATACCTTTCAACTAAGGTAGTATGTTGGTTCAGAACATCTTTTGTTTCTACACTGACCCCTCAAATATGACCCTGAAGGCCAGGTAGGTACTGTACAATTTTCTGACACTGCTGTTCGGACGGGATAGGTAGGTGTCCCTCTAGAAGAAAATTAACTATAGAGCTGCTGGAGTTTGGTGTTAACTAGTTAAATTCCATCAGAGGCCCTGTAGATAAGTTACTATGTCAACCAAATAGAAAACCACCTGTTAAATTGGCAGGACAAAGGTTTGGGGTGGGGAGGCGGGGGGGGGGGGGGGGGTCAATTGTGTGAACAACAAACCGGGCAAAGAGATGTTCCAAAAGCCCATGTTTATTTCAGTAATTTGGTAACAAAGCTGGTGACTTCTCTTTGGTTTTATAGTCAACGGCCAAATAGCCAATTATCAAGTATGAGGGTTAGGCTGGAGATTAGGCACTAGAGTTACACCTTCAAACAGAGTTTTCTTTCCAAACCTTTAGAAATATTCCCACAACATGTGAAGTATAACTGACATAAACTTTGCAACACACATGAAATGATGGAGAAACACAACAAGCAGCATCTATGGAGGGGAATAAACCATAGAACCATAGAACCATAGAAACTACAGCACAGAAACAGGCCTTTTGGCCCTTCTTAGCTGTGCCAAACCATTTTCTGCCTAGTCCCACTGACCTGCACATGGACCATATCCCTCCATACACCTCCCATCCATGTATCTGTCCAATTTATTCTTAAATATTAAAAAAGAACCCGCATTTACCACCTCGTCTGGCAGCTCATTCCATACTCCCACCACTCTCTGTGTGAAGAAGCCCCCTCTAATGTTCCCTTTAAACTTTTCCCCCCTCACCCTTAACCCATGTCCTCTGGTTTTTTTCTCCCCTTGCCTCAGTGGAAAAAGCCTGCTTGCATTCACTCTATCTATACCCATCATAATTTTATATACCTCTATCAAATCTCCCCTCATTCTTCTACGCTCCAGGGAATAAAGTCCCAACCTATTCAACCTTTCTCTATAACTGAGTTTCTCAAGTCCCGGCAACATCCTTGTAAACCTTCTCTGCACTCTTTCAACCTTATTTATATCCTTCCTGTAATTTGGTGACCAAAACTGAACACAATACTCCAGATTCGGCCTCACCAATGCCTTATACAACCTCATCATAACATTCCAGCTCTTATACTCAATACTTCGATTAATAAAGGCCAATGTACCAAAAGCTCTCTTTACGACCCTATCTACCTGTGACGCCACTTTTAGGGAATTTTGTATCTGTATTCCCAGATCCCTCTGTTCCACTGCACTCCTCAGTGCCTTACCATTAACCCTGTATGTTCTACGTTTTGGACTGAGACTCTATACCAGGATTTATTTCCCTCCATAGATGCTGACTGACTTGCTGAGCTCAACATTTTCAGCATCGGCAGTATTTCTCGTGTTTAAAAAGAATGGTAAGTTCAGTGTGTTTCATGAAAACTAGAGAACACTGGTACAGAGGTAGTAGGATCCATACACTTATCACCTTGAACCTTCGCCATGGCCTCAACTCCGCTTTTCTGTCCATTCTGTAAAACCCTTGACTGTCTGTCTCAGCTGTGAACATTGTAAATCATTTGGCTTCTTCATCTCCATGGGACAGAGAATTCTGTGAATTCACATGTGTCGGAGAACAAATGCTACCTCATTCTTAGTGGGCCACACGTTAGTGCTGAAATTATATTCTCCTAGTTCTAAATCCTCCATGAAAGGACATGTTGTGTCAGCATAATCCACCACTCATCAGAAGTATGTGGAATAACCTTCCATGTAGGAAAGTAATAACGTGTCTACAATGAAGAGCTGGGCGATTATTTAGTAAAGAATAAACACACGTCATTAAATACAATTTAATGAGAAGAATAGAGGGGTTTAAAACAAATTAAGTCATCCCAGCAATATTAACAAACCTCCAGCATTGGTAGGAAGGAGGATGACATTCTGCAAAGTGAGTTTAGGGAGTTAGGAGCAGTTAAAAGGCAGGACCTCCAGGGTTGTGATCTCATTATTACTACACATGCCACTTGCTAGTGTGGCCAGAATAGTAAGATCATGCAGCTGAGGAGTTGGTGTAGGAGAGAGGGCCTCAGAGTTTTGGGTGATTGGGCTCTCTTCCAGGGAAGTTGGGACCTGCACAGAAGAGAGTTTGCACCTGAACTGAAGGGGAACTAATACCCTTGCTCATTCTGCACAGGGAGGTTAAACTAGAGTTGTAGGGGGATGGGAACCAGAGTGCCAGAACTGTTAGTGGAGAGGTTGTGGAGGCAGACGTTGTTAAGACCTCAAAGAAAGTCAGGAAGCAAATGGTTGAGTATGGTGTTCTGAGTTGCTTATACTTCAATGCAAGAAGTATTCTAGAGGAGCTCAGGGAGTGGATTAACATGTGGAATTGTGGTACTGTAGCCATTAGTGAGATTTGGCTGGAAGAGGGGCAGGACTGGAAGCATAATATTTTGGGGTTCCACTGTTTTAGGCACCTAAGAGCAGGAGGGATCAAAGGGGAGGGGTGACGTTACTACTCAGGGAAAATGATATTGCAGTGCTCAGTCAGGACAGACTGGAGAACTTGTCTAGTGAGGTGTTATGGGTGGAACTGAGGAATAAGAAACGTATGATCAGGTTAATGGGTCTACATTACAGACAACCCAACAATCCCCAACATTTAGAGGTACAAATTTGTAGAAAGATCACAGACTATTACAAGAAACATAAGGTTGATATATAGTAGGTGATTTTAACTTTGCATATATTGACTGGGACTCCCAGATTGAGCTTGTCAAATGTGTTCAGGAAGGTTTCCTTTATCAATACACAGAAGTCCCAACTACTCAAAAATAGCAGATGGAATTTAATGCAGATAAATGTGACATGTTGCATTTTGGGAGGATCAACCAGGGTAGATCTTACACACTGAGGGGCAGAGCACTGAGGTAGAACAACTTGATCTGGAAATACAGGTTCAAAGTCCATTGAAAATGATGTCAAGTTACAGAGAGTCGTTAAGAAAGCTTTTGGCACATTGGCCTTCATAGGTCAAGGTATTGAGTACAGGAGTTGGAATGTTACATTGAAGTAGTATAAGACAGGCCTAATTTGGAGTACCGTGTGCAATTTTGGTTACCCACCTACAGGAAAGATGTAAATAAGATTGAAATAGTACAGAGAAAATTTACAAGGATGTCACTGGGACCGGAGGGCCTAACTTATAAGAACATAAGAAATAGGAGCAGGAGCAGGCCATCCGGCCCATCGAGCCTGCCTTCCTATTCAATAAGATCATAGCTGATCTGTCCATAAACTCAGCTTCATCTACCTGCCTTTTCCCCATAACCCTTAATTCCCCTACTATGTAAAAATCTATCTAACTGTATCTTAAATACATTCAGTGAAGAAGCCTCAACTGTTTCCCTGAGCAGAGAATTCCACAGATTCACCACTCTCTGGGAAAAACAGTTTCTCTTCATCTCCATCCTAAATCTTCTCCCCTGAATCTTGAGGCAATGTCCCCTAGTTCTAGCCTCACCTACCAATGGCAACAACTTTCCTACTTCTATCTTAACTATCCCTTTCAACATTTTGTATGTTTCTATAAGATCCCCTCTCATTCTTCTGAATTCCAGAGAGTATAGTCACAGGCACTCAATCTCTCCTCATAGGTTAACCCCTTCATCCCTGGAAACAACCTGGGGAACCTCCTCTGCACTGCCTCCAAAGCCAGTATATCCTTCCTCAAGTATGGAGACCAGAAATGCAATCAGTACACCAGGTGCGGCCTCACCAGTACCCTGTATAGTTGCAGCATGACCTTCCTGCTCTTGAATTCAATCCCCCTAGCAATGAAGGCCAACATTCCGTTTGCCTTCTTAATAACCTATTGTACCTGCAAGCCAACTTTTTGCGATTCATGCACAAGCACTCCCAAGTCCCTCTGCACAACAGCATGCTGCAATCCTTCACCACTTAAATAATAATCTGCTCTTCTACTATTCCTTCCAAAGTGGATGATCTCACACTTACCAACATTGTATTCCATCTGCCAGACCTTGGCCCACTCACTTAACCTATCTATATCCCTCTGCAGAATCTCCACATCTTCTGTACAATTTGCTTTTCCACTCAGTTTAGTGTCATCAGCAAATTTTGCTATGCTACACTCAGTCCCCTCTTCCAAATCATCAGTGTAAATGGTAAACAGCTGCAAGCCCAGCACCAACCCCTGTGGCACCCCACTCACCACCAACTGCCAACCGGAGAAACACCCACTTATACCAACTCTCTGCCTTCTATTGGTTAACCAATCTACTATCCATGCCAATACACCTCCTCCGACTCCATACATCTGTATCTTACTTATAAGTCTCTTGTGCGGCACCTTATCGAACGCCGTCTGGAAATCCAAGTATACGACATCCACCTGTTCCCCTCTATCCACTGCGCTCATTATGTCCTCAAAGAACTCCAGTAAGTTTGTCAAGAAAGATTGAATACGTTGGAACTTTATTCCCTTAAATGTAGAAGACTGAGAGGAAATTTGATAGAGGTGTACAAAATTATGAGGGGTATAGATAGGGAAAATGCTAGCAAGCTTTTTCCACTGAGATTGGGTGAGACTAAACTAGAGGTCACAGGTTAATGGTAAAAGGTGAAATGTTTAATGGGAACACAAAGGGAAACTTCTTCACTCGGAGAGTGGTGAGAGTGTGGAATGAGCCGCCAGTGCAAGTGGTGGATACAATTTCAATTTCAGTGTTTAAGAGAAGTTTGGATACCTACCTGGATGGGAGGGGTATAGAGGGCTGTGGTCCAGGTGCAGGCTGATGGGACTAGGCAGTTTAAATGGTCTGGCATGGACTGGATGGGCCGAAGGGCCTGTTTCTGTATCGTAGTTTTCTATGATTTTATCACGTGTGCTGCTCAAGTAATTCCTATGTGTGCCACTTCTACTTATTACAAGTGCTCAAATTTGTAAAGCAGAGACTATTTCAAAATGCATGACGGCATGCCGACCAGCTATCAGCTCCCTGTGACTAACAATATCCTAAAAGTTGTGCAATCAAACACAGAAAACCAGTTGTAATTCTGAGCACCACACACTAAATGCTGGAGGAACTTAGCAGGTCAGGCAGCATCTATGGAAATAAACAGTCCATGCTTCTGGCCGAGACCCTTCATCAGCTGTAATTCTGTACATTTTAAGTAAGGAAACCATAATTAGTTTGGTAATTTGAACATTAACTAGAGTGCTCATAAACTCCAGCCTTTTGTGATACGTCACCATAACATTACCTAATTATGTGGTGTTAAATTAATGTCTCTCTTTTGTTGAACTTATTGAATGATTGAAGTTGGACTTCTTGGCTGTGCATCAGAAAAAGTAGTTTTATTCAACAAAACTATAAATTATAAATTCTCAGACTTAATTGTGGGTTAGAATCAGCAAACAGAAAATGTTCACTCATCATCGTGATAAGCTGTGTTAACTATGTCCAGTTAACCTCAGTGAAATTCAAAAACTGTTTAAGGTAATGGCAAAAGTGGATATTCTGTCGGCTTACTACTTAAATGATCACTTATTTAAGTAGTAAGCCTACAGAATATTGGCACAGTAGCATAGTGGTTAGCACAACAGTTTACTGTATTGGTGACCCAGGTTCAATTCCCGCTACTGCCTGTAAGGAGTTTGTACGTTCTCTTCATGACTGTGTGGGTTTCCTCCCACAGTCCAAAGACATACCTGTTGGTAAGTTATTTGGTAATTGTAAATTGTCCCGTGATTAGGCTAGGATTAAATTGGGGATTGCTGGGCAGTGTGACTCAAAGGGCCAGAAAGGCCTATTCCAAGCAGTATCTCAATCAATCTATATATATATATATATATATATATAGGAAACTGACCAAGTTAAAAGTTATACGCTAGCTTCACCACTGCTAAATAAGAGACAATAGACTCGATAAAGATTACAGTGCTTTTTTTAATGCAATTACAAGGAAAGTACAGGAATCTCGGTGGTACAAGTGAACTGAATGGTAGTCTTGTTCATATCAGCTCTACGATATAATTTAGAAACTATGTATTGCAGCACAGCCAGATACACAGGCTCATGGAGTGTGGGTGGGAGAAGGGAGGGTTGGAGTGAAAGGTCGTGGAGATGATGGCAATCTATTCCTTAAGTGTTCAGGCTGGGAACCAATAAGCCAAGAGGGAAAGGTAATAGTTGGGTTAGCAGTGGACTTGTTGCATTGTGCTGGCCTGATTAGCTCCATGACAACTGCTCATGATGCTACAGTCAGAAAGAAAATCAAAAGGGTTTTAAAAGAAAGCATTGAAGCAAGTATTTCATCTAAGTGCAAAACTTGTCTCGCGTAAGCTGGCATTTAGCAAGGGTCCACCAATCAGTCTAACAAATACTGACAGTTTTCTGGAGCTTTATCAGTGAACAGTGTGATAATTCCATCATTATCCTTGCTAGAACATAAAATAACTTCTTAAATTCATAGAAAAGTGAGCCCCCAGTGCCCATCACATCCAAAACAATTTTCCTCACTAGTCTATTGACACAAACATCGCATATGATTACTCAGATGTTCCAGATTAATCTTTGTCTGTCTGTAGTATATTCCATGTACATAAACTGCACTGATTAAATATTATACAAGTTGTCAATTTTTAACTGTTGCAAGTGGCAATAAGATGCCCATTACCAATGTCAGTAGGGCCCAAGTACTCCTATTAATAAAATATATTACATTTATATACAGGTAACTTACATTATTTCTTCTTTGATAAGACCCATTCACAAAGTTATGTCCATATAAATGAATTCCGGTTTTTGATATTAGGTGAAAGTTACATACTTGGGAATTTTAGCATTGTCAGCCTGTGTTCCAGCGTTTTATGGATCCAGTTATTTCCTTCTGAGATGCCAGTTCAACAAAAGAAACCTCAGGAAGCGGAGAGAAAATAAAAAGGCACAAGTCTAAACCTCTTTTATAGTTCGCTCCTTTGGCGTCGCCAGTCGAAATTCCAACGTGCTTGTGGAGGACATATAAAAAGACTGAGTTTTCCGTTTTAACCGTGCGCGCTTGTTCGCCAGGACGAGACTTCGTCGACTGGAGCTTATGATTTCTGAAATAAATTTCTTACAGTCAACACAAACTTCCATCGTGCTCCAGTCCTCCATCAGCTCTTTGGGAAACTCTAGGCTTTCAGTTGTCTTCTCTGAGGATTTAGACACAGATGGAAACCTGTGAAAGAGCACACAAGCTCATGTTAGGGAATGCTGGGTCAAGAGACTCGTCTGGTTTACAACTTCTCCCTTGGTTATACAAGGCCAAGTTAAGAGGCACGTTTTGTTACCAGACATCCAGTTTCATTCAGGTTGGTTTGTACCATTATAAGCAAGGATGTGGAGGGATTGCAGAAGAGTCTTAGCCAGGATGATGCCTTGTTTAGAGGGTATGTGCTACGAGGAGAGGTTGTTAAATCAACTGTCCAGCTCTTGGCTCCATCCCTGCCCCTCCTGTCTTCTCCTATCATTTCGGATCTCCCCCTCCCCCTCCCACTTTCAAATCTCTTACTAGCTCTTCCTTCAGTGACGAAGGGTCTCGGCCCGAAACGTCGACTGTACCTCTTCCTAGAGATGCTGCCTGGCCTGCTGTGTTCACCAGCAACTTTGATGTGTGTTGTTTACATTTGGGCTGTTTTCTCAGGAAGGGCAGAAGCTGAGGGGAGACCTGATAGAAGTTTATAAGATTATGAAGAGCATAGATAGACAATTGGCATCTTTTTTTTTCCGCAGGGTTGAGGTATCTAATGCTAGAGGGCACGCATTTAAAGTGAGGTTGATGTTAAGTTTAAAGGGGATGTGCTGGAGAAGTTTATTTAATACAAAAGAGCGGTGGGTGTCAGGATTGCACAGCCAGGGGTGGTGGTGGACGTAAATATGATCAAGATGTTTAAGAGATGCTTAGATAGGCAAATGAACATGCTGAGAATGGAAACCTATGTACATAGAGGCTGAAGGAACAAACTTAGTAGGCTTTCAATTATTAGTTTAATTAGTTTGGCACAGCATCATCAACCACAGGGCCTGTTCCTGGAGGAATAGACATACCAAGACATTTACACATACTGCATGCTATACAAGCTGTCAATTGTCTTGTGCTCATCCAAGTCTGAATCCCTCTATCACCAGAGTTTGGGAAACTCTGAGCAATTCATACCAATTTTATTTTCTCAGACTTGATAACTACTTCTGGTCTTGCCAGACTTACTCTGAACAGAGGTCACACTAACCAATGCTTTTTCTTGAAAACTTCCCATCAGACGAGATTGCATAATCAGGTTGAGAGGTAAAAGCCCAAACATCAAAACAACAGTGTCAGGAAATTCATCAAGTTCTTGAACGTTAACTGTTTCTTCTACAGATGCTGCCTAACCTGCTACGCATTTCCAGCATTTTCTGTTTTTATGGTTTTAAGAAAAAACTTGTAGGATTGTGATCTAATTGTGATTTAAAAGGCTCATTTTTAGAAGTTAAAGCCAACTTCTCACAAATTTCTACAGGTGTACCATAGAGGGCATTCTAACTGGCTGAATCACGGTCTGGTAAGTGGGGGGGGGGGAGGTGGGGACACTGCACAGGATCGAAATAAGCTGCAGAAAGTTGTAAATTCAGTCAACCCCATCATGGGCACTCGCTTCCCCAGCATCCAGGGCATCTTTAAGGAGCGGTGCCTCAAAAAGCCGGCAGCAATCATTATGGACCCCATCACCCAGGATACACCATCTTATCATTGCTACCATCAGGGAGGAAGTACACTTCACACTGTAATTTACAGTTTTTATTATCTATTGCAATGTACTGATGCTGCATAACAGCAAATTTCATGGCATATGCTGGTGATATTAAATATGAATCTAATTCCGATTTATGTTGTGTTTTGTGTTTCAAGTTCCCCATTTTCAATGGAACATAAGAAATAGGAGCAGGAGGAGGCCATCCGGCCCATCAAGCCTGCCCCGCCAATCAATAAGATCATGGCTGATCTGTCCGTAAACTCAGCTCCATCTACCTGCCTTTTCCCCATAACCCTTAATTCCCCTACTATGTAAAAACCTATCTAACTGTTTCTTAAATATATTTAGTGAGGAAGCATCAACTGCTTCCCTGGGCCGAGAATTCCGCAGATTCACCACTCTCTGGGAAAAACAGTTTCTCCTCATCTCCGTCCTAAATCTTCTCCCCTGAATCTTGAGGCAACGTCCCCTAGTTCTAGTGTCACCTGCCAATGGAAACAACATTCCTACTTCTATCTAATCTATCCCTTTCAAAATTTTGTATGTTTCAATAAGATTCCCTTTCATTCTTCTGAACTCCAGAGAGTATAGTCACAGGAAACTCAATCTCTCCTCATAGGTTAACCCCTTCATCCCTGGAAACAACCTGGTGAACCTCCTCTGCACTGTCTCCAAAGCCAGTATATCCTTCCTCAAGTATGGAGACCAGAACTGCAAACAGTACATGACCTCCCTGCTCTTGAATTCAATCCCTCTAGTAATGAAGGCCAACATTCCGTTTGCCTTCTTAATAACCTATTGTACCTGCAAGCCAACTTTTTGCGATTCATGCACAAGCACTCCCAAGTCCCTCTGCACAACAGCATGCTGCAATCCTTCACCATTTAAATAATAATCTGCTCTTCTACTATTCCTTCCAAAGTGGATGATCTCACACTTACCAACATTGTATTCCATCTGCCAGACCTTGGCCCACTCACTTAACCTATCTATATCCCTCTGCAGACTCTCCACATCTTCTGTATAATTTGCTTTTCCACTCAGCTTAGTATCATCAGCAAATTTTGCTATGCGACACTCAGTCCCCTCTTCCAAATCATCAGTGTAAATGGTAAACAGCTGCGGGCCCAGCACCAACCCCTGTGGCACCTCACTCACCACATAATTTTAAAAATTATTTTAAATTGTGTTTGATTCCAGAAATAAAAACTATCATTAGTGACAGACAAATGAGCTTGAAGAAAAACGAGAGACAATAAAACCTCCCTGAAACTCAAACAGGGAAGAGAGAATTTGGACAACTTTCTGGTTTAATTTTCATTGCAGAGAAGACGGCTGAACAGAAGGGAGCAAGAAATATTGCTGTGATGTTACAGGGCTATTAATCAATTTAAACATAATAACATGAGTTCATCTGGGGTACTTTAATTAATTCAAATCAGAAATGAGAAAGCCAGCATCTGTAATTGTTACTGTGGAAGTACCAGATTGCTGTTAAAAGAACATGGTTCAAATAACTCTTGTTTTCGTTGTGGCAGCTGACTAATGCTTGCTCTCTGAAATTACCCAATAAATCACTCGGTTTAAGAATAATTATGAATAGGAAATTATGCTGGACTTTCCAGCAATAAGTATATCCTCTGAATGAATGAAAGGCAGGGTCCCATGACAAACAACAGGAATTCTGCAGATGCTGGAAATTCAAGCAACACACATCAAAGTTGCTGGTGAATGCAGCAGGCCAGGCAGCATCTCTAGGAAGAGGTACTGTCGACGTTTCGGGCCGAGACCTTTTGTCAGGACTAACTAAAGGAAGAGTTAGTAAGAGATTTGAAAGTGGGAGGGGGAGGGGGAGATCCAAAATGATAGGAGAAGACAGGAGGGGGAGGGATGGAGCCAAGAGCTGGACAGGTGGTTGGCAAAGGGGATATGAGAGGATCATGGGACAGGAGGTCCGAGGAGAAAGACGGGGGGGGGGGGAGAAACCAGAGGATGGACAAGGGGTATAGTCAGAGGGACAGAGGGAGAAAAAGGAGTGAGAAAAAGAATGTGTGTATATAAATAAATAACGGATGGGGTACGAGGGGGAGGTGGGGCATTAGCGGAAGTTAGAGAAGTCGATGTTCATGCCATCAGGTTAGCGGAAGTTAGAGAAGTCAATGACAAACATCAGCTTATCGTACCACTTACTATGTCTGAGGAATTTGGATAAATTATTTGTGATAGTCACTCACATGATCAATGATGGATGCTACAAACATGGAATTCTAGAAGGCATTTGATAAAGCTTTATGAAGGAGATTACTCTGATGAGTTAGAAACCCCATTGTTGTGGCAACTAGTTCACTCAGTGAAGTTTGCCATGCTCTCTTCCGACTGTCCACCACACCAGTTCATATGCTCTCTTCCCACTCACTGAGGCCTCGGTTCCTTCATTCCCTTCTCTCTAACCAGGGCCAGTCTCCACGCTCCCTTTGTGCTCACCATGGCCCCAGTTCCCATGCTTCCTTTATACTCAACAGAGCCCTAGTTCCAATTCTCCCTTTAAACTTACCCGATTCACTAAAAATGCATTATATTGTTGTCTAACATTTAAAAATAAATTACACGAAAATTGCTTTATCTGTAGTACCTTACCAACTCAGTGTCTTCCTGTGACCCATGACTATCCTCTTCATTATCAACAGTACCTTTAACTTATGCATCATCTGCAACGATATTAATCACCCTCCTATGTTCATACCCATAACGTTAATTACATAACAAACAGGAAGGGTTCAGGAACCGTTCCCTATTACATATCAATGGTCATAGGTTTTCAATCAGAAATTGGATTTTTAATCATCACTTGTTGCTTCATACGACCAAGCCAATTTTGGATCTAACTTGCTCATTTACTCTGCACCTCACGAGCTCTGATCTTTTTGACCAGTCTCCCATGTGCTACCTCATCAAAGTTCTTGGGAAAGTTCATGTAGACAACATCAATCACATTGCCCTTTGTCAATGCATTTTGTTACTTCTTCAAAAACGCAGTTAAATAGCCAGACAGGATCGTGCTGCTTTCACTGATTAATCTTTGCACACTAATCCCGATTCCCCAGACGAACTCATGTTATTATGTTTGTAGGATTAATGCCTGACTTTCCGAGTGCAAAACATTTTGTTAGATCTTTCTTCCCCAGTAACTTCTCTGCTTCTAGTTTGTTCTTACTGACCAGATGTGATGAATGGACCCACCCTCGATAACTGTAGTGGGTATCTGCTTTTACATTTAAGAGATATCCATCATTAAAGACCCTGACCATCTGGGTCAAGCTCAATTATTTTTGCTGTTATCAGCCGGGAGGTACAGGAGCTTGAAGACCCATACCTTAAGGTTCAACAATAGTTCCTTTCCCACTGTCATTATGTTCTTGAACCGGTTTGAAAAGCCTTAATACTACCTCAGACTATGTTTCCGGTTTTTCTTTGTTGTTGTTTTTATGTTTACAAAATCTATATTTGCCATTTTGTAAAGTGCTGTGCTGTTGCTGCAAAAAGCTAACTTTCACAGCATAGTCAACTTGAATTTGAACATTATTTTTGCATGTTGGGGGAGGCTGTTGCTCAGTACCTGATGAGACCTTTGTGGGGGGGGGGCTGTTGCTCAGTACCTGGCGAGACCTTTGTGGGAGGGGCTGCTGCTCAGTACCTGATGAGACCTTTGTGAGGGGGCTCTGCTGCTCAGTACCTGACGAGACCTTTGTGGGGGGGGGGGCTGTTGCTCAGTACCTGACGAGACCTTTGTGGGAGGGGGGCTGTTGCTCAGTACCTGACGAGACCTTTGTGGGGGGGGGGGAGCTATTGCTCAGTACCTGACGAGACCTTTGTGGGGGGGGGGGGGCTGTTGCTCAGTACCTGACAAGACCTTTGTGTTGTCCATCATGGTGACGATGGCTGCTCGGCATCTTCTCCGGTTTTATCACTTTCCCCTCTTTCGGCATGGCTGATGGTCCCAAGGAAAAGATAGGAAGATTGCTGTAGGGCTTGGAAGGCAGTCGCATCTAGAGCACAAACACAAAGAAATTGTTGTTATTTAAGTAGTCCAGCTATTGATAGACATAGAAATGTGAAGTAATTCAGATATAAACCTCAACAAAGAAAACATACCTTTTTACAACACTGTGAACACACCGGCCTGTGGAGAGATAACCAACTCGTAAAAACAATTAAGTAATCACGCAGTTTGCTTATTGACTAAACAAACTCACTACTGGAGGGTTCATTTTTATCAGAAATTTAATGCTGTGATACATTTACAGTCTCCACCACATCAGCCACCTACAGTTAAAAGAGGCAGCTGACTACTCCAGCCAATTGCAATAAATCAATATCAATGTCATGTCAATTTCAAGTGCGGCAGTTTCAATGTTGGATTACATCTACTGCTAATTAATATAAAAAATTTGGATAATGTCATCAACTGCAAGACCAGAAGCAACTTCTACGGAACAGCACTGGACTAATATAAAGTCTTATTCAGATAGGCAGACTTCACACCACCCGTGTCAATAACCTGACCTGCTGACTGTCATCTGGGTTTAATGGGATGCACCGTCACCTTGGTCAGAAGTACCTCTCCTCAAATTTGAGTGCTGAGTTCCAGAATGATTCTGTGGTGTGGTATGGAGGGAGTGCTACATATTCAGTGGTGCTACCTTTTGGATAATCCCTCAAGGGTGTAAATGTTCTCTATCAATGAAAAAAAAGCAAGTAAGTTCTTCCAGTGTCATTCTTCAATCAGCCAGTCAAACCATTATCTGGTCATTGTGTTAGAACTAACTGCCCTGTTTTCTGCATTACAAACCTGACTACACTTTAAAAAGGTCTGATTAACTGAAAGAGATGAGGAATGATGCTGTATAAATGCCATATCTTCCTGCATCATTATACTAGCAAGATATCCCAAGGTGTGAGCAGGAACCACGGTGACCAAGGTACTAAGCAGGAATGCCACATGGATCCCAATTCACAATAGTAATAGACTGGCCCATGCCAACTAAGATGCCCAACTAAGCTAGTTCCATTTGCCCATGGTTGGCAGATATGCCACTGCAACTCTCTTATCCACGTACTTGTCCAAGTGCCTTTTAAATGTCATTATTGTACTTGCCTCAACCACTTCCTCTTGTTTCATATACACGTATCTTTCTGTGTAATAAAGAATTTGCTCCTCAGGTCGCTTTTGAATCTTTCCCTCCCACCTTAAATCTATGTCCTCCAGTTTTTAATTCCCTTTCCATGGGAAAAAGACTGTGTGCATTCATCCTGTCTATGCCCCTCATTACTTCACAAACCTCCATAAAGTTACCTGCTCAATCTCCTAAATGCCAAGGAAAATGCCCTACCCTGAAAATCTTCTCCCCATAATTCAGGCATCAAAAGTGTCTTCTTTTTTGGGTGAAACAGAGATCATGAAAGAATCAAATCCAAAGAAATTTTTTTAAAAAGAAAAATTTAAAAAGAAAGAAATTTATTCAGTCAGAGGAGTGGTTTTTAAGGGTCATCTTGGAGAAAGAGATGCAGAGGCTGAAGCTGGGACTCTGGAACACAGAACCTTGCACAGCATCTTGAACTAGGGCTGTGCAAAAGCCAATGACTGAAGCACAGAAGAACTTGCATGATCCCAGGATGGAGAAGTTCACACAGCTTAGGCAGGGAAAATGCTGCTGGAAGATCTGAGAACAAAATAAGCTTTTAATATTGAGCTGGTGCTTATACAGGAAGTGTGAGCAGAGGTTAGTGGATTACACCCTCACTTTTGGATCAGAGAGCTTAAGACTCACTTATGAGTGCAAAAATCTGAGATGATGTTTTAATACTGCACAGAGGGAGTGTGGGAATGACAGCAGAGCAGTCTCTGAATGGGTTGTTAAGCCAAGCTTTGCTGATGAAAAGTTCAATGGAACCACCTCAAGGAGGAATAACAACATCGTCCCAGTGTAAAGCTTGGTGGGAGCACTAAGCAAACAAAAAAGCTTGGTGTGAATCAAGATGTTGCGACAGAGCAGTGGACAGCATTACATTTGACGTCTTTAATGAATGAAAACATTAGAGTTTCAGCCAGTGATGCATCACGTTCAGTATGTTTCAGCCACCTCACATTGAAACTGAGAGTGACTTTAACATTATACATCAGGGATATTTGAGTAATAATTGTGCAATGCGACAAAAACAAAAACACATTTTGTACTTTTCTCCCCCTTAACAATCATCTGCACAGAAACACAAGATGACAGGGATCGGCAGCCTTAAAACTAGAGAAAGCTTAAAGAAGACCTTAAGCTATTCAACGTGTGACCTAAAAGAAAAATCAGCTGCAGTTGCAGTTCATCAATTTTTTTGATACACAAATGAAACCACTGTGCTTAAAATTAGTGCCTTTGTGGTATACCAATTATTGGGCATTGCGTGGCATTTCACACTAGTGCCACACACCAGATCTAAGTGGTGGAAATTGAACTAACAAAGTAAATGTGGTTTTGTCCTTGTTTGATCAACAAACTGTCAAAATACTAGCATTGTTGGATTGGAAAGAGATAGAACAAAGCCTCCTCTTCCATTGATCTGAGTAGACAACTTAGGATGTTATGTGGTAATTGTACAAGATGTTGGCAAGGCTGCAAGAGGAATATTGTGTTCGGTTCAGGTCACCCTCCTACAAAGGAAACATTCCATTAAACTGAAAAGGGTGTGAAAAAGATTGACAGGGATGTTGCCAATATTCAAGGGACTGGTTATAGGGAGAGGTTGTGTAGGCTGGGACTTTTTCCTTGAAATGTAGGGGACTGAGAGGTGGTCATATAAAGATGCAGATAATCAAGACTATCAGAATCAGATTAATATCACTAGCATATGTCATGAAATTTGTTGTTTTGAGGCAGTAGTACATTGCAACACATAGTAAAGACTATAAATTACAATAAGTATAAAAAAATTAAATATGTAATGCAAAAAGAGAGGGGAAAAAGTGAAGTAGTGTTCATGGGCTCATTGTCCATTCAAAAATCTGATGGTGGAAGGGAAGAAGTTGTTCTGAAAATGATGTGTGTGTGCCTTCAGGCTCCTGTACCTCCTCCTTGATGACAGCATTTAGAAGACAGCATGTCCTGGGTGATGGAGGTCCTTAACAATGGATGCCACCTTTTTGAGGCATCACCTTTTGAAGGTGTTCTGGATGTTGGGGAGTCTAGTGCCCATGATGGTGCTAGCTGAGTTTATAGCTTCTTACAGCTTTTTCCGATTCTGTGCAATGGCCCCTCCGTACCAGACAATGAGCCAACCAGCTAGCATGCTTTCTACTGTACGTTTATAGAAATTTGCGAGAGTCTTTGGTGGCATACCAATCTCCTCAAACTCCTAATGAAACACAGTCGATGTCAGGCCTTTTTTGTAATTGCATCAAAATGCTGGACTCTGGATTGATCTTCAGGGATATTGATTCCCAGGAACTTGAAACTGCTCAGACTTTCTTCTTCTGATCCCTCGATGAGGTCTGGTGTGTGTTCCCTTGACTTCCCCTTCCTGAAGTCCACAATCAATTCCTTGGTCTTATTGATGTTGAGTGCAAGGTTGCTGTTTCAACACCACTCAACCAGCTGATCGAGCACAATCTTGTCACCAACTGAAATTCTTCCAACAATAATTCTGTCATCGGCAAGTTTATAGATGCCATTTGAGCTGTGCTTAACCCCACACAGATATGGGTGCAGAGAGAGTAAAGTAGAAGACTAAGCACACATCTTTAAGGTGCACCAGTGTTCACTGTCAGTGAGGAGGAGATGTTATTTCAGACTGTTGTCTCCCAGTGAAGAAGTCAAGGATCCAGTTGCAGACTGAAGTATACAGGCCCAGGTTTTGGAGCTTGTTGATCAGAGCTGAGGGTATGATTGTCATAGATTCGTAGAAAAATACAGCACAGAAACAGGCCCTTTGGCCCATCTAGTCTGTGCCAAATCATTTAAACAATGTACTCCCATCGACCTGCACCAGGACCATAGCTCTCCATACCCCTGCCATTCACCTATCTAAACTTCTCTTAAGTATTGAAATCAAGCTCAAAAGCACTATGTGCTACCAGCACATTCCACACTTTGGAGGCCTTCTGAGTGAGGAAGTTTCCCCTCATGTTTTCCTTAAACTTGTCACCTTTCAACTTTAACCCATGACCTGTAGTTGTAATGCCACCAAAACTCAGTGGAAAAAAACCTGCTTGCACTTACCATATCTACACCTCTCATAATATTGTATACCTCTATCAAATCTCCCCTCAATCTTCCACGTTTTAAGGAATAAAGTCCTAACCTGTTCAATCTTTTCTGAAAACTCAGATTCTCCAGTCCCAGCAACATCCTTGTAAATTTTCTCTATACTTTTTCAATCTTAATTACATCTTTCCTGTAAGTAGGAGGCTAAAAGTGCACACAATACTCCAAATTAGGCCTCATCAATCTCTTATACAACTTCAACATAACATCCCATCTCTTGTATTCAATAATTTGATTTATGAAGGCCAATGTGCCAAAAGCCTTCTTTAGGACCCTATCAACCTGTGACACAATTTTTAATGAATAATGGACCTGTATTCCCAGATCCGTCTGTTCTATTACAATCCTCAGTGCCCGTCCATTCACTGTGTGAGACCTACTGTGATTACTCCTACTGAAGTGTAACACCTCGCAGCTGTCTGCATTTTATCAGCTGGTCCAGATCCCACTGCAAGCTCTGATAGTCTTCCTCTCTGTCCACTACACCCCTAATATTGGTGTTGTCTGCAAATTTGCTGATCCAGTTAACCACATTATCATCCAGATCATTGATATAGGTGACAAACAACAACGAACCCAGCACTGATCCCTGCAGCACTCCACTAGTCACAGGCCTCCATCAGTGAGCCAAGCGGGACCTTGTCAAATGTTAAAGTCCATGTAGATAACATCCACTGCCTTGCTTTCATCAACTTCCCTGGTAACCCCCTTGAAAATCTCTATAAGACTGGTTAGTCATGACCTCCCATACACTAAGCCATGCTGACAATCCTTAATCAGTTCATGTCTATCCAATTACTCATATAACCACTTTCCTTAGAATAACTTTCAACTTTCACACTACTAATGTCAGGCTCACTGGCCTATAATTTCCTGGTTTATTTTTTAGAGATTTTCTTAAACAGTGGAACAACATTAATTACCCTACAGTCCTCTGATACCTGACCTGTCACTATGGATGATTTAAATATCTCTGCTAGGACCCCTGCAATTGCTGCACTTGCGGCCCACAGGGTCTGAGGGAACAACTTGTCAGGCCTTGAGGAATTATCCACCCTAATTTGCCTCAGGGTAGCAAACACCCCCTCCTCTGTAATCTGTATATGGTCCATGAAGTTGCTGTCACCTTGCTTCACACCTGTAGACTGTATCCATCTCCTGAGTAAATACAGATGCAAAAAATCCATTTAAGATCTCCCCTATCTCTTTTAGCTCCATGCACAGATCACCATTCTTAGATTCCAGAGGACCGATTTTGTCCTTTGCAATCCTTTTGTTCTTAACGTATCTGTAGAATTCCTTAGGATTCTCCTTCACCATGTCTGCTAGGGCAATATCATGCCTTCTTTTATTCTTCCTAATTTCTTTCTGAAGTGTTCTCTTGCATTTCTTATACTCTATAAGTACTTCGTTTGTTCCTACTTACCTATACCTGCTCTGCATCTCCTTTTTTTTAAACCAAGGCTTTAATATCGCTTGAAAACCAAAGTACCCCAAACCTGTACCCTAAATCTTTACCTTTTATTCTGTCAGGCACGTACAAGCTTTGCACTCTCAAAATTTCACTTTTGAAGGCCTCCCACTTACCAAGTACACCTTTGCCAGGAAACAATATGTCCTAATCCACACTTGCCAGATAATTCCTGATACCATCAACATTGGTCTTTCTCCAATTTAGAATCTCAACCCACGGATCAGATCTATCTTTTCCATATTTCTTTTGAAACTAATGGCATTGTGATCACTAGGTGCAAAGTATTCCCCTACACAAAACTTCTGTCACCTGCCCTGTCGCATTCCCTAAGAGCAGATCAAGTATCACACACCATCTCAATAAGACTTCTATGTACTGATTAAGGAAACCTCCCTGAACATATTTGACAAACTCTATCCCATCTCGTCTTTTTACAATATGTAATAGTCAATATGTGGAAAAATAAACTCACCTACTATAACAACCCTATGTTTCTTCCAACAGTTTGCCATCTCTCTACAAATGTGTTCCTCTAAATCCCTCGGACTGTTAGGTAGTCTGTAATATAGCCACATTAACATGATCATACCTTTCTTATTACTCCGTTCCATCCATAACGCCACACTAGGTGAGTTCTCCGGTCTGTCCTGACTGGGGACTGCTGTGACTTTTTTCCTGAGTAGTAACACCATCCCTCCTCCTCTAATTCCTCTTGTTCTGTCTCGTTTAAAACAATGGAACCCCGAAACATTGAGCTGCCAATACTGCCCCTCCAGCAACCAAGTTGCAATAATGTCTGCTATACCATAATTCCATGTCTTGATCCATACCCTGATGATGTTGAACACTGAGCTGTAATCAATAAGCAGCAGACTGATGTAAGTATTACTCATGTCCAGGTGAATCAAAGCTGAGTGGAAAGCCAGTAAGATTGCATTCACTGTAGACCTATTGTGGCGATAGGCAAATTGCAACGGGTCCAGGTCCTTGCTTATGCAGGAGTTAATTCTAGCTAACTCTCAAAGCACTTCATTACAGTGGCTGTGAGTGCCAATGGGTGAGAGTCATTGAGGAAGCTCACCCTGATCTTCTTCAGCACTGGTATGATTGTTGCCCTTTTGAAACAGGTGGAAACCTCTGAATGAGAGATTGAAGATACCCTTCAACACGCCTCCCAGTTGGTTGGCACAGGTTTTCAGTGCTCTACCAAGTACACCAACAGGGTCCGATGCTTGCAAGGATTTACCCTCTTGGAAGATGCTCCTAAGTCAGCCTCCGAGACAGAGATCACCAGAGGCTGCAGGGAGTCACTCAGGTGTAGTTTTATTCTTCCTTTAAGTGTGCATAAAAGGTGTTAAGTTCAGCTGGGAGTGAAGCATCACAGCCGTTCACGATAGTAGTTTTTGCTTTGTAGGAAGTAATGGCCTGCAAACCCTGCCAAAGCTGAAGTGCACCCGAATCAGTTTCTGACCTCAACTGGAATTGTTCTTTCACTTTTAAAGTAGCCTTCTGTAGGTCATCCTAGATGTCTTCTATAGTTCTGGATCACTGGTCTTGAAGGCCACGGATCTAGCTCTTAGCAGACTATGAATCTCCTGGTTCATCCACAACTTTTCATTTGGGTATGTCCAGTATTTTCTCAAAGGCACACACTCATCCGCACGGGTCTCGATGAAGTCGATGACAACTGTGGCGTATTCATTCAGATTTTAAGATTAATCCCTGGATATTGTCCAGTCCACTGGTTCAATGCAGTCCTGCACGTGTTCCTTCACCTCCCCAGACCATACCTTCTTGATCCTCAACACTGATAGATAGTGAAAATGCGAATAGTCTTTTAATGAGTTGGGAATCAAGAACTAGGGGGCATAGGTTTAAGATGACAAGGGAAAGATTTAATAGGAGCCAGATGGTCATTTTTTTTTTTTTTTTATTTACACAGAGGATGGTTTATATATAGAAATGAACTGCCAGATAAAGTGGATGAGGCAGGTACAATAGCGAGTTGGAAAGGTACACGGTTTGGAAAGCTTAAGAAGGATAGAGGCCAAATGTGGACAAATGGGGTGAATTTGGGTCTTGGTTGTCATGGACCAGCTGAGCCAAAGGGCCTGTTTCTATGTTGTATGACTTCATGACACTGCTAACAGAGGAGGAACCAAGTTGAAGGCATGATCTTCTGTTGAATTTTGTCACTGGTTTGCTTCAGCAGACCTCCAAGGGACTAATTGATAATGGAATTGGAAAACGCAGGGAAAGTGTGAATGTCTCGATTTTGGAGGGATGTCTTCAGAGGGGTCAACGAATCTCATTTAGGCAGTAAGAAAAAAAAACAATAACATTCAGCTAACCAAGCTTTGGTGAAATAGATGAAAGGCTTATCAACTAAGCACACATCAACAATAATTTCTTGTTAATCTGTTTTCTTCTTTTGAGAAATTATGACAAACAGATGCCAAGTATATCCTATGTTTTTGATAAACGTTTTCTCAACTGCCATCTGAACGAAGGTCACAAACAATACAGACATACGACAGGAGAGTGATACGAGCGATTTGTGAGGATGCGTGAGGAAGGCATGAGGCGAACCTTTTACAGAACTGGCAGGTGTACGACCAGGTGAAGATGGAGAACCTCTTTGTTCGGCAACAGAAACATAACTGTAGAGAGAGTAAGACTCACAGTTAGGACCATGTCATTAAATAGTCTGGGTTTACAAATGCAACTTTTTTGAGCTTGTATTTATTGTTAAAAATGGGGCAGATATTCTGCTCCTTGAATCACTGGTTGCTTGCTCTGGGCCATGTCCCTTCCTCTAGCAGGGTCCGAGGTAGGGTGGTCCACCGGGAGCCCCACTTACAGCTCATTGACGAGGCACAAGGTAGGACAAAGCAGAACAGCTTAGCTCCTCCTTCAGGGCGAGTGGCCAGCTACACTCTCAGAGCAGCATCGGTGGCTGTTGAGGCAGACTCCTCCCACCCCACAAGGATCACCAGCTGTCAAAGCTGTTAGTGATACTGAATTGAAAAACAAAAAAAACCCCAGCAGATGCTGGAATCTGAAATAAAAACAGAAAACACTGTGGATGACACTTCAGATTTCTGATGAAAAGCCTTCAGCCTGAAAAATTCTCTCTCCAGAGATGCTGTCAGAACAGCTGTTAACCTAGCAATTTTTTGTTTTTCTTCATTAATTCGTTTTTTTGACATTCATAAACATTCAAGTTCATTTACACTCTGTTAAACTTTGGAATTAGAATTGGTTTTTTATTGTCACATGTACCAAGGTACAGTGAAAAGCTTGTCTTGCATACTATTCATTCAGATCAAATCATTACACAGTACATTGAGGTAGAACAAGGTCCAACAATAACAGTGCAGAATAAAGCATAACAGCTATCGGGAAAGTTTTATAGAATTTTAAAATTACTGCAAATTAATCAGAAGACCCTGCCTGACTTTCTCCTGGTATCTAATATACTTCCGAGGAGTCTACTGTCTAGAAAGTGGGTTCAACAAGACATAAGACCATAAGACAAAGGAGCAGAAGTCAGCCATTCGGCCCATCAAGTCTGCTCCGCCATTTTATCTTGAGCTGATCCATTCTCCCATTTAGTCCCACTCCCCTGCCTTCTCACCATAACCTTTGATGCCCTGGTTACTCAGATACCTATCAATCTCTGCCTTAAATACACCCAATGACTTGGCCTCCACTGCTGCCCGTGGCAACAAATTCCATAGATTCACCACCCTCTGACTAAAAATATTTCTTCGCATTTCTGTTCTGAATGGGCGCCCTTCAATCCTTAAGACATGCCCTCTCATACTAGACTCCCCCATCATGGGAAACAACTTTGCCACATCCACTCTGTCCATGACTTTCAACATTCGAAATGTTTCTATGAGGTCTCCCCTCATTCTTCTAAACTCCAAGGAATACAGTCCAAGAGCGGACAAACGTTCCTCATATGTTAACCCTCTCATTCCCGGAATCATTCTACTAAATCTTCTCTGTACCCTCTCCAACGTCAGCACATCCTTTCTTAAATAAGGAGACCAAAACTGCCCACAGTACTCCAAGTGAGGTCTCACCAGCGCCTTATAGAGCCTCAACATCACATCCCTGCTCCTATACTCTATTCCGCTAGAAATTAATGCCAATTATGTGTGAAGTTTACCCTATTTGTACACCTCACAAGTTTAAACAAATATTCTTTGCTTCTTTTGATTTGAACTTATTTCGTACATCCTTCACATACATGAGGGGTAAAAATCTTTACGTTGCGTCTCTGTCTAAATATGCAATGTGCAATCATAGTAATTTATAATTTATAATAAATAGAACAGAATGCTATTCAAACAATCATGAGGTGGCTTTTTCTTTCATTCAATTAAATTGTGGCTCAACTCCATTTTCCCACCCTGCCTCTGCAACTTTCAAATGACATAAAAAATCTCTCAACACACTTCGAAATTTTTTTTGGGGGGGGGGAGCTGTTCTGAATTTCTACTGTCCCAAGAGTAGGGAAATACAGCCTAAAGCCAGTGCATAATGTCCTGGCTCTGATGATAAGATGGTGTCCTCTTACTCGCATTTTCTTATTAGAAAGAACACATTCTCCCCACCTTTCCCATCAGCTTTTCTCATCATCTCTGTCATCTCTTATTGATATGTTCTTAGGCCTAACCTATGCAACTAAACCTTGTAAAATAACCTGTGCCGACCAGCTCAGTAACACAATCACTATATCCCAAGCTGGCAATGTTGGTGCACAACATTATTCTGTGTGGTTTGACCACAGTTGTGTTCATGAGGTGTTAAGGAAGGATGTTTAGACCATATACGGCATGAAGATGAGGAAAAGCCACAGCAGAGGATTTGTCGAATGGACTCCCAGAACAAGGGAGCGCATAGAAAGAGTTAAGCCCTCAAGGACAATTCTGGTAAGCCTATGCATCACATTGTTTTGGATGAGCCCTCCCTCACAATTAAACATGAGTACTGCATAAATAATCCACTGTACTAATCCAGCAACTTTAGGATGAGGCTTTCCTTTCCTGGAGATTAGAGATGTCCTCCTCCTGCAAAGAATGGGGTTTTCTTTCCTCCATCGTTGTTGCTGCCCTCACCCACACCTTCCCCAACATCCACGCTCAGCCCACCTTCCCACCACTTTAACAGGGATAGACTTCCTCTTGTTCTCACCTACCATCCCAGGTGCCCTTGCATCTAATACATCATTTTCTGCAACGTCTGCCACCTTCAGTGGGACCACAACGACTGCTTCCTCCGTGATTCCCTAATCTGTTCATCCCTCGCCACTAAGCTCCCTCCTGGCACATAGCCCTGCAAGTGACAGAATTGCGTAACTTCCTCCCTCACCTCCATTCAGTCCCTCCAGGTGAGACAACACTTCACCTGAAAAGCTTTTGGGGTCATCTATTGTATCCGGTGCTTCCAATATGTCTCCTTTACATTGGTGAGAACCAACATAGACTGGGGGACCACTTTGTCGAGCACCTTAGCTCCATCCGCAAAAAGCAGGATTTCTGAGTGGCCAACCATTTCAATTCCAATCCCCATTCCCATTCCATCATATTGGTCCATGGTTCCTCTTCTGCCACGATGAGTGCACTCTCAGGTTGGTATTCCGCCTTGCTAGCCTCCAACCTGATGGCATGAACATCAATTTTCAGAATCAGGTATAATATTACCAGCATATGTCATGAAATTTGTTGTCTTTTTGGCAGCAGTACAATGCAATACATAATAATAGAGAAAGAAAAAGAATTAGAATAAATAAATACATAAAATAGTTGAATTAAATAAGTAGTGCAAAAATAAAAAAATATAGTGAGCAGTGGAGCAGGAAGCTTTCCAACTTCTGGTAATTTTTTTTCCCCTCCACCTTCCCTTGTTTTCATTTCCCCAGTCTGGCCTCTTACCTCTTCTCCTCACCTGCCTATGACCTCCCTCTGATGCCCCTCCTTAACTTTCTCCCATGATCCACTCTGTTCTCCTATCAGATTCCTTCTGCAGCCCTTTAACTTTTCCATTTATCACTTCCCAGCTTCTCACTTCATCCCCCTTTCCAACCCATCTGGCTTCAACAATCAGCTTCTAGTTTGTCCTCCACCCACCTACTTATTCTGGTGCCTTCCCCCTTCCTTTCCAATCCCGATGAAGGGGTCTTGGCCTGAGATGTCAATTATTTATTTACATAGATGCTCTCTGACCTGCTGAGTTCCTCCAGCAATTTTTGTGTGTAACCCTAAGTTAAACCCTGAACCTCAGTACATGGAGTTTTCATGTGGTCATATGAACTTTGCCCCACTTCATCTTCCAAATCTGAAAGATGTGGCAATTTGTTGGTTAATTGAATAGTTTGCTGAAAGGTAGATAGGAAGGTGAAGAAGGCATTTGTCAAGTTAGCCTCCATCAGTCAGGGAGTTGACTACAAGAGACTATGTTGCAGTTGTACAATCTAGTATTATTTTAGAGGGTTGAGATTTGTTAAGAATCAACTACATTGTTGGGTACAGAGTCACATATGCTGGAGATAGCGCAAAGGAGATTCACCTGGATTGGCAGACCTTAGTTAGGGGAAAGATTGGATATGTTGGAACAAAGTATCATAAAGCCAAAAGACTTATGAGCAGAATTAGGCCATTTGATCAGGGACAAGTTATTGATTCCTTCTCAACCCCATTCTTCCACCTTCTTCCCATAATCTTTGACACCCTTACTAATTAAGAACCTATTGATCTCTGCTTTAAATATCCCCAGTGAGTTGGCCTGTAGCAATGAATTCTACCGATTCACCACCCTCTGGCTGAGGAAGTTCCTCCATCTCTGTTCTAAAGGGTTGTCCTTCTATTCTGAGGGGATGTCCCAGACTCTCCCACAATTGGAAACTTCCTCTCCACATCTACTCTATCTAGGCCTTTCAATATTTGGTAAGTTTCAATGAGATCTCCCACTTATTCTTCTAATCTCCTTCAAGCACAGACCCATAGCTATCAAATACTCCTCGTACATTGACCCCTTCATTGCCAGGATCATTCTCATAAACCTCCTCTGGACTCTCTCAAAAGATTTAGATACGGGACCCAACACTGCTCAGAATACTCCAAATGTGGTCCAACCAAAATCTTAGGAAGTAAGCTGAGGGCTGATCTGATAAGGTTGTATAAGATTATAACAGGAATAGCTGAAGCGATCAGTCACACGATAGAGGTGTTAAAAAGAAGGCAGAGGTTTATGGTGAGAGGAAGGGGTTTGTAAAAGTGGTTGATATCAGGAACTCATTGCAAGAGGATATGGTGGAATCAGAAACCCTTATGTTTAAGAAACACTTAGAGATTTGAATAAACAAGGTATAGCAGTTTATTTTGAATTAATGGGATTAGTGTAGAAAGGTAAAAAGGTCTGTCAGGATAGGCCAAAGTGTGTGCAGTACAACTCTATGACATTAGATCAGAAAATGACAGTGGATTACCTTCCCTCAAGGATATTATTAAGCGAAACACGGTTAATGATAATCTATTAGTTTTATAAAAACTATATGGAAGCTTATTTATTTAACTGATTTAGTTGTAATTCGCAGCAGTAGTAGGATTTGAATTCACATTGATAGTCAATTCTCCAGCTTTTGGATACTGGAACAGAAACATGAATTAAGTAGGTGTTTAAGAGTTGCCTGAAACACTCAACTGGTCTGGTCAATAAACAACATGAGATTTTAGAGAACTAAACTATTTTCCATTTCTATTTTTGAGAAATGAGCATATGACACAATGACTCAAAATTCCCATGACAAGCATTTTGTCGGTTGGACTATTAATCCGAAACCACCCGATCACTGAACTGACTTGTAGTCCACATTCCCCACAGAGATTCTCATTTTTAATCTAAGAGAAAATAACTGTAAAGGAGTTTGGAGTCTGGATTGGAAAATAAATGGAGCATTCTGGTATCCATGCCACTCATGTGGGGGGAAGGCCAGTAAGATAACTAATTTCCAAGAATATTAGACAGAAAAGCAGACTTGCCTTTGTATAGCGCCTTTCATCCCAAAGTGTTTTATAATCAAATTATTTTGAAAGGTGATTAGGGTTGCCTGCACACAGTAGATAATTTGGGCACAGCAAGCTTCCACTAAAGCAATGTGATCTTGAGGAGGTAATTTGTTTGCTGAGAGATAACCATAGTGTAGGTCACCAGCGACAAGTCTCCTGCTCTTCTTCAGCAGAAGAGCCTACAGAATACACTACTTGTATGTGCAGACAGGGCCTTGGTTTCTCTCATCATTGAACAGTACAGTACAGCACAGCACGGGAACAGGTCCTTCAGCGTACGGCACATGTGCTGAACATGATGTCAAAATAAACGAAGTATCATCTGCCAGCACAAGATCCACACCCCTCCATTACCTCCACATTCTATCTAAAAGCCTCTCAAACACCTACATCATATCTACTTCCACCATCAGCCCTGACAGCAGGTTCCCGGCACCCAACACTTCCTCTGTAAACAACCCTGCCTTGCACGTTTCCTTTAAGCATTCTGCCCCTCACCGTAAATGCACGGACTCTAGTATTTGAAATTTCAATCCTGGAGTTAAAGATCCAAACTGCCTACTCGATCTACGTCTCTCACAATTCTATAAACTTCAATCGGGTCTCCCCTCAGCCTCCAGTGTTCCAGAGACAACATCCCAAGTTTGTCCAAACTAATGATCCTAATTGTGTCACCACAGAGACCGCAGCACTCCCGCTGTAATGCAAAGATGAACAATATGCTCAAGTATCTGGACAGGGACTTGAACGCACATCTTCCTTACTCAAGGGCAACAGCACATCCCTTTCAACCGTAGATGACAGCCAGCTTTCAAGTCAATTAGCTGCCAACCCCAAAAGCTTTTAAATTCTTGCTTTAAAAGGTTCATTTTTCCTAAATAAATGGAATTAATTTATTTAGCACTTGTCCTGTTTTCTTTTATGACTTAACAATTCAAGTGCTTAAGAAGGAGGCTGAAGTGTGGCATGGTAGACATTGACTTCAGCATGGGTGTACAGATGTCAAGAAATTTCTCATAAAAGAGGGGCCTAAAACTCGATGGCAAAGGTTAAAGGAAAGGGGTAGGAGATTAGAGGGGGCCTGAAGAATAGTTTCATCCAGGGGCTCGTTGCCATCTTAATCACACTGCCCCAGGGGGTGACGGGGGCAGAATATTTGCAGTTTCTCTTCTTTTGCACAAGGTTGTTCATTAGTCTATGTATAGCTTTTCATAAATTCTATTTCTTTTTTCCCCTGTAAATACCTGCAAGCAAATGAATCTCAAGTTTGTATATGGTAACATATATGTACTTTGATAATAAATTAAATAAATTACCATTGGACTTTTAATAAGTATCTAGATGAGAACTTGAATCAGAAGTCAAATTTATTTATATAGCACATTTGAAAACAACCCACGTTGACCAAAGTGCTGTACAGATCAGAGCAGATAGCTAAAATCACAAATACAAGAAACACAGACATAACCAATAAGGCAAACAGCTTATTGGCACAAAAGAAACAACACAAGGGCCTAGGCACAAGCCAAAAACCTGCCACATCAGTAGGATTCAAACGCTAGTGAATAAAAGTATGTTTTGAGCCTGGATTTAAAAGTCGATGGAAGGGGCAGATCTGATAGGGAGGGGAATGCTGTTCCACAGTCTGGGGGCTACAATAGCAAAGGCGTGGTCACTCTTGAGCTTAAGTTTAGATTGTGGGACAGCCAGGAGCTCCAAGTCAGCCGACCTGAGGGACCTGGAAGTAGAATAAGGGGTTAGAAGGTCTGTGATATAAGGGGGAACCAGCCCATTTAGGGCTTTATAAACAAACAGGAGAATCTTAAATCAATTCTAAACCATACTGGCAGCCAGTGGAGAGAGGCCAGGATAGGAGTAATATGGTCCCTCTTCCGGGCACCTGTCAGGAGCCTGGATGCGGCGTTCTGGACCATTTGCCGGGATGACTGACGAATCCCAGTATACAGGGAGTTGGAGTAGTCCAAGCGGGAGGATATAAGGGCGCGGATGACTTTCTCGAGATCTTTGAAAGAAAGAAACTGCTTGATTTTGGCAATAGTACGAAGCTGGAAAAAAATGGCTTTTACTACTGCATTAACTCGCTTGTCAAACTTAAAGGCAAATCAAATATCACACCAAGGGAATCAACATGGGGTTTGGCAAGGGTGGACAAGTTACCAAGACTGTTGGTAATCACTTTGATGGAGTCGGGGGGGGGGCCAAATAGGACAACTTCAGACTTGCCTTCATTCAGCTGTAAGAAGTACACAAGAGACAAAATGCACAAGCACAAGATGTCTAGTATCAGAGGGCATGCATCCAAAGTGAGAGGGTAAGTTCAAAGAAGCAGGCTCCTGAAGCCTGTCATGGCCAGGGGAAGAGAGGGAATAAGCTCCCACTACCTATCAAATGCTCCCAATGGCATGCTTCTTAAGCAGCCTCTGACAACCAAGACCAGCTCCTGGCCTTCACTCTGGTTTCATTCCGAAGCCTGATGGAACCATTTCTACTGACAGGAGAAGGGGCAAAGGCGAGTTATTGGCACCTTATAACCAGTCGCTTCGGACATATGGGGCTCCTCAGCTGTGTTTTGCAGCTCCTCTGGGGAAAAAAATAATTGATCTCTAATTTCCTGCCTTGCGGCTGTACCCACTCATGGAAAAGGCTTTGGCTGCAAACTCCAAGGAAAATTCCGGAGCTGGAGTCCCCACAGCAGTCCTCTGTTGAGCCTCACGCTGAATGGCAGCTTGTGCAACACCACTGGTGCAAAACTGCGCTGGTCTCTGACGTTCCTTTGCACTCATCAGCTGCGTGGGGAGGAAGAGCCATTCCTCTCCATATCGCACTGCGTAGCACGTAGACAGTTAGGATGCAACATCAATGGCTGAACCTGACCAAGGGACGGCCTCAAGTTGTGGCGCAAGTTGTTTTAAATTTTACAGAGAGTGGTGGGTCCCTGGACTGTGCTGCCAAGGCTGGTAGTGGAAGTAAATACTTAGGCAAATGAACGTGTAAAGAATGGAGGGATATTGTCATTTTGTAGGCAGACAGGACTAATTTAGTTAGACGTTTAGTTACTAATTTAATTAGCTTGGCACACTATTATCTGAATGGCCTGTTCCTGTGCTTTGTGTCCTAGACTACAAACTAATGCTGGTAAATGGTTACTTGATAATCAGCATAAACATGATAGCATGAATAGCCTTTCTCTGTTCTGCATTAATGGCTGCCGTGGCTCCTGCGCGGGGTCACACCGGTGTCACGAGGCCAGCTGCTTCTCCCTGAATGGGACGCTCCTGCTTACACTCGCTACCCTTTACCCGCCCGCAAGGAGGATTACATGCAGTAGACGTCTTCCTTACTGAGTCAGATGTCAGCACGTGAGTGGTAGGATGTGAAGAATAGAGGAAGTGAGCTTGAAATGACAAGGCAGTAGGAAAGAACTCAGGAACAACGGAAATACAGAGCAACCCTGACAGCAGTCTGAAAGAGAGATTCAGACTGATGACTGCTTTGTGTTCACTCATTTCGCTCATCACACATATTTGCCTTCAACCATTTGGCTCTTGAACCAAGCCTGATCACTACCGCACTACGACCATTTCGCACTACATGGGACAGTGCCTCATGACGTGCCTCGCAAAAGGCAAGTAGGTTGAGTTGAGGCCACATGCTGATCAGCCACTTATACACGTAGGTATAAGTGGAGAGGTAAAATGTAGAGGACACCTGAACGGGTAATTTTTCACCCAGAGAGTAGCTAGAATTAGGAATTCATCGGCCAAGGTAGTGGTGGAGACAGGTACCTTCCCAATATGTAAGAAGCAACTAGACAAACAGTTGAATCGCCAAGGCATATGAACAAAATGTGGGAATGGGAGAATTAGGTAAGCCTAGTGGTTAGCATGAACTTGGTGGGCAGAAAGGCCTGTGTCTGTGCTGTACAACCTGATGTCTCTACTTTGAAGAGGAGCAGGGGTAATATTCCCAGTGTCCAAGCCATTTTTTTATTACTTCATCAACATGAAAAAGTACTTTATTTTGTCCATTGTATATTGATGTTTAGACCACAAGACCATTAGGTATAGGAACAGAATTAGGCCATTTAGTCCATTGAGCCGGCTCCGCCATTTCATCATGGCTTTTCCATTTTCCCACTCAGCCCCATTCTCCTTTCTTCACCTTGTATCTCTTCATGCCCTGATTAATCAAGAATCTATCAACCTCCGCCTTAAATATACATAAAGATGTGGCCTTCACAGCTGCCTGTGGAAATGAATTCCACAGATTCACCATTCTCTGGCTAAAGAAATTCCTCCTCATCTCCGTTCTAAAAGGATGCCCCTCCAGTTTGAGGCTGTGTCCTCTGGTCAGACTCTCCCACCATAGGAAACATCCTCTCCACATTCACTCTGTCAAAGCCTTCCAACTTTTTGGTGGGAGTTTGCTCTGCACTAAGCAGATGGCAAATTTCACCATGTTTTGAATTTCACTATGTTTCAAATTATAAAAGTACTGTTTGATTATACTTTCTCAGGACACAGAGCCTCTATATTTCCCTCTCTGCAGACTAACTCTGCTATCATTGCAGCATTTATGTCCATTTGTGAAAAAATTGCTCCAGACACATTGTTTGCTTCACTGTGAGGTCTTCCGTTGAACAACTTGGTTACCAGGTTCGGTCCTGGAACCTGATTCACACTGAGCTATTAACAACCTTCCCACCATACACAAGGTCTAAGCCAACAACGTGGTGGAAGAAACTTCACTTACCTGGGTGAGTGCAGATCCAACGGAGAAGTCTGATACCATTTACCCACTCTGGCTGGTATCCCACGTGCCAACCTGACCATTCACTCCCTCCACCACCAGCTGCACAAAGGCTGTAGTGTGCACTGCACTTCCTCACTTCACCACAACTCTCAACCCCACAACCTCTGCCCCAGGAAGGACAAGGGGAAATGGGCACACCACCATCTTCTGAGGTTGCACCACAGCTGACATGAAAATGTACCACGGTTAATTCATTGCCACTAGGTCTACATCCTGGATCTTCCTCCTCTATGGCACCAAGGGAGTACGTCCACCCGAGGACTACAGCAGTTCATGCCAGTTACTCACTATCACCTTCTCAAGAGCAATTAAGGCTGGGCAAATAAATGGCAGCCTTGTCAGTGATGCACAGATAGTTGCAAAGAAAAATATGCCCCAGTAACCTCACAACATCCACAAGTAACAGGACTGTGTGCAGCTGAACCCCAGTGTGTAAATGGTTAGGAAGCCCAGTCGTGTCTCACTAGCTACTTTCATGGAACAGAGGAAAGTACAGCACAGGTGTTCTCTTCGACCTTAAACATGAGCAGTTACTCTCTGCACAGACCATGTCTCACCTGCTGCATCCACATCATTTTCTGGTGTTATTTCAGATTTCCTGCATCTGCAGTTTTAAAAAATTCTTTATCACATGACATCTGACTGCAGGACTCCGACATGCAGTTGGAAAGAGAAGTACAAGAAAGTGTTTTTTTTTAAAAAGTTAATAAAACATGAACTAGTTCATGCTGGTCAGAGTAATTTCCTAACCTTCCCCTTCTTCAAGGCAGTGTAGATATCTTTGTATTGCTGGTACTTCTCGAGTTCCGCTTTCACCAGGACCTGACGAATGTGCATCACTTCCTCCACTGTCAGAGCCAAGCATTCCACCGGGTAACAGAACTCCTCCTGTAACACATCAGTGACTTTCAAAGCCATCCCTTGGCAGTGCAATATTCAACCAATTTTATTCTTAATTTATGATAACTATTGCTGTGGCAAAATCAATATACAGTAAATAAAATCAGGGAAGGTGGATAATAGATACACAGGCACCGCACATTGCCTCAGAGAACACACTCAAACATATGAGTATGCTCATTTTGAATATTAGCACATAGAGACAGATTCATGACCTCACAATCTACCTCATTATGACCTCGTACGCATTGTCTGTGTGTTTGTAACCATAAAACTATTCTCCATTTGGTTATTGTTTGCCTCCTGAACTACCCCAATGCACTGTTGTAATGAAATTACCTGTATAGATGGCACGTACCTTGCTACATGTGACAATAATAAACCAGTAAAGATACATGGAGACGTGCAGCACAGAAACAAGTCCTTTGGTATACTGAGCTCGTAGTGCCATCAAGCACACGTCTACACTAATTCCACAATGATCCCATGTTATTCCCCAACATTCCCAATCAACTTTTCCCAGGTTCCACCACCATCCACACACAAGGGACTATTTACAGTGGACGATTATGCTATCAATCCTAATGACTTTCAGATGTGGGAAACTGAGCACTCAGCGGGAACCGCAGGGACAAGGTGCAGGCTCCACACAGCCAGCACGTGAGGTCACGATTGAACCCAGGTGAATGGATCCCCGAGGCAGCAGCTCTAACAACGGGACCACTCTGCTGCCCTGATGTGCTTTCAAATTGTTGTCAGCGTTTTTCTCACATGTCGTTTAAGCACAGTATCAGGTATCATATAAAAATCAAGATAGCTTGAGTTAAATTATTGGTCACACTGTCACCAACCAAATAAAATGACAAATAGTCTTTGTTGGTAGTTATAAAATATAACCTCAAGTTCCATTCTCAGGTGTAAACTTTACCAGGTTGAAATAGGAAATTCTACATCTTATGGATAAAGAAAATTTTAGATGGAATCTCTTTTGTCTTGGCTACAGCTACATGAATTCAGGACAATATTACAGTGACAATCTTAATATAATTAGAGCCTACTATAGTTTTCTTTCATTTCCAACACAATCAACTAGAACTAATTTATTAGATAAGGATGTCATCTTTCTCAAAGACTAAAACAAAACTTTTGTGTTTTCTGATTTCCCATGAATTATAAGCTATTGACTGTTAGTGCACAGAGTAATACCATAGAGGCTTTCACACCAGTTCTGACTTTTAACAAGATCACAGTTGATCTGTCTGGCAGACAATTTTTGACAATCAAAAGTCCATCAGTTTCAAGCTTTAAAATCACAATGACCCAGCCATTAGTGGTGTTGTGTTCAAGGCTTCTCTGTGGGTATAAGTGCTTGCTATCTACATTCCTGGAAGACCCAACTACAACAGGCTCCTTATTTCACATCATGCAAGCAATGGAAACATTTCCCTGTTCTACCCAGTTTGTTCTAATCCAGTTTTAATAAACGGATATTAATAGACACGAGTACCTGATATTCTACCTGAATAGCCTATAATCCAACAGCATGAATATTGATTACCTAGAGTGCTGTTGATCCATTGCCAGATGGTGAGACGAGTTCGAGGACTTCTTAATTGATTATTGTGGACACAAAGTGCTAAGTTGTCTCCAGTGTCATAAAGTTTCTCCAATTCAGTGTTTAAAGGAACTGGAAGATATTTTTATGCAATTATAATTTTCCTCCCAAGTTTTCTTTTGGAATGTCCTGGAGTTTAACATTCTAGAAACCTCAGGGTGAGGTCAATGTATCATCAGACTTCAGTAGTGAGAATTCTGATTCTCTCTCTTGCTCTCTCCATGGGTGAGAAAGTGAGACAGCATTTACCGAGTGTTGTGTTGTGCCTGTGTAATTAACACAAAGTGCTTGTATCCACCTTCCTTCACATTCAGATTGCTTGCCAAGAACAGAACACATCCTGTGCACTTCTGCCCAAACCTGCGATTCTGGTTTCCATTGTGGGTCTCTCCAATGTGCGAACGTATCAATTCATTACACTGGAATCCAGGGAGCCAATGTGTGGACACGGCACGTTTCCATACAGAAATGCACAGGAGTGAGAGGAAATGATACAAGTTGAGGAATCACTCTTAAATCACATAGATACAAAATTCTTCGGAGTTCAGGCAGATGATTGTTGTTTCATTTTTTTTTTACCCACAATTAGGTGGGTGAGAGATAAGAGTTCAAATTCTGTGTGTTCCTGTAAGCTTTCAAAACGTAATTTACAGTTGAACACCTCAAGTTCCAGCAGAAGTTGCAGCGAGCTAGCATGCAAGCATCAATTGATTAAGGAAGCAAACGGGACACTGACATCATCACTGCAGCTGTACGGGACTTTGCTGAGACCATTTCTGAATTACTGCCAGAGTTTGTCTTCGAATTAAGGAAGGATATACTTGCTTTTTAAATTAATGTACAGAAAGTTCACAAGGCTCACGTTCTTAACTCTCTTAACTCTTGAGGTTATTCCACGAGTGTCACTGCAATAATTGTTTTTGCTCCACTTCAGGTTTCACTACAATCTTTCTACATTCTGTTATTTTGCTCTTGTTGCACTTATTGTTGTATGTGTTATTGCCATGTATACCGTTTATTCTGTGAACAAGGAAATTCACTACACTTTGGTGTATCTGATAGTAAACTAATCTTACCACATCTAGATTAACTTCATGTATCTGAAGGGAAAAGATTCAGATGCTAATGCTTTCTGGAATTTAGAAGAGTGGAAGACAATCTCATGGAAAAGTCCTGCATACTTAGGGAGCTGGACATGAAGTTGCTGAATGTAATAGTCATCCATTTAAAGCCAGGACAAATTACTTCTCTCAACAAGTTGTGAATCTTTTGAATTTTCCACCCCTGAGAACGGTGGAGGGCAAATGATTGAGTGTGTTCAAGGTTAGGAGGTTGAGATTGATAGAACGTTAGTCTTTACTAGAATCAAGGGTGACTGAGAACACCTCCTCCAGCTGAAGATTCTCATGTTCTTAAGCTGACTTGGTTGCATCATGGCCTGGTATGAAAACTGACAGGAACACAAGAGGCTACTGAGGGTAGTAGGATTAGCCAGTTCAATCATGGGTACAGCTCTCTCCACCATGAGGGCATCTGAAAAGGTGATGTCTCAGCAAGGTGACATCCAATCAGTAAGAACTTCCACCAACTGGGCCGTGCCCTCTTCAGGACACGAAGACCCATGCCTCAAGGCCCAACAAAACCTACTTCCCCTCTGTCACTGAGATCTTGAACCAACCTGACAAAGCCTAGAACTACCTTGGACTATACTTCCCTCAAACCTGCACTAAAGTCATTATATTTCCTTTTGTTTATTTTGGCATGAGAATTATGTATAATATATGTTCATTTCAGTTTATGTTATTTATGTTAGTCATGTTTGTAATATACTATGCTGCAAAATGCTAATTTTGATGACATTTATACCTTGTGTATATATGGCTACAACAATAACTTGAATTATGTATTATATTTAAAAGATTAAACCTTTTCTATTAACCTTGTCAAAAATGAAAATGAATTTCAGGATAACAAAATCTGAACAACAGGTATAGAAAAAAATTGAAGTAATAATTCCAATTTTATGTCCATCTAAAACCAAGATGTTAAATATGAACAGGATATGGTTTGTGTCCTGCCCTAGAGCATAGAAAGCAAACCAATTTAAAAATAAAAATTGATTGAAATTGGGCATGATTTCTAAGTAGCAAAGAGAAATAGAACAGCTAATCAGATAGTTAGCCCGCCAACATATAGAGCAAAGATCTTGCAATTTAATTTGCTGTTGTCTGCGAGGAAAGCAAGAAAGATTTAGTTGGTTTGAAAAAGCATTTAAAGAGAGCAAAGTTGCAAACCTTTGGTCTCTTCCACCTGCTGGTAAAGACTCCCTCACACAGTAAATACACCGCCCCAATGATGCCAAACAACACAGCTTCCACAGGGTAAGAGTTAAGCATGGAGGCTGCTTGAATGGTTGGGAAAAACGGTTGGAGATTCCTCCGAGGTAATAAACTGCTTAGCCTGGACACCTGGACAACAGATAAATGGTTACAAGGAAGGTCTGCATGGGCATTCTTGATCAGAGCCACGGTTTCTGGCCTTAGCCACAGCCAGACACTTTCAGTAACAACAGACGACAGACTCGGCAACTTGGGCTAACATTTCCTTCCAAATATAGATGATCCTGTGAGTAGGGGAAAAGGTGGATAGTAGTCAGGGGCTTGAGGTGGATAGTAGTCAGGGGCTTGGATCAGAGAGGAAAAGGCCATCAATTTGTTAAGGGCCTCTGCTGCCATTTGGGTGCCCACTAAGATTGCATTGAGATCCTACAGGGCAGCAAGAGACTCCCCTGTTCATCAACATTTGAGTTAGACAGCCAAGAAACAGGCCCTTCAGCCCAATTCATCCATGATGAACAAGGTGCCTTTCTAAGCTAGTCCAATTTGACTGAGTTCTGCTCATAGGCCTCTGAACATCTCCTTTCCATGAACCTGTCCAAGTGCCTTTTAAATGTAATTGCACCTCTATCACTTTCCCTGGCAACTCTTTCCATTCAGCAAACACTGTTTGTAAGATAAATTTTGCCCTTCAGATCTCTTTTCAATCTTCCTCCTCTCCCCTGAAACTTCCACCGCATCTATACCTCTTTTGATTTTATACTGTACACCTCTAAAAGATCATCCTCCAGCCTTCAGGAGAAACACTCCCAGCATTGCCTCTCCAGTCCCAGCAACTTTCTTGTGAATCTTGAGCAACACCCACGAAATGCTGGAGGAACTCAGGAGGTCTGGCAGCATCTATAGGTGGGAATAAATATCCCACATTTTGGGCTGAGACCCTTCGTCAGGACTGGACAGGAAGGGGAAAGATGCCAGAATAAGACGGTGGGGGAGGGGGAAGTACAGACTAGAAGGTGATAGTTAAAAACAGGAGAGGGGGAATGTTGGTGAGTGGGGGAGCGGGGATGAAGTAAAAATCTGGGAGGGAAGAGGTAAAGGGCTGAAGAAGAAATCTTATAGGAAAGGACAGTGGACTATGGAAGGAAGGGAAGGAGGAGGGGAACCCAATGGAGATGATGGGCAAGAGAGGAGAAAAGGAATGACAGGGTAACCAAAAAGGGGAATGGAAAGGATGAGAGATGGAAGAAATTACTGGGATTCAGAGGAGTTGAGGTACGTGCCATCAGGTTGGATGCTACTGAGATGGAATAAAAGGTGATGCTCCTCCAACCCGAGTTTAGTCTCATCATGACAGTAGAGGAGGCCATGGACAGATATATTAGAGTGGGAGTAGAAAGTCAAATTGAAATGGGTAGCCATTGGGAGACCCTGCCTGCTGCAGACAGAGTGAAGGTGCTCATCAATGTGGCTCCCCCAATCTACATCAGGTCTTACCGAAGTAGAGGAGGCTGCATCAGACACAGTGGATGACCCTGACGGACTCGCAGGTGAAGTGTCACCTCACTTGGACAGACTGATTGGGGCCCTGAATGATGCTGAGAAAGAAAGTGTAGGTACAGGAGAGTCTTTTCTGCACCATCTCTTGCTTAATCACATGCTTACCACAGTGCAGTAGCCTCATTAAATTATATTGTTAATGAAATTGAGCTTGTGAGAGTAAATGAGGAAATGTTGTTTCCAAGGCTGATGTGCCTGGAACCAGGGATTTAGTCAAAATCAGTATCAGTTTTATTATCTCTGACATATGACGTGAAATTGGTTGTTTTTATGGCAGCAGTACAGTGGAAGACAAACAAAAAAATGCAAAAAAGAAATAGTGAGGTAGCAAATCGTAAATACAAGAGATTTTGCAGATGCTGGAAATCCACAGCAACACACACAAAATGCTGTAGGAACTCAGCAGGTCAGGCAGCATCTGTGGAAATGAATAAACAGTCAACATTTCAGGCAGAGAACCATCTTCAATCAGAAGCAGAATCACTGTTTATTATCACTGGCATGTGACATGAAATTTGTTAACTTAACAGCAGCAGTTCAATGCAATACGCAATCTAGCAGAGAGAAAAAAAATAATAAAATAAAAAAATAAACAAGCGTATCATTACATATATTGAATAGATTTAAAAACATGCAAAAACAGAAATACTGTATATTAGAAAAAAGTGAGGTAGTGTCCAAAGATTCAATGTCCATTTAGGAATTGGATGGCAGAGGGGAAGAAGCTGTTCCTGAATTGCTGAGTGTGTGCCTTCAGGCTTCTGTATCTCCTACCCGATGGTAACAGTGAGAAAAGGGCATGCCCTGGGTGCTGGTGGTTCTTAATAATGGACGCTGCCTTTCTGAAACACCACTTCTAAAGATGTCCTGGGTACTTTGTAGGCTAGTGCCCAAGATGGAGCTGACTAGATTTACAACCTTCTGCAGTTTCTTTCGGTCCTGTGCAGTAGCCCCTCCATACCAGACAGTGATGCAGCCTGTCAGAATGCTCTTCATGGTACAACTATAGAAGTTTTTGAGTGTATTTGTTGACATGCCAAATCTCTTCAAACTCCTAATAAAGTATAGCTGCTGTCTTGCCTTCTTTATGACTACATCGATATGTTGGGATCAGGTTAGATCCTCAGATGTCTTGACACCCAGGAACTTGAAGCTGCTCATTCTCTCCACTTCTGATCCCTCTGAGGATTGGTATATGCTCCTTCGTCTTACCCTTCCTGAAGTCCACAATCAGCTCTTTCGTCTTACTGACATTGAGTGCCAGGTTGTTGCTGCAGCACCACTCCACTAGTTGGCATATCTCACTCCTGTACGCCCTCTCGTCACCACCTGAGATTCTACCAACAATGGTTGTATCATCAGCAAATTTATAGATGGTACTTGAGCTATGCCTAGCCACACAGTCATGTTTATACAGAGAGTGGAGCAGTGGGCTAAGCACACACCCCTGAGGTGCACCAGTGTTGATTGTCAGCGAAGAGGATATGTTATCACCAATCTGCACAGGTTGTGGAGTTAGGAAGTCAAGGATCCAATTGCAGAGGGAGGTACAGAGGCACAGGTTCTGCAACTTCTTAGTCAGGATTGTGGGAATGATGGTATTAAATGCTGAGCTATAGATGTAGGTGTCTGTGTTGTCCAGGTGGTCTAAAGCCGTGTGGAGAGCCATTGAGATTGCGTCTGCCTTTGACCTATTGTGGCGATAGGCAAATTGTAACGGGCTTAGGTCCTTGCTGAGGCAGGAGTTCAGTCAAGACCAACCTCTCAAAGCATTTCATCACTGTAGATGTGAGTGCTACCGGGCGATAGTCATTAAGGCAGCACACATTATTCTTCTTAGGCACTGGTATAATTTTTGCCTTTTTGAAGCAAGTGGAAACTTCTGCCCGTAGCAGTGATAGGTTGAAAATATCCTCGAATACTCCCACTACTTGGCCCGCACAGGTTTTCAGAGCCTTACCAGGTACTCCATTGGGGCCTTCCGCCTTGCGAGGGCTCACTCTCTTTAAAGACGGTCTAACATTGGCCTCTGAGATGGAGATCACAGGGTCATCAGGTGCAATAGAGATATTCACAGCTGTAGTTGTGTTCTCCATTTCAAAGCGTGCATAGAAGGCGTTGAGTTCATCTGGTAGTGAAGCATCGCTAACATTCATGGGTTTCGCTTTGTAGCAAGTAATGTCTTGCACACTCTGCCAGAGTTGCTGTGCATCTGATGTCGCCTCCAACCTAATTCGAAATTGTCTCTTCACCCTTGAAATAGCCCTCTGCAAACCATACCTGGTTTTCTGGTACAGGCCTGGGTTGCCAGACTTGAATGCCGCAGATCTAGCCTTCAGCAGACGAAGTACCTCCTGGTTCATCCACAGCTTTTGGTTTGGGAATGTACAGTTAGCCTTTGTAGGCACACACTCATCCACACAGGTTTTAATGTAGTCAGTAACAACTGCAGCATACTCATCCAGGTTCGAAGATGAATCCTTGAATACAGTCCAGTCCACCGATTTATATCAGTCCTGTAGGTGCTCCTGTGCTTCCCTTGTCCATACCTTCTTGGTCCTCACTGCCAGTGCTGCAGTCTTCAGTCTCTGCCTGTGCTCAGGGAGTAGAAGTACAGCCAGGTGATCAGACTTCCCGAAGTGAGGGCATGGAATAGTACAGTAGGCATTCTTGACGGTGGTGTAGCAATGGTCCAATGTGTTGTTTCCTCTGGTATTGCAAATGATCTGTTGATGGTAATTGCTTAGTGATTTTTTTCAGACTGGCCTCGTTAAAATCTCCCAAAATGATGGTGAAGATGTTAGGGTGCGCTGTTTCATGCATGTTGATCCCACTACTCAGATCATCTAAAGCCTGCTTGACGTTGGCCTGAGGTGGAATGTAAACTGCTACCAAAGTGACCCCAGAGAACTCCCGTGGTAGGTAAAAAGGATGGCACTTTACTGCTAGATATTCCAGGTCTGGTGAACAGAATTGGGACAGCGCTGATATATCTGTGCACTAAGAGGAGTTGATCATGAGGCATACTCCTCCACCTCTGCTTTTGAGAGGCTCTGTAGATCTATCCTGACGGTGTATAGTAAACTGGGAGGGAAAGGGGAAGATGCCAGAATAAAAAGGTGGGGGGAAAGGAAGAAGGATTAGCTAAAAGGTGATAGGTGAAGCCAGGTGGGTAGGAAAGTTAAACAGCTAGAGAAGAAGGAATCTGATTGGAGAGGAGAGTGGATCACGGGGAAAAAGGGAGGAAGGAGGTGTACCAGGGGTATGCGATAGGCAAATGAAGAGGTAAGAGGCCAGAGTGGGGAATGGAAGAAGAGGGAAAGGGGAGGGCAAACATGATAATAAACACACATTATTATCGATGAGGAAAAATCGATGTTCATGCCATCCGGTTGGAGGCTGCTTACGCAGAATATGAGGTGTTGCTCCTCATCGAAAATGGACTCCTCCAGGCAAAGGAGGTGGCCGTGGACCGAAATATTGGAACAGGAATGGGGATAGGAATTAAAATGGTTGGCCACTGGGAAATTCCACTTCTTGCAGATGGAGAGGAGGTGCTCTACAAAGTGGTTCCTCAATTTACGTTGGGGTTCGCCAATGTACAGATGGCTTCGTGGGGAGCACTGGATACAATAGACAACTGGAGGGGATTTGCAGGTGAAGTATTACTTCACCCGGAAGGATTATTTGGGGCCTTTAATGGTGGTAAGGGAAGTGAATGGGCAGGTGTTGCTTGCAGGGATAAGTGCCTGAAGGGAGACCAGTGGGGAAGGACAAATGGACAAGCAATCATGAAGGGAGCAATCCCTGCAGAAAGTGGAGAGTACGGGGGAGGGAATGATGTGTGTAGTGGTAGGATCCCATTGAACATGGTGGAAGCTATACATGGTGAATGACGTGTCAGATGCGGAGGCACATGCGGTGGTAGTTGAGGACAAGAGGAAAACTATCTCTGTTCAGGTCGAGGGATCAGAGGTGGAGAGAGTCAGCAACTTTAAATTCCTCTGTGTTATCATTTCAGAGCACCTGTCCTGGATCCTGCACAAAAATGCAATTATGAAAAAAGACAACAGTGCCTCCAGTTCCTTAGAAGTTTGTGAAGATTTGGCATGACATCTACAGCTTTAGGTGTGTGGTGAAGAGTATATTCAATGGCTGTATCACTGTCTGGTATGGAAACACTGATGCCCTTGATTGGAAAATCCTACAAAGAGGAGTGGATTCGACCCAGTCCATCATGGGTAAAGTCCTCCCCATCACTGAGCACATCTACACGGAGCACTGTCCCAGGGAAGCAGCATCAGGGATCGCTACCACCCAGATCACGCTCTCCTATCGCTACTGCCACCAGGAAGGTACAGGAGCCTCAGGACTCACACCACCAGGCTCAGGTACAGTTATTATCCCTCAACCATCAGACCCGTAAACCACAGGGGATTAACTTCACTTACCCCATCACTGAACTGTTCCCACAACCTAAGGACTCACTTCCAAGGACTCTTCATCTCGTGTTCTCGATATTTATTGCTTACTTACTATTACTGCTTAATTTTTTCATCTTTTGTATTTGCAGAGTTTGTTGTCTTTTGCACACTGGTTGTCTGCCCTGTTGAATGCAGTCTTTAAATGATTCTATTAAGGCTACTGGATTTACTGAGTATGCCCACAAGGAAATGAATCTCAGGTTTGTACATGGTGATACACAAGTACATTGATAATAAATCTACTTTGAACTTAGAAAATTTTTTGAACTTTTATCTCTGATGTCCTGGAAAGGAAAGCCTCATCCCGGGAACAGATGCAGCACAGGTGAAGGAACTGAGAAAAAGGAATAGCATATTTGCAGGAGACAGGATTGGAAGAGGAAGGTCAAGATAAGAAAGGCCAAGAGGACAGGAAGTCATGATCGCCGTGGGATTCGGTACATTTGTAAAAGATGTCGGCAGACAGTTTGTCTCCAGAGATGGAGACAGTGTGATCAAGAAAGGGGGAGAGGTATCAGAAATGGACCAAGTGAATTTAACTGAGAATGGAAGTTGGAGGCGAAATTGAAGAGCACAGCACGGGTGCATGAAGCAGCACCAATGCAGTCGTCAATGTAGTGCAGGAGGAGTTGAGGAGCTTTACCAGGAAAGGCTTGGAACATGGACTGTCTTACGTAGCCAACAAAAAGGCAGGCATAGCTGGGGCCCATACGGATACCCATGACTACCCCGAGTGCAGAGAAAGTGGGGGGATCTGAAAGGGAAATTGTTGAGGTGAGGGTCATTTCTGCCAGACAGAGGAGGCTTGTGATAGAAGGAAACTGGCCAGGTCTTTTGTTGAGGAAGAACCTTTAAGACCTTCTTGATGGGAGATAGAAGTGTGGTAGTGAGGTAACTTTACAATAATTTGGAGGGATTGGCAATTCAAGAGAAGAGAAAGAATCCTTCACCTGAATGGATGGCTGATGGCCCAAGCAGTGAGAAGTGTTTGAGAAAGATTTCAGTGGATTTTCGGCTGGAGAACCAAGGTAGTGTTAGTGTAGGAAGGCAGACCACTCACTTTAACACATCACTTCTCCAGTTCATACTGAGTGAACTGATCATGCTTTGTCAAAATGCAAAGTCCATATCCAGATAATTTACATTATTCCATTATTGATTTGACCCTGGGATTGTAGCACATTGCAAATTTTGCTCATGACACTTAAAGAGGGAACTTCAGAAGTATTTGTCGAGGTAGAACACCAAAGTAAAATGGCAAAGGACAGGAAAGTAGGATTAAATGATCTCTAGTGGATCCAACAGTGACACAGATAAAAATTTCCCATAGTATTTCATAATTTCAATTGGGCCATAATGTAAAAGGAAAATGGTCTTGGTTTAATACAGTGAGTTAAGCCTTTAACTATTGTCCAAGTTATCCTGGACACAGTAAGCCCCAACCAACTGAAACCAAGCCATCTCAACAGAACTTTTATTTTGAAACCCGCTCACGTTTCAGACCTTCCCTAGTATATTGGATTGGTGGGATGTCCACCACGATTATCCTTCACTTACCAGAGACTTGGAACTCTGTCTAGTGGGAGGAAGGAACTGACGTACATTGGTTGGCGTTTCCTTCTCAATAGAGTGCCGTCTTTGCGGAGCTTTCCGCCGCTCAGGCTGGGGTGTTGAGGAGATGGGTAGGAACATTGGAGGACCTGAGGATATGAAGCAGAGTAAAAGTGTCACCAGTTTTCTGTTTCTGAACTACCCCTCCCACCCACCAGGCAAGGGTGAGGTGTGAAAGTCCAAACTAACAAAACAGCAGCTTTAGTCCCATTCAGATCTGAAAGTTGGTCTCCTATCCCTCAGTAGGCAAGACACTGATCTTGTGACCTATGAAATGGCTGGTGAGAAGGCCCAGAGGCTAGACATAATTATTGAGAGACATAAATTCAAATCCTATGATTAAAGTTGGAGAAGCTAAATTCAATGAAATATAATCTGCTTTCCCACAACCATTAGGTTCTTGAACCAATCTGCACAACTAACGCTTTCTCTGCAATGGAACACCACAGACCACCTCTGTATTACCAATGGGCATTGGTAATACAAAATACTGCAAGTCTGATTCATTGGCAAGACCAATGGCAGGGGAGCTGTGTGGGAGAAAACGGAGGTGTGTAAAGAGTGCACACGAATCCTTTCTGCCCCCTGCAGGCTGGCTCTCCAGTAAAGTGTTTGCACCTTGGAAGACCAGCTTGATTGCTTTTGTCTGCACTGTAGGAGATGAGGACCTGCTGTGTGCTTGCTCTTGTAGAAATGTGGCTCCAGGACAACATTCCATGCACCATCAATCTTCAAGCTAAGCCTCTCAGGAACTTGTGCTAATATTTGGGAGAATCAGCATAGCTTTGTTCAGAGCAAGTTATGTCTTTATAACTTGATTTTTTTGACAAGGTGACAAGGGTGATTGATGAAGGTAGAGCTGAGGATGTTGTTTACAGGGATTTTAGTAAGGCATTTGACAAGTCCCCTCATGGGAGGCTCATCCATAAAATGAATGGGATCTATGGTGAATTGGCTGCTTGGATTTAGAACAGGCTTGCTCATAGAAGACAGAGGGTAGTGGTTGAAGGGACTTATTCTAGCTGGAGATCTGTCAATAGTGGTCTTCTGCAGGGATCTGTACTGGGACCACTGTGTTTGTGATGTATATAATGGGTGAAAATGTAGTTGTGTGGATTAGTAAGTTTGCAGGTGATACAAAGATTGGCGGTGTAGTGGATAATGTAGAAGACTGACAAAGAGTACAACAGGATATGGATCCCATGCAGATATGGACAGAGAGAAGGTAGATGGAGTTTAACCTGGCCAAATGTGAAGTGTTGGCAACTTGGTAGGTCAAATGCAAAGAGGTAGAATACTGTTAAAGGCAAAACCCTTAAGTGTTGATGAGCAGAGGGATCTTGGAGACTGAGTTCACAGCTCCATGAAGGTGCCTACACAGGTTGACAGTGTAGGGCATGCTTGACTTTACCGATTGAGGCATTGATCAAAAGTCAGGAAGTCATGCTGCAGCTTTATAAAACTCTAGTTAGGCCGCATCAGAAATATTATGTACATTTCTGGTTGCCCCATTATAGGAAGGCTGTTGAGGCTTTGCTGAGGACGCAGAAGTGGTTTAACAGGATGTTGTCTGGATTACAGGGCATGTGCTATTTTGAGAGGCTAGAAAAAAACTTGGGTTGTTTTCTCTGGAGCGGCAGAGGCTGAGGAGAGATCTGATAGAGGTTTATAAGATTATGAGAGGCAGAGACAAGGTAGACAGACAATATCTTTTCCCAAGGGTTGAAATGTCCAATACTAGAGAGCATGCATTTAAGGTGAGAGAGGGTAATTTCAAATGAGATATGAGGGGCAAGTTTTTACAGAGAGTGGTGGGAGTCTGGAATGGTGATAGAGGCAGAAACTTTAGAGACTTTTTAAGAGATATTTAGGTAGGCACATGACTGTGAGTAAAAATGGAAGGATATGGACATTGTGCAGGGAGAAAAAGATTAGTTAGCCATTTGATTACTAACTTAATTGATTCAACATAACATTGTGAGCTGAAGGCCCTTTTCCTGCACTGTGCTGATCTATGTTTTATGTTCTACAAACGTTTGTATTATTTTGTGACTGCCTATGCTATTGTAATTACACGTACCATGTGTGACAGTATGTAGTGTTTGCACCTTTGCCCCAGGGGAGCACTATTTCACTTAGCTGTACACATGTGTCTGGCTGAATTAAATTTAAATTGAACTTGAACACTTTTACTACCATGGATTGGCTCTGATTGTGTCTTCTTTCTTTTTTTATGATCATAAGATATAGGAGCAGAATTATGCCATTCAGCCAATCGAGTCTGTTCCACCAATCACGGCTGATATTTTTGTTTCCTCAACCCCACTCTGCGCCTTCTCCCCCCAACCCTTAACTATCTTTATCAATCAAGAGCCTATCAATCTCTGCCTTAGGTATAGCCAATGACTTGGCCTCTACAGCTCATTGTGGCAATGAGTTCCACAGATTCATCACCTTCTGGCTGAAAATATTTCTCCTCATCTCAGTTTTCAAGGGATGTCCCTTTATAATCAGACTGCGGACCCTAGACGCCTCTGCTAAAGGAAACACCCGCTCCATGTCCACTTTTTCCAGGCCTTTCAGTATGGTCTTAGTTTTTTAAGGCACACTCTCTCTTCACTTTGTAAAATTTATGTACAACTTGTACTCCGTGTGTTGTCTGTATGCTGCTACAGGCATATTTTCATTGCATCTGTAGCACGATATACCTGTGCACATGACAATAAACTCAATTTGACTGGTTTTATTAATAGCGGTCCCAAGTGTGGTTAAAACTCAGCAGTGAGGAAGGAATTGTCTTACTCTTACCTGGTATGGCCCAAGTGTGTGCCCAGGTTAACAGACTTGACACCTGGACCTCAGAAATGGCCTGACCTACTACAGGTACAGTGTATCCAGTGGCCAAGCGGACAAATAAAAGTGGACCATGCAGAGTGCACCTGTCCGTGACAGTTTATCCAACTATTGCTTTTTAGGAGGTTGGATGAGACTAGAACTAGATAAAGGTCATGGGTTAAGGGTGAAAAGTGAAATGTTTAAGGGGAACATGAGGGCGAACTTCTTCACTCAGGGCTGTGAGAGTACGGAACTACCTGCTAACAGAAATGGTGGAGACAGGTTCGATTTCAACATTTCACTGAAATTTGGATAAGCACATGAATGGGATTGGTGGGCTATGGTCTGGGTACAGGTCGATGGGACTAGGCTGGTTAATATTTTGGCATGGACTGGATGGGCCATAAGGCCTGCTTCTGTGTTGTAGAGTTCTATGATTCTATGGAAAGACTGAAAAGAAAATTTACCAGAATGTTGCCGGGACCTGAGGCCTGAGTTACGTATATGGAGAGGTTGAACAGGCTAGGTCATTATCCCTGGAATGTGTGAGATTGATGGGTGAACTTACAGAGGTATATTATATTAGGAGGGTCAAAGATTGGGTGAGTGCACAGTCTTTTCCCAGGAAAGGGGAATCAAGAACTACAAGGCATAGGTTTAAGGTGAGAGGTGAAAGATTTAAAAGGGACCTGAAGGACAACCTCTTCATGCAGAGGGTGGATTATACATGGAACAGGCTGCTAGAAGCAGCTTAGGCAGGTACAATAACATCTGAAGGACACTTTTATAGATTTGTGGCTAAGAAAATTTTCGAGGGCTATGGGCCAGATGGGACTGGCTTAGATGGGCATCTTAGTCAGCGTGGATGAGTTGGGCCCAAGGGCCTGTTTTTATCCTATATTACTCTATGACTGTAATATGCTTTGGTATGTTCTTGCTCTTGATAAGTTTGAGGAACTAAACACCCAACTCACATTCGTAAATAAAAGTGATGCTCAAAGGAAATAACTTCAGTTCTGTTGCAAAGCTAACTTATGATTTGTATAAACTGAGGCACCGCAGAAGCTTTGCAGTTAGCATAACCCTTTACAGCATCAGCGATCACCGATCAGTGTACCATTCCCACTACTGTCTGTAAGGAGTTTGTACGTTCTCCCCATGACTGCATGGATTTTCTCGGGTTTCCTCCCAAATTCCTTACAGAGCTAGGGTTACTGAGTTCTCGAAGCATGGTGACACTTGCGGGCTGCCCTCGGACTATACTGGTCGTTGATGCAAATGACTCATTTCACTATATGTTTCAATGTTTCAATTTACACGTGACCAACAATGCTAATCTTCATCCAAGATCACACTGTACTTACTTTTTTTGCCATTTGGTGTCTCTGGGGAGCTTTCTTCCACCCTCAGTGTTGATCCACTGGAACTGCTCCTCACAATTTTAATTCGGTCCTCCTGCTAAACAGATCGGGGCATACATAATTAAGTATGACACCATGACAGCAAGTATTTCATTGTGTGTGTGTGTGTGTGTGTGTGTAGTTGGTGTGTGTGTAGTGTGTGTAGTTGGTGTGTGTGTAGTGTGTGTGTGTGTGTGTGTGTGTGTGTGTGTGTGTATAGTTGGTGTGTGTGTAGTGTGTGTGTGTATGTAGTTGGTGTGTGTGTCGTGTGTGTGTGTGTGTGTGTGTGTATAGTTGGTGTGTGTGTAGTGTGTGTGTGTATAGTGTGTGTGTGTGTGTGTATAGTGTGCATAGTGTGTGTGCACGCATGTGTGCAGTGTGTTGTGACGCACAACTCTGCAGTCTGAGATAAACCTTGAATGAACGCAGATGCGTCTCCTGAAACTCCCTATTTCCAATATATTTCTATGCACACTGTCTGCTGGAGCTAAGGAACCCATAGGGGCCAATACATTGCAGAGATACGGTCCGGACAGATGGAGCAAAGAACTGAAATTGTTCACTCTGCTATAGAACTGTGTTACCTTCAATGAAGATCAAGATCATAGATTCAATGAGTTGTACAGTATGGAAACACGTCCTTCAACCCGATTTATCCATGCAGACCAAGATGGGTCTGTTTCTGTGTTGCAGTGTTCCACAACTCTGTAAGACAAGTCTTGGAGTATTGTGTGCAGTTTCAGTCAGCACACTATGGGAAAAATGTGATTGCACTGGAGAGGGTACAAAGGAGGTCTACAAAATTGGTGTCTGGATTAGATTACTTGGATATGGAGAGAGAATAAATAGGTTGAGCTCATCTTTTCTAGAGTGGAGAAGGCTGAGGATTGACTTGATAAAGGTTTGTAATTTATTAGGTACAGATATGATAGATTGTCAAAACATTTTTCCTGCGGCAGAGGTATCGTAAAAAAGAGAGTATGGGTTTAAGAAGGAATTTTAAAGGGGATCTGAAGGGAAGAATGGGTGACATCTGGAACTTGATGCCAGAGGAAATGATGGAATCTTATACATTCACTACATTTAAAAGGCATCAAGACAGACACTTAAACAGGCAAGGCGTAGAAGGTGATTGTCCTAATGCAGGCAAAGTGGGATTACATAGGCTGAAGAGTCTCTTTGCATGTTGTATGGCTCAGTGGCTGCAATGTAAGACTGGGAACAAAGCACAGGCATGGAGGGGATCTTTCTGTTCACTCTGTGTGTGCCTGTTACTGCACTACTGACCAGGGATAATTCCCCAGGTAACATCCCCGTAGTAAGCTAACTACAATTCAATACACTGACCACTGCATCATTTCAGGACCTTAAGGTATAGATTTCCTCAGTGTTCTTCCTTCCTTACACAATCTGCAATTCTAAAATTCACCGTTGGCTTCAGTGAATCCCTGCTTTCTGATTAACCCTGCCTTCTTTTGTCTCTGTTGTGCTTCCTATAATGTGCCAGGTCCTTAAAGGTGTTAAGAAAGTTTATAAAGATTTATTATTTCACTGCATGATCATGGAAAGGCACATCCTGAACAAGAGAGTAAAAGATTTAACAGTTAAAATGCAGTCAATAGCAAAAACCCAGAAAACGCAGAAAATGCTGAAGAAAACATGGGTTGACACTTTGGGTGTTGACTCCTTAATGGGTAGAGAACAGAGGGATGTGATTGTCTTCAGTTTGCTGAGTGAAGACATGGAACCGTATGGACACAGAGATCTTTATCTACTCTAAAAATTCTATGGCTCACTCATGGTCATTGTGGGAATGACATGGTCTTTGTCTCCTGCAGGAAGCACCTTTTCACTGTATCCCTCTGGCTGTTTGCATCAGCAGGTTCGAGCATCATGACGCATACAGAATTGAATGGAACAGAATTCAGGGAGTGAAATGGAATGGAGAATCATTACTATCTACAAACAAGAGAAAATCTGCAGATGCTGGAAATCCAAGCAACACACACAAAATGCTGGAGGAACTCAGCAGGCCAGGCAGCATCTATGAAAAAGAGTACAGTTGACGTTTTGGGCTGAGACCCTTCAACAGGAATGCAGAACATAGTGTTACGAGTTACAGAGGAAGTGCAGACAGACAAATAAAGTGCAAGGGCTGTGACAAGGTAGTCTGAAAGATCAAGTGTTCAGCTTTATCGTATAATAGGTCTGTTCAAGAGTCTTATTACCATGCATAGAAATTGTTCTTGAGCCTGGTGGTATGTGTTTTCAAGCTTTTGCATCTTCTGCCCCTGGAGAGGGGGGTGAAGAGAGACTGGAGTGGGAGGGGCTCTTGATTATCTTGGCTGTTTTCCTGAGGCAGTAAGAAGTACAAATGGAGTCACTGAAGGGGAGACTGTTTTTTGTGATGGACCGAGCTTTGTTCACAACTCTCCATGATTACTTGTGATCTTGGGCCAAGCAGTGGCCAGACTAGGCCATGATGCATCCAAACAGGACGTGTTCTATGGTGCATTGGTAAAAATTGGTGAGGGTCAACGGGGACATGCTGAATTTCCTTAGCCTTTTGATTAGAAGTGCTGGTATGCTTTCTTGGTCATGCCAGCTACATAGTTTGATCAGGACAAGCTATTAGCAGCTTTTACATCTATGAACTTGAAGTTCTCAAACAGTAGTCTAAAGTACGTTTAAGTAATATGCCCCAGAAACTTAATTGCACATTGCACTGTTTTAGTGCAAGAGTGAAATGTGGCAAGATCATTTCATATCACTCCAGAAAGTTGACTGGACTATTTCCTAGAGTGCATTCCTGACATGATTCCCAAACCAGGGATGTACATGGCGGCATTGCATGGGAATGAGAGCTACATTGCACCAGCAAGCTCAATGTGGGGCTAAGTCAGGATAACACGATCTTCCCAATACAGCATCAAACTGGAAGGCTGCAGACAAGTAAGTTAGCCCTACATCCAGCAACTAACAACCACCTTCCCCTCCCAAACCCAATCACCCTGCCAGGAAGTACCAGCACTTCCAAGTTCCCTCTCTGCCCTCTCCACTGCTTGCCCCAGTGTCCCAATGCCAACAGCCACCAAAACAAATGCCAGTCCTTTAACCTCTCTTTCCCCCAATCCCACTACTCTATTCCAAAACATGACACACAGTACCATGTCTTTGGCACTAGTGTGTACGGTTTTGGTTGTAGTAAATACATCATTAAACTGGAGAAACTACACAGAAGATTTACAAGGACACTGACAGGACTCAGGGGCCTGAGTTATGGGGCAAGGCTGAGCAGGTTAGGACTTTATTCCTTGGAGAATAGGAGATTAAAGGGTGACCTTATAGAGGTGCATAAAATCATGAGTGGCATAGACTGGGTGAGCACACAAGCTCTTTCTCTCAGGAAATGAGTATTTAAAAGTAGACAGCACAGGTTCAAGTAAAAGATTTAAAAGACTTGAATCTTCATTCAGAGTGTGGTGTATGAAATTGAACAAGCTGCCAGAAAGTGTTGGTGAGGCAGATACAGTAACAACAGAGGTCCCAGCATCGATTCCTCCAGTCAAAATAACACCCTTCCACCAGAGGCTTCTATAGTCAAGCAAATTTGAAAGCTAATCTACCAACCTTTGGTGGACACAATGCATTTTGATCTTCTCAGCAAAGCTTACTTATTTGTGGCTGCCTCCCACGACAGAAATCTGGGAGGGAGCTCAGATGCAGATAGTAATTCAATGAACATTATGCATGACATCACTCTTCAAAACTGGACTCACTGCCAGAGGGAGATAGATGCTCACCTGTGCCCCAGTGTTCTGTGGTGAAAGACCTGTACCCATCTGTACTGTACTCCACCTTTAAATATATAATGTACTGGACAGGCTCCAGAGGAGGTTCGCAAAAATGATCTTCAGAATGAAAGGCTTACATTTTGAGGAATATTTGACGGCTCTGGCCTTTACAAAATAAAGTTCAGAGGATGATGAAAGATGTAATTGAAACCTACCAAATACTGAAAAGTCTGGATAGATGGGCATGGAGAGGAGGTTTGCAATAGCTGGAGAGCCCAGTGATGTTGTGGGGATGGAACTGGACTCTCTGATGGTGGTGTCTGAAAAGAGGATGCTGTCTAAGTTGCATGCCATCTTGGACAATGTCTCCCATCCACTACATAATGTATTGGGTGGACGCAGGAGTACATTCAGCCAGAGACTCATTCCACCGAGATGCAACACAGAGCATCATAGGAAGTCATTCCTGCCTGTGGCCATCAAACTTTACAACTCCTCCCTTGGAGGGTCAGACACCCTGAGCCAATAGGCTGCTCCTGGACTTATTTCCTAGCATAATTTACATATTACTATTTAACTATTTATCATTTATTACTATTTATTATTTATGGTACAACTGTAACGAAAGCCAATTTCCCCCGGGATCAATAAAGTATGACTATGACTATAGAGTAGAGGATCCAAGGCGACAGTCTCAGAATTAGGGCATGTCCTTTCGGAATTGATATCAGGAGGAATTTCTTCAGCCAATGGGTGGTGAACCTGTGGAATTCATTGTCACAGATGGCTGTGGAGCCCAAGTCACTGGGTGTATTTAAAGCACAAATTTACAGGTTCTTGACTGGTTAGGGGATTAAGAGTCATGGAGAGAAGGAAAGAGAATGGGGTTGAGAAAGTAAGAAATCAGCCGTGATTGAATGGTGGAACAGACTCAACGGGTCAAATGGCCAAATTTAGCTCCTATACCTTATGTCATGTTTTTTCAGTGTCAAGGTGAGAGACTGAACCCATCATTACAATTCCCCATTATTATACAACAACAGACTTATATTCATTACTGCTGGATCCCACTGTTAACGACAGACCTGCTTAAAGAGATGGGTGTTGCCAAGAAATGGCAAATGGATTTAATTCAGTTCAGTGAAAGGTGTTGCCTTTTGGAAAATCAAACCAAGGCAGGGTGTTTACAGTCAACGGTAGGGTCCTGGCGAGGGTGTAGAATAAAGGGACCTTAAATAAAGTATATACAGTAGTTCCCTGAAGTTGGTGTCACTGGTTGATAGGAAAGTAAAGACTTTTGGCACTTTGGCCTTCAGCAGTCATGGTCCCAAGTATAGAAGTAGGTCTCAGATCAAATCCTCGACTGTTTATTTATTTCCATAGATGTTGCCTGGCCTGCTGAGTTCCTCCAGCGTTTTGCTATAGAAGTAGGGATGTTACGTTATAGCAGTACAAGATCCTGGTGAGGCCACACATAAGATGTTGCATTATGTTTTGGTTATTCTGCTTTAGGAAAGATGCCACTGAGTGCAGGAAAGATTTATGAGGATGTTACCAGGACGCAAGGAACTGGGCTATAGGGAAAAGTTGGGCAGGTAAGGACATTGTTCCTGGGGTTGCAGGAAATTGTTGGGTGATTTTATAAAGAGGTGTCCCCCTCTCCCAAAGTTAGGAAATCATGAACCAGAGGGCAGAGGTGAGAGGGGAGAGATTTAATATGATTCTGAGGGGTAACTTTCTTTTAGTACAATGAGGGTGGTCTTCACATGGATTGATCTGCTAGAGGAATTCGTTGTGCCTAGCATATTAACAAAATTTAAACGACACTTGGAAGGTCCATTAATAGGAAGGGATTAAAAGGATATGGGTCACTTGTGGGTAAATGGCACTGTCTTGGTTATCATGAGCCAAAGGGTCTGTTTTCATTCTGTATGACACTATGAAACACCAATGAGTCACACGTTGTGTTCTTTGGTTGAAAATCCAAGTCGATGTTGTATATTGGATTTTCAAAAGGCCTTTGACAAGGTGCCACACATGAGGCTGCTTAACAAGCCCATGGTATTGCAGGAAAGATGCTAACAAGGATAAAGCAGTGGCTGATTGGCAGGAGGCAAAGAGTGAGGATAAAGGGAGCCCTTCTGGTTGGCTGCTGGTGACTGACTAGTGGTGTTCTACAGGGGTCTGAGTTAGGACTGATTCTTTTTACGATATATGTCATTGATTTGGTTGAAAGAATTGATGGCTTTGTGGGCAAGTTTGCAAACGATATGAAGGTAAGTGGAGGTGCAGGTGGTGTTGAGAAAGCAGGGAGGCTGCAGAAGGACTTGGACAGTTTTGGAGAATGGGCAAAGAGGTGACAGGTGGAACAACTTGTTAGGAAGCGTATGGTCTTGCACTTTGGTAGAAGGAGTAAAAGCATAGACTATTTTCTAAATGGGGAGAAAATTCAAAAATCTGAGGTGCAAAGGGTCTTGGGAGTCCTCGTGCAGGATTCCCCAAAGTTTAATCTGCAGGTTGAGCCAGTGGTGAGGGAGGCAGACACAATGTTAGCATTCATTTTGAGAGGACTAGAATATAAAGGGAAGGAAGGATGTAATGCCGAGGCTTTATAGGACACTGGTGAAGCAATTTTTGACCCCTTATTTAAGAAAGGCCTCCAAGAAGACTATTACTCTGTCATAGTTTGGAGGCTTGTGTGTTTCAATGACCTAGAGAGCTAAGTTGGCTGGCGCCATGGCTTTATACTTTTGCTCTTGGTAGAGCCACCTATGCCAAACCTGTCAAAGGGGAGCGGCCAGACTAAGAGTGGTCGACAGGTCCTCCAGGTTCAGGGGTACAGCTCAAGGCTAACCACCCTGACTGGTAAAACAAAACTGTTATGGAAACAGCAATGAAGAATACTTCTACATCTGGGTGCGGCAGTATACCTGAGTCTCCACCTGGGACTTGCATGACTGGTGAAAACTGAGAGGAAGCTACAGACATGATGAAGAAAACCCTCAAAATCACCAGTGACTGAGGACCTTCATTGCTGCCCTAAACACCAGTGGCATAACAGACAGTAAGTAAGAAAGAAAGGGTGTGCTGACATAGGAGAGGGTTTAGGGGAGGTTCATGAGAATGATCCTGGGATTGAAAGGCTTAATGTATGAGAAGTGATTAATGGCCCTGGGCCTTTACGCCCCTGAAAGTTAGAAGAATAAGAGCGGATCTCATTGAAATCTTTCAAATGTTGAAAGGCCTGGATACAGTGGGTGTGGAGAGGAAGTTTCCTATGTTGGGGGAGTGTAGGACCTGAGAGTGCAGCCTCAGAATAGAGGGACGTCCATTTTGATCAGACATGAGGAGGAATTTATTTAGCCAGAGGAGGGATAATCTGTGGAATTTGTTGCCACAGGCCACTTAATTGGGCTAAAGTGTACTTGTCCCAATCTGTCCCAAATAAGCAGAATCCACTGCATATATTTTTTATGCCTCACATTGCAACACTGCACTGCTATAAAGCAACACATTTCACGACATATCAATCTGACTCGGATACACTGCAACACCTATACCCACGGGCCTCATCCTTTTCTAAATGTATCACAATTGGTATGGGTTGCTGGATTTCCAAAACTGGGATTCACAAGAAAACCTTCCACTCTGACTCAACCCAAGCCATGGGAACACCTTTCCATTCCTCTGTCCCTGATCAGCATCCAGTTATTCCCTTCACAATGAGGAGCTGGACGAACTGGGATTGTTTTCTCTGTAGTGTCAGAGGCTGAGGAGAGATTTAGTAGAAGATTATACATTTATGTGATGAATAGATAAGGTAGACAGTCAGAGTCATTTTCCCCAGAGTGGAGATATCAAATACTAAAAGGACAGAAGTTTAATGGAGTGGAAAGTTTAAAGGGTGTTTACACAGCAAGGTTACATGCCAAGGGAAGGAGGCCCAGAAGCGGCTGTCCTGGGATTGGGGGCCTGTCAATGTGTGTGAGGGGGCAGGTGAGTGGAAGGGTGTTTAATGGCTTAGAAACATAGAAAAACTACAGCACAATACAGGCCCTTCAGCCCACAATGCTGTGCTGAATATGTACTTACTTTAGAAATTACCCAGGGTTACCCACAGACCTCTATTTTTCTAAACTCCATCTACCTGTCCAGGAGCCTCTTAAAAGGCCGTATCGTACCCGCCTCCACCACCGTTGCCGGCAGCCCATTCCACTCTCTGTGTAAAAAACGTACCCCTGACACCTCCTCTGTACCTACTTCCAAGCACCTTAAAACTGTGCCCTCTCATGTTAGCCATTTCAGCCCTGGGAAAAAGCATGATTATCCACATGATCAATGCCTCTCATCATCTCCTACACCTCCATCAGGTCACCTCTCATCCTAAGTTGCTCCAAGGAGAAAAGGCTGAGTTCACTCAACCTATTCTCACAAGGCATGCTCCCTAATCCAGGCAACATCCTGTAAATCTCCTCTGTACCCTTTCTAAGGTTTCCACATCCTTCCTATAGTGAGGTGACCAGAACTGAGCAAGTGGGGTCTGACCAGGGTCCTACATAGTTGCAACTGGGCCTGTTCTGGGACTGAAGGCCTGTCTATGAGTGTGAGGGGGCGGGTGGGTGAGAGGGTGGTTAACAGCCTGTTCTGGGACTGACGGCCTGTCTATGAGTGTGAGGGGATGGGTGGGAAAGTGGCTTGATTTGCAGTTGTCTCATTTTGTTCTGTTAATGTTGTCATTGCTTCTGTTGTTCTGCTGAACACTGCGGGCATGCTCTGCTGGAGCCTGAACTTGTGGCGACACCTGCGGGCTGCCCCCAGCACATCCTAGGGCGCCTTGGTTGTTAGTGCAAACGATGCATTTTGCTCTATACTTCGAGGTACATGTGATAAATCAATGTGAATCTCAATCTGAAGTTTTGATTTTAAACACAGAGGGTGGTGAGTGTCTGGAGACTGCGGCCAAAGGTGATAGCTTAAGTAGGTACAACAGCAATGTTTAAAAGGCACGTGAACAGGCAGGGAGTGGAGTGATAGAGACTATATGCAGATAGACATGCAGTTTGAAGGGCTGAAGGCCCCATTCCGGTGCGGTACTCTGTGTTCTACATGCTTTATTGGTGGCGGTGGGGAACGTTCTTTGTGTGGTTACTGTCACGACTGCGGATAACACCATTCTACTGTTTTGCGCTCTTGCTGCATTTACTCTCACCACGTAAACCATTTACTCTGTAGAGCTTCATTTGAGCACAGAATATCCTTGCACTCTGGTGTACACGACAATGAACTAATGTGAACACGAACCTATTGATCAACTCAACAGCAAATCCATTCAGCTGATAAAGTCAAACGCAGAGCTGAGCTTACTGTAATATGCACAGGTGCAATAAGAACTTACTTGCAGCAGGCACATAGCATCTGATGGACAACCTTCACGAGAAAAATGTAAATTATACAAGAAAGAACACAACTAGAACAAAGAAAAAGTCCCCTGTAGAGGAAAGTGGTCATAGTGCTGAAGTAGTTGTCAGGGCTGTGCACGTTGATTCAAGAGCTGAATGGAAGCAGCTGCTCTCGAACCTGTTGGAGGTGACGTGAGATGCAGTAATGTGCTTTGTATAATGAGAGCCTCCCCCCCTCAGATGGATGGGCCTCACCATGGCTTTCTTTCCTCCATAAGCAACGCAGTGCCCATGTATGTATGGGCCAGGCATGGTCGGCATGGCTCTGTCAAGGGCAGGTCGTGCCTTACAAGCCTGATTGAATTTTCTGAGGATGTGACAAAACACATTGATGAAGGAAGAGCAGTAGATGTAGTGTATATGGATTTCAGCAAGGCATTTGATCAGTTACCCCATGCAAGGCTCATTGAGAAAGTAAGGAGGCATGGGAACCAAGGGGATGTTGCTTTGTGGATCCAGAACTGGCTTGCCCACAGAAGGCAAAGACTGGCTGTAGACGGGTCATATTCTGCATGGAGGTCGGTCACCAGTGGAGTACCTCAGGGATCTGTTCTGGGACCCCTCCTCTTTGTGATTTTTATAAATGACCTGGATGAGGAAATGGAGGGATAGGTTAGTAAATTTGCTGATGACACAAAGGTTGGGGGTGTTGTGGGTAGTGTGGAGGGCTGTCAGAGGTTACAGTGGGACATCGATAGGATGCAAAACTGGGCTGAGAAGTGGCAGATGGAGTTCAACCCAGATAAGTGTGAAGAGGTTCATTTTGGTAGGTCAAATATAATGGCAGAATATAGTATTAATGGTAAGACTCTTGGCAGTGTGGAGGATCAGAGGGATCTTGGGGTCCGAGTCCATAGGACGCTCAAAGCAGCTGTGCAGTTTGACTCTGTGGTTAAGAAGGCATATAGTGTATTGGCCTTCATCAATCGTGGAATTGAATTTAGGAGCTGAGAGGTAATGTTGCAGCTACATAGGACCCTGGTCAGACCTCACTTGGAGTACTGTGCTCAGTTCTGGTCACCTCACTACAGGAAGGATGTGGAAATCATAGAAAGGGTGCAGAGGAGATTTACAAGGATGTTGCCTGGATTGGGGAGCATGCCTTACGAGAATAGGTTGAGTGAACTCGGCTTTTTCTTCTTGCAGCGATGGAGGATGAGAGGTGACCTGATAGAGGTGTACAAGATAATGAGAGGCATTGATCGTGTGGATAGTCAGAGGCTTTTTCCCAGGCTGAAATGGTTGCCACAACAGGACACAGGTTTAAGGTACTGGGGATTAGATACAGAGGAGATGTCAGGGGTAAATTTTCTACTCAGAGGGTGGTGAGTGTGTGGAATAGGCTGCCGGCAACGGTGGTGGAGGTGGATACGATAGGGTCTTTTAAGAGACTTTTGGATAGGTACATAGAGCTTAGAAAAATAGAGGGCTATAGGTAAGCCTAGTAATTTCTAAGGTAGGGACATGTTCGGCACAACTTTGTGGGCCGAAGGGCCTGTATTGTGCTGTAGGTTTTCTATGTTCCTATGTTACAGTATCTGCTCGATTTGAGGTCAGGCATTGCCAACCCAGGCCCAATGCAGACTGATGTACCACAAGGAAGGGAACACATTTTGGGTTTACAAATTTGGACACGAGGTGCGTACACTTATGCAGATAGATGCAATATTTTAAAAATAAATGAGAGAATAAATGTTGTGCTCAGCAGCAGATTCCCCTTTACCTCGGAATCGGAGCTGTCTATCTCAGCCAGCGTAGGTGCCTTCAGCAGTTTCTTTCTCTGGACCCGTATGGCACAAGGGTCGCTTTCAGTAGTTTGAGACATAACTGCTCCATTGGCCACAAGAGGCGACAGGTCCTTTCTGCTCTTTTCTGGGGTCGCCACATCTGTAAACACAGAAGAAGTGACTGAAAGGTCCTGCCAGTCTGCCAGAGTCTTTCTGTGCTTCTCGAAGCAACCACATCCCAAGTATCGAGGTTAGAATTGCCACCTGGCTGGTTTCAGAACAACTTGGATTTGAGTGAATTACTGAGAAAGCTGGAAGTGTGAACCCAGCTGCATTCAGCCAGGTTTTAGGTGCACCTTTTCTATTCTTGTGCCGTATTAGCACTTTTTGTTAAAGTGAGCTTGGCACATGATGGATGAGCAGCACATTCGAGACTTTGGGTTCTGTTCAATGTACAAACGTGGCAAGGTGACAACACTAATCAGGGATCGAACCACACTCCGCATTCCAATTCAACTACACAAAGTTTGTTAAACAACTGTTGACAATGTGTTAGTAAAGCATCACCTACAGACAGTCACTTTAAGAAGTCACCATAGCCACTGCTCAGGCAATGCATCAACTTCACCACATTAACATTTGCTTCAAACTTGACTGAGTGGGGAAAGAGGACCCAAATGCTCCTATAGTATAATTTAAGAAGCACTTGGATAGGTCCATGGACAGAAAGGCTTGGAAGGATATGGGTCAAATGTGGGAAGTTGCGACAAGCTAGGCAGGCATCGTTGCTGGCATGAACTATTAGGCCACAGGCCCTGCATCCATGCAGTATTGCTCTAAGATTCTATACACACTGTTTACCATTAAACCAGTTGCCTGAATACACCATCCCTGCTTTTAGGAGCCCAGCTAGAAACCGGACTTCATCAAGGATGGTGGTGGGGGAGGGGGAGGAGAAGAGGGAAGTAAATGAAACAGTAAGATGTGAGAAGAAAGAAGTATTGGGTTATAGAGGATGTAAGGAAAGTTAAGAAGGGGACAGAAGGAGAGAAGGGGTGAAGAAGGGTTGTGGGGGGTTCAGAGGGGGCAATGAGGGAGGAGGAGGGAGTGAGGTGGGTGAAAGCGGACGAGGCACTCTGCAAATACTCCTCTTGCCCCCGCTGTGATGATCTGGCTCCCAGCCCTTGCAAAGTACAGCATCATTACAGAGCCTGTGGTTACAGCATCATGCACCGAAGTCCACAGAACAGAGGTGGTGTGATCTTTATCAATGAGTGCAGTGTGGTAAGGTGTTGTGCCAGAGTGTGAAGACAAGAAATTGACGTTCCAGTGTGGATGCTCATGAGGTTTACTCATTGAATAGTGAAATAAAATCAAAGATTACAGATCACAGGTTCACAATTTTCAGGTCAAACTTTGGTTGGAAGGACAGAAAGGAGCTGATAATGTCATCACCGATGCCACTGACTCTGGATAAATGACAGTGAACTAAGGAGGCTCATAATCAGAAGTGCCTGGTCCAGTTTTGAGGTGAGAATTCCACTGAAATGCTTGCAAATGATTAAAATACCCGCAAAAACATCTATAACAAGTGATAGTTTTTAAAAAAATATGAAGTAGGTGCAAAGTGTTCCAACTTCCAGACAACAGCAGAATTGGTCTACCATTTATTCCTGAGGCATTTTAGCATAATTTTTACATGTTGAGTTTCCAACTTGGTTGGACCATTAACATAAATGGAGTTGCTTCACCCTCCAAATACCAAGGAAACTGAGGGATATGCGGTCAGTGCAAGTGCCACTGGGGTAAAAGATCAGCCTTGATCTCACTGAATGGTAGAGCAGGCACAACCTGCCAGATAGCCTATTACTGTCTCAGTCCCTTATCTGATGTGTATCCTTTCCAACTACTGGGCAGTGGTGCATTGGCACTGGCTGTAGAAAAGAAATCCCACACGTCCTTTGAACAAGGCACCAGGGCTCAGACAGAAATCATGGGGGCAGCTAGAAGAACAATCTTGGAAATTCACTGTTTCTTTAAATCAACATTAATAACCAAAATGAAGCAACTCAACAATAAATATAGACACTACAGTTGACTGACTAAAATGGTATGTAACCCCCCCCACCCCCGTGGGAGTTAAAAGTCACTAAAAGTCAATGATAGTGGCCAGTACAAACAGTACTGGCTTATACAGACCAGAGGGCTTACAGACTAGATAGGCAGTTTGCACAGAGGTATCAGAAATAGCTTCAGACTTCACGTGAGCATGGAAGATCAGTAACACTGGTCTCCTTGCTGACCTTCATCCCATGATTCTCTCTGCAAAGTACATTAGGATGCGATGTTGTGAAAAGGGCAAATATCCTCACCATTTCCCAATCAAGAAATGGAAACTAGCAGTTAAATAAACCTGGTTCGCTGGCACCCTGCTATTTGTCCTACACTGTGGTGTAAGATCATGACCTTATCTTCTACGCACCCTATCATAGTTTTACTAGCTCCGACACTTCCCATAAAGTGTTGTACTTTAAACATCTCCTTATCCAATGGAGCAGAAACATTATCAAAGATACACTAGACAGATGAACTATAATGTCACATGTCAGGTGTGGACTATATGCATTATACTGTATGCAGGTATATGCTTTATATAACCATATGCTTTTGATTGCTAAAAATACTTTCTCTGTTTAAATTATGCAATCAATATACATGCAGATTCCTATCAGGAAAAGCCTTCAAGCCCATATAGCGACAGACCTCTGCACTGGATGGAATGGGGCTGGAATGAAAGAACCACTAAGAGGTTAATTTCTAATTCCACTCTTACCCACTCACTCAAGGAATTTCCAGGAATATTCCCACTTTGTATAGATATCGTTAGAATCCCGAGGATTTGTGCTTGGCCCTCAGTGGTATTCTGGTGGCATTTATCTCTACCCTGGTAGCAGACCCTCTTCAACAGCACCTCCTGCACTCAACACCCACAGTGGCCAGAAAAACAAGGAAACTCCACCAGCTGCAGCTTGGAAATTTGCCATTCCTTTACCGTGACGGGGCCTAATTCCTGGATCTCTCTCACCAGTGGTACTGAGGAAGCACCTTCAAAAGAAGGGCTGCCATGGGTTTTAGCCATCACCTTCTCTAACCCAGTGAGGAATGGATAACAAATGCTCGGCTTCCCACGTCAGAATAAATAAATACATTTGTTCCACAATTTACCACATTTAGTTGCTTTTGACTCTATTTACGGTATGCGTCATGAGCTGAAAGCACCCCGACATCACAGATATTGAAGAGACACCATCACAGCCCCTGCACCCAAGCAAGTCACACAGCAAATAGCACAAAATTAACCCATGGAGCTGAGAATGGCCAAAGGAACGATGAAGTGAGAGATGCAAAAGCAGAAGCAAGGCGTGACAATAGGATGCACACGTCAGGTAGGGGAGCTGCCTTCTTTACCTGACCAGTCAAAACTGTGAGATATGCTAAGTGGTCTCCTTACTGTAAGAAAAACAATCGGATGGTTAGGAAGAACAGTAAAATTACAGGGCATCGTCGTCATTAACACTTCATTGTTGCAAAAAGACAGAGGTCAAGTACACTGAGCATAAATCCATATTTATTTGGAAATAGTGAAGATCCTGAGTGCTGAGGTTAACTCCAGCAGATCCCCTACTGTAAATGGCACAGAACCTATGATCCAGAATCACTACTAATGAGTCATGCTCTCTTCTTGCTACCACTGTGAAACAGGATATAAAGTCCACAACACCAGGTTCAGGAGCAGCTGCCTTCCCATAAGCATCAGGTTCCTGAATCGGCCCGCACAACCTTAACCCATCTCAGTAATTGAACACCACGGACCACCTCCTTCCACTTCCCTGGGCTTATCTCAGATTGTCTCTTTTGTTTCACACAAAGATCTTGTCATTGCAGTTTTTTTCCTCTCTCTCTTCACTGTCTTGCACACTTTACACATAATTTAAATTTTGGGTGGGCGAGGTCTACAACTTTGCTGCGAGAGGTTTTCATTGCACTCCACAGTCACCTCGACCTGACTCATCCTGAATCCCTCCAATTTCACCCTTCTGCACTAGACTCTATGAGGAGATCCACACTGGAGTTTGCTCAGAGTTCAGGACTTCCATATTTCTGTACGTTTGCAGGAATATCCTAAATTTTCATGTATACAATGAGCTCAAAGCTTTCTGTGCTCACTTTGACTGTCAAAACATGGAGAAAAATCATGAACTCCCACAGTCCTCAATGACCTTGTGATTTTAGTCTCTGAGGCCGATGTGAGAGCATCCTTCAGGAGGGTGAACCCAGAGGAAGCATCCAGCCCAGATGGGGTACTTGACTGAGTACTAAGGAACTGTGCTGGATCAACTGGCTGGAGTGTCCACCGAGATCTTTAACCTCTTGGCAGCCACCTGCTTGAAGCAGGCTTCAGTTATACCAGTGCCTAAGAAGAATGTGGTAAACTCAATGACATCATCCAGTAGCATTCACATCCACTCTGATGTCAGCAAGACCAAGAAACTGATACAGACCGCAGGAAGTCCATGAGCTAGTCCCCATCAGGGGATCAGAGGCGGAGGGGTCAGTAACTGTAGATTCCTCAGTGTTAACATTTCAGAGGACCAGTCTTGGGTTCAGCAATAATGAAGAAAGCATGACAGAGCCTCTTCTTCCTTAGGGGGCTGCGAAGATGCGGCAGGATATCTAAAACTTCGACAAACTTCTATAGATGTGTGGTGGAGAGTACATTGACTGACTGCATCACAGCCTGGTATGGAAACACCAATTCCCTTGAATGGAAATTCCTGCAAAAAGTAGTGGATATGGCCCAGTCCATCATGGGTAAAGCCCTCCCCACCATTGAGCACATCCACATGGAGCACTGTCACAGGAAAGCAGCATCCGTCATCAGGGACCCCCACCACTCAGTTCATGCTCTTTCCTCACTGCTGCCATCAGGAAGAAAGTACAGGTGCTTTGGGACTTACACCACCAGGTTCAGCAACAGTTATCACCCCTTAACCATCAAGCTCTTCAACCAGAGGGGATAGCTTCACTCAACTTCACTTGCTCCATCACTGAACCATTCCCACAACCTACAGACTCACTTTCAAGGATTCGTCATCTTACGTTCTCAATATTTATTGTTTGCTTGTTTGTCTAACTATTTATTTACTATTAATTTTTTGTAATTGCACAGTTTGATGTCTTTTGCACACTGGTTGCCGCCCTGCTGGTGCGTCTCATTGACTCTATTATGGTTATTGGATTTATCGAGTGTGCCCGCAAGAAAATGGATCTTAGGATTGTATATGGTGGCATATATGTACATTGACAATACATTTACTTTGAACTTTGAACTTCAATGTATAAGGAAATGTTGGCAAAAGCTGGATCATGGATTTAGCAGCATTACCCAGGGACAAATGGGATATCAGGGTATTGATAAGTTTGGTTCAGTATCAAAGAACAGAGAGAAATGGAGTTGACAACTAGCAAACAGTTTGAAGCCCAGATCATAAGCTTTGGTCTTCAACACAGTTCAAATAAAATCAATTTCATCCTTGCCCTGTTTATGTGTACTCTCCTCCAGCTCACCCATCTACAGTGATATCAGCATGGCCAGTGTGGTAAATCTCCCGGTCAACTAATTTGGTTTTGATCAAATATGAGCCTCCAAGTGACTCAGCAATTAAATCCTTGGCAAATCCAGCATGGCTGAAAGATTAAGGGAACGGAAGTGATAACCTTTTCAATCCAATTTCCCCCCATTACTATCTCTCCTCATAGAAGTTAGGAACAGGAATAGACCATTCAAAATGGCAGACTAATCACACTGATTCGTGACTATGTACCAGCTTTCTTCCTAGATCCACTGATTCCACTACCCCAAGAACGATATCTATCTCCTTGAACATATTTAATGATTTGGATTCATCTGTTTTCTGTGGTAGAGAATTTATCTTTCTCTGCAGAAGAAATTTCTTCTCATCTCAATCCAATATGACTTACCCTTAAACTTCAGAACCCACCTGCTTTTGAAGTCCCCCACCACAGGAACATCCTTCTTACATCCTATCTGAACAGTCATGTTAGGAATGTACAAAACTGTATGAAATTCCCTCTTGTCCTTCAAACTCTGGTGAATTTAAGCCGGATTGACCCAAATCTCTGTTCATAAGACAGGCCACCCATTCCAGGAACCACTCTGGTCCCCTAGTATGATGGACTCTTGATCTCATAATCCACCTCATTATAATCCTGCACTGCACTCCCTCTGTAACCGTTGTACTTCATTTTGCATTCTGTTACTGATTTTCCTTGTTGTACTTCACTGTGTAAGAGTACGCAAGACAGGTTTTTCACTGTATCTTGGTACATCTGACAAAAATAAATCAATTCCAAATTCCTTCTTCAGATGAGATCAAAACTGCACACAATACTGAAGAAAGGTCTCGGCCCGAAACATCGACTGTTCATTTCCATGGATGCTGCCTGACCTGCTGAGCTCCTCCAGCATTTTGTGTGTGTTGCTTTAGATTTCCAGCATCTGCAGACTTTCTTGTGTTTATACTCAAGGGGTATTAAATTCCAGTACATGGATTTTTACAGGGAAACTTCTAACACTCAGAAAAGCAACAACTTTTTAACGTTTTGACTCAGATTGTTATCACTTAGTTACCCACACGATGTGGCCCCTCTCTCTTGGCAATAGGTGGGATATATTGTGGGTCACAGGACTGATGCTACCTGAAAATCGCATTCCTGCTCAAGTGTTGCAAAATACTTGGCTTGCATGAAAAGTTACAACAACTCTCCGGTGTGACCCATTGGGCCTTGGGAATGCATACTCCTCCTGTCTTTAGCCAGACAACAGGAACTTTGTTGTCGATGACAACCTATCCCTTATCCATGTGCACACACACACACACACACACACACATGCACGTACACCCCTCCCCAAAGGACAAGACCTAACCAAATAGCAAGAAATCCCAGTGCACTCCCGCAGGTTAAAGTCAATTTGTCCCAGATGAGTGCAGAGTCAGTTGTGAACTGCACCTTGTGAGTGATCATCCGTACTCACATCCTGTGCAGGCCTGTGGGAGAAATACCTGTTGAAAGCAGCATGTTGTTTGGAGACTGTAAAGAGTACTAACTCAGATGAATATTACATCTCCCGCGAATACTACAGAAAGAATAAATGTGAGTGCTCCTGGTTTTCACTTCCTGCTCAATGAAGCTGCAAAAATGCAGTGTACCTGGGAACACCAAACCCTGTTTCAGTCTGGATGTGGGGATATATTGGGTGCTCCTGTGTTGGCTCACAGTCTAAACCCTGGAAATCTTTCTGTAATGGCAATTCCTTCAGACCAACTGCAGTGGTTCAGAGTTGTGGCTCACCCCCACTTATTAACCATGGGGCAGTGAGGGTAGCCTCATAAACACACACATACCAAGACAAAATAGGGCATATCCTTGCAAAAGAATCTGCCCAACCCTATGTTTTAACTTGCTGCTCATCCCGTTGCCTCTGCTGCAAATGCAACATTTAGCAAATGTACTCAAAAGTAAAAGTGCTTTAGCTTGTTCTGTGTATGAAACAAACTATTTAAAGACAAGGGTCTGAAATCGCACCACGACTCAAGAGTCATTCTAAACTTGTGCTCTGTGTGGGGGAGGCTAAATTATTGCAAGGTTTGCATATGTGGGCTCCTCAGTACTAACAACCTTTATCTGCTGATTCCCCATATGTTATACCAAAATTGGCCTCACTTGGCCCACGAAGACTGACATTACATTTGTGCTAATGAACTTTATACCCATATGCCCATCTGTATCTCACCACACACACGGACGGCAGAACAACATTAGCAATTCTACATTGTCATACACAGCACACATCTAACTGAATTTAATGACAAAGGTGTCTTGTGTGGCAAAATAAATTCTAGGCTTAGTTACTTCCCCTTCATTGTTTTCCTGTCATTCCACCTGTTCCCAGTGGATATGGCTTGCTGTTAAAGTAGAGCCAGTACCAGGAGAATTACTCTGGACTTGACCAATGGGTGATGAACTTGTTCCTACTTTTAATTATACACCAATTGTTTAAAATCTCAGATTAAAACAGTAAGCAGACAACCATAGGATTTCTCAAACTAAGCCTGAAAAGCATGTTCATTATTGTTTTCTTGCCCTGGCACTTGCTCTCTGATCATTCATGAAAATTAATTACAACTGACATTGCAGCTCCTCCCGTGGAGGGTCAGACACCCTGAGCCAATAGACTGGTCCTGGACTTATTTCCATCTGGCATGGTTTGCATTTTGTTGTTTGATTGTTTGTGGTTTTTGTATTTCTATATTTACCCTCTATTCTTGGTTGGTGTGGCTGTAACGAAACCCAATTTCCCTCGGGATCAATAAAGTAGATCTATTTATCTTTCTATCTATCTATAAAGAATGAAAAATGCGGGTAACACTCAGCAGGCCTCTGTGGAAAGTGAAAAGGTGTTTAAGATGCCGTCTGATCTACTGGCTGCTTCTTGAATTTTGTTTTTTATTTTAGATTTGTAGAATCAACAGTTTTTCTTCAAATTCTCATTTGATGTGAAGAACTGCTGACTTTTAAATGGATATGCACACGGTCACTCACTCTGATGTTGATCGCAGTTACTGCTTAGCAAGCATAGCATAGGACAGTACAGCCTTGCACAGGCCCTTCAGCCCACCATATCTGTGCTGATCCAGATGCTAATCTAAATTAATCCCTGTCTGTTCATGCTCTGTCTAAATGCCCCTCAACTACTGCTATGGTATCTGGTTCCATCACCACCTCTGGTAGTGCATTCCAGGCACCGTCTACGAAAACCTCTTTTGAAAACCTCCTTTAAACTTTTCCCCTCTCATCTTAAACTTAAGCCCTCTAGCACTTGACATTCCCACCTTGGGAAAAAGTTTGTCTACTTTTTCTGCGCCGTTCGTAGTTTTATATGCTTTTATTAGGTCTCCCCTCGGCCTCCGTTGCTCCAGAGCCAACAATCCAAGTTTGCTCAACATCTGCTTATAACCCTCAAATCCAGGCAGCACCCAGCTAAACCTCTTCTGCACTCTCTCCTAATCCTCCACTTTTTTCCTGTAAAGGGCCAACCAAAACTGCACACAGTACTCCAACCATGGCCTTAGCACACAGTACTCCAACCATGGCCTTAACAACATTGTGTACAGCTGCAACATAGGAAGCAAATAAAGAGAAGCAAATGCATAAACACTTTTATCCCAATGAAGATCCAAGCTCAGCAGACTCACCAATACGATTGCGTCGAATCTCATCCGGTGACACAGGCCGTAGTTTCCGTTCAGACTTGATTTCCTCCAATATTCTCTCGTGAAGGCTCCGTGGACGAGGTGGGGTTGGTTTCAGTTTTCGGGCAGATGCCTTTTTCCAAAAGACATATCATATTAAAACTTGCACATCTCCCTTAAAACTCCCTTCTCACCTTAAGCCAATACCCTCTAGTAATTGCCACTTATCGAGTCCAAGCACAGCCTGGGTGACCATCTTGCAGGGCTCTTCTGCTCTGTCTGCAATGCCCCAGACTGCAAGACACTTCAACACCCCAGAGTCAGCTCTCTGCCCTCCCCACTGCCAGTGGGGCCCAAGGCAAACCGGAAGAACAGCACCTCATATTCTACCTGGGTGGTCTATCATTCTTCACCCTTCCTCAGCCTTTGTGCAGTCACTGGAAAATAAGACTGACAATCTCAGAGCAAGGCTGCTGTATCAGAGGCAGAAGAGGTAGATCTCATTGTTAGCTGCATCGGAAACCTGGTTAATTGCAACTACACCAGATGCAGTGATATGACCGGAAGGTTTCACGATTTTCAGAATGGATCGAACCACAAACTCTGGTAAGGAAAAAGGTGGCAGTGTGTTTTTCAGTCAATTCTAGTTGGTGAATGGAAATGGAGACTACGTCAACTTCTTGTTCCCCTGACTTAGAACAACTAACAATTGTAGACCATTCTATTTGCCTCGGGAGTTCTCAGCCGTGATCTTGATTGTGGTTTACATACTACCAGTGGCCAATTATAAGCAAGCACCTGCAAAACTGCATGAGGTAATCTGTAAGCACGTAATAGGAATAGTTTCAAGTTCCTCGGTATACACATCACTGAAGATCTCACCTGGACTGTACACATCAGCTGTGTGGCAAAAAAAGCACAACAGCATCTCTTCCACCTCAGGTGACTGAAGAAGTTCAGCATGAGCCCCCAAATCCTCAAGATCTTCTACAGGGACACCACTGACAGCACCCGGACTGGCCGTATCACCACCTGGTATGGGAACTACACCAACCTCGATCACTGGGCATTGCAGAGAGTGGTATGGACAGCCCAGCGCATCTGTAGATGTGAACTTCCCTCCATTGAGAACATCTACAGCAGCAGGTGTGTAAAGGCGGCCTGGGAGATCATTGGGGCACCAGTCACCCCAACCACGAACTGGTTCAGCTGCTTCAGTCTGGCACACGGTACCGCAGCATTAAAGCCAGGATCAAAAGGCTATGGAACAGCTTCTTTCTACATACCGTTAGACTTATAAATTCCCATGTCTGTACATTGCAACAAAGTCAGAACACAAGGATTTTTACTCCCTCATGTAGTGGGACAGATGTAAGATTTAACTAAATTCAATTCAATATTCAACTTAACCAAGCCTGTTTGAAGAAAACCCTGCCCAGTTATCACCAGCACGTAACCTGTTGCATCAGAGATCCTAACACTACAGCACTGCTACACTATTATAAGAAATACCAATTGTTCCATTCCGAGACTGCATTTTTGCAAGTTGGATCATTTGGCCGTACTCTTACCACCTGCACACAGACAGGGCCCAAACAGCAAGGGTCCAGAGACAAGACAACCAAGAGGTGGTTGCAGGAGGCAGATGAACAGTTATAGGATTGCCTTGTGTCAGTGGGCTGGGTCGTGTTCACAATCTCACTTGAGGATCTGAATGACTATACCAGGGTCATTACAGACTTCATTAAAACAGCTGTGGATGAGTCTGCCCTCACAAAATCCCTCAGGGAGCCGTGGATGAACAATGAGAACCGGAATTTTCTGAGAACCAGATCAGAGGTATTCAAGTTTAGAGATCAAGAATGCTACAAGAGGTGCAGGTGTGATCTCCGTAACGCTATCTCACGAGCAAAGTGGAGATTCCAGACTAGTTTGGAATCAATGAGGGATGTTCGACAGCTGTGGCAGGGTTTGAATGCCACACCCTCTTACAAAATTAAACCTTACGACATACGGACAGCAGAGCTTCGCTTCCAGATGAGCTCAATGACTTCTAAGCTTGCTTTGATCACCAGAACAGGGAGGAACCATTGTGCACCCCAATGTCTCCTGATGATCCTTTTGCCTCAATATCTGAAGATGATGTGCAAGCTGCCTTCAAGTGAATCCAAGGAAAGCATCAGATCTGGACGGAGTACCTGGCCAAGTACTGAAGACCTGTGCTGATCAACTGGTTGGTCTGTTCACGAATATCTTCAACCTCTCGCTCTGGCAATGTGTGGTACCCATCCACTTCAAGCAGGCTTCAATCCTAGAAGAGCGTGGTAGACTGTATAAATGGCTATCACCCTGTGCCACTTACACCCACAATGATGAAGTCTTTTGAGAGGCTGGTGTTGAAATGTATTAGCTCCTGTCCTAGTGGCAACCTGGATCCGTTCCAATTCGCCTATCGTAGCTACAGGTCTACAGCAGATGCCATCTCATTGATTCTGCACTCTGGAACATTTGGACAGCAAAGATGCACACATCAGGTTGCTCGTGATCAATTACAACTCATCATTTAACACCATCATCACCCCAAAACTAATCACTGAACTCCAAGACCTGGGCCTCAATACCCCCTTTGTGCAATTGGATCCTGAATTTCCTCACTTGTAGACCCCAGTCAATTTGGATTGGCAAAACCATCTCCTCCACAATCTCCATCAGCACAGGAGCACTGCAGGGATGTGTACTTAGCCCTCTGCTCTACTCACTTTACACCTGTGATTGTGTGGCTAAGTATAGCTCCAACACCATGTACAAGTTTGCTGATGACACCACTGTTAAGGACTGAATCAAAGGGGGTAATGATTCAGCATATAGAAGGGAGATTGAAAACTTGGCTGAGTGATGTAATAACAATAACCTCTCACTCAATGTCAATAAGACCAACAAATTGCTTGTAGACTTCAGGAGAGAGAATCCGGAGGTCTGTGAGCCAGTAGTCATCGGAGGATCAGAGGTGGAGAGGGTCAGTAACTTTAAATTCCTGGGTGTCTCTATCTCAGATGACCTATCCTGGACCCATCATATAAATATAATTGCGTAGCAAGTACGACAGCGCCTCTACTTCCTCAGGAGTCTGCGGAAATTTGGCACATCATCAAAAACCTTGGCAAACTTCTATAGATGTGTGGTGGAAAGTGCACTGACTGGATGCATTACAGCCTAGTACGGGACCACCAATGATTTTGAGTGGAAAATCCTACAAAAGGTAGTAAATTCAGGCCAGTACATCACAGGTAAAACCCTTCTAACCATTGAGCACATCTACATGAAACATTGCTGTAGAAAAGCAGCATCTATCACCAAAGTTCCTCACCACCCAGGCCTTGCTTTTTTCTCACTGTTGCCATCAGGTAGAAGGTACAGGTGCCTCAGGACTCACCTCACCAGGTTCAAGAACAGTTACTACCCCTCAGCCATCAGACTCTTGAACAAAAGGGGCTAACTATACTTATTCTATTTCTGGTGTTCCCACAACCAATGGTGTCACTTTAAGGACGCTTTATCTAGTTATTTCATGCTATCATTATTTACTGTTCTTTATTTATATCAGTACTTGCACAGTTTGCTGTCCATTGATCCTATTTCGACCATAAGACCATAAGACATAGGAGCAGAATTAGGCCATCTGGCTCATTGAGTCTGCTCTGCCATTCAATCATGGCTGATCCTTTTTTCTTCTCCTCCTCAACCCCAGTTCCCCGCCTTCTCCCCATAACCTTTGATACCACATCAAATCAATAACCTATCAATCTCTGCCTTAAATACACCCAACGTCCTGGCCTCCACAGCTGCATGTGAAGACAAATTCCAAAATTCACCACCCCTTTGGGTAAAGGAATTTCTCCACATCTCTGTTTTGAAAGGGCGCCCCTCTATCCTGAGACTGTGCCTTCTTGTCCTAGACTCTCCCACCATGGGAAACATCCTTTCCACATCTACTCTGTCTAGGCCTTTCAACATTCGAAAGGTTTCAATGACATCACCCCTCATCCTTCTGAATTCCAGCAAGTACAGACCCACAGCCATCAAACATTCCTCGTATGATAATACTTTCATTCCTGGAATCATCCTTGTGAACCTCCTCTGAACCTTCTCCAATGCCAGCACATCTTTACTAAGATGAGGGGCCCAAAACTGTTCACAATACTCAAGGTGAGGCCTCACCACTGCCTTATAAAGCCTCAGCATCACATCCTTGCTCTTGTATTCTAGACCTCTTGAAATGAATGCTAATGTGGCATTTGCCTTCCTCACCACTGACACACGGTATTTACGGTTACCGTTCTACAGATTTGCTAAGTATGCCTGTAGGAAAAGAATTTCAGGGCTGTATGTAGTGACACGTTGATAATAAATTGAACTTTTGGCACTGGATCGATAGTAATTGTGGAGGACATGTTGTTGCCATTCCAAACTGACTGGGGTTTGCATGTGAGAAAATCAAGAATCCAGTTGCACAAGAAGGTTTTGAGGCTCATTGATTAGTCTTAAGGGGATGATAGTACTGAATGCTCAGCTCTAGTCAATGAAGAGAATCCTGAGGTAAGCATTTTCGTTGTCCAGATGTTTCAGAATGGAGTGAAGAGCCAATTAAATGACATCTACTGTTGACCTGTTGTGACAGTAGACAAGTCCTCAAGTTGCTTCTCAAGCATCAACAATCTCGCAAAGCATTTCATCACAGTGGATGTAAGTGCAACGGGACAACAGTCATTGAGGCAGGTTACCGTGTTCTGCTTACGCACCTGTACAATTGAAGTCTGCTTGAAACAGGTGGGTACCTCAGACTGTTGAAGCGAGAGGTTAAAGATCTCAGTGAACATTCCAGCCAGTTGATCAACACAAGTCTTTTGTAATCAGAAGTCAATGGGTTAAAGCGACAGAAGACCACAAACATACACTCATACAGAGGTACATAATAAAGTGGCCACAGAGTGCATATTTCATTTGATAGGCTATTAAGAGAGAACTAGATGAGTGCACAAAGGTGAAAGATATCTTTGATAAATTCTTGATTAGTCAGGGCATGAAGAGATATGGGGAGAAGGCATGACATTGGAGCTGAGAGGGAAATGGTTCAGCTATACTCAATGGGCCAAATGGCCTTATTCTGCTCCTATATCTTAGTCTTATGACAAACTTAGAGGAAATGGTGGTTCATCAGGAGCAGGAGGGCCAGCATGGATCCAACGAGCCTTGCCACTAGAATGTCTGTGCAATTATTACATTCCGTTCTATGCATCATTTCATTATATTGAATCTGACATCTCATTGAAGCAGTTCAATTTGGCCTAGTTAACCTACTGTTGGTTCTTGTGGCTATCAGATTCAATCCTTTTATGCTTAAAAAAGCATTTGGAGATATTAAGGGAACTAAAATGGAAATTCAGGCCCTACACCACTGTCTACCAGGAAAAGTTGTGAACTGAGAATCACTCTACACTGTTAACCTGCATGGGCTTGTCTTGATCTCACTCAGGTCCTTCTGTCAGAGTAGGAAATATGTCCTCACCAAGTCTGATCCAGAATTTATTCCGACATGGTGATCCTTAACCTCCCTTTGGAATACCCTGGGGCAATTAATGCCTTCCTGGCTTATGACACTCATATCCCATAAAAGAGCAACAGCCAGGAAAAACAAATATCAAACCAAACTGACTTATAGATGATAGATAGAACTACTTATGTGGTGAGAAGGTTCCTCATCCTGCATCCAAACAGGCTGCAGAGAGGTGCTGCTAGTGGAGTGGCTGCCTTATAGCTCCATAGACCAGGTTCTGTCCTAACACTGGTTGCTAAGGAGCTTGCACATTCTCTGTGACCGTATGGGCTTCTTCCCATATTCAAAAGATGTGCAAGCAGGTAAGTTAACTGGCCACCATAGATGGTCCTTAGTTGTGTAGGTGAGTGCTAAGATCTGGGAGGAGTTGAATAGAGTGTTGGTAGATCAAAAAATAGGCTTAATGTTGGATTGGTGTAAATGGGTGGTTTATAGTCAGTGTGGACTCAATGGGCTAAATAACCTGTTTAGTGCTGTGGCTTTTCTTCTCTATTACTCTATAACTGTAAACACGTTGCTCCAGAATAGCACTGCTGTCAACTGGCAACTTTGCATTGATCTGGCAGATGCTAAAACCCTTGGCAATATGTCAGCTAGTGCAATTCACCACTCAAATGCACTCAAGTGTTCTGACTATCATTTTGGAAGTCTATGGACTATCAGTAGTTCTTCTTAGGAAAGGGGAAACTAGCTGAAAGTTCATGCTGCAAAATTCAAGCTTGTCTGGTATACACTCCTGCCTTCTAGTTGGCAGTTACCAGACCACCTTACAAGGGAATCAGGACTTCTGTGAATTCTGAAAAGATCTGCTGTACTCACGGGATTTAATGGAGGACGAGAACGGATGAACTCCAGGATCATCTCATGGGCGCTCTTCTTCAATTTTGGAGGGATGTTCCCATTCACCTGTAGCAGAGGATTGAGGAAAAGTCAGGTGGACATCACACGAACTTTGTAATTGGAGCAGGTGTGTAACAAAGTGTTGTAAAGAAACATAAGAATGAAAGATTTCCAAGACGTACAAAGAACATGCAGTCGAATTGTAGTGGTGTCATAGACAGATAGATGCTGAAAAATTTCATGTGACATGAATCTCTTCACCAGGAGTGTAAATTGAACAAAATTATCCATTGGATAATAAGCATCCTGAGTATATTTTCTATTGCTGACCAATTTCCTGAAAGTCAATACATATTCAATAAAACGTCACATCCAATTAACCAATCGTGACACAACCACCTTACGCTAAAATTTCATGTGTTCTTAAATAAAACACAGTAAACACAGGTGTGAATCAGAGAGCTGGCTTTCTACCAGTAGCTTTCACAAAGCATTGTTTCATACAACATGAGCAACACAAAACATGGCAAATAACTTTACAAAGTTAGCTTTCATCTCAATGTTATAACCATTCACCAGGGGAACAAGGACTTCCCACTTTTAAAAATGGAGGCAAACCGTATGATCTCCATAAAATATCCCCTAATTTGTGTGGATTTTGGTATATGAATGTGATTCGCCAGGTTATGAAGCCACAAAAGAGCAGAATGTCCTCAATTTGCAATTCCCTTAACCAGACATCTTCCACTCTTAACTCTTCCCATTCCTGACAGCATTGAGGGGTGGGGATTGATTGCCTGGAGGAGGCCCATTCATCTAATCCTTGTATAGTATCTTGGTACAGTAAAAATAATTAACTTTACATAGTGCCTATTTTAAATAATAAAATAAGTTATGCCTTTGCGTGGTTTGTTGCTTCATCTCGCATAGTTCTGCAATTACCTGGATCTTCTATTTACCCTCACGGATCACCACTCATTTCTCAGCAGAGAAAGGTACCATACTTACAGTAAGTAGAAGGCCACAATACAACATGATTCACCTTTTGATTACCATCCAAGTTCTCAAAATCATGAGGCACATCACACTTCCTGCTGCCTGTGGCTACAAATCTGGGACCATAACTTCCTTTTAGTTGGATCAGATTCAATGCATGTGTGTCTGTAATCTTTGGATGGCAGTAACACATCACTATCCTGCAGCTAACAGCTCGTAACACACTACTACAGCTGTACTTGTGGATCCTTTTCCTTTATTTTGAAGAAGTACACCAGGAAATGTACCAGGGCTAAGGGAGGGAAACATCAGTGAATGGTGGTCCCTGACTACTGACCCTGCAGCAGTGCTGGAGGTGTGGCGGGCAGCAATGCCAAGCAGGAAACATCTTCCTGTAAACCTCAATGAAATTGCAAACATTTCCACCTCAATCAAACTGTGATGAATTCAATCTGAGAGAGAACCGCTTCAATACTTTACAGAGCACACTGCAATGATACAAAACAAAATTGTTCTAAGAACAGGCAAGTCTGTTTGTCACAGTGTTGTGACAATTTCAAAATGACAGGCACGGGTAACAAAGAGTGTGCACACGACAGAGATAGCGAGTGATAGAGGGACGCAAAAGCGATCAAATTTCTGAACCGTCCATGAAGCCATGAATGCTACATCGCTACTCCACTTTTGCTTTATTTATTATAACTCACAAGTGATTTTTATGTCTTATATTGTACTGCTGCCACAAGACAGTACATTTCATGACATATGTAGTAATAATAAACCACATTCTGATTCTGAAAGGCTGTGAAAAGCAGAGCTGTAAGAGATGCATGCAGTAGGTGAGGCAAACCAGCTCAGAGAGAACAGCTGGATCAATATTACAGCAGGATGATCTTCAGCAGAACGAGCCAGTTACACAATTACAGAGTCATAGGGCAGCAGACTCAAAGAGTATTACAGCTTAGAAAGAGGCCGTTTGACCCAACATCTTTGTCAGCCAAGGTGGTCATCTAAGCTAGCTCTATTTGCTGGCATTTAGCCCACATCCCGTAAGCCTCAAACTAAAAGCTAATTTATATAAGTAAGGCATCCGTTAGTCTTGCGAGACCACGGTCTTCACTCTCCAGCGTGCAGGCCTGGGTAAGGTTGTATGGAAGACTGGCAGTTGCCCATGCTGCAAGTCTCCCCTCTCCACGACACCAATATTGTCCAAGGGAAGGGCATTAGGACCCATACAGCTTGGCACCAATGTCGTCGCAGAGCAATGTGTGATTAAGTGCCTTGCTCAAGGACACAACACATTGCCTCGGCTGGGGCTCGAACTCACGACCTTCAGGTTGCTAATCTAATGCCTTAACCACTTGGCCATGTGCCCACACTAAGGCTAATTTATACTTCTGTGTTAAATTGACACCGTAACCTACACAAGTGGCCTACGCGCATTGTGAGTATTTATATTTATGCGTTGATGTGTCTGCATCGCTCTGCAATTCGCACACGTTGCACATGCGCACACACCTGCCCGCGCAAGGCTTCATGGTCTTGGTAGTCTTTCTTGGGGTAAACAAGTTTAAAGCAAGTGTCTTTTTTCGTGAAAGCGAAATGTGTCCTCCATAATTTCAGAGGTCTGTAAAGCTTTATGGAAACCATTGCAGCCAGAGTTCCTTCCCTGCCCTTCAGTTGCCCAATGGGAAGCTATTGCAGCATAGGAGAAAATGCGATGCTACCAAGTGGACCAATCACAGCTGTTGCAGTCTGCGTTGTTGCGATGCGTAGTTATATTTTGGGAGAAGTGCGCGTCAGGCTATGACGTAGGGATCCACGTAGGCTCTGTATAGGGTTCACAGCTACGCTGTACCTACGGCGTCAATTTGACACAGAAGTATAAATTATGATGGTATAAAATTAAGATGGGTATAGATAGAGTGAATGCAAGCAGGCTTTTTCCACTGAGGCTAGGGGAGAAAAAGACATGGGTTAAGGGTGAAAAGTTTAAAGGGAATATTAGGGGGGGGTCTTCTTCACACATAGAGTGGTGAGAGTGTGGAATGAGCTGCCAGATGAAGTGGTAAATGCGGGCTCACTTTTAACATTTAAGTTTTAGTTATTTTTTGTTCATGGGATGCAGACATCCCTAGAAACACCAATCTTTATTGCTCATTCCTGAAATGAGGCCATTAAGAGTCAACCACATTGGTGCAGCTCTGACACTCAAGAAGCTCAGCACCACAAGAGCGGAGAATCCCATTGATTGGAATCCAGTCCACCTTCCTAACATTCATTCCTTCCACCACCCCAGCACAGTGGCTGCTGCGTGCACCACGCAGGAAATGCACTGCTGTTACGCACCTCAGAGGTTTCAGGAGCATCTTCCAAACCAGGGAAGCAAGGGTGGCACAAGGAGGGGCACAGATTGCCCTCCAACTTAATCACCAAACTAACTTGGAAATGTAGGAATTTAACCTTTCCGGCTGATGATCCTCCCCCAGAAGAATCTGAACTGTAACTGTCTAACAGCACTAAGTGAGATCGCCTTTCCCACTAGGCTTGCAATGGTTCAAGAAGCCACTTCTTGGCAGGGATAGTTTAAGTTGGCCAATAGATGAAAGCCTTGCCAGCTACACCCTCACCCCATGAATAAATTAAACTTGTCCTCGGTTGAGTGTTATTACATGACACAGATTTGTTCACGCTTGAGCAAACCAGTATACTTGTCCATTTTATTCCAGTCTGACAACAACTGCAATAATGAAGGCATTCAATCCTGTACAATATAGTCATTCTTCACTGTCACACTGTAACTGGAGAAAGGCAGTTAACTCCTTTCTTTGCTCCTTGTTTTAGAATCTCATTTAAAATTTTGCAAAAAAAACATTATGTTTTATATACAGAACATCTGATTTCATTCTTTTACAACCTGCACTGCACTCTTGATGCTAATTTTTGTCCTGAATCATATGCCGTAAGACATTAATGGTTAAGTTACTGGTCCAGCATCAAAAGGCCTGGCTTATGGATCTAGTTTCACAACTTAAGAGTTTCACCATTGGAACTTAAATTTAATTAAATAAATCTGAAATGAAGGAGTATGAACGATGTTGATCATGAAATTGTCAGACTGTTTGTAAAAAGCTGACGGCTTCACTGATGTCCTTAGAGTCACAAAGCATGGATACAGGATGTTTGGCTGAACTTATCCAAGCCAACTATAATACCCTGGCAAGCTAATCTCACCTAACTGTGCTTGGCCCAGAGATTCTAAACCTCTCCACCCCATGTACTTATCTAGAAGTTTTTAAAATGTTGCTAATGTAGCCACCTCATATTTCTGAGAGCTCATTCCAATATGCACCATCTTTTGTGTGGAGAAGCTGCCTCTGATATGTCTTTTATATCTCTTGACCTTTATAGGAGGATCTCTGCCATCCTTACCCCAGTGTGGTCTACCAATGTGTTGGTATCAATTGTGTCCTTGGCTCAGGGCAGTAAATACTGACCTCCAGTGGTCAATCTCATCCTCGAATCAACTTCATGCTTTGGCTGCCTGTACTGGGTTGTCACTAGAGTTTTCCCCACAAACCTCAAACTATTTTATGGCAGTTAACTTATATCAGAATTCAGAAGTCACTGTGGGTGGAACACTTGCTCCCTCTCTAGTTTTGCATTGAACTGAAACCTGCTTAAATCTCTTTAACCTCCCTAGGCCAGTGTCAATTTCTCTCACTGACCCTATTCATCAGCTATCTCTTTCCCCAGGAGAGTGTGAAACGTGAGCAGGAGGAGATCCCTCGGGCTGCTCCACCATTCAACAACTGCGCCATTCCAGTGACATTCCTGCATTTCTTAATTCCCTCAGTGTATCTCAACCTGGAATTTACTCACTTCCCCAAAGCCTTCTTTATTTTATTTAGGGATAACAGAGTGGAACAGGCCCTTCGACCGAGGCCAGCAGCAACCCTAACCTAACCATGGGACAAATTACAATGATCAATTTTCCTACTAACCGGTACATCTTTGGACTCTGGAAGGAAACCCGAACACCCAGAGGAAACCCACGCATTAACGGGGAAGGACATACAAACTCCTTTTTGACGACGTTGCAACTGAACTCCAAACTCCAGTGCCCCAAGCTGTAACAGTTATCACGCTAATCGCTGCACCACCGTGATGCCCTTTTGGGGGGAAGAGAATTCCAAAGGACTCCAAATTCCTGCAGTGGATTCCATTACCACTGCTCTATAACCAGTCTCAAAGAGGGAAGCATCAGCTGTTCTTCTGATGAGAGCTTATCCTGCCATTACTGACAGGGTACACCCTGGCAGGATGGCTTCCTCCTGTTCCAGCGCTTCCACTCCAGCTCTGTGGATTCTGAAATAGCAGCTGAAGCCAAAAAGGACAACAGTCTCTGCTAGAGAGGAGACAGGAGGTCCTTGATGGGATGCGTGGTTCGGGAGGTGATACACTCCTCCTTCCACAACTGGAACGGTGCCCTGTCCACCAAAGGTGATGGCGAATTTCCAAATGGATGTCTGGTTCTGTTGAGAAGTGGCTTCCAAGACATAGTAAGTGGTGTATGTTTTACAGTGTCTTATCATGGGCCTTGCAAAAGGAGCAGGCTAGTGGGGGATACAGGTTTTGTGGAGGAGGAGGAGAAGATGGCAGCGCGATGCAACGTGCGCAGCCTCTCCTGTGATGAATATCTGTAATCTGTCAAGTAGGAGGCCATGCACAATTCTGACATGGGAGCACGGAGGAACCTCTGGTGAAACTTCTGAAATGCCTGCTTTGCTGTCGCTGCTACTGTATGATCCGAAATCTCCAGAGGGGAAGGCCCCAAATCCTCGGCCTTGCCTGTTGCTTGGCAGCTGGGGCTGGGGTCGAAGCACTCAGCAGAGATGGTGCTCAGTGCTCGGTGTCGGAGGCTCGAACTTTTCGGACGACTCAGAGTTGGACTGTGGTCGGGTGCTTCCAGGATGCTGCATCGGCAAGTTTGCGGCACTGGAAGCTCATGGCAGGGAGAGTTTCTCCCTTCTACCATCTGCGTGAGATGATGGGGCTATTGGGACATTGAGACTTCTTTTTTACCATGCCCATGGTCTGCTCTTATCAAATTACGGTATTGCTTTGCACTATTGTAACTATATGTTACAATTATGTGGTTTTTGTCAGTTTTAGTCTTGGTCTGTCTTGTATTTCTGTGATATCATACTGGAGAAACATTGTATCATTTTTTAATGCATGCATTTCTACAAACGTAAATGACAATAAACGAGGACTGAGTGTCCTCATAATCTAATCTAATCTAAGAGCTCTGCTCTCGCATTCACTGACCATGCACAAATACAAATGTTGCCTCCACAGTGGGGTTCAAGGACTGAGATTGAAATGACTTTTGGTTCTGGGCTCAAGGTTGCCACATTTCTCCTTTGCCCTGTTGATTACTCTCATTCCAGGGGGAAGCTTGTCAGAGGTCAGGTGCTTAGGGGGAAATAAACAGCCGAAGGTCCATCAGAAAATCTCAGACCTACAAGGATTTAGAAACCATAGAAAAACTACAGCACAGAAACAGGCCTTTTGGCCCTTCTTGGCTCTGTCGAACTATTTTCTGCCTAGTCCCACTGACCTGCACATGGACCATATCCCTCCATACACCTCCCATCCATGTATCTGTCCAATTTATTCTTAAATGTTAAAAATGAACCCGCATTTACCACCTCATCTGGCAGCTCATTCCACACTCCCACCACTCTCTGTGTGAAGAAGCTCCCCCCCCACAATGTTCCTTTTAAACTTTTCTCCTCTCACCCTTAACCCATGTCCTCTGGTTTTTTTCTCCCCTTGCCTCAGTGGAAAAAGCCTGCTTGCATTCATTCTGTCTATACCCATCATAATTTTATATACCTCTATCAAATCTCCCCTCGTTCTCCTACACTCCAGGGAATAAAGTCCTAACCTATTCAACCTTTCTCTGTAGCTGAGTTTCTCAAGTCCCGGCAACATCCTTGTAAACCTTCTCTGCACTCTTTCAACCTTATTAATATCCTTCCTGTAATTTGGTGACCAAAACTGAACACAATACTCCAGATTCGGCCTCACCAATGCCTTACACAACCTCATCATAACATTCCAGCTTTTATACTCAATACTTTGATTAATAAAGGCCAATGTACCAAAAGCTCTCTTTATGACCCTATCTACCTGTGACACCACTCTTAGGGAATTTTGTATCTGTATTCCCAGATCCCTCTGTTCTACTGCACTCCTCAGTGCCTTACCACTTACCCTGTATGTTCTACCTTGGTTTGTCCTTCCAAAGTGCAATACCTCACACTTGTCTGTATTAAACTCCATCTGCCATTTTTCAGCCCATTTTTCCAGCTGGTCCAAGTCCCTCTGCAGGCTCTGAAAGCCTTCCTCACTGTCCACTACACCTCCAATCTTTGTATCATCAGCCAATTTGCTGCTCCGGTTTACAACATTATCATCCAGATCATTGATATAGATGACAAATAACAATGGACCCAGAACTGATCCCTGTGGCACACCACTAGTCACAGGCCTCCACTCAGAGAAGCAATTCTCTACCACCACTCTTTGGCTTCTTCCATTGAGCCAATGTCTAATCCAATTTACCACCTCTCCATGTATACCTAGCGACTGAATTTTCCTAACTAACCTCCCATGTGGGAACTTGTCAAAGGCCTTACTGAAGTCCATGTAGACAACATCCACTGCCTTCCCTTCATCCACTTTCCTGGTAACCTCCTCGAAAATAGATTGGTCAAATATGACCTACCACGCACAAAGCCATGTTGACTCTCCCTAATAAGTCCCTGTCTATCCAAATGCTTGTAGATTCTGTCTCTTAGTACTCCCTCCAATAACTTACCGGCCTATAATTTCCCGGATTACTTTTCAATCCTTTTTTAAACAACGGAACAACATAAGCCACTCTCCAATCCTCCGGCACCTCACCCATAGACTGACTTCATGCCAATTTCCTTAGTAAATACAGATGCAAAAAACCCATTTAACATCTCTCCCATTTCTTTTGGTTCTGCACATAGCCAACCACTCTGATCTTCAAGAGGACCAATTTTATCCCTTACAATCCTTTTACTCTTAATATACCTGTAAAAGCTCTTTGGATTATCCTTCACTTTGACTGCTAAGGCAACCTCATGTCTTCTTTTAGCCGTCCTGCTTTCTTTCTTAAGTATTTTCATGCACTTTTTATACTCCTCAAGCACCTTATTTACTCCCTGTTTCCTATACATGTCATACAACTCTCTTTTCTTCTTTATCAGAGTTGCAATATCCCTTGAGAACCAAGGTTCCTTATTCCTATTCACTTTGCCTTTAATCCTGACAGGAACATACAAGCTCTGCACTCTCAAAATTTCTCCTTTGAAGGCTTCCCACTTACTGGGAAAGGCTTCCCATTTCCCAGTGTTACTGAGGTGATCTACAGTCCAAACATTCCAATGCTCAGCCTACTGAGTATCAAGAAGAAAGGGAAGCTTATCGAGTACAATTCATGCCTACTAGAAACATAGAAAATAGGTCAGGAGTAGGCCATTCGGCCCTTCGAGCCTGCACCGCCATTCAGTATGATCATGGCTGATCATCCAACTCAGAACCCTGCATCAGCCTTCCCTCCATACCCCCGATCCCTTTAGCCACAAGGGCCATATCTAACTCCCTCTTAAATATAGCCAATGAACTGGCCTCAATTGTTTCCTGGGGCAGAGAATTCCACAGATTCACCACTCTCTGTGTGAAGAAGTTTTTCCTAATCTCAGTCCTAAAAGGCTTCCCCTTTATCCTCAAACTGTGACCCCTCGCTCTGGACTTCCCCAACATCGGGAACAATCTTCCTGCATCTAGACTGTCCAATCCCTTTAGGATTTTATACGTTTCAATCAGATCTCCCCTCAATCTTCTAAATTCCAACGAGTATAAGCCTAGTTCATCCAGTCTTTCATCATATGAAAGTCCTGCCATCCCAGGAATCAATCTGGTGAACCTTCTTTGTACTCCCTCTATGGCAAGGATGTCTTTCCTCAGATTAGGGGACCAAAACTGCACACAGTACTCCAGGTGTGGTCTCACCAAGGCCCTGTACAACTGCAGTAGTACCTTCCTGCTCCTGTACTTGAACCCTCTTGCTATAAATGCCAGCATACCATTCGCCTTTTTCACCGCCTGCTGTACCTGCATGCCCACTTTCAATGACTGGTGTATAATGACACCCAGGTCTCGTTGCACCTCCCCTTTTCCTAATCGGCCACCATTCAGATAATAATCTGTTTTCCTGTTTTTGCCACCAAAGTGGATAACTTCACATTTATCCACATTAAATTGCATCTGCCATGAATTTGCCCACTCACCTAACCTATCCAAGTCACCCTGCATCCTCTTAGCATCCTCCTCACAGCTAACACTGCCGCCCAGCTTCGTGTCATCCGCAAACTTGGAGATGCTGCATTTAATTCCCTCATCCAAGTCATTAATATATATTGTAAACAACTGGGGTCCCAGCACTGAGCCTTGCGGTACCCCACTAGTCACTGCCTGCCATTCTGAAAAGGTCCTGTTTATTCCCACTCTTTGCTTCCTGTCTGCCAACCAATTCTCTATCCACATCAATACCATACCCCCAATACCGTGTGCTTTAAGTTTGCACACCAATCTCCTGTGTGGGACCTTGTCAAAACCTTTTGAAAATCCAAATATACCACATCCACTGGTTCTCCCCTATCCACTCTACTAGTTACATCCTCAAAAAATTCTATGAGATTCGTCAGACATGATTTTCCTTTCACAAATCCATGCTGACTTTGTCCGATGATTTCACCGCTTTCCAAATGTGCTGTTATCACATCTTTGATAACTGACTCTAGCATTTTCCCCACCACCGATATTAGGCTAACCGGTCTGTAATTCCCTGGTTTCTCTCTCCCTCCTTTTTTAAAAAGTGGGGTTACATTAGCCACCCTCCGATCCTCAGGAACTAGTCCAGAATCTAAAGAATTTTGAAAAATTATCACTAATGCATCCACTATTTCTTGGGCTACTTCCTTAAGCACTCTGGGATGCAGACCATCTGGCCCTGGGGATTTATCTGCCTTCAATCCCTTCAATTTACCTAACACCACTTCCCTACTAACATGTATTTCGCTCAGTTCCTCCATCTCACTGGACCCTCTGTCCGCTACTTAGTGAAGACAGAACCAAAGTAATTATTCAATTGGTCTGCCATGTCCTTGCTCCCCATAATCAATTCACCTGTTTCTGTCTGTAGGGGACCTACAATTGTCTTAACCAATCTTTGAAGAAATTTTCAACTGTGACTTTGTTCTTGACATGAGCACCTGACGCTCTTCAACAGAAAATTCTCCAATCTATCCATGCTGTTACACCTGAAGACACCACAGAAACTGCAGATGATGAAATCTGGAGCAATGCAAAAGCATTGGAGGAACTTAGCAGGTCAGGCAGAATTATAGAGATAAATGGATAATCAATGTTTCAGCTTGCGTCCTTTCATCTAGACACAGAGAATTGGTTGGGGGGTGGGAGATAGCTAGTATAAAGAGGTAAGTGGAAGGGGTGGAGGTAACTTAGCATCTGATGTTCATCCTGTAGTGGTCTTTCTCACTATCCACAACCACCAACTTTCTAGGTCAATGGGACCACTTGGATTCCAGAGTTGAGAGTCATCCTACTCAATCCCTCCTCATAGGTCATTCCTCTTGCCTCACACATCCGTCTCATTAACCATCCTTTAGGTATAAGCCTGTCTTTGATGGAGACCAAAACTAAATGCAGTACCATGGAATCAGAAGGCCATTCCGCCCATTATGTCCAATCTATTATTCAAAATCTGGTCTCACCCAAAGCCCTGTACCATCATAGGAGGGCTTCCTTACTCCTTCACTGCAAACTCTGATGCAAGCAATGTTACTAATGTTGAGGACGCAGTTTGAACATAAGCAAGGCAATAAAAATTTAATGGGCTTTTTTGATTCAGAACCAAAACATCTGTAACACATAAGACATAAGACAAAAGAGCAGATGATGGCTAGTTAATAGCGTCATAGGATCTTGTGGAACAGAAACTGGTCACCATACCCATACTGACCACCAAATACCCACTTATATGAATAGAAATATTCAGACCAATGCAATACACACCTCAAGAAGCTAACTTTGCATGTGTATTATTCAGATCCTGCCCAATGTCAACTGAACCATACAGAAGGCACCGAGAAGCTTGACAAAGGGAGGTAAGGTGGGGGAAGGGGTAAGTACGTACAGGGAGAAGCCTTGCCAGCTTTATATTAATTAGTCTTCTGTAGGCCTTACTTTACTCTCATATCATCACCTCTTCACTTAGCATCCGGTTGGCGACAAGGACTCACCATCACTTTCCGCAGGGTGTACCTTCTGGATCGGATGTCATCCATAAGCATTTCATATGGTGTTAGCTGGTACTCGATGGGCAACGGGTTGTACTGTCGCTCCTGCACCTTCTTCAGCTTCACGCCGTTCCGCAAATCCCGCATCACTTGCACCCAGAAGCATGCCTGAGAGTGAACAGTTGGCATGGTTAGTGTGGGCACCCACTCCCTGCAGCTCCCTCTACACTGGAACTAGCACCAAGCCTCAGCGCCAACAGGTACCATCCGCCAGTAGAAAGAACAGAGAGGTCAGAAGTTACCTGGTAGCCAGAGCTGGAGGGATTGGTAATCGACTTCTTGTTGCACTGAGATACAGCGAAGAACTGCTTTGCATGTCATCCCTACATACAGACCATTTCATGCACAAGTTCATCGAGGTAGTACAAAGGAAAAAGCAATAACAGAATGCAGAATATGGTCACAAGAGATCCTGCAGATGCTGAAAAATCTTGAGCAACACACACAAAATGATGGAGGTCAAGCAGCATCCTGACGAAGGGTCTCAGCCCAAAGCGTTTACCCTTTATTCCCCTCTATAAATGCTGCTTGGGTTCTTCCAGCGTATTGTGTGTTGCAGTCACTGAGGAAATGCAGTGCAGATAGGCAAATAAGGTTCAAGGATCACGACAAGGTAGACCGAGATCAAGAGTTCAAGTTTATTTTACAAGGTCCCTTTAAAAGTCTGATAACAGTGGGATACAAGCTGTCTTAAATCTAGTGATATGCGTTTTTAAAGTTTTGTATCTTCTGCTGGATGGATTGATAGCCAGGGCGAGGTGGAGAAAGGTCTTGGGTTACGTTGGCTGCTTTCCTAAGGCAATGGGAAGTGCAGACAGGGTCAGCAGAGGGGAGGATGGTTTTCATCATAGATTGAGCTGTGCTCACAACTTTTTGCAAGGTCCCCTAATTGCCCACTTCAAGGAGATTTGTTGTTCTCTGGGGAACCCCTAGCTCTACCCAAAGTCCCTACTCAATTTATAAATGTTTAATAAGAACTATTTGTTTTTATAATTACACCTCTACTTCTTAGATAATGAACCATCCACCCAGACTGTATGAAGTTCTAGGGATTAGAGAGATGGATTACCCCCATGGGAAGAATACCTCAAGGAGCAAATGGAAAGATGAGGAAATGGGAGGCAAAATTTCACAAGAAAGCAATGCCAGAAATAAAATTTGCCAGTAAGTTTTATTACTTCCTTAAAACTTCACCTGTCTACAAGGAGAGGGATGGCAGTTACACGTTGGGGTACATATATTAACAACATTTAAATGACACTTGGACAGGTACATGGATCGGAAAGGTTTAGAAGTATATGGGTAAATGTGACTAGCTTAGAGGGATAGATGAACCAACTGGGCCAAAGGACTGTGCTTTTTGGTTCTAGTCAATTTCATTAAATATACAGTATTTACCTTTGCTCTTATTGGTACATCATTGATTCAGCACCATCACCATCACACAACAGTTACTCACAGAGAAAGCCATTCAGACCATTAAATATGTAGATGCTCCTAGTAGATAGTTCCCAATAGTATGAGTGCCTAGGACCATAGTATTAGTCAGAACACAAGGACATCCCTTTGGAATAGATATTAGGTGGGATTTCTTTAGCCAGGGGGTGGTGAATCTGTAGAATTCACTGTCATAGACGGCTGTGAAATACATCCGCTGTGATCGAATAGCAGAGCAGACCCGATGGGCCAAATGGACTAATTCTGCTCCTATGTCTTATGGTCTTACAGAAACCCCTTCAGTCCTGATGCCCCATTTTTTCCCTCAAATGCTGATCCAGTTCCTTCTTCAGAGCACTGAATAATCCCATACAAACATAAAAATAAAATTCCAGATCACAGAAGTATCTGGAAAAGAAAATTAACTCTCCCTTGTATGCTTTGTCTGTACCTTTAAATATTTGTCCTTGATCCACGAGCCATGTGCTGAGTGAACAGCTGCTCCTGTTTCTCATTTATGATCTTCAAGTCTCCCCTCAACCCTTGCTCCAAGGAGCTGCTCTAATCTAACCTTATAGCTTAAATATTATAGCAGTAACATTTTATTCTACATTGTTATTATTTTACATTATTCTACCTCAATGCACTGTGTAATGATTTGATGAGTATGAACAGTTTGCAAGACAAGTTTTTCACTGCATATTGGTGCATACTTTATACTTTATTGTCGCCAAACAATTGGTACTAGAATGTACAATCATCACAGCGATATTTGATTCTGCGCTTCACACTCCCTTGATTACAAATATTAAATATTAAACATATTTAAAATTACTAAATATTAACAATTTAAATTATAAATCATAAATAGAACATAGAAAAATGGGAAGTAAGGTAGTGCAAAAAAACCGAGAGGCAGGTCCAGATATTTGGAGGGTATGGCCCAGATCCGGGTCAGGATCCGTTCAGCAGTCTTATCACAGTTGGAAAGAAGCTGTTCCCAAATCTGGCCGTACGAGTCTTCAAGCTCCTGAACCTTCTCCCGGAGGGAAGAAGGACGAAAAGTGTGTTGGCTGGGTGGGTCTTGTCCTTGATTATCCTGGTAGCACTGCTCCGACAGCGTGCGCTGTAAAGTGAGTCCAAGGACGGAAGATTGGTTTGTGTGATGTGCTGTGCCGTGTTCACAATCTTTTGCAGCTTCTTTCAGTCTTGGACAGGACAACTTCCATACCAGGTTGTGATGCATCCTAGAAGAATGCTTTCTACGGCGCATCTATAAAAATTAGTGAGGGTTTTAGGGGACACGTCAAATTTCTTTAGTTTTTTCAGGAAGTAAAGGTGCTGGTGGGCCTTCTTGGCAGTGAACTCTGCTTGATTGGACCAAGTCAGGTCATTTGTGATATTGACCCTGAGGAACTTAAAACTTTTGACCTGTTCCACTTGCGCACCACCGATATAAATTGGGTCGTGCGGTCCGCTACTCCTTCTGAAGTCAACAACCAATTCCTTCATCTTGCTGACGTTGAGGGATAGGTTATTGTCTTCGCACCATGCCACCAGGTTCTTAATTTCCTCTCTATACTCAAACTCATCATTACCCGAGATACGGCCTACAATTGTTGTGTCAATAATGAACAATGTAACAATAATAAACCAATATCAATACCAAACCTTTCAACTCAGAGCCACTGAAATTAATTGTTCCTGTACCCTTTAAGAACTTTTACACCTCGCCAAATACCAAGTGACTTTCACTGGCCATAATACAGTGTACCCAGTTAATTGGGCTATCAGTTAATCAGGGCAGCCACCTACTTGGGACAAGTCTTAAAGATCAAATCCTAAATCGAGAAACTAGCCAGGATTCTCTTTGTTTATTTGGGACACTATGCCACTAATTTGAGGTAGGAGACTGTTGCTGAACAGTTTCTAACTAGAAACAAGAGAAAATCTGCAGGTGCTAACTAGAGTCAGTCACATGCACTTGCATGACCATTGGACACTACACAGTGCTTAAGGCAATCAGTTTTTAAATAGTGTCAGTTGCATGTGTTTGTGTTTAAAAAGTAGTGATTTTTGTCACTGATAATTCACGAGAAATAAGCAGCAAAACAACTTGGAACTGTTTTGCTTATCGTGGTTTCAAGCATTCAGTCTTGGAACTAGCAGTAACAGCCAGGAGTGAAAATGAAACAATTTCACTACTTCAACAAGTTAGAAAGTACGAAGAATTGGTAGGTATCGACAATCATCTTGAATGTTACAATGAAAATGAAGATTTGGAGGCTGCAATAATCAAAAACATTGTATGAAGACAGTCCATGTGTCTGTTCTGTGTTTATTTATTTAGTCAATCAAAAGAACCCGGCAGATAAATTCCTCTGTTCATAAATATTAGGAACTAATACGCAGCTTTAAGGTAGTGTAGAGGTATTGGTAGTGTTCTAATTTGTTCTGTATTTCATTTAAATACATATATTGTTACTCAGTTAAATGGTAGTTTGCCATTTTTATTCCTTTTAACTATTTCCATGAAGTTGGCTAATTGGGGCAGCCACTTAATTGGGCCAAAAGGTACTGGTCCCGATGTGTCCCAATTAACTGGAATCCAATGTACTCCATTTTCAGCCTAGTCACTAATAATAGAATTTTGCAGATATCTGTGCATTACAAAATCAATTACATTAAATATATTAATATAAAGAGAAGAGATGCTGTTTCTTTAATCATGGCAACTTACCCAGTCAAAATTATTGAGCTCATCGAGTTCCACGTTAGGTTGGCAGCTTACATCCTCATTAAGTGCCTGCATTCTCCTCAGATTCTGCCAAGGAAAAGGTAGCATGTTAGGATCATCAAACCATATAGGAGGAGATAGTTCAACACGTTATGCCTGCACCGCTCTTTCAAAGGGTCATAGACGCTACAGCACAGAAACAGAACCCTTCAGCCCATTGGGTCAATTAACCATCCTTTTCTCATGAATCACTGTGCATAAAGGGGACAAAATCGATCACAGAATTCTCTTTGGAGCAAAAGAAAATTGCAAATCTATATTAAAGTTAAATAAAAGAATGCTGAAGATGCTCAACGGGTTGGACAAATCCATAGAGACGGAACCATAGTCAACATTTCAAGGCCATGTCTATTTATCAGAACTGGAAAAGGCAGGAGACATGGTGGACAGACGGGAGATGTGGGGAGAGCAGACCGAATGCTGACGGTTGGGGTACAGACCAAAGTTGGTAAGGTATCAAATGTTTTAAAAACCAGCTTTAAGAGATGGAAGAGAAGGAAAGCAAAAGAACAAACTGAAACTGATATATTTAAAGACTGATTACCCGAAAATTGCTGAATTTAGTACAGCATTGATTTGCAAGGATTGCAACATGCCCAGATGAAGGATGAGGGACCATTGTCCAGTTTATAAAAAAGGATTCATTGCAATACATAGGAAGACAAAGCCAGAGCAGGACAGCAGAGTAGGAGCAAGATAAAGAATTAAAGTTACAGGCAGCCAGAGCCTCAGAACCTCTCCATGGACTGAACAGACAAAATAGTCAACCAGTCTGTGTTTAGTTACCCCCAACACAGAGAAGACAGCACATGGCCACCAAATGCAGTACAGAATCAGAATTACTATCATTGATGTATGACGTGAAATTTGATGTATTTGCAGCAACAATAAAGTGAAAAAACATAAAAATCTATCAATTACAAAAGTCAACAGTCCAAAAAAGAGAATAGTGAGGTAGTGTTCGTGGGCTCAAAGACTGTTCAGATATCTGATGGCAGAGTACAGTAGATAGGAAGAGGAGTGTTAGATCCTTCATGATGGGAGTGAAAGAGGTAAAAGAGCAGGTGTTGGATGGGGACATGACATGAGAAGAAGAGTTAGATAAGACTAACAGAGGGAATGGACCTTGTCAAATATTTAAAGCTGAGGGAAGAGAAAAACAACTTTGATCAGCACTATTGCAGACATTCCCTCTGTTCTCACCACTCTTCCCCTTTGCCCAACTGAAAACATTCTTGTTTCCTTACTTTCCAGTTTTGATGAAGAGTTATTGACTTGTAATATTGATTCCTTTTCCCTCTCTACAGACCTGCCTGATGAGTGTTTCTGGTATTTTCAGATAATTCATTTTGTCAGTTTTGCCCTGAACACTTCCATAGATTTCCATAAATATAATCTAATCTATCTTCTGAATTCTCACGAATACAGGCCTACAGTCATCAACTGCTTTTCATATGACAACCTGTTCAATCCTGCAACCACTTTTGTGAACCTCCTTTGAACCATCTGCCATTTCAGCACATCCTTTCTAAGATAAGGGGCCAAAAAGGTGGAGCTCAGGAGGATGATGGCGCCTAATGGCAACTCCTTTGCTTGCTTCTTCGAAAACAGCTTTATTTCTATCTTTGATATCTCTTTTATTTCCCTTTCAAACCATGAGCTGGAGTTATACACTTACTTCGGATTTTGTGGAAATGGCACCCGCTCTCAGGGCCTCACGACCGGCCGCTTTTCGATATGCCAAGGACGCGGCCTGGAAGACTAGGGTGCCTTCAGGGTGCCAGATTTTCGTGGCTCTGGAGGTGGGCTGATTCGAGGCCGGTGCTGCCGCCTGATATGTTGTGGGAGTACACAGGAGATCGAAAGCTGTGAGCTTGCTGCTGGCTGTGTGCCCGGGGACCCGAGTTCTTTGGGCACAGAGCTCAGAAAAAGCAGCGCAACAGACTTTTAACACCGTAAATCAGCAAGTTGTTTGTTATGTCTCCTCTCTCATTGTGAAACGGGGACACCTCTTTTTCCCTTACTAGAGAGCAACAGCGCGAGAGGGAGCGAGAGAGAGAGACTGTTGTATGTCAAATACCAGGTGAACGAGTAGTATTTGGGGTACCGCATGTCTGTGTCCTTATTGATACTTTGCTGCAAGCTCGCGTGCTCGGTGGGGGGTGCTGATGCTTTTTTGCTGGTGGGGTGGGGTCGTTGCTTTGCTGCATCTCTGTTTTCATTGATGTTTGCAAAGAAAAAGAATTTCAGGATGTATATCGTATATATTTCTCTGACATTAAATGTACCAATTGAAACTTATTGAAAACTGCTCACAATACTCCAAGTGAGGCCTCACCAATACATCCTTGCTTTTATATTCCAGTCCTCTTGAAATGAATGCTAATACTGCATTTGCTTTCCTCACCACAGACTTGACCTGCAAATTAACCTTTGGAGAACCCTGCATAAGGACTCCCAAGTCCCTTTGCACCTCAGTTTTTGTATTTTCTCTCCATTCAGAAAATGGTCAATCCTTTTATTTCTTCTACCAAAGAGCATGACCGTACACTTCCCAACACTGTATTCCATCTGCCATTTTTTTGCCCAGTTTCCTAATCTAAGTCCTTCTGTAGCCTCTCTACATCCTCAAAACTACCTGTCCCTCCACCTATCTTCATATCGCCTGCAAATTTTGCAACAAAGCCATAATTCCATCATCCAAACCATTGACATACAACGTAAAAAGAATCCGTCCTAACACAGACCCCTGTGGAATACCACTAATTACCGGCAGCCAGCCTGAAAAGGTTTTCTTTATTCCCACTCTTTGCCTCCTACCAATCAGCCACTGCTTTATCCATGCTAGAATCTTTCCTGTAATCCCATGGGCTCATAGGTTGTTAAGTATTCTCAGGTGTGGCAGTTGTCAAAGGCCTTCTGAAAATCCAAGTACACAACACAACTGATTCTCCTTTGTCTATCCTGCTTGTTAATTCTTCAAAGAATTCCAACAAATTTGTAAGGACAGATTCTCCCTTGAGGAAACCATGTTAACTACGGCCTATTTTATCATGTGCCTCCAAGTATCCTGAGAGCACATCCTTAATAATCAACTCGTCTTTCCAACCACTGAGGTCAGACTAAATGACCTATAGTTTCCTTTCTTCTGCCTCTCTCCCTTCTTGAAAAGTAGAGTGACATTTACAATTTTCCAATCTTCTGGAACTATTCCAGAATCTAGTGAGTATTGGAAGATCATTATTCATTCCTTCACGATCTCTTCAGCCACCTCTTTCAGAACCCTGGGTGTACACCAACTGGTCCAGGTGACTTATCTACCTTCAGACCTTTCAGTTTCCCAAGAACCTTCTCTCTAGTTATGGTAACTCTAGTCACTCACTTCATGACCCCTGACACTTAGAACTTCCACCATACTGCTAGTGTCTTTCACTGTGAAGACTGATGCAAAAAGCTGATTCAGTTCATATGCCATTTCGTTGTCCCCCATTACTACCTCTCTAGCATTGCTTTCCAGCGGCCCGATATCCACTCTTGCCTCTCTTTTACACCTTATGTAACTGAAGAAACTTCTGGTATCCGCTTTAATATTATTGGTCAGCTTACTTTTATATTCCATCTTTACCTTCTTAATGACTTTTTTAAGTTGCCTTCTGTTGGTTTTTAAAAGCTTTCCGATCCTCTAACTTCCCACTAATTTTTGTTCTATTATATGCCCTCTCTTTGGCTTTTATGTTGGCTTTTACTTCTCTTGTTAACCACAGTTGTGTCATCTTTCCTTTAAAATACTTCTTCCTCCTGTGCCTTCCAAATTGCTTCCAGAGATTCCAGCTACTCAGCCGCCATCCCTGCTTGTGTTCTTTCCCAATCAATTAGTCTCTCATGCCTCTGTAATTTCCCTTATTCCACTGTAATACTGATTCATCTGACTTTAGCTTCTCCTTCTCAAATTTCAGGATGAATTCGATCATATTGTGATCACTTGCCCCTAAGGGTATTTTTACCTTCAGGTCTCTAATCAATTCTGGTTCATTGCACAACATGCTCTGGAGTGCTCTAAAAGAGATGTGAAGAGTACTATATAAAAATACAAGCGTTTCTTTGTAGTTTTTATCACTGTAAATGTAACAATGCCTGATTTTAATACCAGGGTAGATTTAAATTATAATGTTTCTTCAGAAGCTGATAATTACTCAGAGAAACAACAGGATCTATTTTGGGAATACTTAATAAAGTATTAATTTTAACTGAAGAATTCTAAAAGGCAGTGAGTATGATCCTCACAGTCACACAGCACAGAAAAAGGCCCCTGGGGCCACCATCTCCATTCCAAAAATTCTTTTTTAAATCTTTTTATTGAATAAGTATACAAAAAGGTAAGCCATATAGGCACTAATACACTGTTAGAATATAATAAAATTACAGGAAGCATTAATACAAAAAAAAATGATACAATGTAATTTAAACATAACATACTAAGGTAACATAATAGTATACTAATTTTTATATATATATATATATATATAATATATATATCAATAAAGGAAAAAAAAACCCAAAAAAACCCACCGTGCAACTAACTAAAAGCAAAGCAAAGCAATGGGCTAACTTGGAACCAAACAGAGTTAAAAAACTTAAAATCACGTCCTCAATCCTGACCTCCATTAAAAACAGTAAAAAAAACAAGAAGGGTATATAAACATGGAGCAAAAAAAGAGGAGAAAAAAAATTACATTAAATGAAAATATTGAATAAAAGATCTCCAGGTCTGTTCAAATTTAAGTGAGGAATCATAAAGATTGCTTCTAATTTTCTCCAAATTCAAGCATAATATCGTCTGAGAAAACCAAAAAAAGGTGGTTGGAGCATTAAGCTCTTTCCAATGTTGTAAGATACATCTTTTCGCCATTAAAGTAAGAAATGCAATCATTCTACGGGCTGAAGGAGAAAGGTTACTGGAAATTTTAGGTAGTCCGAAGATAGCAGTAATAGGGTGAGGAGAGATATCTATATTCAATACCTTGGAGATAATATTAAAAATGTCTCTCCAAAAAGTTTCCAGAGTAGGACAAGACCAAAACATATGAGATAAAGAGGCTATCTGCCCCGGACATCTATCACAAAAAGGATTAATATGAGGATAAAAGTGAGCTAATTTATCTTTGGACATATGTGGTCTATGAACAACTTTAAATTGAATTAGGGAATGTTTAGCACAGATAGAGGAAGTATTGACTAATTGTAAAATTTGCCCCCAGTCATCCACGGAAATGATAGACCCCAATTCCTGTTCCCAATCTACCCTAATCTTATCAAATGGAGCTTCCCTAAGTTTCATAATAATATTATAACTCATAGCCGATGCACCTTTCTGACATGGATTAAGGTTAATTATAGTATCTAAAATGTATGTAGGAGGAAGCATTGGAAAAGAAGAAAGTATAGTACTTAGGAAATTTCTAACTTGTAGATATCTAAAAAAATGTATTCTTGATAAATGATATTTATTAGATAATTGTTCAAAAGACATAAGGGAACCATCTAAAAATAAATCCAAAAACCGTGAAATACCCTTAGTCTTCCAAATTTGAAAAGCACGATCCGTAAAAGAGGGAGGAAAAGATATGTTACCTAAGATAGGAATCGCTAGCCCAAATTGGTTAAGATCAAAAAATTTTCTGAATTGAAACCAAATACATAAGGTATATTTAACTATCGGGTTAGATACCTGTTTGGGGCGTTTCAATCAAAAGGAAGAGAGGAACCTAAAATAGAGCCAAGTGTATAGCCCTGAACAGATTGTAATTCCAATGCTACCCATTTAGGAATGGATAGTATATCCTGGTCAAGTAACCAAACTTTCATATGTCGAATATTAATTGCCCAATAATAGAATCTAAAGTTAGGTAATGCTAAACCTCCATCTCTCTTAGCTTTCTGTAAATGTATTTTACCCAGTCTCGGGTTTTTATTCTGCCAAATAAATGAAGAAATTTTGGAGTCAACTTTATCAAAAAAAGATTTTGGAACAAAGATTGGTAATGCCTGAAATATATATAAAAATTTTGGCAAAAAAAACATTTTAACTGCATTAATACGACCAATCAAAGTTAAATATAAAGGAAACCATTAAGATGAAAGTTGAATAATATGGTCAATTAAGGGTAAAAAGTTAATCTTAAATAAATCTTTGTATTTACAAGTAATTTTAATCCCAAGATATGAAAAATAATTATTAATCAATTTAAATGGAAAGTTATGATATAAGGGAAGTTGTTTATTAATCGGGAAAAGTTCACTCTTACTAAGATTTAATTTATAACCTGAAAAGAGACTAAATTGTGCTAATAGCTCTAAAACAGCAGGGATGGATTTTTGAGGATTAGAAATATATAAAAGTAAGTCATCAGCATAGAGTGATATTTTACGGGACTTTAAACCCCGAGTTACCCCAGTAATATTTGGAGATTCTCGAATGGCAATTGCAAGAGGTTCTAATGCAATATCAAATAATAAAGGACTAAGAGGACAACCTTGTCGAGTACCTCGAAAGAGAGGGAAAAAAGGTGAGCTTAGAGAGTTGGTACGGACCGAGACCACAGGAGAATGATATAACAGTTTGATCCAGGATATAAATTTCGAGCTAAAATTAAACATTTCAAGCACCTTAAATAAGTAAGGCCATTCTACTCTATCAAAAGCTTTCTCAGCATCTAAAGAGATAACACACTCAGGAACATTTTGTGAGGGGGTATAAACAATATTTAACAGTGTGCGAATGTTATAAAAAGAGTAACGACCTTTAATAAAACCCGTTTGGTCTTCCAAAATAATAAAAGGAAGTACTTTTTCTAATCTGTTTGCTAATAACTTAGAAAAAACTTTAGAATCAACATTTAATAAAGATATTGGTCTATAAGATGCACATTGAGCAGGATCTTTATCCTTCTTTAATATTAGAGAGATTGACGCTCTATTGAAAGATTCGGGAAGTTTACCAAGTTTTAATGAAGCCTCAAAAACCCTACAGAACCAAGGGATTAATGAAGGTGCAAAACATTTATAAAATTCTACGGTAAACCCATCAGGGCCAGGAGCTTTCCCCAAATTCATAGAGGAAATAACATTCTTAATCTCATCAGTGGTAATGGGAGTATCTAACATAGAAGACATATCCTGTGAAATCTCAGGGAAGTCTACGTTATCTAAAAAATCATTCATATATTTAGAGTCTCGAGGAGACTCTGATTGATATAAGGAAGAATAAAAATCACAGAAGGTTTGATTAATCCCCGCATGATCAAGTATCAGTCGGTCATTTTGGTTATAAATCTGATTAATTTGAGATTTAGCATAATTAGACTTCAATTGATTAGCCAGCAGTTTGCCAATTTTGTCACTGTGTACATAAAATTCACTTCTTGTTTTCTTTAATTGGTTTACAATCAAGGACGAAAGTAATAAACTGTGTTCCATTTGAAGTTCAGTTCTTTGTTTATATAACTCCTCAGAGGGAGCTGTAACATATTTCTTATCAATTTCCTTAATCTTGTCCACAATTACCAACTCCTCCTGCTTCAGCTTCTTCCTCAAAGCAGCAGAATACGAGATAATCTGACCACGAATATAAGCTTTAAAAGTATCCCAAAGAATGTTCACAGAAATATCCTCTGCATAGTTAATTGTAAAAAAAAAGATCAATCTGTTCATTCATAAAGTTAACAAAGTCCGGGTCCTGAAGCAACAGCAAATTAAAACACCATTGTCTATTATTTTGTGTATTGGCCTGAATTTTAATAGAAAGCTTAAGTGGAGCATGATCCGAAATGGTTATAGAGTCATAATCACATTTAATCACTGAAGAAATAAGACGAGAGTCAATAAAGAAATAATCAATTCTTGAATAGGAATGGTGAACATGTGAAAAAAAAGAAAAATCTTTTTCCTGAGGATGCAGAAAACGCCAAATGTCCGTCGACCCAGAATCAGAGAGGAATGAATTAATCAAAGTTGCAGATTTATTAGGTAAGGTCCGTAGAGGAGCCGAACAGTCCAAAGCTGGAGATAAACAGGTATTAAGATCTCCGCCCCAGTTCAATGAAAACTCATTCAAATTCGGGAACTGATTGAATAATGATGTATAAAATTCTGGACAGTCCATATTAGGAGCATAAACATTAACCAAAACTACCTTTTTATTAAATAGTAGACCACTAACCAGTAGAAATCTACCATTCGGATCAGAAATAATATCATGTTGTATAAAAGTAACTGAGGAGTCTATAAAAATAGACGCCTCGAATCTTAGCGTTGGAGTTCGAATGAAACTGTTGGCCCTTCCAGAATTTAAAAAAACGTAGTCTGTCCCCCCTTCGCACATGGGTCTCTTGTAAAAATAAAATTTGTGCTTTAAGTCTCCGGAACACTTTAAAAGCTTTTTTCCTTTTAATTGGATGATTAAGACCATTAGTATTCCAGGAGACAAAATTAATAATAGACTCCATAAACCCTAAAGTCAACCCGCAACAAGAAGGATTGACGATAGGCTCGACCCATGAACCCGGAAAGGGAACAGAACAAATAAGAGATACCGGGAAGAAGAACGCAACCAATACTTCAATAATGTACATAGCCCAAGAAGAAAGAAACTAAAACGTGAAGCCCCTCCCACCACCCCCCACCCCATGACCCCAAGGCTAAATCTAACACAGACCAGCCAGAAAGCAAGCAAGCACTAAAACTACCCCCATGACTTCTGGTATACGCTCCCTAAAAAAAGTGTAAATATAAAAAAGATCAGCTAGTTATAAAACAGTAAAAGAATAAAAAAAGGTAAATCAATTAAAACACTTAATATAACAGAGAAAAAGCCAGAAAATATAAAAAAAACGCAACAAACCCCAGACCCTATGAGTAAACAAAAAAAGAAATGAGATTATTAACATAAACTAGTGATGAAAACCTACAAAAAGAAGTAAATTTAAAAACTACAAAATTTAAGGCCTCAAAGGAAACACGTAGAATGACGGTGAGGGAATAACCACCCAGAATCCCCTGGGAAAAAGAAAGGAATGACGCAGATAGAAAGAAAGTTTAGCAACCATATTAATTAATCAAAAATAAACTTTTCTGCCCATATAAGGCAAAAAAAAATTAAAACTGACAAATTCACAACCTCCAATCAAACGGAGATAGTTAAAAATTACGATTAAGATGTTGAAGGTGAAAATTGATCCAGATAACTCTGGGCATCCGATGGAGATTCAAAAAAATGGAGGGCTCCATCCAACGTACGAATCCTTAGACGTGCAGGGTAAAGCAACGCTGGTTTTAAATCCATCTCGTAGAGTTCCGACATCACAGATCTGTAACGAACCCGTTGATCCCGAATTGGTTTACTGAAATCCTCCACGAGTCGGAACTTAAGATCCAAAAAATCAATGTAACCTTTAGATCGAACGAAACGAAGCAGTTTCTCCTTGTCCTGAAAGTAATGAAAGCGTAAGATGACATGTTGAGGTTTATCTGACTTAGACGAGTATGATGGAACTCTGTGAACACGATCCAATAACGGTGGTTGGTCAGGAAATACAGTAGGAAATGCATCTTTTAAAAGTTGAGAAAAATACTTCATAGGGTTATCAGATTCAACAGCTTCACGCACACCAATCATTCGAAGGTTCTGCCGTCGCATTCTGGATTCTAAGTCAGAGTTTTTAAAGGTCAGAAAGTCAAGTTTCTTCTTCATCACATTAATTGTTTCTTTGATTTTCTCCATCTTAAGCTTACTTTGTTGCGCGGATTTTTGAAGATCAGATATAGCTGACTGATGTTCCGTAATAGATGTTTGTATCTTATCGATTGAATCGGCAATTTTCTGGAAATTAATTGAAATTTCCGCACGAATCAGCTCCGTAACAGAGGTTGAAATTTCCCTTTGAATTAGCTCCGATATAGCTTTCAAAGTCAGCGGTGGTTCAGTCGGAGGAAAATCGGTACCTTTCGGACTAACCGGAGGTTTGCCGTCCTTCCCGTTTTTTCCATTCTTAGACATAGCAGACCTTAAACGCATCCGATTATCAAAGAGCCCAATTTATTTCAAAATATTGTAAAAGTCGATGCCTTAATGGTTAATTAAAATATAGCTGATCATAAGAAGAAAAACTCAGAGGTAATGGAGCGAGTCAAGAACACGACTTCACTCCATGAGCTCTACCGGAAGTCCCCATTCCAACAATTAAGCACCCATTTACGCTAGGTCTACAGACCAACACAAATGAACCAACTTCATATATATCAGAGGTTGGAAGAGTCGAAATTGTAGAAATAAACCAGAAATAACTAGGGCCAAGATAGAATGTGGACACAAGAGATGGCTGGTGCTAAAATCTGGAGCAATAAAACCAAACTGCTGGAGGAACTCAGTAGGTCAGGCAGCATCTATGGAAGGAAATGGACAATCGAGGTTTTGTTTGAGCCCTTTAGTCTGGACTGAAAGATGAAGGGAAATAGCAAGATAATGAGGTGAGAGGAAGGGATGGAACAAAAGCTGGCAAGTGACAGGTCGATCCAGGTAAGCAGCTCAAGGAGGTGGGAGGTAGAGGCAACATAGAGCTGAAGATGATGAAATTTAATAGGAACAGAAGGTGGAGTATGGAATCAAATAAGGAGGTGGGTAGGCAATAGGGAGCAGTAGAGGAATGGGATACAGAGGGAGGAATGCGTGGAACAATTAGAATAAAGAAAGAAACAGTGTGATAGGAGGGTGGGGGTGGAGGTTGTGTTATGATGTGTGTACATAATAAAGAACTTCAGTTCCCAGTGTACAATGCGGGTGGTTCACCCGGAACAGAAAGTGACGTTGGTGAGCTGGGTTGCAGGTGCTCAGGTCGAGCAGAAGCTATGAGCTGGGCACATGCGCTCACGTAGAGTAAAAGCCATTTACTGTAAATAAATATGCATTCATTTTACCCACGCAAGTTTGTCTTTTATCAAGAGGTGTCAAAGGGACTGGGTAAATCATGAGGGAAAAGAAAGGGTGGGGGGAGAAGGAGGTTATCTGAGGGTGGGATTCAAGTTGTAGGTAACCTAGGATGATGTGAAATTAGTACGACCCACATCACATTAACTTATTTCTTGTGTAAGAAAACTCCATGTAGGTGTAATAGAACAAGTAGCTCAACAACCAACTTGTCTGCCAGATTCCTTACTAAGATGCACCACAGAATACACCACCTACTAAACCTCGGCAAACCTGCTAGCTGTAGCAGAGCTTGGCAAGTTATCTATAACACCAATTAGTGAAGAATATTATATCATCAGTCCTTCTTTTCACAAGCCTTTGCTGAGTTATTTGGGTTCAGCCATAACTAGTCCTACTAGTATAATATGTCTGCTTTCCATCAAAGACAGGAACTGTTGGACTGTTTTGTTAACTGCTTTAACTATCTGAGGTAGTGTTTTTATACCAGAGTGGTAAATGCCTGGAGTGCACTGCTGGGAGTGGTGGTAGACGTTAATACATTAGGGTCATTTAAGGTATTCTTGGATAGGCACGTGGATGAAAGAAAAATGGAAGGCTGTGGGCTATGTAGGAGGGATTGTAAAGTTGAAAAGTCAGCAGAAAATCATAGGCTAAAGACCCTATACTGTGCTGTATGGTTGGTTCTATGTTCTATGCTTTGGAAAGGAACCATGAATTCTACTATTTGATGGTATTAATGAGAAGAGTAATGGGATCCTTAACGATAGATAGCACCTTTTTGAGGCATCACCTTTTGAAGATGTCCTTGATGCTAGGAAGGCAAATGCTCATGATGGACAAACACGAGGAATTCTGCAGATGCTGGAAATTCAAGCAACGCACATCAAAGTTGCTGGTGAACGCAGGAGGCCAGGCAGCATCGACTGTACCTCTTCCTAGAGATGCTGCCTGGCCTGCTGTGTTCACCAGCAACTTCGATGTGTGTTGCTCATGATGGAGCTGGCTGAGTTTCCTACTTTCTGTAGCCTTTTCTGATTCAGTGTGGTTGCCCCTCCATACTAAACAGCAATGGAACTATTAGAATGCTCTCCATGGTACATCTGTAGAAATTTGCGAGAGCCTTTGGTGTTATACCAAGCCGCCTCAAACTCCTAATGAAGTATAGCTGTTGTTGTGCCTTCTTTTGCAATTGTGTCAGGCCCAGGATGGATCTTCAGAGAAGTTGACAGCCAGGAACCTAAAACTGCTCACCATTTCCACTGCTGATCCCTGGACGAGGACTGGTGTGTGTTCCCCCAACTTTCCCTTCCTGAAGTCCATAATCAATTCCTTGATCATACTGACACTGTGTGCAAGGTTGTTGTTGTGACACCACTCAACTAGCTGATCTATCTCACTCCTGTATGCTTCCCTGTTACCATCTAAAATTCTGCAACAATAGCTGTGTCATCAGCAAATTTATAGATGGCATTTGAGCTGTGCCTTGCCACACAGTTGTAGGTGTAGAGAGAGAAGAGCAGTGGTCTAAGCACACATCCTAGAGTTGCACCATTATTGATTGTCAGCAAGGAGGAGAGGATATTTCCAATCCGCACTGACTGTAGTCTCCAATGAGGAAGTCAAGGATCCAGTTGTAGAAGGAGGCACAGAGGTCCAGGTTTTGGAGCTTGTTGATTAGTACTGAAGGTATGACGGCATTGAACGCTGAGCTGTATTCAACAAACAGCAGCCTGATGTAGGTATTGCTATTGTCCGGATGATCCAAGGCTGAGTGGAGAGCCAGTGAAGTTACATCTGTCATAGAATTATTGCTGTGATAGACAAATTGATGCGGGTCAGGTCCCTGCTTAGGCAGGAGTTGATTCTGGCCATGACCAAACTCTTCACGCTCTTCATCATAGTAGATGTGAGTGAAGCTGGGCGATAGTTGTTGAGGTTGCTCACCCTGCTCTTCTTGGTTCGATTGTCACCTTTTTGAAGCAGGTGGGAACGTCCAATTGCTGCAGCAGTGAGAGATTGAAGATGTCCTTGAACAGTCCCACCAGATAGCTGGCATGGGTTTTCAGTGCCCTACCAGATATACCATCATGTCCTGACACCTTGCAAGGGTTCACTCTCTCAAAAAATGTTTTGACATCATCCTCTGATCGAGAAATCACAGGGTCATGAGTTGCTGCTGGAATTCACACAGGTGTAATTTTATTCTCCTTTTCAAGACATTGAGCTCATCTGGGAGAGAAGCATCACAGCCATTCATGACATTAGGTTTTCCCTTTTAGGAAGTAATGGTCCGCAAACCCCACCTGAACTGATGTGCATCCAATTCCGCCTCCAACTTCAAATGGAATTGCTCTTTCGCTCTTAAAATAGCATTCTGTAGGTTGTACCTGGACATCTTGTATAGTTCTGGATCACCAGTATTGAATGCTACAGATCTAACTCTCAGCAGACTACAAAACTCCTGGTTCATCCAAGGCTTTTAGTTTGGGTATGTCCAGTATGCTCTTGAAGGTACACATTCATCCACACAGGTCTTGGTGAAGTCAGTGACAACTGTGGGATATTCATTCAGATTCAAAGATGGATTCCTCAGTGTTCTCCAGTCCATCCTTTCAAAGCAGTCCGCTAAGCACTCTACCTCCCTTGATCCTACCTTCATGGTCTTCACCACTGATGCTGCGGTCTTCAGTCTCTGCCTGTATGCCAGGAGAAGTATAGCTAGGCATTTGGACTTTCCAAAGCGCAGGTGTGGGATGGCACAATAAGCATTTTTGATGATGGTTTAACAGTGGTCAAATGTGTTGGCTCCTCTGGTTCCACAGGTGGTATGTTGGTGGTAGTTGTTCAGAGACTTCTTCAAGCTGATCTGGTTGAGGAGGCATCATGGATTGGCAGTAATTGACAGATAACCTTCAGCCAGGTCACCAGGTGTAATGTTTCCTTTGTTGAAATTTTGCCAAGGGATCTACCTGAGGCAGCAGGTGGAAACAAAAAATGGATGGCATGTGGAAATGGATCATGGGCATGGGATGGTCCAATATAATTTCCAGGTCCTGTTCTCCTCTATTGCTCTGAACAACTTTCTAATATAGTCCTCACTGTAACACAATCCACATCCCAAAATTCTATTACCTGCAATCTCCAGTGATCTGGGTTCCACCCTGACGTCCTGTGCTATCTGAGTTGAGTTTGAACCTTCCACATGTGACCACATGGATTTCATCTGATCCTCAAGATTTTTTCTATATCCCAAAAACATGGGGGTTAGCAGGTTAATTTCCCCACTGTCAAATTTCCCCTAATAGGTAGAGGGGGGAGCAAATGAGAATGAAGGGAAAATAAAATAGGGATAGTGTAAATGGGTATTTGATGCTCAGCACAGACTTGGTGGGCTGCAGGGCCGGTTTCCGTGTTACGAGACTCTTTGGCACTAATTAAAATTTCCAATAAAATGCAAGACCTTGGACATTATCACAGTCTCTCAGTTCTGCACCAGAGTATCAGCTCAGAATTCTGTTGTACTCCAGTATCTGAATGTCAGACTTCAACACACAACCTTCAGGCAAGTGAAGGTGTGGGATGTACAAATATACTATTCTTGCACAAGAAACAAAAATCTGCATCTGGAAATCAAAATCCAGATGAAGGGTCTTGACCTGAAGCATCACCTGTCCATTTCCCTCTACATTTGCTGCTCGACCTGCTGTGTTCCTCCAGCATTTTGTCTATTGCCTTGGATCCTGGCCTCTGTCATCTTTTACGCTGGTCTTGCACTTGGAAAAATATTCTGATATAATTCATTTAGCATGGGGAGCAAACACAAGCACATGGAACTGTGGGGATGTACAAAGAATGTCAAGTGTTCCTGAACATATCTCCTTATAAAAATCATCCTTCACTCCTCCCCGTCAGTTGTCAATGCCTCTTGGTAAGCTCTTACCTCTTTAGCACTTTTTATCTTGGCCAAGAAGGTTTGTAACTCCATGGACTCCGCGAAGAGGGCTCGGCACACAGCCGGGTAATGGTTCGGGGCCTCGGATGGGGTTGTGAGATGAGCAGCACACAACTGACAAAGAGAAAAACAAAAGGACACATTAGTCAGTCACCCTTCATGTCTCCTGACTAGGAACCTACATCATTGGGCTGCATTTTCTACTTCTGTCATTGACTGGCCTACACAAGCATTCCTCTGAGCAGTTCCTAACTCTGGTCCTCTCTGGATAACACAAAGCTGAGGTTTTGTTATGCCCATCACTCAGTCAAGAAGTCAAAGTCAAGTTTATATATGCACAGGTGCAATGAAAAACCTATGTGTAGCAGCATCATGGGTACATCGCATCAGATAAGCAGCATATAGCATCATCATTATATTCTTTCAAAAAAGAGTTAGATAGAGCTCTTAAAGATAGTGGAGTGAAGGGATATGGGGAAAAGGCAGGGAAAGGGTACTGATTGTGGTTGATCAGCCATGATCACAATGAATGATGGTGCTGGCTCAAAGGGCTGAATGACCTACTCCTGCACCTGTTGTCTATTGTCTATAAGCAGCACTCACGAGAAAAATAATTAAACATGAATCATACAGAAAATAGAACAAAGAAAGTCCACTGTAGTGCAAAGTGCTCATCGTGCTGCTATACTGAGGGAGTAATTAAGGTTGTGCAGATTGGTTCTAGAACCAAAAGTTTGAAGGGAAGAAGCTGCTCTCGAACCTGGTGATACAGAACTTTTTGCTGCAATGGTAGCTGCAGTAAGATGTCATGGCTGGATGGGAGCATCTTATATGAAGGATAGAGCCTTCTTTCTCAGAAAAAAAGCAAAGAAATGCTTGTGTGGGTCAGTCAACTCCTGAAGCTGAGGAACATGATATAAATATAACAATGTGGTCTATGCAATGTCACTAGACTGGTTTGTTATACAAGGTGATGTTCACCATTCCTCAAGTATCTATCAGGAGGAGGAAATAATTGGCAGGGTAGGCAGGTCCATGATAGCACTAGAATGGCAATTCATTGGGAGATGGCTTCAGCAGACCCAATCATTATATTCATTATCATTGCTCTATTCTTTTAAGCCTCATTTCCAAGACCATAAGAACTACCTGTAATGCATTTCCCTGAAATTTCAATATTATATTCTATTTTTTTTACAACCTAGATGTAATTATGTATGGCATGTTATGCAAAATAAAAGCTGTTCACTGTATAAGCAGTCCACGTGACAATAATAAACCCACACCAATATCAAAGCACACTGCCTGATTATCCACCCATCAGTGAGGACCTGTTGTCTGCACAGATTCATCTCCAGGAAGTTCAGCAATAGGGAATTGTTTCTGCTCCAAACATCACTAAATTCTCTTACAGTACATTTTAAGTTAGGCTTTTCAGAATGAGTTTCACCTAAACATGCCTAAAGCCATCCAAGTACATGTCAGAACAGAGAACCAATATATAGAGTATGTTCTGAACCTGTTGGTGATGATGATTTGTCCACCAATCGGAAGGACTCTAATATATCAATCCCTCAAAATATGAACAGAAAATTCGTATTTTGTATTTAAAATGGTGGAAAATAAAGGAAAATATTAAATACACTTAATACAATGAAGCAAGATAATCTACACACTTCTCTGTTTCAGTCGTTCTTGCCCATTCTTGCTGTTTCAACAGAAGCCTAACGTGGTGCAGGTTCCAAAGGCAGATTTCCCAGTGGATGTGCGGGAAAATCCATGGATGGTTTCACTCAGCTACTCCATAGCAAGTCCAATGCTGAAGAACAACAGCAGTCCGCTCTGTGCAAGTTCAGAATCTATTATCCCATGCACAAGTCCTGAACTTCTACATGATCATCCGAAACACTACCATTTCCGCAGAAAATTTGGGATACTATTTATCCAATAAAATTTCGAATTTGATACAACTCGGCAGGAATCATTTAAATTGTTTGCAAACCCTAGCAATTCTGTTAACAATTTATTTTAGTAGCTTGGCATAGCTGATACAGTAAAAACATGGAGGTTTCAAAGTAAAAGCCAGCATCAGTTTGTCCCACTTCTGTCATATCAAGTATCTGATATGTTGCTTTAATGCAATGAACTGACATGTTGTCTCTCTCATTAGCAATGGGGCAGCTTGGTATATATGGGAGTAAACTGAAACAGTATAGAGAGGTGCAGAAGGAAAATACATGGAAGCTGCAGGTAAAATTGGGTCATCATGCAAAAAATGGAAACAGAGTGGTTTTCGTGTATTGCTGCCAGGACAGATGATGAGTAAACAAACTATCTCAGCGTTTCCAGGAACTCTCTCCATTTCCCAGTCAGCCTGAACAAACTAGGCTTTATGAAGCAAGACTTAAAGGCTACTCTTTTTTTAAAGTACTCCATCGAATGATCACAGTCTTTACTCTACATTCAATCCCACTGAACAAACAACTTTATACAATGCTCAGCCCTGCCACATGAAGTCTCAGTATCGAGTCTAACTTCAACCAGAATATTCCCATTCTGCAAGCATTTTAAATTTCTGACAAACATGATTATCCACTTTGCTTGTGAGTCCGTACTCACATCACTCCTCGCCTTTCCTTTGTGGACCAGCACTGCCATCCAGATAAGCAATAACTTTATTTTTCACACTGCTTTCAAATCCATCCCAGCTCCTGCTCCCCCCTCTCTCTGAACTCCCTTCCAGTCGTATAACCTGCAAGTTATGTTCACTTCAACAACACTGCCTCTTCTTTAACGCCATTGGCACCTGCGCCTTCAGCCTCCAAGGTCATGATTTCCAGAATTCCTGCCCACAACCTCTCTGCTTCTTGTGGAATTCTGTGACACTGGAGGAAGCTACTGGATCCATAGTGCCTGTATGGGGCCAGAATACCCTCCCACGTCCTGCAGGTTACACCACAGCAGGCAATCACTGATACCCTTCAACAAGATGCTGTCAGAACTCAGCGGGTCAGACAGCATCTGTGGAGGGAAAAGGATAGTCAATGTTTTGAGTCAAACCCCTTCATATGGATGGTGTGTGCTGTACCAGATTCTAGCATCAGCAATCTCTTGCGACCAATATTCCTTAAATTGAGGACTCCCGCTTCCTCAGGCACCGGGATCTAGACCCTGATTATTCCACGGGTTTAATCAGTTTGTTTTAGCTCCCTAAAGGCAGAACTCAATGAGGTAATTTAACTGGGCTCACCGGAAGGAATACAACCCCCTCAAGATCTTCCTCTGCTTCTTGCTCTTTCATAGTGATCATACATGCAATAGAGTCACAGAATTATAGAGCACTGCAACATAGACACCAGCCATTCAGCCATCTAGTCCATGCTGAAATATTAATCTGCCTAGAGCCATCAACTTGCACTGGACCATAGCCCTCCATACCAATCCAAATCATTTCTCTTAAATGTTGAAATCAAACCCACATCCACCACTTCTGTTGGCAGCTCTCACCACTCCCTGAGTGAAGCTCCCCTTAAACAGGTTACCCTTTCAATCCAAGACCTCTTGTTCTAGTCTCATCCAACATCACTGGAAAAACAGCCTGCTTGCATTTACCCTATCTATGCCCCCATAATTTTGAATTCCTCCATCAAATCTCCCCTCATCCAGAAGAACCCTGAGGGGTTCAGGGAGTCAGCATCTCTTTTGCCCTATTTCACGTCGCAGAAGGATGGATGGTCATTAGTACTGGATTTGTCTTATTGTTGTTACGTGTACTGTAATACAATGAAAAGCTTTTGTTTTGTGTACCAGCCAGGCAGATCATACCATAAACAATTACACTGAGGTAATATAAGGAATAGGTGGTGGGGTGGAGATACATCTCTACCAAAGGTAGAGTGTTCTTTCCCTCCTCCAGCCTGCAGGTCACCCTTGGGCAAGGTGTAGCACCTGCTTACACTCCTCCACCCCGAATCACATGAGCATCTGGTGCACATCACTTGACCTGGCTATGCTACCATTCAGGCCAGGCAGACAATCTCTTGAGAATACTAATAATGGCTGGGGTCACCTGTCTTATAAAGACACTGCCCAGGTGGAAATGGTAAACCACTTCTGTAGAATTTGCCAACATGGTCATAGACCCTGGTCGCCCATGTCATACAACATTTCACATCATGATGATGATGATGAATAGAAGGCAGACAGAATGCAGAATGCCGTGTTGTAATTACAGAGGAAGTGCAGAGCAGGTGGACAAATAAAGTGCCAAGGCCACAACGAGGGAGATGGAGAGACCAAGAGTTCACCTCTAGTGTCTGAGTGGTCTGTTTGAGAGTAGTACAGTAGAGCAGAAGCTGTCCTTGAGTCTGGTGCCTTATGCTCTTAGGCTGTCATGTCTTCTTTGTTGTAGGGGAGGGGAGAAAAGAAAATGCCCAGCGTGGGAGGGGTCTTTGATTATGTCTGTTTTCCTGAGGCAGCTGGAAGTGGAGATGGAGTCAGTGCAGGGGAGGTTGGTTTGTATGATGGACTGGGCTGTGTTCTAACTTCTCGTGGTCTCGAGCAGAGCAGTTGCCACACCCAGATGCCATGCACCGGGAGAGGATGCTTCCTATGGTACATGGACTTCCTGGCAGAGTATGGGCTACAAAAGTAGGACTTGCTCCCAGTTCTGCCTGCCTGCAGAAACCAGTCTCAGCTTTTCTTTGTGTACCACAGATGGACATGTGGGGGTGCTACAGAGCAGCAGGTTAGTTCTTTTAACAACGGTTTAGGATTGTCAAACCTGTCAGTGCTGGAAGCCGTGTTAATCCTCATCACAAAGCAATTTATAAAGTAAATATTACAGGGAAAGGGATGTTGGAAATGTTCAGCAGGTTAAACATAATCTGCCAGACTATGTCAGAGGCCGGGTACCCTGCAGCGTGTGACTCACTTCCGGACAACATGAAGCCTTCCCACTATTTTCAAGGCGCGCAGGAGCGTGTTGACATTTCCCCACTTACCCCAAGGGTACTGCTCCAATAATGCCCCTGAAATTCCAGGTCAAAGCAGCAGCCTGATCGGTACTCTCGTATGATAACATGGACTCTTGGCCTCAATCTACCTTCGTTGTGATCTTGCACTTTCTCATTTACCTGCACTGCACTTTCTCTGTAGCTTTTACACTTTATTCTGCATTGTTATTGTCTTAACTTATTCTAGCTCAATGCACTGAGTAAATAATTGATCTGTATAAATGATATTGCAAGACAAGCTTTTCACTGTATCTTAGCACATGTGACCAACTACTAAACTGCTACTAATCTATTATTACAGTTATCTGTTAAGGCACAAATACTGACCAGATAATATCCTGCGTGCAGCTGACGAGGTAGGTGTAACATTCCATTCAGATAGGTGTCAAACTCAGTAATGGTATGCCAGCGATGATTTACGTATGTGTTAGTTTTGATTATATACTCAATTTGCAGAGGGAAGGCATCCTATCCAGATGCATAACAGTATTATATTGCAACTTCTTTGCCCAAGGCTGCAAGAAATTGCAGAGTTGTGAGCACAACCCAGTCTGTTATGAAAAGCAGCCTCCTCTCCATTGACACTGCCTACACTTCCCAGGATTCCTAGGATTCCTCCCACTCCAGTTATTCTCTCCTCACCCTTCCCATCAAGCACGCAATACAAAAGCTTGAGAATCTGTACCATCAGGCTCAAGCACAGACTCTACCTCGTTGACTCTTGCGCAACTTACCTCTTTTATGACCATTCTACTTTATTTATCTGCTCTGCATTTTGTCTGTAACTAACACTACATTCTGCATTCAATTTTTTTTTCTCTTTTTGCACTATCTCGACGTACTTTTGCGTGGGATGATCTGTATGGATGGAGAGCAAACAAAAGCCTTCCACTGTATCCCGGTACATGTGACAATAACAAACCCAAATCACTCCCTCCACCATTGGCTACTGAATGTGTCAGATACAGTTCATACCATGTCCGGATCATCACGAGGTCAAAAGTGTCAGAGCCATGGGAACACTAACTGCAGGTCCCCCCTCCTCAATGCTGAGTTAAAAATACATCACTGACCCTCCATCATCACTAGGTCTAAATCCTGGAACTCCATACTCAGGGAGATCCTTCACCAGAGGGTCTGTCCCAGTTCAAGGTTCAGTCTCGGGGCAGTAAACCACAGGGCAACGAGCAACGTGCAGGAAACGGTGACTTTGCAGAGGCGCAACATCATAAGGAAGGAATAAATGTGAAGGAAAGCACAGCTCTGCAGTGCCAGTATCAAGAGAAGGTAGGCTTTGACAAGCCACCTCGATTTTACTCTCTCCAGAGCAAAGTCTTCACCTCTCTTTAACAAGGTTCTTTCTATTAAGCAGAAGGTTTTAGAGAACATGAGGGACAGAGAGAGAGAAACATGGGCATTGTAACTGGTTAATTACAGACACATGTTCTGAGACATTGGAAAGCTCACATTTTGCATGCCATCCATAAAGATCATTGCATATATAGTACAAAGGAAAAAGGAATAAGAGAATGCAGAATATATTGTTACAGTTACAGAGAAAATGCAACGCAACTAGACAAATAAGATGCAAATGGGCAGAATGAGGGCATGAGTTCATCTTCATTATACAAGAAATGCAGACACGAGACAGGTAAAAGTGAGTCAGATGCTGTCATTGAGCCTGGTGGTACGTGCTTTCAAGCTCTTGTGCCTTCCACTTGATGGATGGGGAGAGAAGAACGAACGTGCAGAGTGAGAAGGGTTGATTACACCGGCTGCTTCTCCAGAAGCAGCGGGAAGTATAGATAGAGTCTGTGGAAGGGGATTGGTTTTCATGAGACACTGGGCCATGCTGTCCGCAATTTCTTGCAGTCTTGAACAGAGCCATTGCTATACTGGGCTGTGATGCATCGGGATAGCTTGAGGAGATGCCTCAGGATAGAACCTTCCATTGAATATCATTCCTCCAAATCTGGCCATTCACAATCCCTGAATGCAACTGCTCCAGCACTGCTCCACTGTGACACAATGATAATGGGCTGAGACTACATTCAATGTAAGGAGGATATTAAATACCAGTGTTATGAGCTCTCTCTCAGCTGTAATTATTTTGTTTTTATTCGGTTTCCAGAATGTGGGTGTTATTGGTCCAGCCCTAATTGCCCTCAAGAAGGTGGAGGTGAGTCTCCTTCAGGAATTACTGAGTAAAGATGCTCCTAAAAAAGTGCGTGGGGAGAGCGCTTCAGCAGTGATACATTCCCAATTCAAGATGACACATAAACTGGTGCGGACATTAGACACGAGATTCTGCAGATGCTGGAAATCTTGAACAACTATGCTGCAGGAGCTCAGCAGGACAGGCAACATCCATGGAAGGGAATAAATAGTCAATGCTTCGGGCCGAGATTCTTCATCAGGAGTAACGTAGGGTCTCAGCCTGTAACTTTGGCTGTTTATTTCCCCTTCATAGGTGTTGCCTGGCACTGAGCTGTTCCTGTATTTTGTATGTGTTGTTGGATGGGGACCAGCAGCTGCTAGTGTTCCCCTATGTCTGCTGCCGTTAGCCTTCTCCGTGACAGACGTCATGGGTTTGTGTAAGGAATTATACCAGCTGGGCAATTTATCACAAGTACACATTGTAGTTGAATTATGAAGTTTGGTTCCATTCATTAAAATTTCAAAGGCAGGGAAACAAGACCCATTTCCACACCATTTATTCAACGCACATAAGAGATGCTCTTACATAATTTTGTGTAAATTGGATTAACCAAACCTTTGAAGGAGGCGGCATAGATAGATAGAGAAGTAGGGAATGCACCTGGAAGTCTTCATTTACCAGGGCACACAACACAAGACCAGGGAAGTTATGTTATTGCTTTAGAACAATGTTGAGGCCACATTCGGAATCTTGTCCGTATTCTTGGTCGCCACAATGTACATAATTATTCTGGAGAGGGTGTAGAGGAGGTGTACCAGAAGCTTGCCTGGGGCAGAGTGTCTCAGGTATGAGGAGATTCCTTGGAGTGGAGAAGACCAAGAGGTTCAAAATTATGAGGGGCATAGATGAGGTGAACAATGGTAATACTTTCTCCATAGCTTAAGTATCGATAACCAGAGGGCTTAGGTTTAAGATCACAAGGAAGACATTCACAGTCATAGAATTATCCAGCACAGAAACAAGCCTTCTGGCCTAACTTATCTATACCGACCAAGGTGACGGTCTGAGCCAATACCATTTGCTTGCATTTGGACCACATCCATCTAAACCTTTTCTATCCAAGTCATTTTATCCCCTCCACCATCTTCTCTGGCATCTCCTCACATACACCCACCACCCTCTGTGAGGAAAAAGTTGACTCTCAGGTCCCCTTTAAATCTTTCCCCTGTCACCATAAACCTATCGTACGCCCTGAGTCTTAGATGATTCTACCTCGGGATAAAGATTGTGTCCATATGCCTCATCTATATCCCTTATGATTTTATAAGCCATTATAAGATCATCCCTAAGTCTCCTACACTTGAGAGACAGAAAGCACAGCCTATCCAGCATCTTCTAATAGCTGAAGCCCCTAATCTCGGTAACATCCTTCTGAACCTTTTCTGCATCTTTTCCAGTTAATGACAACTGTTTGATATCTAAGCAAAAAGAAGAGCACTCAATACTCCAAGTACTGTCTCACCAACGTCTTGTACAGCTGTTATGTGATGTCCCAACTCTTGTATGAGGAGAGAAAGGGAAGGATTTTTGTCCAACCTCAGTGTTGCTGAAATCTGGAATGCATTAACTGAGGAGATGGTAGAGGCAGACACCTGAAGTATCTAGGACAGCACTGAACTCACCAATGCCCAAAAGGCTACAGGCAAGGTACAGTAAAAGGGATTAATAAAGATTGGTGCCGAATGGCAGCAGAAGGCTGAGAAGTCTGTTTCTGAGTGGTATAACTCGATGATTCATTTATTCAGACATGGAGACAGAGAGGCACAGATAGAAATAAATGGGCCCATTCTAGCAGACAGCTCTTTTATGAGGCTTCTAATTATTCTTCGTTCATCTAATCAGGCTTGTGTGTATATATGTGTGTGCACATGCTCTCCCACCAATATAATTAATTTCAATCTAAATGCACTAAGATAAAAATGCTTACACAAGCACTGAATGTGAAATTTCATTAAGGGAAGAGAAAAGCTTGTCTTGCCATGAGCTGGCATCTTGATTAACTCCTGTTTGCAATCAGAGTCTAAATTTATCAGGCTGCAGCTGTGAGGTGCACACTGTTGATAACGTGTACAAAGCAAGAGCTAACTAACTTAATATCAGAAGTAATCCTTGTTCAATATTACAGAGAGGCTCTAGGTTGAATTAACGTGTGGTAGTGCAGATAACAAGTCATAGAAGGAGACAATGAAGGGTCAAGTTTCAGCCTCTGCTCAGCCAGCGCTATGTTGGTGTACATCCTCTCCTGCCTAGACACCCCTGTGAGTCAACAGTAACTGCACGGCAGCAGTTTGCAATGAATTCACCATTAAAATCACACAGAATGTTCCAACGAAGAAGTGTCCCACAAAAACATCAACACAACCTTTTTATCTCCCCCGCCAGTTTATCCATCGTCTCCACCCCCAACTATATCAACCCCAGTGTTTCATAATCCTTATGATACAAAGCTGATCTGCTCACGAGGTAATTAACGTTCCTGCAGGATGTCTTGAGTGCGGCAGCAAAGTGGTTAAGTTATCCAGACGTCTGGGCAATGACACAGAACCAGGTGTACAAATCCTACAGCAGTGAATCTAAATTCAAATAATTAATCTGGGATGAAAAGCTCCCCTTGGGAATTGTGACTGTGAAAGTACTGGATTGGTGGAAAACCCATCTGATTCACAAATGCCTTTCAGGACAAGAAACTGGCTGTCTTACCTGGTCTGACTGAAATATCATCAATGTGAATAATTCTCAACTGTCCTCCAAAATGATCTGAGATACAACCAACTTCAGAGGGGAGTTTATTTAGACATTCAGCGTGGAACGGGCCCTTCCAGCCCAACGAGCTGCATAGACCAACAATGCTAATTTAATCCTAGCCCAATCACAGGACAATTTAACAAATTAGCCTACTAGCTGGTACGTCTTTGGATTATGGAAGGAAACTGAAGCACCCGGAGGAAACCCACACGTGCAGAGGAAGAATGCATGTACCAACATCCTTACAGAGTGCGCTGGAACTGAGCTGTGAACTCCGATGTCCCGAGCTGTAATAGTGTCACGCTAATCACTATGCTACGCAAATGACAGTTTTGCCAATGACATCCCCTTCACATTAAAAAGGCACTTAAAATAAAAGCTTTATTGTGGATAATTAATGGTTAATTTATGTTTTTTGGAAGTGCTGTTTATATGATACTAAGTTCCTGTGATTTATTACACCTGTACATACATGTATTGTGCATTTTACAATAAATTACAATAAACAATGATTTTCCTGCCCTTTCAAATACCAGCACAACATTAAGGATCTCTGTAAGACTGCCTTCCGCAGCACAATAAAGGATGGCATTAGTGGAAATTCCTTTGTGCAGGAGGCTGTAACAGAAACATAACAAAATATCATGTGAAACTGATCAAATTAAAGATCTTCAAAATCTGAAACATTAATTCTGTTTCTTTCCCCACTGATGCCACCGGACCTGTTCTGTGTTTCCGGCATTTTCTATTCAGACGGAAAATCCTCTTGAGCAGCACAAAGTAACAGAGCATCTCCAACAACAAATGCACGGCCCTGGCCTCTAGCTACAACAGCCAAGAATATATGCATGAGTCAGTCTGTGCTTACCAAACACAAGGGATCGCTTGCAACCCAAAGCTAAAAAGATCATTGTGTCAGCAGAAGTATACTTCACCACATCACACCACATGATGCAAGTTAATTACTATTTGTTAAGTGTTTCAGCTCTTCCTTTGAATGTGTGTTTTATAACAAACTCATGCACTAACCATTTATAAAATATCATACACTGTGTGTGTGTGTATATATATATATATATATATATATATATATATATATAAATTATGCACACACAGATACATAATAAACTGCTGTACATTTATACACTATATGTTATATTTCATCAGTTGTTGATACATCACACATTACAGCTCTAGTACCCTGATATTAAGGATAATTATCAAAAGTTTATTTTCACTATCTCATGTATGTTTATACAGTCTAATGCACATCATCTGTTTAATCTTACATATGAAATTTGTTGATCTAATGTTAAGTATTGTGTTCACAAAATAATCTGCAGATGCTGGGGTCAAAGCAACACTCACAACACGCTTTTCCCATAGAAATAAATGGTAATTGCTTCTTCGCTTTACGACATTTCGGCTTACGAACCGTTTCATAGGAACACTCTACCTTCGGATGGCGGGGGAAACCTGTACCAGCTATATCATTCTCCTTCCACAAGGATTAGGGGAAAGTGGGGATTGGCTGCGGAAGTCAAGGCAAGTTTATACTGAATGGTTTGAATTTTGAATAAATTTGATTTCACCTCACAGGTTGGTAGAATCTTTACTCCAACCAATGAATCAAGATAATTCTACATTACCCAAATTCTAGATGTTCAACAACATTTACTAGACTATTGAACAAAACTCATTATATCTGAATCTGAACCAGCTACAGAAGGTCTTGGACTCCTTACAGAATCAACTTTCAAAGCTACTTAAAAATATTTAAACATTGCAGCATTTTACTGAACTCAATGAAGGGATGTCAGTGCCTCTCCTCATCATGTGATCAACACAAAGAGCTACCATGGCGACCAAACTGGCCTCCCTTTCCCCCTTCTTGTGACTACAACCTTTACTTTCCCCAGTCATCCGTAGAAAGGGAGATTACTTCAGTCTGTGTCAGTCCTTACAAGGCCGAGTGAGCGTTAAAGACTTCAACGTATCCTGCCTCATTAATGAAGAGTTGAGCACAGATGGCAATGTTAAAATGTTGGAACAGTACGTTTATTTATTTAATGGACTGATGAAATGGCTAGCAGTAAATTAAGTTTTATTTGCTGAAGTTGTAAAATGGACTTCAATGATGGTAAAATTAAATTAGCCTCACAGATCACTGCTAATAATTCAGACATCGGCCTTCCGGGTCACCAGCTGAGCTTGAAGGCTAAAGCTGCCAACTCTTCAGGAAGGCCTTCAGAACCTTAAAAGAATTAAAAATTAATTGGCAGGAATTGCTGCACATACCCCACAGAAGAAAATTGGTGCAGGACACTAAAAATAAGCAGCATATTCAGTTTATTTGGCTCCTTCATTTATTAATGATTGAAAAAAAAAGAACGACCCCACTCACCTAGGGCATTCTCTCTTCCCCCCTATCATCGGCCTGAAAGCACATACCACAGGCTCAAGAGCAGCTTCTAAGCCACTGCTATAAGACTAATAAATGGTCCCCAGGCACGGTAAGATGCACTCTTGACCTCACAATCTACTTCATTAGGACCTTACATTTTATCATCTACCTGCATGTTCTCTGCAGCTGTTGATTTATTCTGCATTGTCATTGTTTTACCTTGTTCTATCTTGCTCAGTGCACGGTGTATTGATTTGATCTGTATGAATAGTATGCCAGACAAGCTTTTCATGTGATGATAGAAACAATACCAATTCCTATTCCTGGAATAGGCTGCCAGGGATGGTGATGGAAGCAGGTAAGAGTGACACTTAAGACATATTGGTTTATTACTGTCACATGTGTTCCAGATACAGCAGAAAAATTGTTTGGGATGCCACATGTGAAGGTCATTTCAAAACATAGGTATATTGAGGCAGGGAAATTATACAAGGAAAAAACAATCACGCAGAATGTGGTGTTCCAGCTACAAAGTGCAGTGCAGGCAGGCAATGAGGTGCAAAGGCTATGATCAGGTAGACTGCAAGGTCAAGAGCTCTGTTCCAGAGCTTCAAGCAGCCAAACAGAAGCTACCCTTGAGCCAGTGGTGCTGTTAAATTTTTTTTTTAATTTATTTTTTTTAAGAGATACAGCACAGAATAGGCCCCTTTGGCCCTTCAAGCCGCCCTGCCAACAATCCTCAATTTAACCCTAGCCTAATCACAGGACAATCTACAATGACCAATTAAACTACATCTTTGGAGTGTGGGAAGAAACTGGAGCACCTGGGGAAACCCAGGCATTCCTTGGGGAGGACATTCAAACTGCTTACAGAGGATGCTGGGAATGAACTCTGAACTCCGACACCCCGAGCTACAATAGTGTCGCACTAACTGCTACACTACCATGGCGCCCCATACATAGACACGAACATGCAGGGATCGGAGGATGCGGGTCAGAAGAGAATTAGCTTAACTTGGCAAGTTCAGCAGAGACTCCATGAGCCAAAGGGTCAGTCCCTGTGCTGCACCATTCTATGTTCAATGGAGGGGGGGGAAATCATATGGTTACCCCTTGATAACTCAGTGGTGGAAATTATCCTTCTGATCTCTCTGCTCTTTACCCACTGCATGATGACAAGCAAGAGTGGATATCCCTCAAGTGAGATGAGTGGAACCTCTTCTCTGTCCACATCACTCCACTCGCAGTCACTGCGGCCTTCTACATCTTGAGACCTGGATCGAGTGGATGAGAAGCCAGTAGGTTGAAGGCAGTGTCTCGGAGAAGAACAGCAAACCTCTCCAACTCTGGTAACTAGAGGCCCAGGTGATTGACTAGAGGGGTTTGACAAATAAATAAGCTGCAGAAATTATACACAAGCGAGCAGATGAGAGGAGATAGTCTACTGGGGGTTATGGAGCCAGTTTGTGCTCAGAAATCAGCAGCAGCTTTATAGATGAAGATTCTTGGACCTGAAACGTCAACTTTTCTTCTTTTCCCAGAGATGTGGCAAGACCTGCTGAGTATTTTCAACATTTTCTGCTATTATAGCTGAAATAAAACATCTGGTTGGGAGTTTAATGGCCACAAATGGCTTTGAACTTGGCAGGAAGCCATACATTGGCATCCATGCTGGAAAAAGTTAATCAGCACCCACTGACCTCATCCATATTCTTAATGAAGGACCCCGACAGCTTCAGCCTATGTGCCTGATCAGTGGAGCAAGGTAAAACTGAACAAAGTGAAGATAGAGGGTGGCACCAACAGTACAACATCCAAAGCAGCTTTGATACAGAGTTTTCAAAGCCTGCCACCAAGATGAGTAGGAAGGGATTAAGCCTGGTCAAACTTGGGAAGCCTAGTAGCATAGCTGGTGACGTCACAGTGCCTGGTTCAATCCTGACCTCAGGAGCTGTCTGTGAGTTCTTGTTACTGAATGGGTTTCCTTGGGGTTCCTCCAGTTTCCTCCCACATGCAAGGGTAGGCAAAGACATGTTGATATGTTGGGATGATTGACATTTTGTGCCCAGACCCTGCAGGGAGACTGCGAGTATAGAGAGAAGATGGCCAGGTTTTAGGAGTGGGAGGGAGGAGTGACTCTGAGGCTAATAGGTGATAGGTTGAACCGGGTGAGGTTGAGGATGACAGGCAGATGGAGCCAGCTGGGGGAACATCGAAAAGAAAGTTGGCGGGTGATAAGTAGGAGATACCTAGCAACTGTAAATTGCACTTGGCTTGGAAGTTGTAGAATCTGCTGAGAATATGCAAAGCATAAAACAAAATAATAGACATATAAATGAGTGGACATTCATCAGCGTGGACTCCATGAGCCCAAGTGTCCTGTTTCCATGCTCACTGTGACTGTGATCATCCTCGTGTGCAGCTTCTCACCACCTTAGTACATTTTTCACCTTTCCCACAATCTTGAGCTAAACAAAGAAAAATGCTACTTTTGAAGATGTCACCCTCCTTAACCTTTAACTCATCAATGACAATCATTAATGTGGATATTCACCATCACCTAGTTAGGAGCAAGTCCTGCCTCAGAATTGTTTGTGAGAGAGTAGAGAACCTCTGAAGGCATTTCTGGAGGGAATGCCACACTCCCAGATTTCGAATCAATTGCAAGGTCCCAAGACACTATTCTGCATTCTTAGCTGGTGCAAAAGATTCCAATGAAGCCTTCCACAGCAAAGCAGGGGAGTCTGAACAGTGTCTTGGGCAACTCTTAACCTCACACGGTCATTAGAAGACAGGTTATTTTGTCCTCATTCCTTTGCTAATGGTGAGATCTTCCAGTGCAGCAAATGGTTGCCACACCCATTGACTATAGTTCCAAGTGCAGTGGCCATGAAATACCAAGGAAGGCCTGAGACCTCTACTATCCATGTACCTAGCCAAACTTCTCTTAAACATTGACATTGAGCTCAAATGTACCACGTGCTGGCAGCTCATTCCACACTCTTACAGCCCTCTAACTGAAGACATTTCCCCTCATGATCCTCTTAAACATTTCACCTTTCAACCTTAAACCATGTTGCAGTCCCACCCAAGATCAATGGAAAGAGCCTGCTTGCATTTACCCTATTGATACCTCGATAAATCTCGCCTCAATCTTCTACGTTCCAAGGAATAAAGTTCTAACCTATCCAATTTCTTCATATAACTCAGGTCCTCCAGACCCAGCAACATCCTTGTAAATTTTCTGTATACTCTTTCAACCTTATTTACATCTTTCCTATAGGTAGGTGGCAAGTGTAGAGAGGTAATCACACATCAGCACCAATCTTACTGGAGAGTGACTTCATTTACTAATTGAAGTAGACTTGCCAGTAATTTTATAACAAATTAAATCTAAAGTTGGGACAAAAACAGTTTCAGCCAATTGCTACCAGAAAATTCTCTCAGCTAAATGGTCAATGAAAAGACAGTAGTTTAAATAAGCATTGGCAGGCCAGGATGGCAGCAGCTGGTGACACAGCTGGAGAAAGCAACTCGTAAGCACGAGAGATTCTGCAGATATTGTGGAAAGCAACTTTCCATCTTCTGCCTTGTTAAAGCAGGCAGACTGAACATTAATCACTCTGAGCTCATCGGTACAATATATGGTTACTTAAGCAAAGCTGCCACTGTGTAAGTAATGATTAATGATGGTTAGCATATGTGCAAATCAACACACAGTTAAAGTGGAGTGCGTGTTAATATGATGGAAGGAACATCTGAAATGGAGAAGTGTAACGCAGTCACATAGAAATGCTGGATATTCTCAGAGGGGATGCTGACAGCATGTCTCTTTGAGTGGAGTGTCTACTCTGAACTCTCCATGTAACAGCCTATGCACACTGTGGGGTTGTCCACCTGCCTCTCAAATGCTTCATGGTGGATTGCTGAAGGAAGAAATATGAATGTTGATGCATTGTGAGGGAACGTACTAAACTAAGGGCACAATGAGTGTGGAGGAAGGTGCACAGTTAATTGTATTTATTTATTATAAATACATTTATTTTAACAAAGCAAAAGGAGATGCTTAGGAAATGCAAAGCTGGTTGGAATTATACCCAGCACCAAGGAGGATGGCTGTGGTGGTTGGAGGCCAATTATCACAGCCACAGGATGCTTCTGCAGTTGCTCTTTTGGATTGTGTCTTTGGCCTAAACATCTTCAACTGCTTCATCAGTGACTTTCCTTTGGTGCTAAGGTCAGAAGTAGGGATATTGGCTGATAATTGCACTGCAGTCAGTACCATTCATGACTTCTCAGATAATGAAGCAGTCTACATTTAAATGAAGTGAGGTAAAATCCAGGCCTGGGCTAACAGGCGACAAGTAATATCCAACAAGAGACATTCCATCGCTTCACACTATGATGTTCAATGTCATTACCATCACTGAATCCTGCAGCATCGATATCTTGGGTTTTACCAGTGAGCCAAAACCGAACTGGAGTAGCCACACTCACAGAGTGGCTACAAGAGCAGGTCAGAGGTAAGGAATCCTGTAAGCCTGCCCGCCATCTACACGGCTCAAGCCAGGGGTGTGATGGTATACTTGCAACTTGCTTAGACAAGTGCACCTTCAACAACACTCAAGAAGCTAGAAGAAGTACCAACCTGCTTGATAGACACAACCATTGCTTCTCTCCACCACCATTGCACAGCAGCAGCAGTTTGCACCATCTATAGGATACACTACAGCAAATCACCTAGAATCTTTAGACAACACACATCAAAGTTGCTGGTGAACGCAGCAGGCCAGGCAGCATCTCTAGGAAGAGGTGCAGTCGACGTTTCGGGCCAAGACCCTTCGTCAGGACTAACTGAAGGAAGAGTGAGTAAGGGATTTAGAATCTTTAGACAGCAGCTTACAACCCTACAACCTCTACCGACTAGAACAGGGTTCTCCAACCTTTTTTGCACTGCAGACCGGTTTAATATTGACAATATTCTTGCAGACTGGCCAACCGGGAGGGGAGGTTGCTAACCTTCTCTCTGTGTTTTACCCCAAGAAAGACTACCATGACCATGAAGCCTTGCACGGGCACCTGTGTGTCGATTTTTTTCCACAAATTGTTTTTAGCGATTCTGTTCAGTGAAACTACACTATACATACATTATTTCTACTACATATAGGCTGTGTATTTATCATATCATTCCTGCTTCTATGATATGTTAGTGTTATTTTAGGTTTTATGTGTTATTTGGTATGATTTGTTAGGTTATTTTTTGGGTCTGGGAACGCTCAAAAATTTTTCCCATATAAATTAATGGTAATTGCTTCTGCGCTTTACGCCATTTCGGCACGAAAGGTTTCATAGGAATGCTCTACCTTAGCTGGGGGAAATACGGGACAAAGGCGGTCCCGTATGGGACAAAACCAATTTAGCCCAATATACGGGATGTCCCGGCTAATATGGGACAGTTGGCAACCCTTTGGCGGGGGGGGGGGGGGGGGGGGGGGAGGGGTGTTAATCACGACCAGAATATAGGTGATGTCACTTATAAGTGGCTAATACACTCAATTTCCTTTCTAAAAGGGTTTATCTAATGAATTTAATATTAAACATACAGCGCATATTTTCCTTGCATGAATATAGTCAATTATAAGTCACTTATAAGTCAATAGCATCACAGCATTTTAAGTAACATTTGGATATTAAACACACAGCACATATTTTCCCCGTATGAACATATAAAATCATTGCAACACACCGATATCGCTGAATCAGTGGGAGCCCTAGGCTTGTTTCCCTGCAACAAGACTGTCTCATCGAGGGGTGATGGGAGACAGCGATACTCGAAGGGGGTTCCTTATGTCCAGTCTATTCCACAATTTAGTTTTCATTGCATTCATTGCAGAAAACCCCGCTTTGCAGAGATATGTTGGAAATGGAAACAACGTTTTCAGTGCTTTCGTAGCTATCTCAGGATATTCAGCCTTGACTTTGATCCAGAATGCCGGCAGAGATGTTATGTCAAACATATTTTTCAGCCCACCATCATTTGCAAGCTCAAGGAGTTGATCTTCTTCCCGCGCTGACATGGATGATGCGTGCATAATGACCTCGCGTGCGTTCAAGTTCAATAGTGCGTGACAGGGAATGAGGAAAGGTGCAGCTGAGACTCATATCGTTTCATATCGCCAAATCATATCGTTTCCTTGCGGCCCGGTAGCACATGCTTTGCAGCTGGTACCGGTCCGTGGCCCGGTGGTTGGGGACCACTGGACTAGAACAACAAGGGCAGCAGAAGTATGGGGAGTGCCTCCACCTGGAAGTTGCCCTCCAAGCCCCACACCATATTGCTATCATCTCACTGTCACTGGGTCAAAATTCTGCACAGCTCTCCCTAACAGCAGTGTGGGCGGACCCACACCTCAAGGACTGTAGCAGCTCAAGCAGTTAACTCACCACCACCTTCTCAAGGGCAACATGGGATGGACAATTAAATGCTGGCTCAGCCTGTGAAGGATATATCCCTTGAATGAATAAAAGAAGATAAATTCTACTGGATATTGTTTATTTCTTCATATTTAAAAATTTATTTTCTTTAGAGTAAAATGTAACAATGGACATTTTCATTGCAGCAGAAATTTGACCAACTATGTCTATGGTTAGTCACCTAGCAACCTTAACATTCCTGTATCATGGAGACACAGGTTACCACTGCTCCCAGGTTAGGCACTTTGTGGAGTACTGCACTGAACCCGGATCAGTTGTCCCACAGGCACCGATTGTTGGAGGCTCCTGTGTTCACCAGACATTCTGAATGGGACGCCTCTGAGGGAGGACAATTACCGCTTTCATTCTTCAGGCTAACCCTTGCGCCTGCATGGAATTCACCCCACACCACCCTCCCCACCAACAACCACTCGGTTCTCCAATTCCACCCTCAGGGGCTCCAAAGTCCCAAACATTCATGCTGCGATTCTAAATGTGACACCATGACAATCTGTCAGTGCTGAGTTCCTATTTGCTGAAGTTAATTTGCTCCATTCTTAGAACTAAATTGGTCTGTATCATTCTTATAACAGGTTGTAGAGGACCCTGAAGATACACACTTAACATTTCAGGAACAGGTTCTTCCCCTCCAACATCCGAATTCTGAATGGACAATGAACCATGTGCACTACCTCACTTTTTTTTGCTCTTTTCTCACTACTTACTTTTATCTATATACGTATAGAGATAGATAGACACACACACACGATACTGACGGACTTTTACCGCTGTACCATTGAGAGCATACTCACCAACTGCATCTCAGTGTGGGATGGCAATTGTCCCGTATCAGACCGCAAAGCACTCCAGCATATGGTGAAAACTGCCCAGCGGATTATCGGCACCCAACTGCCCACCATTGAGAACATCTACCATAAACGCTGCCTGGGCAGAGCAAAAAGCATTATCAAGGATGCATCTCACTCTAACCATGGACTTTTTACTCTCCTCCCATCCGGTAGGCGCTACAGGAGCCTCTGCTCCCGCACCAGCAGGCACAGGAAGAGCTTTTTCCCTGAGGCTGTGACCCTGCTAAACCTCACATCACAGTGCTAAGCAGTATTGCATCCGCATTGTACTGTCTCAGTACTTTTATATTTGTGTGCTGTAGCACTGACTTTTTATTCGCAGTTATTTTGTAAATAAAATTATTCTTTTGCACTTCTGGTCAGATGCTAATTGCATTTCATTGGCTTTGTATCTGTACTCAGCACAATGACAATAAAGTTGAATCTAATCTAATCTAACTACATCTTCTTGTAATTTATAGTTTTTAAAATTATGTATTGCAATATACTGCTGCTGCTAAGCAATAAATTTTACAACATACTGCATGCCTGTGATATTAACCCTGATTCTGATTCTGAAGCCAGGCAGCACAATATAAACCACACCTGTATCCACTCCAAGTCTTCCACATCCTTCCTGTAATGATGCAACCACAATCTCAATGATATATCGAAGGAATTAAATGAAACAGAGGTACATGCAGAGCATAATCAGTAGAATGGACTCACTCGTGCAGATATCCAATGTCGGAGCTGTTAATAATAGACCTTATTCCACTGGCCTGATAAGACATAGGATCTAGGCCATTCAGCCCATTGAGTCTGATTGCCCACTGACAATCTACTGACAACCAACAACAGCCACCCATTATTTTATTTAAAAAGAGGACATGTTTGTCATGAATGTAAACAGGATAGTGTTGTGTAATGAGAGACTTCTCATGTTTATCCAACAAATGAAAGTCCATCACATAAGGTAAAAGCTACAATATGTCAAGCAAGAGAGGGTCATTTGAAATGTGGACTCACCATCATCACATGTTTAAAGTTCCTTATGGTGGTAATTTCTTTCTGTTCGTCCTCTTCGTCCTGAGCATCATACCCTTCATCCAGGCTTCCTTCAGCTGCCAGCCGTTCATCCAGGATATTTGTCATGCGGTCTATCAAGTGCTCCAGAGGTGGGCTGAGCTCCCGTTCTTCATTGTCCTTCAGGCCCCAGTCCAAGGCCTTATAAACGAGGATTCCCACAGATTCAATCACCTATGAGGATTGGGGGGAAAATCTGGATTAGAAGGGCAACATAAAACACCATTGTGAAGCAAAGCTAATGGGGAAGAGGCAATTTTGAACCTCAGAGTCATACAGCACAGAATACAGAAACAAAGTTCTTGGCCCAACTGGACCATGGTTCCCATCTATTCTTTTGCCAAGATTTGGCCCATATGCTCAATAAACATTTCCCATCCATGTACCTGTCAAGTTCAACCTCAAGTTTAATTGTCAGTAGATCAAACATGAGTACAGCCCAACGAAACACTGCGGCTAAGGTGCGAAAACAGTACCAACAGTCACACATTGCACAAGGCACATATAAGATGGCAAGCACATATAAATATCAGGAAAATACAGTCACACAAATATTATGCAGTCCAAGACTGAGTAGTTCATGAATGTTGCAGTAGGCTGCAGTTGAAGACAATACAGCTTGTCTTCTGCTGAGTGAACACTGGGGGCAGCACTGACTCCAGTTTACGTGCTATGCCGCACCAACTCTGGCGCCTCTCTCTGGCCAGCTGTAAAACCACGACGACTGAGGCCTACTCCTCACTACGACCAAGGCCACACGGCTCCCCTGCCGCCCGCCCCAAGTACAATTAAAATATTAATATACCTGCCTCAACCACTTCCTCTTGCAACTCATTCCATTTACTGATCATTCTCTAGGAGAAAATATTGCCTCTCAGGTTCCTATTAAATCTCTCCCCTCTCACCTTAAACCTATGCCTTCCAGTTCCTTATCCCTTAACTCTGTGGAAAAAGTTCCCATCTAAACCCCACATAACTTTATACACTTCTGCAACTTCAGAATTGGAACCAGGCTTATTATCACTGACATTACTGACTTGTGGCAGCGTACCGTGTAGGCATAACAAATTACAAGCTACAGTAAAAGTAAATAAAAGTGCAAATGAGGAACAGCGATGTAGTGTTCAGGAGTTCGCGGATCAATATCACCCCTCATTCTCCTATACCTGCTCAACCTCTCTCCATAGACCCTCGACTCCCAGCAATATTCTCTCAAATCTCCTCTGCACTCTTCCCAGCTCAATGGAAAACCGAACACAGTATGCCAAATGCAGCCTCGCCAACATCTTGTCCAATTACAAACATAAAATCCCAAGTTCTGTACTCAGTGCCTGGACTGAGAAAAGCTGGCATGCCTGAAGTGTTCTTCAACACACTGTCTAGCTGCAACATCACTTGCAATGAATCTTGTCCTTGTACTCCTAGATGCCTCTATTCTACAACACTCCCCTGGGCTTGGCCATTTACTGTGAAAGTCCTACCCTCGTTTGTCTTCCCAAATTATAACATCTCATGTTTATCCAAATTAACCTCCTGCCTCTTCCACCATTCAATTAAGATTGTGGCCAATCTGTTCATTAACTCCATCTGCCTGCCTTGGTTTCATAATCCTTAGTTTAATTACAGTTCTAAAATCTGCAATTAACTGTACCCCTTCAGACACTTCACTCCCCTCACACCCCCCTCAGTAGTTTTGGGGAGATTAACATCTCCTTGCACAGGACAAAATGTTTCACAACATATGACCTTGTGTCACTTAGTTCAAAGACCTTTTCACCCTGGGATCTCTCATCATATGTCAGATCCAGAATTAATCTGCTACGACCTCAGGTACTGGTTCAGAAACCTGGTATGGGATGCACGCCGTCTGGTTTCACACCTTGTTTCACTATTGGACCCCTTTTTTCCGTCAGTATGAGTAAACATTTTAGGAAAGTTTAAATCATTTGCAATTCTGCTCGGAAAACTACAGTGTGCGATGCATAAACAGAGCATTTTTCCCTCTGATTTTATTTGACACAGTACCATCTCTTGGAGATTCTGACAAAAAATAATACTATGTATATGAAACAAAAGGGAAGGAAAGCTCAAGGAGGAATCAACACATCCCAACGAGGGATCACGGGCATAAAAAACAGGAAATGAAGGTGGACGGGTGGTTCTGTGATGTGCTGGACTTGTCCACAAGGAATCTAGGAAGTAAAAGACACCATCACTAACAAACTCAGGAGAAAGTTTTACCCAGACAAGAATGCCGATCTCACTCTCTCTACAGGGTCAGAGGAGTCCAAAGCATTTAAGACATTTAAAGATTTTAAGGCCACTGGATTTATCCGAGAGGTTGCAGAAGATTCATAAGAAAGCTGCCAGAAATGGAGGGCTTGCCTTATAAGGAGAGGCTGTAGGCCAGGAGAGTTTTCAGTGAAGCAAAGGAAGCTGAAGGGTGAGCTTACAGGAGCTATGTAAATAAAGTGGATGGTCAGTCTACTTCCCAGGGTGGGGGAAATCAAAAACTATTCGGCATTGTTGCAAGGTGATTTAAGATGACAGGGGAATGATTTAAAAGGAGACCAGAGGGGCAAGTTTTTCCACAAAGAGGGTGGTGGTTATGTGGAACAACCTGTGACAGGAAGTGGTAGGGGTGAATAGAATTAAAATATTTAGAAAGATATTTTAGCAGGTTCATGATAGGAGAGGTTTAGAGGGATATAGGCCAAAAGGAATTAGCTCAGGACGGCACTGTGGTTGGCACAGATGAGTTAGATGGAAGGGGTTATTTCTGTATTGTATTACTCAATTACTCTACTACTGATGCTTCATTACATAACACACTGAGGGGTGAATCAACACACTGTATTGCTTGCTAAGATGAGCATTCCAGTCATTATAGTTAATGTTATTTCTGCGAATTTCCTTGAGGGACTGTGTATCAAAACAGACTGAAGAATGAACGGACTGAAGGGACAAGCAGATCGTGGTTATTGTGTGTTCACCCTTTCCCCAGGATCCTTGTCAAACTTACTAACATCAGTTATGCAGAATGCAAATGTGTCCTTCCGCCCAACTCATCCATAATTGACCAAGAGACCCACCAACCTGCATTTGGCCCTTATCCCTCTAAACATTTTTTCTCCATGTACCCAAGTATAAGTCTTTTAAACACTGCAATAGTTTTATTACCCTGGGACTCCTCTGTAGAGTTTCACATTCTCTATGTTCTCTAGATAAAACTTTGTTCTAAATTCCCTAGTCCTTGACTGCTATTGGTTATCAACTTCACAGAAAACAACTTCTTACAGGTACGATCATAGGACTGCACTAATTGCATCTGCCACTTTCTTACCAATGCACTGTACCTGTATCCTCCTGTAGAGCTCACTTTCATCACCTGTAACAGATTCGCTCATCTGCCAGAGTTGACATTCAAATACTGTGGCAAACAGATATATCAGGCAATGGAATTCATCACGACCACAGCCTCCCACAACTCTAGGTAGCTGTTGACTATATTGTTATGCACACATGGGTCATCATCACAAACTCATACCCTTTGCTCATTAATTTTTATAGATGCACCATAGAATGCATCCTTCCCAGATACACCACAGCTTAGTTCTACCTGTGATTGCAAGAAACTGCAGGGATTTATGGACACAGATTGGAATAGCACAGTAACCAGCCTCCTCTCTATGGACACTGTATATACTTCTTAATGCCTTGGTAAAGTAGCCAACATAATCAAAGACCCCACCCAACCTGGACATTCTCTCCTCTCCCTTCAGGCACAAAACACAAAAGCATGAAAGCACGTATCACCAGGCTTAAGGGCAGAGTCCGTCCCATTTAGGCAGGAGGGGCCTTGAATGGTGCATCTATAAAAGTTGGTAGAAGGTCAAAGAAGTCATGCCAAACTTCTTTAGCCTCTTGAGGATGTTGTGTTTATCTTCAAAGGTGAGCATCTCACCGTGACACATCTTGTGAGGACACAAATGTATCCCTGCTCTGTTTGATAGAGTGCTATTACTTACAATGACAGGAATCAGAATAAGAATTGTAAGCAGGTTTAATATCACTGGTATATGTTACAAAATTATTGTTATGCATGTTGCAATAGATAGTAATGAAAACTATAAATTACAATGAGTATATACAAATTGTAAATTAAATAAGTAATGTGAAAAGAGAGGGAAAATTACTGAGGAAGTGTTCATGGGCCCTTTGTCCATTCAGAAATTTGATGGTGGAAGGAAAGAAGATGTTTCTGAAACATTAAGTATGTGTCTTCAAGCTTTTGTACCTTCCTCTTTGATGGTAGCCGTGAAAAGAGGGCATGTCCTGGATGATGGGATCTTTAATGATGGATGCCACCTTTTCGAATCCAGTTGATCTGAGACCAGGTGGAGAGCCAGTGAGATTGCATCTGCTGTAAACCTAGTGACAGGCAAATGGCGGTGTGGCCCTTGCTTAAGCAGGAGTTGTTTCTTGACATTACCAACCCCTCAAAGCACTTCATCACTGTAGATCTGAGTGCCACTGGGCGATAGTCATTGAGGCAGCTCACCCTGCTCTTCTTAGGCACTGGTATAACTGTCAGCCTTCCGAAACAGGTGGAAACCTCCGATTGCAGCAGTGAGAGACTGAAGATGTCCTTGAACACTACTGCCAGTTGGTTGGCATATGTTTTCAGAGCCCCCCCAGGTACACCATCAGGGCCTGACAACTTGTGACTGTTCACCCTATTGAAAGGTGTTCTGATATCAGCCTCCGAGACACAGATCACAGGACCACTGGATGCTACCGGAATTCACAGATGTAGTTTTATTTTCCTTTTCAAAGCGAGTATAAAAGGTACTGAGCTCATCATTGCCATTCATGATGTTAGATTTCATTCCGTAGAAAGTAATGGCCTGCAAAAAATGCCAGAGATGCCATGCATCCGATTGCATTATTAACTGCAATTGAAATGGTTTTTTTCACTCTTAAGGTAGACTTCCGTAGGTTGCACCTGGACTTCCTGTATAGGGATCTCTGGTTTTGAATACCCTAAGCAGATTATGAATCTCCTGGTTTGTCCACAGCTTTTGGTTTGGGTACATCTGGGATTTTTTCCAAAGGCAAACACTCATCCACAGAGGTTTTGATGAAGTTGGTGAAACTGTGGCCTTTTCATTCAGACTTGAAGATGAATCCCTGAATATTGTCCAGTCCACTGACTCAAAGCAGCCCTGTAAGCACTTCTCCATTTCCCTTGACCATACCATCTTGGTGCAGTGGTCAAGTGTGCTGGCTCCTCTGGTTCCACAGTAGATGCATTGGTGGTAGTTCAGAGACTTCTTCAAGCTGACCTGGTTGAAATCCCCCGCAATGATAGAGAAGGCATCAGAATCATACCTGTTGATTCCTTGCTGGGTGCAATTAAACCTGAACTTGAACATGTTGTTGATGAGGCCGAATTTAGAGTACCGTGTGCAGTTCTGGTCACCTACGAACAGGAAAGATATCAGGATCTCCTGCTGCCATGGCATTGGGGTTCAATCTACAAAAGGAGTGTGCCTTTAACGACTAGGCCTCAATGCCTGTCTCAGATCACTGCACCGCATACTTGCCCTTGATCACACAGTCTACCTTGTCATGGCCCTTGAACCTTATTTGTCCGACTGTACTACGCTGTCTCTGTAACTGTATTCTGAATTCAGTCATTGTTTTCCTTTCGCTAGTACTTGAATGTTCTTCTGTATGAAATGCTCTGTTTGGGTGGCATACAAAACAAAGCTTTTCATGCTATTTTGGTACATTTAACAATAATAAACTCATGACCATTTGGAGCCTGGACCAATCAGGGAATGGTACAGATTTGCTTTAGTGAGTGCTTCTGTGCGTGAACCACCTTAACAATGTGTCAATTTTTTTTGGCCACTTCAGAATTTTTCAGGGGTCCCCATTTAGACAACGACACAAAACATGGTGCTAGTTTAGGGTCCCCAAAAACAGAGGAAATTCAACATCTCAGCCAATCTGCATAAAGGAAAGACGGAAATGAACAGAGAGAAAAAAATTACAGAAACTTCTTTTTGTGACATCGCCTTGTGTCTCTACAGTACTGTGTTCACTGTGGTACAGGCAGATCCAGATCCAATTACAAATGTTTACAAAGTATTTGGACAGGTACTTAGGTAGGAAAGTAGTAAAGGAATACAGGTCTAATGTGGGAAATGGGATTAGCCTGGATAGTCCACAGTATACATGGACAGATTGGGCTGACAAAGCCTGTTTCTGCATGTATGACATTATAAGAAGGGTAAATTTATCAGAAGCGAAGAATATATGGAGAATAATTTCAATGCAAACGATATGCTTGAAATGCATTTAAATCATTTATAACATTGCAATTGTCAGCATTGAATACTCTGCATTAGTCAATCACCACCACCGTTTCTAGGAATAATTATGTCACAATTTGTAGTCAACAACTTTCTAATTGTGAGAGAAAGAACCTGCATTTATTCGAAGTCGTACATGACAACATACAGAACAATCTAAAGCAGTAAAATGCCAACCACATTACCCTGGGTTTGGAATCACAGGTTAATACAGACACATATAAGGTACATGATAAAGTTCCACCTACAAGACAGCTGCCTAAATCTGAAACTCATGTACTGAGGAGATCAGTTAGGTGGCAGGTAAAAGTAGGCATCCAATAGGGGGTATCTAGATGACCTTGTAGGACACAAACACTGCTTTGTCACAAGAGGATTTCTGCTTGGGTCTCACTTGTCCACTACATTTATCACTAACATAGTTAATGCAAGAGTCAACCAGATACCCAGGTTTTCAATTACACAAAGATTGATGGCATCGTAAATCCCCGAAATGACAGCTTAAAATTAAATAAAGGGCATTGATGATGGATTAACAGAGTGGTTGAATTGGTGGCAGATGGATTTCCAAATATTCCTCCCTCTATCATGGAGTGAAGAAGGATGGGCTAGAAATTCCAGAATATTTTGATATTTTCTCCAGTGTTACATGTTTAAAAATGGATTTACGGGGCTGGCTGGTGGCGCAATGACATCAGCGCCAAACCTGGGAGCGGAGGTTCCCGCTTCAAAACCAGTCGGGTCTGGTCCCAAGTACGCTTTCCATTCATGCCAGGTTGAGTGTCGAGATCTCAACCTGACCTCGTAAAATAAAAGGGAAAAATACTGTGAAAATGTCTGTGTGAGTGTGAGGAGAGGCGCGCCACACAGTCTCGCTCTGCAACCTGTAAAAGCCATGAAAAAGACATCATCACGGACGCACGCAGACGCACACAGACTCGCACGCACGCAGGCACGCACCAAAAAAAAAAGAAAATGGATTTATGTTCTCCAAAGCAAAATGCAAGGATAACTATTTTCAGATTATTTTGCACCACTCCAGAAACATTAACATGAAGAGGCTTTCAGACGGGAACTGGGATATGGATCATGTGCAAGCAGAAGAGATTAGTTTAAGTTAGCATTATGTTTGGTGCAGAGATAGTGGGCCGAAGGGCCGGTTTCTGTATTGTTCTGTTCTATGCGGTCTGGCTGGTGGTGTAGTGGCATCAACATTGGACCTCAAGGCGGATGGTAATGAGTTTGAATCCAGACAGGTCCCAAACTGGGAAGCAGTAGTATCTGCACAGAAGAAAAGCCTGGCAATCTACTTCTGTATTTTGCCATGAAAACCCTATGGACAACTACGCTAGCCAAAGGGTCACCATGAGTCGACGGCATCTCAACTGCACTCACCAATGTGTTATGCACAACCTGCGGTCATGATGGATTTTTTTTTGCAAGGCAACTTAGACTAAACTGTCCTGGGGGGTCTCAGTTTCCGGTTATTCCCATGAAAGTCAGGTACTCCCAATGCAAGACTGGATTGGGATCCATTTTGGGTGGGGCTCCACGTGGACACTCCTCCCAGCTCCATAAACAGCACCAACCCACTCACCCTCTCTGTACCAAGGTCACACCCAGTACCACATGCCTAATCATCCTGGTCTCAGTGCCCCTCCAGTCCTCCGTTTTCAGTTGCACAGAACTTCCCAACAAACTGGTGGCTCTTCCCTCAGCTTTGAGGGGAATGTGGTGCAAAGATGCCTGAATATTACCTGAAGAATAAGTTTTGGAGTTTCCAGTTTCCAAAATAGTGTGGAAAGGTAGCCAGTATACTTTAGAAGAAATAAAGAAATACAAATAAATACTTAAAATTATGGAAGGGGAGTGTACTGTATTAGCCTGCATACCACAAATAATGCTTATAAAAGTATTAGAAAATTTGACAATGCAAAAAAAATCAAAACAATCCTGAAAAACCAGCTTGTTTATATTACAGATGTTCTAGTGATAAAACTGGTTCACCTGCCGTGCTTCATCAAATGTCATCAAACAATAGTGTTCACACTTCGGAGAGCAAATGCTTTGCCGAAATGATGAGCAAGAGTGGAGGATCATTCTGCATTTCCTGACTGACACTGATCCTGGTCTCCCCGCATCTCCACTTCCCACTTCTCATCCTCATCTTTTAGTGTTTCCGTTCCACCTCTGTAATTTCCTTCAGCTCTGCTGACCCTCAAATTTCTTTTCCCAGACTTGGGGTCTGACACATAGCAAAGGTGGCTAACAAAGCTTACTGAGTGATTTGAGCCCGCTGGGGAAAAGAGTTGAAAATAAGACAGATGGAGTTCAAAGCAGACAAGTGTGAGGTGTTGCACTTCTGGCAGGACAAACCAGGGTAGGACTTACAGTGAAGAAGGACACTGAAGTGTGTGGTAGAATGAAGGGACCTGGGAATACAGTTTCATGATTTCTTGAAAGTGGCATCACAGGTAGATAGGCTTCTGAAGAGAGCTTTTCGCACTCTGGCCTTCATAAATCAAGGCATTAAGTACAGGAGCTGGATTCTTACATTGAAGTTGTATAAGATGGTCTGGTAAGATGGCAGCATGCTCAGATGCAGCAGCTTCTAAGTGGACAGCCAAAGGTGTTATTGCTTTCTTTAAACTTTTTTTTAATGATTGTAAGACCCTGCTGGACATTAAGAACTTCAAATACTGCAGGTATGCCCCATCAGCGAGTTGCTCACTGGCAGAGAAACCATAGGAGCTGGACTTGGTGCGGACTGTCAGATTGCCTGGAACAGAGAGGTGTTGGAACACAAGGGAGGTTTGCAGTCTAACAGCGAGTGATTGCCTAAGTCGCTTTTCTTGTGATTCCAAGACCCTGTTGGACATTAGTGGTGCAGAACACCACAAACCCAATTCACTGGTTTATTGGCGGCCAGCAGGGGAGCTGTGTGACCTCAGCTGCAGCAAAGACCAGGCCTCAAGCCACCATGTTGCCTAGTTTCAGCTGCCCAGGGGCAGGCGTCTGCAAAAGCTAGAGTCAGTGCTGCCACCCCAACCACGACCCCCTCCCCTACCAGTGTTCACTCAGAAGACAAAACTATATTGTTTAATTGCAGACTGCTCCAACATTCACAGACTCGGGGACTTGGACTATATTTTTTTGTGTGATTGTATTTTACTGAAATCTTATATGTGCTATATGTGCCTTGCTCTGTGTATAACTGTTGGATTGTGTTTTGCAGTACTCCAGCATGGCTCCAGAGTAACACTATTTTGTATGGCTGGATTTATATTTGGTTGGCACTGGTGGGGCCGAATTTAGTGCAATTCTGGTCACCTACCAACAGGAAAGATATCAACCTTCAAGAGTGAAAAGAAATGGCTGTTACTAAAACTTGAGGACATCAGTGACAGGGAAAGATTGAATAGGTTAGGACTTTATTCTCTGCAGTGCAGGAGAATGAGCGGGTATCTTATAGATGCATACAAAATTAGGAAGAGTATGGATAGGGTGACTGCTTGCAGGCTTTCTCCGCTCAAGCTGGATGAGAATAGAGGTGATAGATTTGGGTGAAAGGTGAAATATTTAAGGGGAGTCTGGAAGGAAACTTCTTCACTCAGAGGGTGGTGGGAGTATGGAGTGAGCTGCCAGCAGAAGTGGTAGATGTAGCTTCAACTGTAACATTTCAGAGAAGTTTGGGTAGGTACATGGATGGAAGAGATATGGAAGACTATGGTCCAGGTGCAGGTATTTGGAACCAGACCAGCACAAACTAGATGAGCTGAAGAGCCTGTTTCTGTGCTGTAGTGTTCTGTGATTCTATAACTTGCACCTTGTGTCGTTAAGCAACCCCATTTGCTTCATGGCTGATTATACACAGAACTTGTAACAGTGACGTACAGGAATGGGCCATTTCAGCCCACAATGTCAGTGCCAAGCATGATCCCAAATTAAACTACACCTCTTTTGCCTGTACATGATCTAACAAATACACTCAAAAACTCCTATAGTTGTACCATGGAGAGCATTCTGACAGGCTGCATCACTGTCTCGTATGGAGGGGCTACTGCACAGGACCGAAAGAAGCTGCAGAGGGTTGTAAACTTAGTCGGCTCCATATTGAATACGAGCCCACAAAGTACCCAGGACATCTTCAAGGAGCAGTGTCTCAGAAGGCAGCGTCCATTATTAAAGACCTCCAGCACCCAGGGCATGCCCTTTTCTCACTGTTACCATCAGGGAGGAGATACAGAAGCCTGAAGGCACACACTCAGTGATTCAGGAACAGCTTCTTCCCCTCTGCCATCCGATTTCTTAAAGGACATTGAACCCTTGGACACTATCTCACTTGTTTTTAACTATTCAGTATTTCTGTTTTTGCACATTTTTAATCTATTCAATATATGTATACCATAATTGATTTACTTATTTTTTTTCTCTTCCATATTATGTATTGCATTGAACTGCTGCTGCTGTTAACAAATTTCACGTCACATGCCGGTGATAATAAACCTGATTCTGATTCCGATATCCTTCCATTCTCCATAAACTCACATGCCCACCTAACATATTCTGTGACCGTGACAGTGCAGGAGCAAGGGTATGGGCCAAATCTGTGCCACACACAGCAACATTCAGAGCAGCTTGTGGCCCTGTAGACCATGAGTTTTTTACAAGGTCTGGTGTCTCATCTTCAAACACCCTCTTCCACAATCAGCCAAAGTCTGTGCTGGTGTATCAAAGGTGATAGTTCACTTCATTACTGATGTCTGCCTTCACCAAGTGGTGGCTTCCAAGATATGAGAATGAATCAAGTGTTTGACCCTGACTGGCAGATGATAATGTTGACAGAAAATCCAGGTCTTGTTGATGCACAGACACAAGGCTAATGGCCTATAAACATACTTCACACGTGGTGTGCTGACACCACACAGGGCACAAAGAATCACAGGCCCCAGGATCCATCAGGGAGGTTGAAAGATTTGCACAGGAAGCCAGTGTTCAGGGTTGTATTCCTGGATTTGATAATTACTGCTGGAACCAAGGGGTGTAAGGGGAGGTGAGGGAGCTGAGATCAGTAGGGGTTGGGATAATACTGTTCCACAGGAAGAGTACACCACAGAGGGCTCCCCAACTAATTTCTACCTTTCCCCAGTGTTGCCAAAGATGGGCTTGGCCACATTCCTATGCAATGTTTTATTCATGGAGTCAAACAACATAGACAGGGCTCCCCACACTCTTCCCAGTTTTTACCAATGCACCATAAAAAGCATCCTGTCTGGAATCATCACAGCTTGGCATGGCAACTGCTCTACCCAACGCCACAAGAATTTGCAGGGATTTGTGAACACAGCCCAATCCGTCAGGAAAACAAGCTATCCCTCCATTAACTCCACCTACACTTCCCGTTGCCTTGGGAAAGCTGCCATTGTAATCGAGGAACCCCCTCCCCCATCCCAGCTTCTCCCAATTATACAAAAGCTTGACAGCATGTCGAGGGCTTTTTCTATCCCAGCTATGAGATTCTTGTACGGGCCTCTCGTATGTTAAACTCTCAACCTCCCAACCTACCTTGTCTTACTCCCTGCATCTTATTTGTCTATCTACACGCCACTTTCTCTGCAATGCAATATTATATTTTGTACTATAATAGTATAAAGTCACAAAATAAGCAGCCCTGGTTGAAACCAGTTTAACTCAATGTTACTTTTCACTGGTGAGGTTCTACCCTGCCATACTTCCTTCTCCTTTAATATAAAGCCTGTTATAAACTAAATCACCTGACCGAACATAGGATCACTTAAAGGGTGAGAGCATGGGGAGAGTGACCAAGCCAAGACTGAGCACTATTAGAAGTTAGTTTGGCTTTTGAAGACAAATCATGCAAACTTTAAACCAAAATGGTATTTGCATCCATTTCCCCAGCTTGTTCTGTTGACTCTGGTATGAATAAGGCACAACCTATCCCCGTGACCTCAGATCTACTTGAAATTCAGCTGGTTTATTCTTCCAAACACTGGGATGTAATGCACACAAAATCCTGCTGGAGTGAGGAGTGAGGGCAAGCTTCTTTAGAGAGAATGCAGAAAAGATTCAAAAGGATATTGCCGGGACTGGATGACTTCAGCAGACTGGGACGGTTGCCTACAGCAAAGGAGACCAAGGAGTGACCTCAGAGGTTTATAAAATCATAAAGAGTACAAATAAAGTGTATCATCATAGTCTTATTCCCAGAATCTCCTGTAAATCTAATCTCCTAATTTTAGGGTAAGTAGGGAAATATTTAGAATGGGTCCAAAGGGCAACATTGTCCAAGGTGATGAGTATGTGAAACAACCTGCAAGAGGAAGTCGTAGAGGTGGTTACAATTAAGATGTTTAAAATACATTTAAGCAGGTTAACAGAGAGGTTTAGAGGGATATAGGTCGTATGCAAGCAAACAAAACTAGCACAAGGTGGCACTAGGGTTAGCATTGATGAGTTGGGCTGAAAGGCCTGTTTCAGTGCTATATTACCCAAAGACTGGACACAGGACCAAAAAGAGAAAACAAGTCATTTAAAAGATCCGATATCAGGAGATCACTGGGCACAGGCTGAACAGAACTCAGCTTTAAAAACTTTAGAGGTTATAATGGTAAGAGCAGCTCAAGATGCTGCTTGAAAAACATACCTGCTCAAAACACTGTAAAAACAAAAAGAGAAAATTCAGTAGAGTTTCCAGCATTTCCATTTTGTAAAATATCACCTTAGACTACTTTATCTAATTTTATCTGTCTAAGTTTGGCCTGCCAGGCTGATCTCTAGTTTTCAATTAACAATACATTATATGAAGCTAAAAGCTAGTAACTACCAACAAGTCAGTTCAACTCGTCCTATCACAGATATTCCATTTGTTCTACACATCACTCTCTCACCTTCTACCTTACTGAAAACTACCTTGCTTCATATCTTCAAGGTCACAAACCCAAAACTTTAACTGACCAGCTCCTTCTGTTTTTACTTCAGATTTCTGGCATCAGCAATTTGGTGGGGGGGGGGGGATTTCATACCTAACACACAATACTAGGACTAATTGATAATTAACTAAAGTAAAAATCACCTTCCAAAACCCCAAGGGTTTGGTGCTCAAGCTCTGGTTAGGACTAATTCTTCTCAGTGGATATGATATGTAGCTACAGTAAATGATGTGTAAGCAAAATTTGGCTTAAGATATTCTTCATAATCTTCAATAAGTCCTTTAGCCTCTTCAGCTGGTCACTATCATGGAGGTTGTTAACTGAAGCACTAAGTTTTCGAGATAAAGCACGGTAACAGGCCCTTTGGGCCCAATGAGCCCGTGTCACCCAGTTACACCATGTGACCAATTAACCTACTATCCTGTATGTCTTTGGAATGTGGGAGGAAACCGGAGCAGCCAGAGAAAACCCACTCGGTCACGGGGGAACGTGCAAACTCCTTACACACAGCAGCTGTTCAATTTCACACTGATCACTAAACAGCATTGATAATAGGATTAATTGTTAATCAGAATCTTTGCAGATCCACAAGAACTAAGATGATAAGAGGCATAGATAGAGTGGACAACCGGTGCTTTTTTTTTCCATGGGCAAGAATAACTAAAACCAGAGGACATTCTTCCAAGGTGAGTGGAAGAAAGTTTAGAAGAGATGTCAGAGGTAGGCTTTATTAAACTGTGTGGCAGACGCTTGGGAAAAACTTTCAGGGGTGGTGGTAGAGGCTGATACACAAGTTCAAAGTTCAAAATAAATTTATTATCAGGTTTATTATCACTGACATACATCTGACATCACTGACAGCTGCTGATTTGAAAAGACATAAGGTGGAGGTGTGTGTTTCATGATAAACTTTCAGTGGTGTTCCGGTGTGGTGGCTTTGTCAGTCTTGTGTTCCCCCCACCTTGAACACTTAACAGTCACAAGCCATCTATCCTACTTACCAAGGGAGGTTTCCTCCGTGATCCTGACCACAGTTTACATACCATCAGTGACAGACTATGATCAAGCGCTTTGAGATACTGCATGATGCAGAAACTAAACAAGAAACAATCCACCTCGACACATTTCATATCACAGGCAGGGATTTCAATCAGACTTGTTTGAAGAAACCCGTTCCCAATTACCAGCATATAGCCTGTAATACACTAGATCACCGCTATACCAAGATAAGGAATGCCTACCATTCCATGCTCAGATTGCACTTTGGGAAATCTAATCACTTGGCTGTCCTTCTCTACCTGCATACAGGCAAGGCTCCAGTCATTAGGACAAAGAGATGGACTCAGGAGGTAGAGTAGAGGCTACAGGGTTATTTTGAGTTGATGGACAGGGGTGTGATCAAGGACTCATCTGTGGATTTCAGTGAATAAACCACAGATGTCACAGACTTTATATAAACAGCTGTAGATGAATGTGTCCCCATAAAATCGTTTGGAGTCTTCCCCAACCAGAAACTCTGGATGAACCATGAGATCCACAATCTGCTGAGGGCCAGGTCAGAGGCAGTCAAATCTGGTGACCAAGTAAGTTACAAGAGGTCCAGCTAAGATCTCTGGAAAGCCATGTCATGGGCAAAGTTGCAATTCTGGACTAAAGTTGAATCAATGAAGGATGCTTGACAGTTGTGGCAGGGCTCAAGTACATCACCTCTTACAAAGTAAAATCAAGCAACAAAGGCAACAACGGGGCTTTGCTTCCAGATGAACTTCTGCTCGCTTTGACCATCAAAACACGGAGGAACCAACACGAACTCCCACAGCCCCCAATGATCCTGTGATTTCAATTTTTAGGGCCGATGTGTGAGCCACCTTCAGGAGAGTGAACCCACAGAAAGCATCCAGACCCGATGGGGTACCTGGCCGAGTACTAAAGCCACTTATGGACTCACTTTCAAGGAATCGTCATCTCATGTTCTCTATATTTATAATTATCAATATTTCTTTCTTTTTGTATTTGCTCAGTTTGTTGTCCTTTGCAAACTGGTTGTCCAACATTGATTGTTTTTCATTGACTGTATTGTGGTTACCGGATTTATTGGGTATGCCTACAAGAAAGTGAATCTCAGCATTGTAAATGATGACATACATGTGATTTGAGAATAAAATTTACTTTGAATTTTATCATGAAATTTGGCATTTTGAGGCAGTACAGTACACGACTTAAAAATGACTACAATTTACAAAAGATATATATATATATATATATATATATATATATATAAAAAACAGTCCAAGAGAGGAATGTTGAGGTAGTGTTCATGCACCATTCAAACATCTGATGGCAGAGGGGAAGAAGTTAGTCTTAAAACATTTGAGTGTGGGTCTTCGAGCTCTGGCATCTCCTCCCTGATGGTGATAATGAGGAGAAGGTAAGTCCTGGGTGCTGTAGGTTGTGGGAGTGTGAAAGCACATGTCAGCAGGCTCTTGCTTCTTCCCCACTGCTGTCAGTCTTCTGACCCTCTCATCTCTTTCACATCCCCTGCCCACTGGTACTATAGTGTAATCGAACAGCACCACATTGAGATACAGTACAATGTTTAAATTAGCAACACAGATCAAGCAAGTGTTGAAAGTGGAGTATGGCATGCTTGCCTTTGTCAGCTGAAGCACCAAGTACAAGAGCAGTACAGGAGTCCAGGGGCCTTGGTTCAGTTGCCTCCATTAATGGTTGGACCACAAATGGAATATTGCATGGAGTTCTTGTAGGAAGGATGTCATCAAATGAGAGTCACGGTGCAGGAAAGATTCACAAGGATGTTGCCAAGACTGAAGGGCTTCAGTTATAAGGAGAGACTGGAATGTTTGGGACCATTTTCCCAGGTGTGAAAGAAGCTGAAGGGAGACTTTATAGGGGTTTATAAAATCATGAGGGGCATAGATAGGGTAGATTGTCACAGTATTGTTCCCAGGGTTGGGGAGACTAAAACTCAAAGGCATAGGTTTGAAGCAAGAGGGGAAAGTTGAAGGGGATATAAGAGGCTCAAATTTCTCCATACAGGTGGTAGTGGAAACGTGGACCGTTGCCAGAGAAGTGGTTGAGGCAGGTACAATTACACCATTTTAAAGGGATTTGGACAGATATATGGATAGGTAAGGTTTAGTGGAAATATGGGCAAAACAGTCTGATTCTGAATCTGGTCGATGCACTGGGCCAAATGGCCTGTTTCCATATTGTATCATTTAATGTAAACTAATGGAAATCCCCCTTTCCCTGTTCATACAGCTGTGTAGTCAGGCTCCAAGGGTGACTGCTGACTGTTGCAGGGAATTCCATGAATCCTGGCACTTGGGAAAACAATGACAGCTCGACAAAAGTCTTACTCATTGATTTCCTCCTTTAGGGAAGACATAAAACAGTTATTTAACCTCGTTAATGTGAAGAAGATTTATTAAAGGATATTGGTGTGAGTAGATTTGCTCAGGCAGTATTGTCTGCAGGGCCGGAGAGAGCATTCCATTCATTAAGAATGAAGTAAACACTGTCTTCAGCTCTCTACAGGAGGTCACCCTGTTCCACCGTAGCTCTGGGCAAAATGAGATGCCACACAGAATTACATCAAATTAACAGAAGCAAAACAGGTCAGCTGTCTGAATGGTTCTGCCTCCTCTATGCCGGTGCATCTATTAATTTCTTTCTCCCCATCCAATTTCTCCAGAGATCCATCCATTATATTCATGCACTGAGTAGTTATACATGCATGAATAGCAATAACCCACTGCAACAGCTCAGCGGGTCGAGCAGCATCTGTGAGACTTCCAGCAGATTGATTGTTGCTCCAGACTCCAGGAACTACAGTCCTGTGCATCTCCCTCTGTGTGAAGAGGCTTTCCCTCCAAGTTCCCCCACCACAAAAAGCATCCTATCCAGCACATCACAGAAACAAGCCTCCCCTCTGTGGACTCTGTACACTTTTTAGCGCCTTAATAAAGCAGCCAGCATAATTAAGGACCCCACTCCAGACATTCTCTCATCTCCCCTTTCCCAACAAGCACAAGATACAAAAGGATAAGAAAATGTATCCATAGGCCCAAAAACTGCTTCTATCCCACTGTCATCAGACACTCGAATGGACTGCTTTATGATAAGATGGACTCTTGACCTCATAGTCTACCTCATTATGATCTTGCACTTTATAGTTTATCGGCATTGAACTTTCTCTCACAGCACACACAAAATGCTAGGGGAACTCAGCAAGTCAGGCAGCATCCATGGAGAGGAATAAACAGACAATGCTTTGAGCCAAGACCCATCATTAGGACTGGAAATGAATAACACAGAAGCCAGAATAAGAAGATAGGAGGAGGGGGAAAGCGCACGCGCTGTTAGGTTAAAGGTGAGATCAGGTGAGGGGGAACATGGGCAGGTGGGAGCATAGGTAGAGGAGATAAAGGGCTGAAGAAAGAAAACAGTGGACCATTTAAGGAAGGGAAGCAGGAAGGAAACAAGAGGGAGGTGATGAACACCTGAGGATTAAGAGAGTAACCAGAATGAGGTATGGAAAAAAGAGTGAGGGAGGGAGGGAGGGAGGAAAGGAACAGGAACTGGAGAACCTGAAGTGATTTGCTGCACTTTGTCATTAGCTTTTACACGTTATTCTGCATAGTTATTGTTTTACCTTGTTTTGTTCAATGCCCTGTATAACTTGATCTGTATGAACAGTGCGCAAACAAACATTTCACTGTATTTTGGTACATGACAATAATAAGCCAATGACAATACTGGAATTGAACTCAAAGCCTCTTCTATCAGTGGCTATTTGCCCTACCTAATCAGCTATTCAACACATCACTCCTCAGCCCTGGCCTACGGGAGTGGCTCTTCCAAAGGTCTGATTGTATCATTTCAACTGAACTGCTTCCCCTCCCCAAACCCCAGAACACTCACTTAGCTCTGCACAGGATATGAATGTGATGACATTGGAGCAGATGTTGCCAGTGTTGGAGAAGGCTGGTGAGGAGGACAGACTGGGTGGACTGAGGGTGTCTGCAGAACAGTTTATGAAGGGGAGAGGTAATTAGTGAATGTAACTATGAGGTCAATAGGAAGATGCTTCTCTTTAAAACATGGCAGCAATATCCGGGAAAAGACCTAATTACTGAAAGGAATGAAGAAGTGCAAAGAAATTCATTTCTCACCAAATGATTCCACCTCCTCTATATCAAGGCTGTGAATTTAAAAAGATACTGGAAAAGTTTTTGAGGTGTGACAGGTGCATTAGATCAAGAAATGAGAAGTTTTTCTTGCTGCTACAATCAAGAGGGAGCCAGAAGAGCCTGAAATCCCACACAACCAGGGTCAGGAACAGCTACTTCCCTTCAACTGTTCAGTTCTCAAATGAACTTGCACAACCCTTTTCACTACCTCTGTATAGTAACACGATTGATCATTTTGCACTAAAAATGGACCGTTCAGAGATCAGATAGCAGAGAGGAAAGATGTTCCTAAAGCATTGAGTGTGTGTCTTCAGGCTCCTGTACCTCCTCCCTGGTGGTAGTGAAGAGAGGAGGGCATGTCCCAGATGGTGAGGGTCTTTAATGATGGATGACACTTTCTTGTGAGACACTGCCATTGGAAGATGTGCTCATTGGTGAGGAGGGCTGTGCCCATGACGGACCGACTGAGTCTACAACCCTCTGCAGTCTCTTTCAAACCTGTGCAGTGGAGCTTCCACGGCAACAACGTAGGTCATCCTCCCCACATCCTCATCCACCCGTCCCAGATTCTTCCACTCACCAGTACCCGAGAAGCAATTTACAGTGGACAATTAACGCGCCAACCTGCCCATTTTTGGGAAATGGGTGGAAACCAGAGCAACCAGAGGAAAAAAAATCGATGTGGTATCAGGTAAAATATAACCTCCACGCACACACATGCACACGCACGATCAGGACTGAACTGGTTGCTGCGATCTGAGACAACAATTCTCTACTGGCTCTGCCACAGTGTCCTCCCATGTTCTTCAAAACTGGATTAGTATTAATTGTGTCTGATTATACAGGTTCGAAGTGCAATGCTGTGCTGGAACAACACTGCACATTGTACCTGAATAATCAAACTGTATAGAAGCTCAGGACAGCTCAACTTTGCAATTGCAAGGGATAAGAAGCAAATCCTTGTAAATCACAAAACTATGTTTTTTATTTATGCATCAGTGTAACCATTGGTACAGCAGCATTTTATTGTCAACCCCAAATTAAAACGGCACTGAGGAAGCTGTAATCAACAAGGTTCAAAGTGCAAGGTAAATTTATTACCACAGTACATATAGGTCACCATATTCTACCTTGAGATTCCTTTTTTGCAGGCATTTACAGGAAAATAAAGAAATACAATAGAATTTATGAAAAACTATAACAAAAATAACTATAAAAAAACTGCAAAAGACAAATTGTGCAAACAGTGGAAAATGTTAATAAGCAATACTGAGTTGTAGAGTGCTTTAGAGTGACTCATTAGACTATTAAGTAGGTTCAGCATTATCCACACTAGTCCAGGAGCTTGATGGTTGTAGGGTAATAACTGTTTCCGATCCTGGTGGTGTGGGCACTTCCTGCCTGCTGGTAGTAGCAAGAAGGGAGCATGGCCTGGATGATGGAGGTCTTTGATGATGGATGCTGCCTTCTTGTGGCAGCATAACTGTACTCAGTGATGGAGAGGGCTTTGCCTGTGATGGACTGGGCCGTATCCACCACTTCTTGTCGACTTTTCCATTTCTGTGCATTGGTGCTTCCGTATCAGGTCATGGTGAAACCAGGCAGGATGCTCCCCACTGTGCATCTATAGAACTTTGTCTTTCATTGGACTTAAACAAACGTGCAATTGGCCAACCAAGTTCATGGTCAAACTAAACAATCTTGTTCCAGGCTTCTTTTGGTTAATTGAGACTCCCCAGTTACTGTGGTGGGATTCACAATTATATCTGTAGCTCACTAGTCCAAGTCTCTCTGCTCTTATAACCATTTAGTCAAGGAACTTCTAGATCTTCATTATTAGACCACAGAATGATAGCTCCATAGATCACGCTCCTCAGTAATAAAATGTTCCAGTTATGTGTTCATACTCAGAAAGCCCTTTTGCTGTTTAAGCCTCCCAAACTACCTTTCTCAAGTGATTAGTTAAAAAAAAGTTTTCAAAACTACAAAAGGGACTAAACAGAGCACACCACTCTGCTTAGGGATCTAGATTTACAGTCACTATTAATAGAACCAAATGGATGTACAAGAAAAATTATTTTCATGCAGTTATGATTTGAAATGCACAGTCTGAAAGGGAGCTTTTAACAGATAATTGGATCATGTGTACATTACAAAGCAGTGGGGAAAGAACAGCTTGTAGGCCAATCATCCAAGGAGGGGTGAATGGTCTCCATTCAAGCCGGTACATTTCTACGATTTGTCCTTCCCACCTAATATTCACTTCGCTCTCCCACCGCTCCACATCTCCAAGGTGGGGAGTTCCCTATTCAGCCAATTCTCCGGGTAAAGTGATTTTGTCCGCTTTCTTTATTGGATTTAATTGGTACTCTCCTGTAGGGGTTTATAGGGGATATGGGAGAAAACAAGAAATAAATTAGGTGGACCAAAACAGGCCATAAAATCACTGTGGCAAGGAGGATTAATGAGAATCTAAAACCTTTTATAGGTATATTAGAAGTAAGAAAGTAGCTAGGGAACAAGAAGATTCCTTCTTAGGCCTCTGAAGGTATCCATGTGTAGAGCCAGGAAATACAAGCGAGATTATGAATAAATACTTCTCATCTGTTATTTGCCAGAGGAAGGGCATGGATGCTGGAGAGTTGAGAAAGGGAGAGGCTGATATTCTGGAGTATGACTGTATCAGGAAGGAGGAAATGCTAGGAATACTGGAGCACATTAGGGTGGATAAATATCCAAATCTACCGCAGGAAAACAAGGGAGGAGATTGCTGGGGTTTTGTAAGAGACTACTACATCATGGGTGAGGGACCAGAAGATTGGGGATTGATAAAATCAAACTCTTGTTCAAAAGACGGCAACAGGGATGAGCCTGGAAACTAGAGGCCCTAGCAACCTATATCAGTGGCACTTATAGAGAAGGTTCTGAGGGACAGGATTTATGCTCATTTGGAAAGCTGGGCAACGATTCGGAGGATACAGAATGGTTTTGTGCAGGAGGAATTGTATCTCAGAAATCTGATTGAATTGTTTTGAAGTGAATTGGATGACAGCAAAGCAGTAAATGTGGTTTATGAGAACTTCAAAAAGTTTTTTGACAGGGGTCCTGCACAGTATGCACAAGAGATCCTCAGGACCCAATGAGGGTAGCAGTGAATACCATACTGCCTGCAAATCTGTAACAAGTGGTGAACGACAGGGATTAGTACTGGGGCCTTTGTTATTTGAAATATAAATAAATGAGATGAGAATGTAAGAGGTCCGATTAGTGAGTTTGCACTAAAACCTCGGTCTCCTACATTCAAAGGAATAAAGACCTAAACTGCCCAGTCTCTCCCTAGAACTCAGGCCCTCAAGTCATCACTGAATCCCATTGCATGAACATTCATAGAAACATAGAAAATAGGTGCAGGAGTAGGCCATTCCTCCCTTCGAGCCTGCACCGCCATTCAGTATGATCATGGCTGATCATCGAACTCAGAACCCTGTACCTGCCTTCTCTCCATACCCCCGGATCACTTTAGCCACAAGGGCCATATCTAACTCCCTCTTAAGTATAGCCAATGAACTGGCCTCAACTGTTTCCTGTGGCAGAGAATTCCACAGATTCACCACTCTCTGTGTGAAGAAGTTTTTCCTCATCTCGGTCCTAAAAGGCTTCCCCTTTATCCTTAAACTGTGACCCCTCGTTCTGGACTTCCCCAACATCGGGAACATGCATCTAGCCTGTCCAATCCTTTTAGAATTTTACACGTTTCAATAAGATCCCCCCTCAATCTTCTAAATTCCAGCGAGTATAAGCCTAGTCAATCCAGTCTTTCATCATATGAAAGTCCTGCCATCTCAGGAATCAATCTGGTGAACCTTCTTTGTACTCCCTCTATGGCAAGGATGTCTTTCCTCAGATTAGGGGACTAAAACTGCACACAATACTCCAGGTGTGGTCTCACCAAGGCCTTGTACAACTGCAGTAGTACCTCCCTGCTCCTGTACTCGAATCCTCTTGCTATGAATGCCAGCCTACCATTCGCCTTTTTCACCGCCTGCTGTACCTGCATGCCCACTTTCAATGACTGGTGTACAATGACACCCAGGTCTCGTTGCACCTCCCCTTTTCCTAATCGGCCACCATTCAAATAATAAGCAACACACATCAAAGTTGCTGGTGAACGCAGCAAGCCAGGCAGCAACTCTAGGAAGAGGTACAGTCGACGTTACAGGCTGAGACCCTTCGTCAGGACTAACTGAAGGAAGAGTTAGTAAGAGATTTGAAAGTGGGAGGGGGAGGGGGAGATCCAAAATGATAGGAGAAGACAGAAGGGGGAGGGATGGAGCCAAGAGCTGGACAGGTGATTGGCAAAAGGGATATGAGAGGATCATGGAACAGGGGGCCCAGGGAGAAGGAAAGGGGGGAGGGGGGAAAACCCAGAGGATGGGCAAGGGGTATAGTCAGAAGGACAGAGGGAGAAAAAGGAGAGAGAAAGAATGTGTGTATATAAATAAATAACAGATGGGGTACGGGGGGAGGTAGGGCATTAGCGGAAGTTAGAGGCGTCAGTGCTCATGCCATCAGGTTGGAGGCTACCCAGACGGAATATAAGGTGTTGTTCCTCCAACCTGAGTGTGGCTTCATCTTTACAGTAGAGGAGGCTGTGGATAGACATGTCAGAATGGGAATGGGATGTGGAATTGACATATCAGAATGGGAATGGGAATTCAGATAATAATCTGTTTTCCTGTTCTTGCCACCAAAGTGGATAACTTCACATTTATCCACATTAAGTTGCATCTGCCATGAATTTGCCCACTCACCTAACCTATCCAAGTCACCCTGAATCTTCTTAGCACCCTCCTCACAGCTAACACTGCCGCCCAGCTTCGTGTCATCCGCAAACTTGGAGATGCTGCATTTAATTCCCTCATCCAGGTCATTAATATATATAAACTGGGGTCCCAGCACCGAGCCTTGTGGTACCCCACTAGACACTGCCTGCCATTCTGAAAAGGTCTCGTTTACTCCCATTCTTTGTTTCCTGTCTGCCAACCAATTCTCTATCCACATCAATACCATACCCCCAATACCGTGTGTTTTAAGTTTGCACACTAATCTCCTGTGTGGTACCTTGTCAAAAGCCTTTTGAAAATCCAAATATACCACATCCACTGGTTCTCCCCATCCACTCTACTCGTTACATCCTCAAAAAATTCTATGAGATTCGTCAGACATGATTTTCCTTTCACAAATCCATGCTGACTTTGTCTGATGATTTCACCGCTTTCCAAATATGCTATTATCACATCTTTGATAACTGACTCTAGCATTTTCCCCACCACCAATGTTAGGCTAACTGGTCTATAATTCCCCGGTTTCTCTCTCCCTCCTTTTTTAAAAAGCAGGGTTACATTAGCCACCCTCCAATCCTCAGGAACTAATCCAGAATCTAACGAGTTTTGAAAAATTATCACTAATGCATCCACTATTTCTTGGGCTACTTCCTTAAGCACTCTGGGATGCTGACCATCTGGCCCTGGGGATTTATCTGCCTTTAATCCCTTCAATTTACCCAACACCACTTCCCTACTAACATGTATTTCCCTCAGTTCCTCCACCTCACTGGACCCTCGGTCCCCTACTATTTCCGGAAGATTATTTATTCAATGCAGTACTTGAAAGAGCTCTGGAATTGATCTCAATTCTCTGGCCTTTCCATTCTCAAAAGAATTGCCTAACCTACCACAATTTAGCTCACACAGTCTTGAGAAGTAATATTGGAACTTGTGGGCCTGAGCCGTAAGGGGAGACTGAAGAGACTTGGGCTGTATTCCCTGCAGTGTAGGAGGCTGAGGAGCGACTTTATACAGGTTTATAAAGTCATGAAGGGCACAGTAGATAAAATGGTCAGTTTTCTTCCCAGGATAGGGGAGTTCCTAAACTAAAGGACATAGACTTAAATTGGGAGGTGGAAAAAATTTAGGGGACCCAAAGAGCAACTTTTTCCCCTCCAGACAGAAGGTGGTAGAGCCAGCTGCCAGAGGAAGTGGTGGAGGTGGTGGTGGGGGGGGGGGGGGTTTCAAACAATTAAAAGGCATTTGGATTGGTACATGGGCAAGAAAAGCTTTAGAGGGAATTAGGCCAAATGCAGAGAAATGGGACCAGCTCCGACAGGCAACTTAGCAAGCATGGATCAGTTAGGCCGATAGGCCTCTTTCCGTACTGTAATAACTCTGAATAAAACTGGTTGGTTTAAATATTTGCTAACTTGATGACATTTTGCCTTACAAATCTCTACCCTGCATTTTATTATCAAAGAACTTCAACACCATTTCTTTCTCTCGAAACCCCAAATGCATTACAACCATTCAATTAAGGCTCAACCAGTTTCCACAAAATCATGCTGTTAATTGTGATATCAAACGATACATTAATCCTTTTAAAAGCACAGGAAAGGGCCAATGATATTTGAAAATGTCATTGGCTATCAGTTTGTTCTTTATTCTGGAAGTATCTTGCACAGGATAACCCAATGTGGACCCCCAGCTTATCACTGTGCAGTCAGGTCAGAACTGGACTAAGGGTCTTCACCCAGTGAACGTAATGACGGCATCATGAGTTAGGGTTGCCAACCTTCTCACTCCCAAATAAGGGACAAAGATAGCAGTCAAATATGGGACACTTGTGTTTACCCTGAGAAAGACTATCGTGACCATGAAGCCTTGCGCGGGCACCTGTGTGTGCATGCGTGGCGTGCTGATTTTTTTTCACAAATCAGTTTTGGCTTAATTTTCCCGACTACACTGTACATAAATAATTTCTATTTTTTATAGGCTGTGTATTTATCATATCATTCCTGCTTTTACTATATGTTAGTGTTATTTTAGGTCTTATATGTTATTTGGTATGGTTTGGTAGGTTATTTTTTGGGTCCGGAAACACTCACAAATTTTTCCCATATAAATTAATGGTAATTGCTTCTTCGCTTTACGCCATTTCAGCACGAAAGGTTTCATAGGAACACTCTACCTTAGCGGGGGAAATACAGGACAAGGGCAGTCCCGTATGGGACAAACCGATTTAGCCCAATATACGGGATGTCCCGGCAAATACGGGACAGTTGGCAACCCTATCATGAAGTGAGACTAGAAACCTTAATTTCAGTCAAGTGAGCAGGAACCTTAATTGGATGTGTTACCTGAAAAGGGCAATGGAGCAAGAGAATTTCATTCAGCGAAACAGAACTGAAATGATTGTTAAAAAGGAAACATTAGCAGGCCTCTTGAGAAAATGGCTGATTGGATGGTTCTGACAAAGAGCTAGTGCTTCGTAATGAACGAAATGATCTCCTTTGTGGTACATGTGGGCAAGGGGAAATTCATCTTTACCTGATGTCATTAAACACACATCAATGCAGTCGTGTTGAAATGATAGATATGGCATCATGCATCACAATTGAACGGATTTCTGTAAGCAGTTAGAACAAAGAGCCATCACCACATTGTGCTTTAAGCTCTACGGTTTTGTTCTGTAAACTGACAACAGAATACATCAAGTACACAAAATATTCCACCTCAGACACAAGTGACCACCATCTGTTTTTTTTAAAAAATCACCACACTCTGTTCCTCTTTGTAATTTAGAATGAATTCCCAAGACCATGGTCCAATAATTCAGCAAGAATGACTCACTAACTGCAGCTTGCTCATGTAGTGTGGACCCAACAACAATGTTTGCAGTGGGTGGGGAGGTTTACAGCAAAATACCAGGCTGTGTGAATGAGACTGCCTGATTTTGAGGAACAATATCCTCCGGCACTAAATAATTACTTCAGTGGTGACTCACCTTGTGTCATCATCATCAGGTGCCGTGCCCAGTTTGAGCTTTGACTGCCATGGCCCACACACTCCTGTTTCGGGTCAAGTGGATCAAATCATTGGTATTCATTTCCAGCTCTCTGCCTGCTGTCTCCATTATCATTTGTCTGTCTTCCTCTTGCTTTCTTCCCTTCAATCTTTCCCATAATTAACGTGCATTCTAATTCCTCTTTGCTAATCACATGTCCAATGAAGTTACGTTGCCTTTTCATGATCTCATACATTACCTCTTTGTGTTTGCTCTGTTCATAACATCGTTAGATATTCGTTTCGTCCATGATATTCTTAACATCCTCCTCAAAAACCACATCTCTGCTGCTACAATTTGTTTCATGTTACTAGATATTGTCCAACATTCTGAGCCATATAACATAACTGGATAAACGTAACATTTCAGTACTCTGAGGCAGGTTGTCATGCCTAGTTTAGTATTGGTCAGTATACTCTTCATTCTCGCATTTTGCCATCCCTATTCTTCTTTTGATGTCCAAGTCGCACCTGCCATCTGATGTCACCCAGCTTCCTAAGTAGCAAAAGTTCTGTACTTGTTTTATGTCTTGCTGTGGTACCATTTCCTGGATGGTAGCAGCTGGAACAGTTTGTAGTTGGGGTGACTCGGGTCCCCAAAGATCCTTCAGGCCCATTTTACACACCTGTCTTTGTAAATGTCCTGAACAGTGGAAGTTCACATCTACAGATGCACTGGGCTGTCCGCACCACTCTCTGTAGACTCCTGCGATTGAGCGAGGTACAGTTCCAATACCAGGGAGTGATGCAGCCAGTCAGGATGCTCTCAATTGTGCTCCTGTAGAAAGTTCTTAGGATTTGGGGGCCCATACCAAACTTCAACCATCTGAGGTGAAAGAGGTGCTGTTGTGCCTTTTTCTCGACACACCCGCTAAGTACAGACCACATGTGATCCTTGGTGATGTTTATGCCAAGGAACTTAAAGCTGTTCACCCTCTCAACCCCAGATCCATTGATGCCCGTTTCCATTCCTCCTGTACTTGACAACCAGCTCCTTTGTTTTTGCGACATTGAGGGAAAGGTTGTTAGACAGCTGCACAATTTACAAAGCACCCAGAGGTGTGGGGTGGAGAGGGTGGTGGAAATGTTGGGCACAGAATACAACAGCTATAAAATGATAGCAGCATAAGTCTGGTCTCTGACAATGAGCTGTTTGAGTGAATTACAAAGCTTCTGCTAGATTATTTTTTCTAGAATTCCTCCTGCTCATTATTCTCTAGGTAATTGGGCTGCAGAGTAAAAGATTAAACCCGTTACTTCTGTGCACACAGATACTGACCACTCAGACAGCGAGGACAAGAACGAGCAGCAGGGATTATCAATGCTTGGTAACCACCATTTCCGCACCCCCCCCCCCGCCCCCACTCAGTCCCTTCAAAGCAGCTCCGTCCCATCTCAACATGGCAGCTGCTCTCTGTTCTCAGTAAGCATCGCAGGGGAGCCATCCTGCTCAATTTACTTGAAAACCACATTCCTAGCAGGTTCTAACTCCTAGCACATTCCTCACTGGCCTTTAGTGGTTGGATCTCCTCGATGATTTGCGATCAGTGACGTCAGCAGATGTTGTCCCAGGCAGCACTGAACAGTCAGCATTTAAAATATGCAAGAAAAATGTATAAACTAGTGAGGATTGCACAAGCAGCAGTTGGATATTAGCATAGTTGACAAGCAACTTACATTTATGTAGTTCTTTTAATGCGATAAACTACCCACCTCAGCAAACAAAACTTGACAAGCCACATAAGGAGATGTGGCAGATGGCCTAACACTGAGCAGTAGATTTTAAAGAGACTGAAAGGAGGAGAGGCAGTGAGAACAGAACAGTACAGCACAGTACAGGCCCTCCTTTTAACCTACTCCAAGATCAATCTAACCCTTCTCTCTCACATGATCCTCCACTTCTCTTTCATCTCTGTGCCCATCTAAGGGTCTCTTAAATGTCCATAATGTATCAGCCTCTATCACTACCCCTGGTAGCTCGTTCCATGCACTCACCATTAAAACCTACCTTTGATACCCCCGGTCCCACACTCTCCTCTTTAAAATTATGCCCCCTCAGATTAACCATTTCTGCCCTGGGAAAAAGGTGTTGGTTTTTCCACTCTATGATTCTTAACATCTTATACACCTCTCACCCTCTTTCGCTCCAAACAGAAATGCCCTAATTCACAGCCCTTCCTCATAAGATGCTCTCTAACCTAGGCAGCAACCTGGTAAATCTCCTCTGCACCTTCTCGAAAGCTTCCACATTCATATAAAGAGGTGACCAGAACTAAACACAATACTTGGGGTTAAGGGCTATTAGAGGAGATGGTGAGTTGGAACAGTTGGTGAGGTGGAACATGTACATTTAATTGCCTGGGATTGGAAGAATGCAGATGTGTGAGGTGGTTGCGAGGGAGGAAGGGATTACTGCGAGGGAAATGCTAGATTGTGGAGAATTTGAAAATGATGACTGAATTTTAAAATAGAGATGCTGTTTAACCCAGAACCCATGTAGATTTGCAAACTATGAAACATGACAGGTGACATAACAGAGGGCAAGTCAGGACCCAAGAGCAGAAGTTTTGGGTGACCTCATCCGTGGAAGGAGGACTGAGAGACAAGGAAATGTCTATTAGACTAGTAGAGGTAACAAGGACATGGATGACCAGTGATACCAGCAGTGTTGGGCTGTAGAAACTAAATATAGAGATGAGCAAAGTTAAATTGAGGGTGGAATGCAAATAGTTTTGTAGAGGATATGGATTGAGAAGAACTTGCTCGTTCACATGCATGAGCCTTTGAAAGTGGTAGAACCAGCTGATAACCTGTTATCAAGGGAGTACTGAGCACTTATAACTAGAGATACAGGTACAAAAGACAAAGGGCGTTTCCTGATGAGCTCTACCACCCAGAAGGAAACAGCTGGCGGCAGTGTTCAGAACTGGCACCACAGGATTGAGGGAGGATAGCGTAATTTAAATGTTTAAATTGCCTTGTTTATTATTAGAAGCTCAAAAGCATAGGACTAGAATAATTTAAACAAGCCAATTTAAGATCAAGATGACCCGCTAAGTTCCTCTAGTGCTTTGTGTCTCTCTGTTGGTCTAATTTGCCATTTTAAATAGGACACTGTGGTGTTGCATTGAGAATGCTCCTGTTCCTCCGGGAAGGAAGGCAGGGTCCAAACAGAAAGCAGATTGCATGCGGCTCCAATGGGAGACACTACAGCTGAAATCCAGAGTCACAGCCAGGGGTACTTCAGAAAGCAACATTGCTTTAAGACGTTTTTAAAAAAATCAATACTCAAAAAATCGGCGGATCCCGGACTGCAGACTCAAGTCATGAGTGTAGTTCCCCTTAAGAAAACTGGTGTGGAAGCCAAGCTGCTCCATAGGTACAACTGAAATGTAGATGCTTTAGATCCTTCTCCCCCCACCCCCAACTATCTGCTGGTGAATGTATTGTCTCTGGAAACTAACATTAAAGACCTCTGAGCAAGAGTGTTGTACCAGAGGGATATCAGAAATTCGGTACACTTTGCTCCATGGAAACATGGCTATCCCCCGCCATTTAAGATGCAGCACCGCAGCTGGACTGCTTCACCATTCTCTGCAAAGACAGGACAGCTCAGTCTTTTAGAGGCAGAGGAGATGGAGTATGCTTTATGATTAACTCATTATCATGCACAGATGTGGCAATCTGTCTTAGTCCTGCTCACCCAACCCAAAACAACTAGTAGTCAAACGTTGTCCTTGTTATCTGCCGAGGGAGTTTTCAGCCATCATCCTGGTAGCGGTGCACATATTTTAGACCAGTGTCAGGTAAGCTCTGGAGGAACTGAGCACTGTAATCAACAGGTATGATTACTGATGCCTTCCCTGTCACTGTGGGGGACTTCAGCCAGGTCAGCTTGAAGACTCTGAACTACCACCATCATACCACCTAAAGAACTAGGGATGCTAACACACTTGACCACTGTTATATCACCATCAAGAACACTTACTGAGATATCCTACACCCACACTTTGGAAAGTCCAGTCACCTGACTGTACTCCTACTCCCAGAGTATGGGTAGAGACTCATGACTGCAGCACCAGTGATGAGGAGCAAGCTAAGGTAAAGGGGGGTGGAGGCGTGTTTACAGGACTGCTTTGAGTCAATGGACTGGACAACATTCAATGATTCATCTTTGAATCTGAATGAATGCAGCACACGTGTCACAAACTTCTATCAAGACCCGTACGGCCCAGTATGTGCCTTCAAGAACATACCTGGCATACTCAAACAAAAAACGGAGGATAAAGCAGGACATTCATAGTCTACTGAGGGCAAGATCTGTAGCATTCAAGACTGGTGACCCAAAACTATACAAGAAGTCCATCTATGGCCTGCAGAAGGCTATCTTAAGAGCAAGAAAACAATTCCAATTGAAGTTCAAAATGGAATCGGATGCACATCAGCTCTGAAAGAGTTTGCAGTTCATTACTTCCCACAAAGCAAAACCTAACATCATGAATGACTGTGATATCTCACTCCCAGATGTGAACACCTTTTTGCATGTTTTGTAAGGTAGAATAAAACTACACCTGAGTTAATCTCTGCAGCATCTGGTGACCATGTGATCTTTGTCTCTGAAGCTGACACCAGAACATTTTTCAAGAGGGTAAACAACTAGGCCCTGATAGAGTACCTGGTAGGGCGTTGAAAACCTGTACCAACCAACTGGCAGGAATGTCCAACAAAATCATCAATCTCCAACTGCTGCTGTCGGAGGTTCCCACCTACTTCAACAAGGCAATAACCATACCAGTGTTGAAGAAGAGTAGGTTGAACTGCCTCAACAACTATCACACAGTGGCATTCGCATCTACTATGGTGAAGTGCTTTGAGAGGTTAGTCATGGGTAGAATCAACTCCTGCCTAAGCAAAATCCTGGACCCTCTGCAATTTGCCCATCACAATAGGTCTACAATGGATCCAATCTCACTCTGTCTTGTATCACCCAAACAACTGTAATACTTACATCAGACTGCTGTTTATTGACTACAGCTCAGCATTCAACAATCATACCCTCACTTCAAATCAGAAGGCTCCAAAACGTAGGCCTCCTTACCTCTCTCTGCAACTGGATCTTTGACTTCCTCACCAGGAGACCACAGCCTGTGCAGATCGAAAATAAGATCTCCTTCTCACTGAGGATCAACACCTGTACACCTCAAGAATGCGTGCTTAGCCCACTGTTTTACTCTCTCTACACCCTCAACTGCGCGGCTAGACACAGCTCAAACAGAAGAAAGAAGAAAGCCCTTAACTCCGAGTGGAGTCATTGGGACGCCGTCATGATGGCGTTTTTTTAGCAGGCTTTCTTATTTTTATGAGGCAGAGTTGCTAGCTCGACGCTCAAACCAGCACGGATGGAAAACGTGCAAGGGAGCCAGCTGGATTTGAACTCGGGAGCCTTCGCTCCGAAGTCCGGTGCTGATGCCACCTCGCCACCAGCCGGCACCCACAGCTCAAATGCAGTCTATAAATTTGTCAACAACTACTTTTGTCAGATACACAGAAGGTGACAAGGAAGCATACAGGAGTGAGATAAATCAGCCGACTGAGTGGTGTCGTAGGAACAGTCTTGCACTCAATGTTAGTGAGAGGAAGAAATTAATTGTGGACTTAAGGAAGAGGAAATTGAGGGAACACATACCAGTTCTCATCTAGGGATCAGTAATGTAAAGCATGAGCAGTTTCAAATTCCTGATTGTCAACATCTGCAAAGATCTATCCTGGGCCCAACATATTGATGGAATTACAAAGAAGGCACAACAGTGGCTTTATCGCATTGGGAGTTTGAAGAGACTTGGTATGTCACCAAGACACTGGCAATTTATATATTTGTTTATTTATTTGCAGATGCACCATGGAATTTGTTGCCACAGAGGGCTATGGAGGCCAAGTCTTATGTGTATTTAGTGAAGATTGATAGATTTTTGATTGGTAAGCGGGTTAAGGAAGGAGAGAGAGAAATTGGTGTTGAAAATAAAAGTCAGCCATGATTGAATGCCAGAGCAGACTCAATGGCCTGAGTAGCCCTATTCTGCTTCTACATCTTGAGGATCTGTTCGTAAATTCTTCTGCTGCAGACATTTAAAATATTTTAATATGAACACAAATAATTTATTATTAGAATCAATTATTTTAAATAATATAAATAAAAATAGCAGTATAAATAATGTGTGCGCGAACGTGCGCCCTTAACTCCTGGTGGAGTCGTCAGGGTGCCGTCATGACAAGCTTGTCGGTATGCTCATTGTACGGCATGTCTTAGGCATCTGAAACCTGGCGAAGCCCATCCCTCTCCAGGTTATAAATAATATTAAAAAGTAATAAATAATTTAAAGGAGCAAAACAAAAGAAAATAAGAGAAGATGAGAGACCACAGTTGCTGAAATCTGAAGCAAAAGAACAACCTGCTGGAGGAGCACCTGCGGAGGCAGACAATGGCTTCAACTTCAGAACCAAGGTCACATCAACCTCATTCAGACAGTACACAGACAGAGTGTGTGTATGCAAGTGCAGAAAAATGTAAATGTATGCATGCCTGTGTGTGTATAAATGTTTGGATGCAGAAATCTAAGCCTTTAATGACTCACTCAATGGAACACAAGAACCCTCACTAAACATCCATACAGTAAAATGCCTTCTGCTAACCCTGCTGCACCATACTGCCTCCCTTTAATGAAGGTGCACAGCGAGATCCTAGAAAATGTGGAATTCTTCCCCATCATAGAAGCCACCTCTCCATAAATGTAGTCATGGTGATGAAGTTCAGTGCAACACAGCAAGGCTTTGGCCACTTGAAGAGTGTGTGAAGATCAAGACCACAAACCCAGCACAAAGCTCATGGACCGCTAGGCAGAGGTATAGTCTCCTGCATAATCCTGACTACCTCAGATGGGAGAATCATGCTATATGCATACCCAACTCCAGAAAATGGCTCTCCTCTCCAAGCAAGAGATTATCAAGCAGAAGGAAGTGCTTGGAGCCTTCTTGAGAAAGGGCAACTTCCCCATCAACCCCTCAAAATGGAGGAACAGTATTCCAGGTGGCATTGAAAATCAGATGGACTCAAAAACTATACTGTAATCAGTTGGAAGCAACGCAGCCCTGTCACTCTTTACAACTGATCGTGACAGCATTTCATTGCCTGCAATCTGGTTTTTAAGAATTTGAGATCAAGATAAAATAAGCTATTTACCTGACCTTCAAAGGCTATTCTTTAAATACATTAAATGATAAGCAGACAAGGCAGAGAAAGCAATACATAACTACTTCCTACAACAAGCCTTTGTTAATGGAATGACTTAATCACCATCATTATTGTGTGTTTGGACTGATGTGTCAAGTCCCTGAAATGTTTCATGCCTGCAAAGTCTGGCATTTTAAGGTGTGTTCAATATAACCTTTTAAGTTTATTTATATATTAAAAAAAATTTTTAAAAAACATATCCACAATGGGAAAAACTTCAGCCTGATCTGCAAAATTGGTTAAGAATGAATATGATATGTGAAATAATTAATTTGATGTGCTTCATTCCACCTTCAATCCCAAGATTGCATTAAAACATGCAAGTAATTCTTGTGCCAGTTACTGATACATTGCTTTCATTCAAGAGCTAAGAAGAAAGCTTTACACAGCTGAAGTCCCACAACCTCATTGCCAAAGGCAATGAAAGTATTTTGAAATCTCTGGATTGCTTTTATTTTTCAAAATGGCTCCGCTGATGAGAGCCATTCCAAGTCAGTTACCCCATTAACTACCTCAGACCTGAGGGGAAGACTGTAGCAGAACAAAGCAGCCACAGTGCTGAGACTCTCCCCCATTGTCCGACACAAGCACACACTGGAATGGAGTGTGAAGTGCAAGGGAAAATGGTGCTAACATTGAAAGTGCAGCGGACTGCAAGCTGCTTTAAGGATAGAGGAATGCAAACTATGTGAGCAACCTCATAAAAACGCCGAAGGTAGGCGGTAGAAACCAGCACCCTTCAGATGTTAGTTGGCTTACAGAGCAAGTGATTCCCATCTCCAGGAAGTACCCATGGCACAACAACATAAACAGCGAATAATGTACATTTGCTCTGCCCACACTCTCCATATGCCCTTCACCCACGCACTACTCCCACTAGCTCCCCTCCCCATCCCTCTTCCTTTATTTCATGCTTCACTTTCCTCTCCTCAGATTTCACCTTCAGCCCTTTGTCACTTCCACCTAGCTTCTGACATTGTCCCCTCTCCCCCCAGCTAAATTCTCTCATCACCTGCTGGCTCTTGCACCATCCCATCCCTCCACCTTTTCTCTACATTGGCCATCTCCCCTCTTTCTTTCCATTCCAGATGAAGAAGCTTGGCCCAAAATAACAACTACCCATTTCCTTCTACAGATGCTGCCTGATCTGTTGAGTTCCTCTCATGCTTTGTGTCTCTCTGTTGGTCTAATTTGCCATTTTCCCCATTTCTTATTGGACACTGTAGTGTTGATATCTGAAGGAAGGCAAGATCCAAATGGAAAGGAGATTTGGACACCCAGCATTCACTTGCCATTACGCTGATGAGTTCAAGGAACAGAGTAGTGATATGCTGAAATGTATCAACATTATGAAAGAGGTGCTGTAAGTAGTCTTGTAGCATGTATACCTTCGAGCCTGACCAAGTACATCTTGGGATGTTGCGGGAAGCGATCTCCCTCATATCCTCATTAACAATGGGAATTCTATTAGAAGGCCGGTGAGAGGCTAATATTGTGCTTTTAATAAGAAAGTCAGCACAGTGAGGCCAATGAACTACAGGCTACTGAACCTTACATCAGTTATGGAGAAGTTACTGCAGGGAAATCTGAGAGACTGCATTTATTTACATTTGGAAGAGCAAGGTAATTTCTCCCAACTCCTACTTCTCTCCTTCTATTCCTCATTCTGGTTGCCCTCTCACCCCTCCTTTTCTCCACATCTGCCTATCACCTCCCTCTGGTTCCCCTCGTCCTTCTCTTTATTCCATGGTCCACTGTCCTCTCCTACCAGATTCCACTTTCTTCAGCCCTTTACCTCTTCTACCTGTCTCCTCCCAGCTTCTTACTCTTCCTGCCCCCCCCCACACCAAACCTGGTCTCAACTATCAGCTTGTACTCCTTTCCTTCTCCACACCACCTTATTCTGGCTTTTCCCCCCTTCTTTTCCAGTCCTGAAGGGTATCACCTTCCACAGATGCTGCCTGACCTGCTGAGTTCAAGGGTAGGGTAGTAGATGTATCCTACATGGACTTTAGCAAAGCCTCTGTCACGGTTCCACATGGTAGGCTGTTCCAGAACACACGGGATCCAGGGAGAGCTAACCAACGGGATGTGGAATTGGCTTGGTGGTAGAAGGCAGCGTGTGGTAGTAGAGGGTGGTTTTTCCAGATGATCAGTGGTGTGCCGCACTGACCAGTGCTTGGTCCTGTGTTGTTTGTCAATTTATTAATGATTTATATGAAAAACATAAGCATTGCACTTACCAAAACTGGTGGTGGAGGAGAATGAAAGAACAGTCTGAAGTTATAATAGGGTAACAAGCTGGGCAAAGGAACAGCTGATAGAATTTAAACTCAGCCAAGTGTGCTGATACATATTACAAAGATAAACACAGCCAGGACATACACAGTGAATGGCAAGGCCCAGGGAAGCATCACTGAATAGTAACAGCAAGTACTTAGTTCCCCGAAAGTGGCTGAAAAGCGATGTTACAGGGGTACAGAAAATTATGAGGGGCATAGATGAGGTAGGCAGTACAGTCTTCTCAGGGTTAGGAAATCTGAAACTAGTTGGCAGAAAAAAGTTCAAGGTGAGAGGGGAAAGATTCTCACAGAGTGGTGAGCAAATGATACAAATTATCAGAAGTGATAGAGGCAGCTGCATTTGCATTTAATAAAACATTTAAACACATACAAGGATAAGAAAGATTGGGCCAACTGTAGGTAAATGTGACAAGCTTAGACAGGCATCTTTGTTAGCAAGCTCGTGCGGGGCTGAAGGAACTGTTTCTGTGCTGTACATTTCTATGAATCCATGAATAATTAACCCACACTAAACATGAATTAATCCCATGATTTAAGCCTGCATTGCCACTACCCACGTCAACGTGCAAGCATCCATCTCTCAAAGTTCAGTTCCTTTGTGTCCGGGAAGGCTGAGCCACCTGAGCTTATCTGCACCTCCCTAACAGCTGACACAAGTTATTTACTTTTAAAAAGCCAGTCATTCATACAGAACCTCCCTAACCTGACAAGGGAAGCCTCCGGGCAATTCTGTTAGGTTGCAGCTAATGACGCCAGTCTAGGATCAGTACAAGGTCAATGTAGCTGCCAAAATTATAAGTAAATGTATTGCAGCGTGCTGTGGGTATCTGAATCCTCCTGGAAATGGGGACCATTTGCACTAGAAGCTAACTAATATCTCCAGGGGTTGGTTTCTACTGCTTTTTTTTAAAAAAAAATGTACAATAGCTCACAAGGCTCTTATTCAGACAACTTCAAAGCAGATTCCCAAAGTGTATCCATTCAGCTGTAGCACCAGAATTTTCACTGTGCAAAGGCATATGTTCTGGAGTGTGTTTGTGTCAGGCATCAGGAGAGATACTCGAGGATATAGGGTGCAGCAGTCCAATGCAATCTCTGCCTCAGTATTGCAGCAGAGCCTCTCATCCCACAAGCAGCTCAGACTGGCCTCTTCAACATTTAGAAGCATCAGGACTAACATGTGCTGACATCCACCTATATTCCTGCTGTGACAACCATTTCCTTAATTCTCCACTCAAATTTTCCTTACAATCTGTATATTAAGTTGCTCATGGAAGTTTGCAGGACTGTATCAAGGTGAAATTTGCAATGGAAATTCAGCCTCTCTCATCTGCTGAGCTCCTAAAGTCTGAAATCCTTTGCTTAATTTCTGTGCCTATCTAATTCTCCTCAAAACCAACCTTGTGAAGCTATTAGTATTCCGTGTTATCTTGTTCATTAATAATATTGAAACTCCACTGAACATTGAATTTATTTATTTAGTGATACAGCACGGAGTTGGCCCTTGGAGCCCCACAGTCCCAGCAACCCCTGACAGACCGAATTAACCCTAACCTAATCACGGGACAATTTACAATGGCCAATGAACCTAGCCAGTAGGGCTTTGGAATGTGAGAGGAAACCAGAGGACCAGGAGAAAACTCGCACACTCCACAGGGAGAACGTACAGAGACTCCTTACAGAACAGTGCCAGAACTGAACTGCAAAATGTCCCGAGCTATAATAGCATTGCACTAACTGCTCAGCTACCGTGCACCCACTGTATTAAAGAGGGGATTTAAATCCAAGATATGCTTGTTGATTTCTCTTGATCTCCAGATGTGTTGGTAGGAATTGGGGAACAAAGTTATAGGGAGAGGTGGGACAGGTTAAGACTATTCTTCGGAGTACAGGAGACTGAACTTCAAGGAGCGAAAGTACGGTAACTGCACACACAGCCTTTTCCCTCACAGAAAAAACATAACTCATTGAATTAGGATGAGAGGGGGAAAGATTGTTTTTTATATATATATATATATATATGAAAAGTGACCTGAGGGACAACTTCCTCATGTGTTTATATATGGGTGGAATGAGCTTCCAGAGAAAGTGGTTGAGGCAGATACAAAAACGTTTAAGGGACACCTGGAGGAGTATGTGATTAGCAAGAGTTGAAAGGTATGGGCCAATCCTGGGACCAAAAGAATATAAGACACAAGAACACAACAGAACCCATTTAAAGAAAATCCCCACAAAACAAGACCAAACACCCAATGTGTGAAAGAGAACACCAAATTGTGCCAACAGTAAAAAGGAAAGAAATAACATTAACTGCAGAGTCTCCAAATGGTAACTCAGCACTGACCGATGGCCACAGCTGCAGGCAGTTCAGTGCTGAAGCACCCAGATCAAATCGTGCAAATAGTTTTTAAAAAAACTTTTTAAACACTAGGAACATGAACTGCAGAGTTCCTAGGGTCCTGATTATGGAGCACATTCAGTGCTGAGGCAAGTCTGTTCAGAAACTTAATGGTTGTAGGCAATGGCCACTCCTGAAACCGGTCCAAGATCCAAGATTCCTGAACTTTTGCCCGCCAGCTGCAGCGAGAGAGACCGGTCAAAATCAGGCAGATAGCACTGAACCCCTGTTTGTTATCCACTTGTCCTCGATGATTTTAATCTTGCTAGATACTTTAATCGGCACAGAGTAATGGAGGGGTTAGTGTTCCAGCATTAGTAATCAACACTATCTCATCCACTCCAAATCCTCCAGATCGCAGAAGCATCAAATCGTTTAGTCATCCCAGAAATACATTCGAAGAAGGGAAATTACAGGCTGCAATCTATCGCAGTTCCAGAAGTATACTTAGAAGAGTATCCAGTAGTTTTACAAGCTGCCTGCAAGATGTCACCATTGGTCATTGGCACCATCTTACCTCCACAGATGTCTGTGGCAATGAATTCTACAGATTCACCACACTCTGGCTGAAGAAATTCCTCATCTTTGTTCTAAAGGTACAGTGGCATGCAAAAGTTTGGGCACCCCTGGTCAAAATTTCTGTTCTGTTAGTGAGTAGAAGATGAACTGATCTCCAAAAGTTATAAAGTTAAAGATGAAACATTCTTTTCAACATTTGAAGCAAAATTAGAAAATTAGTGTATTATTTTTGGTTTGTACAATTTTAGAGTGAATAAAAGGAAAGGAGCAACATGCAAAAATTTGGGCACCCCAAGAGATTTGAGCTCTCAGATAACTTTTACCAAGGTCTCAGACATTAATCAGCTTGTTAGGGCTATGGCTTGTTCACAATCATCGTTAGGAAAGGCCAGGTGATGCAAATTTCAAAGCTTCATAAATACTGACTCCTCAAACCTTGTTCCAACAATCAGCAGCCATGGGCTTCTCTAAGCAGCTGCCTTGCACTCTGAAAATTAAAATAATTGATGCCCACAAAGCAGGAGAGGGTTATAAGAAGATAGCAAAGTGTTTTCAGGTTGCCGTTTCCTCAGTTCGTAATGTGATTAAGAAATAGCAGTTATCAGCAACGGTGGAGGTTAAGTTGAGGTCTGGAAGACCAAGAAAACTTTCCGAGAGAACTGCTCACAGGATTACTAGAAAGGCAAATCAAAACCCCATTTGACTGCAAAAGACTTTCAGGAAGATTTAGCAGACTCTGGAGTGGTGGTGCACTGTTCTACTGTGCAGCGACACCTGCACAAATATGACCTTCATGGAAGAGTCATCAGAAGAAAACCTTTCCTGCATCCTCACCACAAAATTCAGCATCAGAAGTTTGCAAAGGAACACCTAAACAAGCCTGACGCATTTTGGAAACAAGTCCTGTGGACTGATGAAATTAAAATAGAACTTATTGGCCTCAATGAGCAAAGGTATGCCTGGAGAAAAAAGGGTGCAGAATTTCATGAAGAGAACACCTCTCCAACTGTTAAGCAAGGGGGTAGATCGATCATGCTTTGGGCTTGTGTTGCAGCCAGTGGCACAGGGAACATCTACTGGTAGAGGGAAGAATGAATTCAATTAAATACCAGCAAATTCTGGAAGCACACATCACACTGTCTGTAAAAAAAAAAAGCTGAAGATGAAAAGAGGATGGCTTCTACAACAGGATAATGATCCTAAACACACCTCAAAATCCACAATGGGCTACCTCAAGAGGCGCGAGCTGAAGGTTTTGCCATGGCCCTCATAGTCCCCCGACCTAAACATCATTGAGAATCTGTGGATAGACCTCAAAAGAGCAATGCACGCAAGACGGCCCAAGAATCTCACAGAACTAGAAGCCTTTTGCAAGGAAGAATGGGCAAAAATCCCCCAAACAAGAATTGAAAGACTCTTAGCTGGCTACAGAAAGCGCTTACAAGCTGTGATACTTGCCAAAGGGGGTATTACTAAGTACTGACCATGCAGGGTGGCCAAACTTTTGCTTCGGGCCCTTTTCCTTTTTTGTTATTTTGAAACTGTAAAAGATGGAAATAAAAAAGTAATCTTGCTTAAAGTATTAAAGAAATGTGTCATCTTTAACTTTATGCCTTTTGGAAATCAGTTCATCTTTTACTCGCTTAGCTATTCACAGTAACAGAAATTTTCACCACGAGTGCCCAAACTTTTGCATGCCACTGTCCAGTGTGACGAGAATACACATAGATTAAGATGTTAGCTGGCCTGTGCTGGCACCAGTGGTATCAGCAGTTGGTCTGCCACCTGTCTTCAGGAGAGAGAGAGATAAGGAAAACAATGGAGCAGCATTTGGAGATGTTAATGAAAGGACGGGAGAGTTTAACGGAAGGAGAGCTGTCAAGATCGGCTCCCCCTTTGAACCCCGAACTGTTTGAAGTGATGGACAGGCGATACCCCAGCAGGGGGATAAAAAGGGACAGGTTCGCTAAGGCAAGACACACACAACACCCCGAGATAACGAGACCCTGGAAGAGGTGCGTCTCCTACAAGTCGGTGGGAAGTTTTGGAAGGCTGGTCGCGGGATCAAGCCATAGACGCACAGAGTGGAAAGGCACGATCGGCGGGAACCTGGTGTATGTCCACCCTTGCCTGCGTGCCAGGTTCACTGCAGAGAAACGATCGTATCTGGAAATGGAGGGGTCACGGTCGGTGACCTCAGATGACATCACAAAGGGCTCGCACAAAAGCTGACTGCGAAGAATATCGAAGGTCTGTGTGTGGAAGCCGTTTGAATATTCATTCGTTTTGCTCTCCCTCTCCTTCCCTCCACTGTCCATCGCCACGGCAGCGATTACTGCGAACTGAACTGAACTAAATTGAACTGAACTTTGCGTCACTTTGAAACTGGTCACTTACCCCTAGACAACGATAGAGCTTGATTGATCCTGTTATCTTAATTTTGTGTACGTGTGTGTTTATCATTGCTGAACTGTTGCATTTATTATCCTTTTGATTAGAGTACTGTGTTGCTTGTTTCTTTAATAAAACTTTCTTAGTTCTAGTAATCCAGACTCCAACTGAGTGATCCATTTCTGCTGGTTTGGCAACCCAGTTACGAGGTACGTAACACCAGGTATTCTGAGCCTGTGCCCTCTGGTCCTAGACTCTTGCACTCTTGGAACCATCCTCACCATGTCCACTCTGTTTAAGCCTTTCAATATTTGCTGAGTTTAAATAAGATCCTCCCTCATTCTTCTAAACTCCAGCAAGTACAGGTCTCAGCCATCAAATGTTCCTCATAGGTCAACCCTTTCATTCCTGGGATCATTCTCTTAAACTTCTTCCGGATGAGGCGTTCCAAGCCTTTTTTCTTAAAAAAATGCCCAGAACCAAAACCATTAAGCAAGGGGTACACAGACCAAGTTGGGAACCCCTGCTCTGGATCCCTTCCAAAGCCAGCACATTCATTTTTTTTATATATATATAAAAGATATGGGGCCCAGGGACTAACTTTGTGCAGCAAACATGAGAAAATTGCAGATGCTGGAAATCCAAAGCAACATACATAAAATGCTGGAGGAACTAAGTCGGCCAGGTGCATTTATGGAAAACACTAAACAGTTGATGTTTCGGGCCGAGACCCTTCATCAGGACAGGAAAGAAAGAGAAGTCAGAGTAAGAAGGTTGGGGGGGTGAGGAAAAAAAAGTACAAGGTGACTGGTGAAACAGGGAGAGGGGATGAGGTGAAGTAAAGAGCTGGGAAGTTGATTGGTGGAAGAGATAAAGGGCTGGAGAAGGGGGAATCTGATAGGAGAGGACAGAAGACTATGGAAGGGAAGGGGGAGGAGCCACCAGAGGGAGGCAATGGGCAGGCAAGGAGATAATGTGAGAGGGGGAAAAGGGGATGGGGAATGGTGTAAGGGAGGGGCAATAACTGGAAGTTCAAGAAATCAATGTTCATGCCATCAGGTTAGAGGCTACCCAGACAGAATACATGGTGTTGCTTCTCTAACTTGAGTGTGGCCTCATCATGGCAGTAGAGGAGGCCATGGACTGACATGTCAAAATGGTAATGGGAAGTAGAATTGAAATGTATGGCTACCAGGAAATCCCACTTTTTCTGGTGGATGGAGTGTAGGTGCTCAGCAAAGCATTCTCCCAGTCTATTGGGTCTCACTGATGTACAGAAGGCCACACCGGGAGCACTGAATACAATAAATGACCCCAACAGACTTACAGGTGAAATGTCACCTCACCTGGAAGGACTGTTTAGGGCCCTGAATGGTAGTGAGGGAGGATGTGCAGAGGCAGGAATGGGACTTGTCCTGTTTGCAAGGATAAGTACCAGGTGGGAGATCAGTGGGGAGGGACTAGTGCACAAGGGAGATGGGCAGGGGGTGATCCCTGCAGAAAGAGGAATGTGGGGGGTGGGATCCCACTGGAGATTGTGGAAGTTACGGAGAATTGTGTGCTGTATTCAAATGCTGGTGGGGTGGTAGGCAGGGGCAATAGGAACTCTATCCCTGGTGTGGCGGCAGGAGGATGGGGTGAGGGCAGATGTGCACGAGATGCAAAAGATGCAGGCGAAGGCAGTGTTGTTGGTGTAGGAAGGGAAGCCCTTTTCTTTGAAAGGTTATCTCAGTTCTGGAATGAAGAGCTTCATCCTGAGAGCAGATGCGGCAGAGACGGAGGAACTGAGAGAAGAGGATGGCACTTTTACAAATGACAGGGTGGGAAGAGGTATAGTCTAGGTAGTTGTGACAGTCAGTGGGTTTATGAAAGATATCAGTAGATGGACTGTCTGCAGAGATGGAGACAGATCGAGAAATGTGAGGGAGGTGTCAGAAATGGATCAGGTAAATTTGAGGGTTGCGGGGAAGTTGAGGCAAAGTTGATGAAATTGATGAGCTCAGCATGGGTGCAGAAAGCAGCACTAATGCAGTCAATGTAGCACATAAACAGTTGGGGAATGATAGCAATGTAGACTTAGAACATAGACTGTTCCATGTAGCCAACAAAAAGGCAGGCATAGCTGGGACCCATGCGAGTGCCCATGGCTACACCTTTCGTTTGAAGGAAGTGGGAGGAGCCGAAGGAGAAATTATTGAGGGTGAGGACCAACTCCGCCAGGAGAGTGGTGGTGGTGGATGAGGGGATCTGGTTGGGTCCGTTTTCCAGAAAGTAGCGGAGAGCTTTAAGGGTCTCCTGATGGAGGATGGAGGTGTATAGGGACTGGACATCCATAGTGAAAATGAGATGATCAGGGCCAGGGAGATTAAAGAAATTGAAAAGATTAAGAGTGTATTAAGTGTCACAGATGTAGGTAGGAAGCAGCAGCAGAACCAGGGAGGGGGAGGGAGAAATAAAACAGTCGAGATAAGCAGGGTCAGCAAGGATGAATTGGACCAAAGAGTCTGTTTCTATGGTGTATTACTCCACAACTTCATCTCCTTTGCTGTCACCCACTTCATAATATTCCTTGAAGTCAAAATCCTGGCTGCTACTTAAGTACAATCTGGTGCTTTTTCAATGTAAAACAACAAAAGCCTGAACAGATTAGTTCAGGCAGACCTCACAGAAAGAAAAAAATAAACTGAAGAAACTCAGTGGGTCAAGCAATATCTTTGGAAGCAAAGAGGTGATCGGCATTTTGGGTTGAGACCCTGCTTCGGGGCAGAGGGTAAAGGGAAGATGGCGGGTATATACAACTGAGAGGGAAGGGTGAGACAGAGGCTGTTAAGTGATAGTTGGAACCAGAGAGGGGGATGATGGCAGGATAAAGCCAACTTCTTCCAGCAGTTCATGTTTGGCTTCCAACACCACACCAGGCTGCACATTCCAAGAACCTACCACTTCATTCTACACCCTCCTCGCCTTTTACCTTAAATGCATGTCTGCTAATATTTGACATTTTTACCCTGAGTAAAAGGTTCTGACCATCTACTCTATTTATGGTACCCGCAAAGAGAAAGTTTGAAACTCAGGCAAATAGTAGACAGCAATTATTCCTGCAATTTTTAAATTAGTTTTTTTTGGTGAGATTCAGAAATTGCTGGTAACAACATTTACTGCCCATCCCTAAATGTCTTGAAACAAGAAGGGGGTTCAGAGTCAAACCCACCAGAGGGTCGGGGGTCACAGATTTCCTTCCTGTCAATGGACCTGATGGGTTTTTTTTTTAAAATGTCCCTCCAGTGGCTTCAGTACAGAGACAGGCTTTTTGTAATTCCAAATCAAATGATGAGGAACTAGCAGACCAGGCAGCATCTATGGAAATGAATAAACAGTCGATGCCTTCAAGAATCCCGCATTTTGTGTTGCTCTGGATTTTCAGCATCTGCAAGACCTCTTGTGTTTTTGTAATTCCTGTTACTTAGACCTTGAATTTAAAACTGCAACGTGTGTGCATTCAGACATCTAACTGGTGGCCCAGGCTCTGCCAGGCTAGGCAAGCACCGATTAAAAACAACATACACTTCTCCACGTACAGAAGCAGATTCAAGGTCTGCTTCTAGTCTTTCTTGTGATAAACTCAGGCAGATAGAAAGAGTTCCTTGCTGCAATTTCATAACTAGTTAACATCACTAGATATTTGCCCAGTTTCTCTCTATCTGTACAGCCTTTATGTACATGTCCAGAGCTAATAACATCAGTATTAGCAACACATAACAAACACCCTCCAACAGTCCTATTAACCTGTTTGACCTGGTCCCACACTATACAGATATCCCTTGTCCTATCCAAACTAACAAGAATGCAAGTAAGGTTTATTAGAATGATGCCGGGACTCAAGGGCTTGAGTGAAAGGGAGAGGTTGTTGGGCTTGGTTGTATGTTATTTCTTTAGAGTGAAGGAAACTATAGGTGATCTTACAGAGGTGCACAAAATCATGTGGGGCAGAGACAGGTTGAATGCACTCAGTTTTTTGCCAAGAGAAAGGGAATCAAAAATTAGAAGGCAGAGACTGAAGGAGAGGAGAAGAATGATTTAAACTAGACTGGAAGGGCAACTTCTGCACCCAAGTGATATGCATATGGAATGAGTTGTCAGAATAAGTGGTTGAGGCAGATACAATAACAGCATTTAAAAAGACATTTGGACAGGTACATGGATAGGAAAGGCTTAAAGGGTTAAGGGCCAAACACAGGCAAATTGGACCATCTTAGAGGGGTATCTTGTTCAGCATGGAAGAGTTGAGCAAAAGGGCCGGTTGCTCTGCTGTCCGACTCCAAGAATCCCTTCTTCCACCACCATCACGCACACTTTACATTCTACATCACTTAAAACTCTCATTCCCAGTCTGAGTCATTGAATCAGAGAGACATACAGCACAAAACAGGCCCTTCAGTCCTCTGAGCCTGCGCCAAATATCAAACACAGATTCACACTAACCTGATAATAACCCCATTTTATCCTCAACAGACCCCACATTAAGGGTAATTTTCACTAGTCAATTAATTTACTAAACCAATGACAAGGAGCTATTGACCTGAAACGTTACCTTTCCATGGATGTGGCCTGATTTGAATAATTGCAACATTTTCTGTTTTTATATCAGGTTTCCTCTGCAATTTTTTAAAAAAGCTGTTCTAACCTCTATCCAAGTGCCATCAGCTTCTGAAAACTCCTGTACTACCTCATACTACATTTTCCCTCAATTTGCCACAATGCTGTAACATTTTATTTATTGCATTGTTATACATAATTTGTTAATTTAATTCTAAATAATTTACATTTGTAATGTACTGAACTGCTGCTGCAAAAACCTAATTTTCACGGCATTTATACCCTGTGAATGTATGCACACGGCAATAAGCTTCTGAGGAATTATGTTGTTGGACTTGGAATGCAGAAGCCTGGTTTAATGACTCAGATGCAAATACACATGATATGGCAAATAGAAAATTTAAATTAATTTAATTTGATAGATCATTGAATTGTGTTATGGAAGGAGCTCATTTGAAAAGTTGAGCAAATGAGGATGAGAGGTAACTTGATATGGGTGCACAAGGGGCATAGATAGAGTGGGCAGCCAGCATTTCACCCCCCCCCACCTCCCCACCCAGAGCAGAAATTGCTAATAAGAGGACGTAATTTTAAGGTGATTGGAGACAAGTATGGTTGGGGGGGGGGGGGGGGGGGAGGGGTGTAATGTCAGAATGTCAGAGACTGAGCTATTAGAAATAGTGGCCCTTAATCCTAGACAGCCCAGCCAAGGGGAATATCAGGTCCACCTCTATCCTTCCACGACCAAAAGTCTCAATGATAAGCATTCTTTTGGAAGTCCACGTACACCATATCATCTGCTATCCCGCATTCTAGCCTTGTGGCTAATGATTTTCATCCAGGTACTTTTCAGATGCACTGTGACTCTCACTCTCTCAGAGACAGTGCAGAACAGGCCCTTCAAGTGGCGCCGCCCAGCAGGTCCCAATTTAACCCTAACCTAATCATGGGACAATTTACTGTGACCAATTAAACCGACTAACTTTGGACTGTGGGAGTAAAACCAGAGCACCTGGAGAAAATGTACGCACTTCACGGGGTGGACGTACAAACATCGGATGAGAACATTGGGAATGAACTCCGAGACCACAAGCTGTAATAGCATCTCGCTAACTACTACGTTACAGTTTATTGTCAGGACGTAGATGCTGCTGCCATTTAGCAGCCATTCTGTAAATGCCCCTGAACTAAGCCTGTAGCAATTAAGTGTCACAAACAGACAAGACTGATAAAGAGTCAGATTTCATTCTCCAAAAGAAATTAATGGGTACAACAAACTGGAAAGTTCATGACTTTTATTGACATTATGGATGGTTACTTGATGATGGCATGAAGAGAATAGGCTGAGGGGTCTGTATCTGTGCTGCAAGATTGACTCCCTTCCTCATTATATACATTTGCCAGGCCTTGGTGGGATTCCATCGATGGCCGTGCTGCCATATTCATCACTCATTCAAGCAGTGAACTCTGGAACTAAAGGTGAGCAAGGAAAAAAAAATAAATTGCAGGATTGTCGAAGAAACCACAGATATCCTTTAGAATACTGCATCTTGTATGACCCGTGTTTCCATCCAGGGGGTCAGTGTGGACATAGTGGAGGATTACAAATATCTGGGGATACAAATTGACAATAAACTGGACTGGTCAAAGAACACTGAGGCTATCTACAAGAAGGGTCAGAGCTGTCTCTATTTCCTGAGGAGACTGAGGTCCTTTAACATCTGCCAGACGATGCTGAGGATGTTCTACGAGTCTGTAGTGACCAGTACGATCATATTTGCTGTTGTGTGCTGGGGCAGCAGGCTGAGGGTAGCAGACACCAACAGAATCAACAAACTCATTCGTAAGGCCAGTGATGTTGTGGGGATGGAACTGGACACTCTGACGGTGGTGTCTGAAAAGAGGATGCTGTCCAAGTTGCATGCCATCTTGGACAATGTCTCCCATCCACTACATAATGTACTGGTTGGGCACAGGAGTACATTCAGCCAGAGACTCATTCCACCGAGATGCAACACTGAGTGCCACAGGAAGTCATGCCTGCCTGTGGCCATCAAACTTTACAACTCCTCCCTTGGAGGGTCAGACACCTTGAGCCAATAGGCTGGTCCTGGACTTATTTCCTGGCATAACTTACATATTATTATTTAATTATTTATAGTTTTATATTGCTATATCTATACTCTATTCTTGGTTGGTGCAACTGTAACGAAACCCAATTTCCCTCGGGATGTCCGCATTCTACAAACATAGCTTAAATAATTCTGCTAAATTGTTTTATGACCTTCTGAATCAGTAAGCTCAAATCAATTTTTAAGGTGGAGTACATGGAGGAATTTGAATAGAACTTGTAGTCTGTTATTCTATCTGCTAATGGACACTGAGTTTAAAGAAGCTTAATTATTTGTGGTCTCTAACATTAGGTTCCCATGTAATCAATTTCAAAGGAGTTAAGTTTCAATGCTGCACAAACCTGGCCGATTCAAAGCCACAACTTCTAAGGCAATAAGCTGTGCAACTTAATTCACTCAATTTCTCCATCTGCGATTTAGATAAAATTTATCAGACCTGAAGCAGCTGAAGAAAGCTGGTCAATAAACTCTTAAAACTGCACATCAAATTTAATCCCACCCCAGATTCTTGGGCTTGATAATATGACACAAGCTGATTTTGGACTTCCCTGAAATTCACTGACATTTGTTTTATAGTTCACTAGGGTATGAGCAAACCAATGGGCCTTGGAATAATGGTCCATAGAAAACTTGGAGACCCTTTGGGATTAAAAAAAATCTTCTGCTGTAAACAGTGAATGACCAATATTGCAACTCTGCATCAGAAATTCAGTTGAATTAACATTAGGGATGAACTTCCAGCCTTTACTCTCAAAGAATTATATTAATTTTGACATTTTCTGGTAACATACAAGATTTACAGTTAGAATCACACAACACAGGAACAGACCCTTCCACTGTGTTTATGCTTTCCCATTTGATGCCAATACCAACAGGTGGCACTGTGGCCACTATTAGGTACAGGGGGTCCAGGAACCTGTACATGTTGTGGTGACCAAGGACGTCTTGAAACCTATTAATCCTTACAAGGTGGTGCCACAAATCCAAGGAACACTGACTGCCATCTTCCAATGTTACTCTTCCTTTGTTGCCTCCTTACTCAGATGTGTGGCTCACAATACACTTTGAAGTGCAGAAGATGAAGTGTACACAGCATGCATTGAATATAGCACAATGAGTGAAACAACAGTACAAAAAGATACTTACATCTAACTGCATAGGACTTCCCCTCTTACAATAACAACATTCCTTTTTATATGATTTCTTAATTTTTTTTCTTAGACAAACTACCTTAAAAGAAACTATTGTAGCTTGGTAAACTTTCATTCCTAGTATCTTTTAGATTCTAGTGGATTCTGGTTAATTGGGACACACTGGGACCAGTACATTTTGGCCCAATTAAGCAGCTGGCAGTTGATAGTTGTACCTGATGATAACAGGAAATCTGTGCAGAAGAATTTTTAAAGTGGAAAAACCGTTGCACTGGGGCAGTTCCACACTCTTGACCTTGGAAATTTGGGTCCAGTGGTTTGAGTAGCAACTGGGGACTTCCCAGGTAGCAGGGATAACCACGACCTCTGTGCCTCATCATGCCCTTCGCTCTCCAAGTGGTGTTGCAAAACAGTCTTCCTAGCCACTGGATCTCCGGCAGATGTCATCTGCCCAGAGCGCTGGAGTTGACTTTGCATGCTAGGACAGGCATGCTCCTATCTCACCGGGGTACAAGACCCGCCGACTACCCTCACCTGGTTTAGCCTGCCTCTTGAGGGTGTGTACTGGGGTATGACCACTGTCCCATTCAAACAGCTACTTGGAGCCACAAGCAAGAGTTGGGTGTCTGTTGGTGACCTACAGTATATAGTAACAGTATACAACAGAGTAGTGTCTGCTGTATTGAACTTGCACACCAATCTTTGTCTTACTTCTTCTTGACCTCATGGAGAAGATATTTGGGTCAGCGACATTCTTTCTGCTTTTTGATGACCTGGCCGGTGATTTCATTTTACCCAAGATGCACTTAGAATAGCAACAAAGAATCTGATTAGAGTTGCCTTGAACACTTAACCGCATTTCTTTCAGCCCACACTTTCTCAGAAACTGTAGGAAGCATGTCACAAAGGTAAATCTGTATTGTTCTGCAAGTTCTGGGTGCTCTTTGTTAGTGATTTGCATTCCATGGTTATTTCTCAGCTTCTCAGGAATTTGTTGTTGTGTGGAATCACTGTGGTTAGTGTAGCGCCAAGGTTTCCAATCCTTCAGCTCCCACAGTGTGCCACTAATACACAACTCACCTACCCTTATTGTTTGTTAAACTCTTAGAGCCTAGTATCCCATTTTGAGGCATTTGCTTGCATCTCTGGGGCGCAATGATTCTGGATCCAAACTAACAGACCATCACTGGCTGACCAATAGCACCTTGCATCTGTCTGTGTGTCTTTCACCTTTTCAGGTCTCCTCCATGTCATTCACTGACAGTATCTCAATGACTCCTGTGTTTCTCAGTCTCCTCTCAGATACTCACACACTTCTCTCTTCTCTCCTGAAACTCTCACCTTTAGTTTTTCCTACAGTGATACTTGAGTATCCTCAATGCACTCTTTGCCTGATTTAGACTTCAGAATTAAAGCCACAGCTCAGCAGTCTAATCCTATCAGATTCCTCATTCAGCCCTTTACCTCTTCACCTATCACCTATCAGCTTCTCGTATCATTCCCTCCCTCACCCACCTTCCCCCCTCATGTGGGCTCACCTATCACCTGTACTCATTTTATTCTGTCTTCTGCCCCTTCCTTTCCAGTCCTGATAAAAGATCTAGCCTGACTCATTCACTGTTTATATCCCTCCACAAAATTCTGCCTGACCTGCTGATTTTGTGTGTAATATGTCGTTATAGACTCACACAGCATGGGAACAGACCCTTTGGCCCAACTCTTCCACACCAACCAAGGTTTCTACCTGAGCAAGTCCCAGGTGCTTGTGTTTGGCCCATATCCTCAATACTTCCCCAATCCATGTGCTAGCATCTGCAGAATCTTGCATTAGCAGTCTTGTTGGTGGCCAGTTTCAACACTGGAAGGACGCCAGGTTACTCCAAGAAACAGGATCAGCCCAGGGCTAGCTGAGAGATTTCAAACCCCAACAACCTTCCATAAACCCAGCAATAATGCCCTGGAAATCCTAGAAAATTTAATGATGAAAAGGGATTCACTTAACCGTCCTGCCTGCTCCTACACTTCCCGCTACAGAACCCACTTTGGATCCAACACAGTGTTCCTGTGTAGATTTCTTCTGGAGGTCAGTGATCAATTGCTACCACATCTTTTTCCTCATACAGGCAAGGTGTGAAATTCCTCAGATCCATGCCCATTACTAAAACGTCCCTTTCCATGTTGGTGCATCTCATTTCTATTGATGCAGGTGCCTTAGACACAAAGACCACCAGCCCATGACCTTGTTCTACAGCTGCTACCACACCTCTCACAGAAACAGCTACGTGCACTGTAAATTCAGACGGCTACACATCTCCCAAGGGAGAAGTTAATACTTAACTTATACTTATGATCAAAGACCAAAATGTTCCTTGTAGAGAAGTTTTAACTGTTCCATTGAGCTGGCAAACATTAAAGGAAGCTTTTCAATTGTGACTTATGTGAGATTTCCCACAAATTGACACCTTGACCCCACAGATGGTGACTGTAAATAATTAAAGAAAGCATATCTATAGTGCCTTGAAAACATATTGGGTGATTTCAGCCAATCTGACCTCTGACGTCACGTAATATTTGTGGCTGCAAATTTCTCACAACATAAAGTTATGAGGATCTGATAATCAGATAATCCATTTGTGCTGATATTAGTTGAGGGATAACTATTGGTCAAGAGAATGACAACTCCACTCTTTCTTCAGGATAACACCATGGGATCCTCTACATCAATCTCAGGAGATGGGGTGCCTGTCTCAGCAACAAGAGCACCCATGGCAGTGTAGCACACCCTCACTACTGCACTTCAGTCCAAGACTAGACTGTTGTGCTCAGACCTCCAAAGTGGGATCATCCTTCTGACTTAGAGGCAGAGTTACAGCCCATGCTGAGGAGATCACAGCAACCATAGGACTAGAGGGATTTTTTTTTTTTGAAGTCAGTATCTTCAAAAATTAGCCCAGTATAATGCACACTTATTAATTCCTCAATACAGCCAATTTCAACACTGGATGGGCACCAGGCTACTCCAGGAAACATGGTCATTCCAGGACAACATTGACAGACTTCAAACACCAAAAAACCTCCATAAATCCAGCAAAAATACCTCAAAAATTTGATGATAAAAATGGGGCTATTTGGCCCATTATCTCTACCCTCTTGTTTCCTGCTACAGAAGCTATTTTGAATCCAATTCATCTTTCTCCACAAGACATGGAAACAGATTTAGGCCATTCAGCTCATCGAATATGCCCATTATTTCACCATGGCTGATCCATTTCCCTCTCAATCCCATTCTCCTGTCTTTTCTCTATAACCTCTGACATCTGGACTAATTAAGAACCTATCAACCTCTGCCTTAAATATACCCAACAATTTGGCCTGCACAGCCAGTGATGGCAATGAATTCCACAGACTCACCACCATCTCGCTAAAGAAATTCCTCATCTTTGCTCTAAATGGTTACCCCTCTATTCTGAGATTGTGCTCTCGGATCCTAAACTCGCCCACTATAAGAAACATCCTCTCCACATCCACTCTGTCGAGACCTTTCAACATTTGGTAGGTTTCAATTAAATCACCCAAGATTCTTCAAAATTTCAATGAGTACAGGCCTAGAGACAATACTCCTCATATGATAACTCTTTCATTCCCAGAATCATTCTCATAAACCTCCATCGTCAGCACATCCTTTCTTAGGTAAGGGGCCCAAAACTGCTTACAATACTCCAAGTGGGGCCTCACCAGAACCTTATAAAGCTTCAGCATTGGATCCTTGCTTTTATATTCTAGTCCTCTCAAAATGAATACTAACATTGCATTTGTCTTCCTCACCACAGACTCAACCTGCAAGTTAACCTTTAGGAAATCCTGCATGACTTCTGAGCCCTTTGCACCTCAGATCTTTGAATTCTCTTCCCATCTAGAAAATTGTCTACACTTTTATTCTTTCCTCCAAATTGCATGACCATACACTTCTCAACACTATATTCCATCTGACACTTCTTTGCCCATTCTCCTAATCTGTTTAAGTTCTTTTGTAGCCTTTTCACTTCGTCAACATTACCTGCCCCTTCACCTATCTTTGTATCATATGCAAACCTGGCCACAAAGCCATCAATTCCGTCATCCAAATCACTGACAAACAATGCAAAAAGCAGTCCCAACATCGGCAACTGCGGAACACCACTAGTCACCGAAAGCCAATCAGAAAAGGCTCCATTTATTCCCACTCTTTGCCTTCTACCAATCAGCCAATCCTCTATCCATGCTAGCATCTTTCCTGTAATACCATGGGCTTTTATCTTGCTAAGCAGTTTCAAGTGTGGCACCTTTAACTGTTAAAGACCTTCTGAAAATCCAAGTGCAGAACATCCACCAATTCTCCTTTGTCTATCCTGCTTTTATTTCCTCAAAGGATTCCACCACATTTGTCAGATAAGATTTTCCCTTAAGGAATCCATGCTGATTTTTGCCTATTTTATCATGTGCCTCCAAGTACCGCAAAACTACATTCTTAGCAATCATCTCCAATATCTTCCCAACCACTGCTGTCAGGCTAACTGGCCTACAATTCCCTTTCTTCTGTCTCCCTCCCTTCTTGAAGAGTGAAGTGACATTTGGAATTTTCCAGTCCTCCATAACCATGTGAGAATCGATTCTCCCTTGGATCCTTAGAGCTTTAATTTTTTATTGACCTGGTTGCCACTTGGAGCATTTATAGACCTGCTGAAGATCCAGGAGCTTCAAACACACCAGCCTAATTGACCCTTCAAGTTCAGTTTGTTGTCATTCAACCACACACATGTAACCCCACAAACAAAACTATGTTCCTCTGGACCATGCTTCACAACACGATACACATGACACAAAGTAATATTACCACTAGTAAACTAATAAGTAAGGTGCATTTATGACACAAGTCAAAAAGTAAACAACATAACACCATTGGCACTTCATGTGTGATGAGACCTGGGGTGGCAGGGAGTTCTGTAATCCTATGGTCTGGGTGAAGGAGCCGTTTCCCATCCTAACAGTTCCTGTCCAAATGCTATGCCATCTCCTGTCTGATAGCAAGGGGGGGGGGGGGGGGGGAAGAGAAAGAGTCAAAGAGATTATTGGATGGACAGATGGGAAGGATCACAGACAATGCTGAGGGCCCTAAGCATGCATCAATCCTGATAAATATCTGATGCAACACACATAAAAATTGCTGGTGAACGCAGCAGGCCAGGCGGCATCTCTAGGAAGAGGTACTGTCGACGTTTCGGGCCAAGACCCTTCTTCAGGACTAACTGAAAGAAGAGCGAGTAAGAGATTTGGAAGTGGGAGGGGGAGGGGGAGATCCGAAAAGATAGGAGAAGACAGAAGGTGGAGGGAAGGAGCCAAGAGCTGGACAATTGATTGGCAAATGGGATATGAGAGGATCGTGGGACAGGAGGCCCAGGGAGAAAGAAAAGGGGGAGGGGGAGGAAAAAGCCCAGAGGATGGGCAAGGGGTATAGTCAGAGGGACAGAGGGAGAAAAAGGAGAGAGAGAGAGAAAGAATGTGTATATAAATAAATAACGGATGGGGTACGAGGGGGAGGTGAGGCATTAGCAGAAGTTAGAGAAGTCAATGTTCATGCCATCAGGTTGGAGGCTACCCAGACAGAATATAAGGTGTTGTTCCTCCAACCTGAGTGTGGCTTCATCTTTACAGTAGAGGAGGCCGTGGATAGACATATCAGAATGGGAATGGGATGTGGAATTAAAATGCGTGGCCACTGGGAAATCCTGCTTTCTCTGGCGGACAGAGTGTAGGTGTTCAGCGAAACAATCTCCCAGTCTGCGTCGGGTCTCACCAATATATAGAAGGCCACATCGGGAGCACCGGACGCAGTATATCACCCCAGCCGACTCACAGGTGAAGTGTCACCTCACCTGGAAGGACTGTTTGGGGCCCTGAATGGTGGTAAGGGAGGAAGTGTAGGGCATGTGTAGCACTTGTTCCACTTACAAGAGTAAGTACCAGCAGGGAGATCGGTGGGGAGGGATGGGGGGGGGGGGGAGACGACGAATGGACAAGGGAGTTGCATAGGGAGCGATCCCTGTGGAAAGCCGGGGGGGGAGGGGCGGGGACGAGGGAAAGATGTGCTTAGTGGTGGGATCCTGTTGGTGGCGGCGGAAGTTGCGGAGAGTTATATGTTGGACCCGGTGGCTGGTGGGGTGGTAGGTGAGGACAAGGGGACCCCTATTCCTAGTGGGGTGGTGGGAGAATGGAGTGAGAACAGATGTGTGTGAAATGGGGGAGATGCGTTTTAGAGCAGAGTTGATGGTGGAGGAAGGGAAGCCCCTTTCTTTTAAAAAAAAAGAGGGCATCTCCCTCATCCTGGAATGAGAAGCCTCATCCTGAGAGCAGATGTGGCGGAGATGGAGGAATTGCGAGAAGGGGATGGCATTTTTGCAAGAGACAGGGTGAGAAGAGGAATAGTCCAGATAGCTGTGAGAGTCAGTAGGCTTATAGTAGACATCAGTAGATAAGCTGTCTCCAGAGATAGAGACAGAAAGATGTAGAAAGGGGAGGGAGGTGTCGGAAATATCTGATGTGTGGAAGAGAAATGTTGATGATCCTCTCAGCAGTACTCACAATCCTTTGTTGGTCTTACACTCAGATGCCTTGCAATTCCCGTACCAGATGGTGATGAAGCTGGTTAGGACACCCTCGATGGTGCGCCTGTAAAAACTGGTTTGGTTTGTGGAGGTGGGGGGGGGGGGGTCACTCACCTCAGTCTTTTCAGGAAATGGAGACACTGCTGTGTTTTCTTGACCAAAGAGAGGTGGTGTTGAGGAACCAGGTGGGATCATTCATTATGTGCACTCCCAGAAACTTGGTGCTCTTAACTCTCTCCAAGGACGAGCTGTGTACATGCAGTGAGGAGTGGACAGCCTGCACCTTCTTAAAGTCTACAATTCTCTCTTTGGTCTTGTCCATATTGACACTCTAGTTGTGCTCACATTGTTCTACCATCTGCTCTACCTCCCCTCCATACGTGTTCTCATCATCATTGGTGATGAGGCCAGCCACTACTGTATCAACAGCGAACTTGATTTGGTTTAATCGGGATCTAACAATACAGTCATGCGTCAGCGAACTTGATTTGATTTAATCAGGATCTAATAACACAGTCATGCATCAGCAGCGTGAACAGCGGTGGGCTGAACACGCAGCCCTGGGGAGCACCAGTGATGGAGCTAAAGACGTTTCTGCCAACACAGTCTAACTGTGGCCTTTCTGTCAAGAAGTCTAAGATCCATTTACACAGCGAGGTGTTGAGACCCAATGAGGACAGTTTATCTACCAGCTTCTGAGGTATGATCGTATTAAATGCCAAGCTGAAGTCGATAAGACCATAAGACAAAGGAGCAGAAGTCGGCCATTCGGCCCATCAAGTCTGCTCTGCCATTTTATCATGAGCTGATCCATTCTCCCATTTAGTCCCACTCCCCTGCCTTCTCACCATAACCTTTGATGCCCTGGCTACTCAGATACCTATCAATCTTTGCCTTAAATACACCACAATGACTTGGCCTCCACTGCTGCCCGTGGCAATAAATTCCATAGATTCACCACCCTCTGGCTAAAAAAATTTTTTCGCATTTCTGTTCTGAATAGGCACCCTTCAATCCTTAAGTCATGCCCTCTCGTACCAGACTCCCCCATCATGGGAAACAAATTTGCCACATCCACTCTGTCCATGACTTTCAACATTCGAAATGTTTCTATAAGGTCTCCCCTCATTCTTCTAAACTCCAAAGAATACAGTCCAAGAGCGGACAAACGTTCCTCATATGTTAACCCTCTCATTCCCAGAATCATTCCAGTGAATCTTCTCTGTACCCTCCCCAACGTCAGCACATCCCTTCTTAAATAAGGAGACCAAAACTGCCCACAGTACTCCAAGTGAGGTTTCACCAGCGCCTTATAGAGTCTCAACTTCACATCCCTGCTCCTATACTCTATTCCTCTAGAAATGAATGCCAACATTGCATTCGCCTTCTTCACCACCAACTCAACCTGGAGGTTAACCTTATGGGTATCCTGTACGAGGACTCCCAAGTCCCGTTGCATCTCAGAACTTTGAATTCTTTCCCCATTTAAATAATAGTCTGCCCGTTTATTTTTTCTGCCAAAGTGCATAACCATACACTTTCCAACATTGTATTTCATTTGCCACTTCTTAGCCCATTCTTCCAATCAATCCAAGTCTCTCTGCAAACTGTTTCCTCAGCACTACCAGCGCCTCTACCTATCTTCGTATCGTCAGCAAACTTAGCCAGAAAGCCATCTATTCCATCATCAGCAAACTTAGCCACAAAGCCACCTATTCCATAATCAGCAGCCTGGCATATGAGGCACCATTTTGTAGGTAGGACAAGTCAGAGTGGAGGGCAGGGGCTATGGCATCATCAGTGGACCAATTTGAGCAATAAGCAAACTGGAAAGGGTCCAATGTAGCAAGAAGATGTGATTTAATGTGATCCATAACCAGCCGCTCAAAGCATTTCATTATTGTTGAGGTCAGTGCAACTGGAAGGCAGTCACTGAGGCAGGTTACTGTTGTCCTCCTGGGCACCGGGACAATGGTGGCTGTCTTGAAGTCTAAGGGGACGGTGGGCTGTTCTAGAGAGATGTTGAAAATGTCTACTAGAACCTTAGTTAACCGGTTACGCCATTAAGCTCATGGGGAAGACAGACAGGGTGGTTTTACTCATGTCAATACTCAGCATCAATCTAATTCCCTCCACAGACTCAACTTAGAAAATGCCACAGATACACAGCAGCTCAGGAAACGTGCGGACTAAGAAATAGAAATAGACCTTTCAATGTTTCACCCCTCCCTCAGCTTCTCGATAATTCAAGATTAACTTAGTATGGCCAAGGGAAGCACAGGAGCGCTTACAGGATTGCTTCGAAATTGGTGGACTGGACTATGTTCAGGGATTCAGCTTTCAATCTGGATGAGTATGCCACAGTTATTACTAACTGCATTAAAATCTGTGTGGACAAGCGTGTGCCTACAAAGACTTGCTGCATATTCCCAAGTCAAAAGCTGTGGATGAACCAGGAGGTTCGTAATCTGCTGAAGGCTAGATCTGGGACATTCTGGTGACGCAGGTCTGTCCAAGAAAACCAGGCGTGACTTGCAGAGGGCTAGTTCAAGGGCAAACAGACAATTCCAAGCAAAGTTGGAGGCAACATTGGATTCACGCCAACTTTGGCAGAGTTTGCAAGACACTACTTCTAACAAAGCAAAACCCCATAGCATGAATGGCAGCAATGTTTCACTACCAGATGAGGTCAATGCCTTCTATACACATTTGAAAGGGAGAATGTTACTACAGCTGTGAAGATCCCTACTGCACCCAGTGACCTTGTGATCCCTGTCTCAGAGGCCAACGTAGGCTTTCTTTAAGGAGGGTGAACCATTGCAAGGCCGCAGGTCCCAATGGAGTACTTGGTAAGGCTCTGAAAACTTGTGCCAACCACCCGGTGGGAATGTTCAAGGACACTGAATACCAATCCTCAGAGAGATCAGAAGTGGAGAGACTGAGCAGTTGCAAGTTCCTGGGCACTAAGATCTGAGGATTTAACCTGGTCTCAACATATTGATGCAGCTATAAAGAAGGCAAGACAGCAGCTATATTTCAATAGGAGTTTGAAAAGATTTGGTTTGTCAACTAAGACACTTAAACTTCTACAGATGTACTGTGGAGGGCTTTCTGACAGGCTGCACCACTGTCTGGTGTGGGGGGGGGGGGGAGAGAAGGAGGACTGAAAGCTACAGAAAGTCGTGAAATTAGTCAGCTGCATCTTGGGTACTTGCCTCTATTGTACCCAAGCCATCTTCAAGGAGCATTGCCTCAGAAAGGCGATGTCCATTATTAAGGACCCTTATCATCCAGGCCATGCCCTCTTCTCACCTTTATTATCAGAAAGGAGGTACTGTTACTGTTAGGAAGGAGGTACAGAAGCATGAAGGCACACAATCAGCAACTCAGGAACAGCTTCTTCCCCTCTGCCACACGATTCCTAAATGGACATTGAAGCCATGAATGTTACCTCATTTTTTGAAAAAACATATTTCTGTTTATGCACCATTTCTAATCTATTCAATATACATATACTTACTGTAATTGATTTATTTTTTCCTTTCTATATTTATCATGTACTGTTTTGACCTAACTGGTGCCAAGTTAACAAATTTCACAACACATGCTGGTGATAGTAAACCTGATTCTGATTTCTCTTTCCCAGTTCTAACAAAGGGTTGCCAGCCTGGTTCTCTCCACAGACGCTGGCCAACCTGTGAGTATTGCCAGCACATTCTACTTTCATTTTCCATATCCAGCACAATTTTATAAATGCACAAGCAAGAATTTTTTTTTTTTTATAAATGCGCAAGCAAGCATTAAGCAAATACAGTTTTGTTCAAAGGTTTTCCTGGGAGTGAAGGTATGGGAAAGAGATCCTCAGGGGTTGGTTAGAGATCACAAAGCTGCACATCTCCTCTCCAGTCTTTGTGAGTTACTCACGGGATAAAACCTGTCACTGGAAATCAATCATTGTGAAGAAACCTTGCCTCCTCGGTGTTGCACATTGCACCAAGATGAACTATTGAAGCCTCTTAGAAACACATATACAAACACACATTTTTAAATGCACAAATAGAATACACAGATCTGAGAACTGGCAGACTATTGCAAGGTCAAACCGAAACCTTCATTCAGTTTTGTCTTCACTCCCACAAGTATTCACTGTCCTGTTGACTTTGAAAGCTTCTTTTGTTTCATGAATATTAGGTTTCTTACACCTATATTATTGTTTTAGTTATAACTATCCCTCACTCACAGACAGACAGACACACACACACACACACACACACAGAATAAACAGGCAGCCAGCCTCAACAGGTGAAGTCTCTCTGGTCTCCTCCCCAGGGATCAGCTGACAGTCTGTCAGAAACCACAGCACATTCACACTACCACATCCCGAGTGCACAGGCTCATTACAAAACCTGCACTCACTCTGCAGAGCACAACAGAATAATGGGGAGTGGGGGAGGAACAAGCAGTGCTATTCTACTCCAAAGCCTCCAGCTGATCTGTGACAGAAAACCCACTCACTGCCTAATCATTGGACAATGTCAAAATAAGTTCAAAGTAAAATTACGTATATATTATCATATACCACCTTGTGATTCATTTTCTTTCAGGCATTTACAGGGGAAAAAGGAACAATAAAATTTATGAAAAACTATACACAAAGACTGAAAAACAACTAACGTGCAAATGAAGATTTATTGTGCAAATAAAGCAATTACTAACAACCTGAGTTGCAAAGAGTCCTTGAAAGTGAGTCTGTAAGTCACAGAACCAGTTCATAGTGGTGATTGAAGCTGTCCACACATGTTCAGGAGCCAGACAGTTGCAGGGTAATAAGTGTTCTTGAACCTAGCGGTGTCAGACCCAAGGCTCCTACCTCTCGCCCGATGATAATAGCAAGGTGATGGTACGGCCTGGAATGTGATGGTGTGGAAATAAGAAGAATCTTTCCAATAATAAACAGTTTTAGTGTCAAGGAGACCAAGAAACTGCAGATGCTGCATTGTGGAGCAACACACAAGAAACTGGAGTAGGTCAGTGGGTCAGGCAGCATCTGTAAAGGGAAATGGCCATGCGTCGCTTTGGGTTGGGACCCTTCATGTGTAACAAAAGATCAAAGGTGAGATAGGCCAATATAAAGAGGTGAGAGGGAGGGGTGCAGCAAGAAATAGCTAGCAATAGGTGGATCCAGGTCAGAGGGGTGATGGGAAGGGAAGAGTGGAAATGTCAAAGAGCAGGAGGAATCAGAGGGGGAGCATTAAGAGGGCATTAGCAGCAAGTCTGTTTCAGACTCTACTCCACGAGGAGTATGAGGAGATTTGGTTACATCACAAAACATTCCCATGAAGTTCTATATATGTACGGTTGTATGTCATGTAGCATTCAATAGAGAGGATCACAAAGAGGCTCAGAGGTATTTAGACAACCTGCTCCATCACAGGTACAACCCTCCCCAAAACTTTGAGGACATTCTCAAAAGGTGACGCTTCAAGGTGGCGTTCATCAATAAGGGCTATCACCATCCAGGACAAGCTTCCTCCTTGTTACTATTATCAGGGGAGGTCACACTGGAGCCTGAAGACCCACACTCTAACTCAGAAATGGTTTCTTCCCCTCCACTAATAGATATCCAAAATGGTCCATGAACACCACCTCATTATTCCTTTTCTTGAAATCATTTATTTAGTCAGCAATTTATTAAAACAATATAATACAGCAAACATTAGTGGGAAGTAAGAGGATTAGGAATCTTTTAAAAACCAGCTGAAGGCAACTAAAAAAAAATGAGAGAAGATGAAATAGTAAGATAACTTAGCCAATAAAATCAGAGGATATCAGAAGTTTTTTCTCTCATATATAAAGAGTAAAAGAGTCAAGACTGGATAGCGGACCACTGGAAAATTACACTGAAGAGTTAGTATTGGGAGGCAAAGAAATGGCAGATGAACTTATTAAATATTTTGCGCCAGTCTTCACTTTGAAGACACTAGCAGTATGCCAGAAATTCAAGTGTCGGGGTAGAAGCGAGTATAGCTGCTATCATCAAGGAAAAGGTACTTAGGAAGTTGAATAGTCTGAAGGTAGACAAGTCAATTTTTTTTTTCCTCCAAAAATACTTTATTCAGAAGTATTACAAAATAAAGTTATATAAATATAAAAAAATTCATTGACCCTGAGTCCTTATTCAATAAAAATAAAATTATGCGTTGACTCTCTGTTCATATACAAATGAAAGATGTTCACAATAAATCGTTCATTTACTCTCAACCCTTGGTCAAGAGTTAAGACTTACTTACAGTAAAATTATCAACAATAAAGGCAGGCATTGGCTCTAATCCTTTTCCAAATTAACAATTCCACCCACTCCTGGGGCATCATGTTGATTCATCTGTCCACACCGCTGATGAGGGTTAGTCTCCTCCCCACCCAACCCCTCACACTCCCACGGGTGATGAATCTTAAACTGTGGTCCTTCCCCACCGGGGCTTCGCGGTGGCCGCACCAAGCTTGAGTGCATCCCTCAGCGCGTACTCCTGCAGGCGAGAGTGAGCCAGTCGGCAGCATTCAGTCACGGACATCTCCATGTGCTGGCAGACCACCAAGTTTCGGGCAGACCAAAGAGCGTCTTTCACCGAATTGATGATCTGCCAGCAGCACCAGATGTTTGTCTCCGTGTGCGTCCCCGGGAACAGCCCGTAGATCATGGAGTCCTCGGTAATGCAGCTGCTGGGCATGAATCTTCGCACCGTCCCTTCCACTCTCTTCCACAGCTTCTTTGCGAACCCACAGTGTGCAAAGAGGTGAGCCACCGACTCCACCCCATTACAGTCCTCCCGTGGGCAGTGGGGTGCGGAGACGACATTCCGGGCGTACAGGAGGGATCTGACTGGGAGGGCCCCTCTCACCGCCAGCCAGGCTAGATCTTTGTGCCTGTTGGTGAGGTTTGGCGATGAGGCATTTTGCCAGATGAACTGGACGGTCTGCTCAGGGAACCACCCCACTGTGTCCATCACGTCCTTCTCTTGCAGTGCCTGCAGGACAGTACGTGCCAACCACTGTCTAATAGCCTTGTGGTCAAATGCGTTGGCCTTGAAGAATTTTTCTACGTAGGACAGGTATGGAGGCAACGACCAGCTGACAGGGGTGTTGCACGGGAAAGAGGCCAGACCCATCTTTCGTAGCCAGGGCTACAGGTAGAACCTGGGCACATAGTGGTACTTTGTGCCCACGTATCTGGGATCCACACACAACCTGATGCAGCCACACACGAAGCTGGCCATCAGGGTGAGGGCGACATTGGGGACGTTTTTGCCCCCAGTGTCCAGGGACTTGTGCACGATGGTCCATTTCATCCGCTCCATCTTGGATCCCCAGACGAATCTGAAAACAGCTTGGGTGATTTCTGAGCTGCAGGAGCGGGGGATGGGCCACACCTGTGCCAAGTACAGCAGCCCTGAGAGCACCTCACACCTGATGATCAGGTTCTTGCCCGTTATCGACAGGGCAATTGGACCAGAGGTGCCACACCCCAGGACTCTGAAGGAAATGGCTGAGAGATTGTGGAGGCATTGTGATCTTTCAAGAATCAATAGATTCTGGAATGTTCCAGAGGACTGAAAAATTGCAACTGTCACTTCACTCTGAGAAGGGGGAAGGCAGAAGAAAGGACATTATAGGCCACCTAGCCGGACTTCAATGGTTGGGAAGATGTTGGAGTCCATTATTAAGATGAGGTTTCAGGGTACATGGAGGCACATGATAAAGTACTCACTAGCCAATCAGAATGGGTCACTGGCAGCCAATCAATGATGTTGGGATTGGTATTGGGACTGATCCTTTTCACGTTATATGCCAACAACTTCAATGACAGAAATAATTACTTTGTTGCCAAGTTTTCAGACGATACAAAGATAGGTGGAGGGGCAGGTACAGTACTTGGACAGATTGAGAGAATAGGCAAAGAACTGCCAGGTGGAATATTGTGTAGAGGAGTGTATGGTCATGCAATATGATAGAAGGAATAAGGGTATCCACTATTTTCTAAACAGGGAGTCACAAAGCCACAGGAAGTGCAAAGGGACTTGGGATTCCTGTGTAGGATTCTCTAAACTTTAGGGAGTTCCCAACCTTTTTTATGCCATGGACCAATACCATTAAGCAAGGCGATCTGTGGACCCCAGGCTGGGAAGCCGTGCCTTACAGGTTAACTTACAGGTTGAGTCGGTGGTTAGCAGCCGTTTCAAAGGATTAGAATACAAGAGCAAGGATGTGATGCTGAGGCTTTATAAGGTATTGGTCAGTCCATATTTGGAGTATTGCGAACGGTTTTGGGTCCCTTAAATAAGTAAAGGTGCACTGGGGTCAGAGAGGGTCCAGAGGAGGTACATGAGAATTATTCCGGGAATGAAAGCATTAATGTGTGAGGACTCTGGGCCTGTACACGCTGGAATTCAGAAGAATGAAGGGAGATCTCATTGAAACCTGGCAAACATTGTAAGGCCTAGATAGAATGGATGTTTCCTATCGTGGGTGAGTCTAGGACCAGAGGGCATAGCCTCAGAATAGAGGAACATCCACTTAGAAAAGAGATGAGGAGAAATTACTCCTGTCAGAGTGTGGTAAATCGATGGAACTCATCGCCACAGATGGCAAGTCATTTAGCATATTTAAAGCGGAAGTTCATAGGCTTTTGATTAATCAGGGCTTTAGAGGTTATGGGGAGAAGGCAAGAGAATGGAGTTGAGAGGGATAATGAATCAGCATGATGGAAAAGCGGAGCAGACTTGATGGACTATGTGGTCTAATTGCGCATCTACATCTATTGTCTTATATCTGTGCGATGTACTGTTGCTGCAAATCAACAAATTTCACATCATATTAGTCGTAAATCAAACTCATGACATGGTACTACAATGATACCACCTCTACCATTTTTAAAATGCTTCTTAAAACCTCCTTCAACCAAACATTCAGTCATCTCCTGTAATACCTCATTGTGTCTCAGTATCAAACATTGCTTTACAAATCACTCAATTGCTCATGTGAAATACCCTTAGACAATCTACTTCATTAAAAAAGTGTTATAAATACAAGATGTTATTGGAGGCGGGGTCTGAGGGTCGGCACAACATTGTGGGCCGAAGGGCCTGTACTGTGCTGTACTATTCTATGTTCTATGTTTTTATTCCCTGCATATTCAAGTACCTCTAATCAAAGGCCCCTTAACCACCACCACCTATTCTGCTTCCACCAGCACCCCGGCAGCATGCTCCAAGCACCTACCACACCATACAGGTTAAAAAAACACTTGCCCTGCAGATATCCTTTGAACTTCTCAGCTTAAAGCTAGGCTGTCTAGTACTTATCTTTAGCTGTCCACCCTATCCATATCACTCAAAATTTAATAAACTTTTATCAGATCTCACCTCAGCCTCCATTGCTTCAAAGAAAACAACCCAAGTTTCTCCAACTTCTCCTTATAGCTGATGTCCTCGAATCCAGATTGAATCCTGATAAACCTTTTCTGCACCCTCTCCAAAGTCTCAACATCCTTCTTGTAATGGAGCAAGCAGAACTGTACACAATAAAATAGGATCTAACAACTTCCATTTTAGAAATTATTTTAATGCAGCAAAACATTGAATATCTTTCACAGAAGCATCACCATAAAACTGATATACAAGGAGATAAATTATAGGAATAATTAATATTAATGCAGATAATACAGGACCTCGCCCAAGAGATGACACAAGGAGGGAAAGGGTCAATCTCGAGGAAATTCCAGAGTTATGGTCAGGGTACAAAAAGCATAGCAATTAAAATTATTAGATAACTTTATAAAATATTAGGGAATTGAGAGCTCTAGAAACAGGTAGAGGAGGAAATGAGGCCTGGGGCCACACAGGTTCAGTGAAAATGGTTGCCATACATTAGGTGTTTGGATAGCCATGTTTCTGTGCTGTTTGTCACCAGGACTCGAAGATCATACTGAATGGCAAGGAAGGTTTGAGAGATTGAGTGGCCTACTCCTTTTCCTGTTTCCTTATGTTCTTATTTAGGGATGGATAACCAGCAGACCAGAGTTGGAGGAGCACAGATACCCGAGGGTTACTGACAAGTACAGATAAGATAATTTATTTGATATCTGATTTGTAAATGGAGATCTGAATCCTCAACCAGAGAGGGAGCATGAGATTTAAGTTTCAAGCTTCGATCCTAATCGACCACAGTTTAGAACAATAAACAATGGGTTGAGAGAACAACTTACAATCACAGCCAATGTTCAAAGAATTTTGGAACCAGAGTTTGAGCAGAGAATTTAGCCATGCAGAGCCCAAATGTGGCTTTTGAACTGAGACAGGCAGAGGCAGAGGATTCATTTCAAAACTAGATGGTTAGGGTTTCTTCCAGCAGCCTAATGAGTGATTTCCATCCTCCCCTCTGCAGACAAGTTCCATCTCCTCAAACGCAATAGCAGTTGGTTCACTTCACTATGGAAAGCATGCTAGAAAAACCCCAGGTACAGAAACCCCTGTGATGACATCACTTTACTTGCAGACTAGTGAAATGGTGAAATAAATTGGTCAACATGCTGACAGTAAAAAGTGACACAAGTTTTCATTTATCTTCCCAAGACTAATCTGCGTTTGTGCCAGACTTTCCCATTTGAGAATCTGCCATCATTTCTGAACCACCTAGGAACACTACCTTATTGTTTGTCTTTTGCATTATTTAGTTTAACATTATTATAGTACTTTTAAAATCTTGTACTGCACTGTTTGCTGCAAAACCACAAATTTCATAACATATGACAGCAATAATAAACTTGATTCAGATTCCTTTCAGCTCCGTTTCGATGAAATCCCCTCTCATTCTGCTAAACTCGGGCGAGTATTAAATATCTCAAAAAAACTTAAATAATCAAATCAATACATCAATAATCAACATGATTGAAACTAAAGGGATAAAAAACTGGTTCAGGCATGTCTGGCTAACAGATTCTGCTTCCAGTCAATACTTTCCCTCCACACAGCACTGGTTAAGGACACAATGGCGTCCAGCTTCAACAGTTAATTGGCATCCAGGAAGGCCCCAGGCAACATTTCCTCTCCACTCCCACACTAATGACTCAAGTTCACTTGAGGCTTGTGCATTAATCTACAGCAGCCATGTTTTCCCAACTGCAAGAGTTTATGCAAATGCCTTGGTTTACAATGGGAAGGCAATTCACTGAGTGGATAGATACACCCACCAAATAGAGTGAGACAGGCCTTTCAATACAAGACATAAGAATACATCTAACGCAGGTTGTGGACTGTACAAAACAACACTTTCACGGTACAATCCAGACCACTTCAACTTCGCCATCATGCCAGCAACATCCTACAGCTGGAAGCAGACACACCTCAGGCCCGGGATGGCTACACCGTAAAGGCATCCGTTAGTCTTGCGAGACTATGGATCTGCACCTGGAAAGTCTTCACTCTCCAGGGCGCAGGCCTGGGCAAGGTTGTATGGAAGACCAGTAGTTGCCCATGCTGCAAGTCTCCCCTCTCCATGACACCAATGTTGTCCAAGGGAAGGGCATTAGGATCCAGTGTCGCCGCAGAGCAATGTGTGATTAAGTGCCCTGCTCAAGGACACAACATGTTCCCTCGGCTGGGGCTCAAACTCACGACCTTCAGGTAGCTAGTCCAATGCCTTAACCACTTGGCCACGTGCCCACACGTGCTACACCAGACTACTTCTAAGCAGTAACCAGGAGAGCAGCATCATACGCCTGCAGCAGAAACTCGCAACACAATGCAATCTGATTTCCCATTCCCTCCCTGCCCTGTCTCTACTTAATCCAAGCACCTTTGAGCCCCTGTTTCCATTTAATGTGTCCCATGTTTCATGCAGCTGTCCTGAGAGGACTGGTCTTCATGCAGCAACACTGGAGGGTTGGTCAGACCATACTTGGAATACTGTGAGCAGTTTTGGGCCCTTACTGTATCTAAGAAAAGCTGTGCTGATGTTGGACAGGGTCCAGAGGAGATGCAGGAGAATGATCTGGAGAATGAAAGGGTTAAAGGGTTAACACAAAGAACATTTAGGACTTGTACTCTTATACTCATTGGGGGTGCAGGGTGGGAAAAGGGAGGGAAACCTTTGAAACCTACTGAGTATTGAAAGGCCAGATAGAGAAGATGTGGATGTGGAGAGAAGATTTCCAATAGAGGGAGGTTCTAGGAGCAGAGGGCACAGACTCAGAATAGAAGCATACCCCTTTAGAACAAATAAGAAATTTCTTTAGCCACAGAGCGCAAATCTGTAGAATTCACTGTCAATGACAGCTGTGGAAGCCAAATCATTGGGTACATTTAAAGCAGAGGTTGATAGGTATTTAATTAGTAAGGGTGTCAAAGGTTATGGGGAGAAGACAGGAGAATGGGAATGAGAGAGAAAATAAATCAGCCACAATGGAATGGCAGAGTAGACTCGGTGAGTCAAATGGCTTAACGCTGTTCCCATGATTCATGGCCTTGTGGTCATCTGTGTCTGGGTCCTTAACTCCAGAATCCCCACCCTGGACTTTTCCATCTCCTTCATAACAGATCATAAAAGATCTTTGAGCATCCCTACTGTAAAACCCAGTACATAATCAGTTGGGAACGTTGATGGCTCAGTCATTGGTACACAGAATCCTCATTAGCCACACACCTACATTATTGCAAGGCAAACCATGGATTACTGGAAGTGTGGGCCTGACTAATGAAGTGATTGTGCATTTCAGCTTGTGAAACACACTCAATAACCTCCATTTCCCCATTCCCTTTAAGCTCACTGAGCTCACTGGATAAATTATACCACCTTGCAACACTTAAACTGAGAGAGAATTATAAGCATGCTGGAGTTATAGATGTTATAGATCCAATAGTCCAGAAAATCTGCTAGTCAAACACTGAAGTCCCGAAGGTACTGGAATATTGGGGGTTTCCTGTGGTAACTCCAAGTGGACAGGCTTGAACTGGCCTATGCAGCATCAGGTGCTCTATAAATTGGTACTGGTTTATTACTGTCACCCGTAGCAAGATACCAGTGAAAAGCTGGTCTTGCATAGTCCTTATGCAAATCAAACCATAACACAATGCATTGAGCTAGAATGAGGAAAAGTGAAACAATGCAGAATAAAATAAAAACTATTGGTAGATTGCAGTGAACATAAACAATAAAGTGTAAGAATATAAGAGGAAGGTTGTGAGGCCAAGAGTCCTTCTTATCGCACAAGAGCTCCATTCAGAAGTCTAATAACAGTGTCCTTGAGCCTGGTGGTATATGCTCTCACGCTTTTGTACCTTCTGTTGAAGAGAGCGGGGAGAGGAGAAAATGCTCAGGACAGGTCGGGTCCTTGATTATGCTGGCTTCTTTACTGAGGCAGCGAGAACTACAGACAGAGGCTATGGGGTGGGGAGGGGGGCTAATTCCTGTGTTCTGTCCACAACTGTAATTTTTTACAGTCACATGCAGAGCAGTGCCATACCAAGCCCTCAAGCACCCAAAAAATGTTAACAAAAATAGGTAAAAGTCAACAAGTACATACCAAATGTCTTTAGCCTCCCATGGAGGTAGAGGTATTGGTGAGTTTTTGTGGCCATGACATTAATATGTTTGGAGCAGAACAGGGATTTGGTGGTGTCCATACCTAGGAATTTAAAGCACTCAACCCTCTCAACCTCACAGCTGATGCAGACAGGAGCCCCTCCCTTTCTGAAGTCAATGACCAGCTGTTTTGTTTTGTTGACATTGAAGGAAAGGTTGTTGTCATGACACCATATCATTAAGCTCTTTATCTCCTTCCTGTACACCAACCCATTGTTATTTGGGACGCTGCTCACTAAAGTGGTATAATCTACAAACGGGCAGATGAATGGGAGCAGAATCTGGCACCAGTCATGAGTACAGGGAGTAGAGTTGGAGGCTTTAGATGCAACCTCGTGGAGGTTAGCCACTGAGGCTGGAGAGATGAGAGGAGAATTCTGGTATATCTTATCGCAGAAGATGACAGCACAGACCACAGCCACGCTGCACCTGCAGCTGAGCTGGCCAAGTTATATCTGCCTTTGGAAGATAATTCTGTGATCCCATCTTCCCAATGAGGAAACAGATTTGAAGGAGAATTTGGAGAACCTCAACTCCAGTCTAGTAGGTTTTTCTCTAATCCAGGAGTTCCCAACCTTTTGTATGCCATGGACCAAAGCCATTAAGCAAGCGGTGTGTGGACCCCAGATTCTAATCAATGCCTGTTAGGAATACAGGGACATATATTAAACAAAGCTGGGATAATAATTTACACCACACTAAAACAAGTAGTTCATGTAATATAAAGGTGACTGCAATCTATGGATAGAGTTTTATAGTATTATGCAAAATAGAAAAAAGTTGCTAAGCCACTAACTTGTCATAGGAAAAATGTCATTAAGCTGGAAAGCATGCAAGGGAGATACTAAAGGATGCTGCTGGATTCAAGGGGCTGAGTTATGGAGAGAAGTTGAGCAGGTTGCAAATTTTTTAAAAATTGGAGTGTAGGAGAAAAGAGTGATCTTATAAATGTACGAGGGGCATAGGTAAGGTCATGAGCACAGTTCTTCCCCCACCTCCCCGGGAGAAGGAATGAAAACCTCGTGGGAATAGCTTTAAGATGAGAAGGGAGAGAGGCTCAACAGGAATCAGAGGGGCAACTTTTTTTTTTAACCCAGAGGGCAGTCACTATGTGGAATGATTTGCCAGAGGATGTGGTTGAGGCAGGTACATTAACACATTCGGAAGGTACTTGGATTGGAAGGGTTTAAAGAGATGAGTCAAAGAACAACTGAGACTAGCTTGACCAGCTGGGCTGTATGATTCTACAACTCTTAAGGGAGTTTTATCAACCAGGTCCAATCACCAATTCGAAAGTCTGACAATTTTTAAAAATTCATTTCCATGATGGTGATGTCACCAGTAAGTCTGCTTTTTATTGCCCAACCCCAATAATTACATCCTCCAAATCTTCATTTTCATTATAACATTCAAGATGATTGTCAACACCTTCAAATTCTTCATAGTTTCTAAGTTGATGAAGTAGTGAAATAGTTTCATTTTCATTCCCAGAAGTTTCTGGCACATCTGAATGCTTAAAACCACAGTGAACTAAAGTTCTGAATTGTCTTACTGCTTACATTTCCACCAACTACCAGTGACAAAAAAAAAATCACTTTTTTTAAAAAAACACCAACACATTATATAGATGCCATTTTAAAAAGCTGTTTGCTCTACGCATGGTGTAGTGTCTAATGGCCACAGAAGTGCACATGACTGACGCTACTTAGAAACTTCTCCGCAACATTCTCCCAGCCCCAATTAAGAAGCATAGTGTCCCAAATAAACAAAGGGAACCCCAACATTTTTCTCAGTTAGCTTCTGTTCTTTTAGAGTTGTCCCAAGCGGCTATACTATTAACCAGAATTTACTGTGCTTTTTTTAAAATTCCAGTAGCTTTTGTTCTTTTAGAGTTGTCCCAAGCGGCTATACTATTAACCAGAATTTACTGTGCTTTTTTTAAAATTCCAGATTTACTTAATTTGCTGCATTTAAATTTTCCAATTGGGATGGTTGCATTAGCTAAATAAAAAAAAGCAAACATAGGATTAATATAAACTTATTCAAAAGATTGACCTTCACAAGAACTTGTGTAAATCTTAACATTTGAACAATACCAAGCAGGTTGTAAAAGTACTCCAAATGACCAACAGAGGAATTGTTAACTAAATACACCCAGCTTTCAACCATAAAACTGTAAAATGAAGTGGATTGGAAAGACGTTATGGAAATGAGAAGCCCATGATCAGACCCTAGTTCTTCCCTCCTGCCGAATTTGGCTTATGTCCAGTTTCATCAACGTGAACGTAAGTTGTAGAGTGAATGGCTGACAGAGGAGTTACAGCGAAGCAGAGATTGAAAAATGAAGTTCAGTCTACTAACCAATGTTGTAGTCACAAAGAAATTAAACCCCACATGCTCTTTGGACTTATTATCATGAAAGTAATTGAAAAATGTGGCCTAAATTAGTTTGCATATTATAATAAGTCTCTGCATATTATGTGAAAATTTTTCAAAGGTTCATGATTTTACCTATATACTTCACTCCCATTATTCTAAGATGCCTTTCAAAGTTTTGAAGATGCAATGTAAATACATTATGTAAATATATGATCTATCCATAATGACCAACTTCTTACAGATCAAACGAAACAGCAATTACTAACTTGCATGAAACATTGGTGATCCAGACTCAGTCCTGAGGGATTTATTCAGACATAACTATAGTACTATAACAATGAACAACCAGCTCATTCATGTTAGATGAGCCAAGACAATCAACCTGATGCTCAAATATTACTTATACAACTTGTTTCAAACAGACATGAACATTGTAAAACAATTTACTCACTGAATTCTATCTGTGAGATTAATAACATTAGGCATACTTTTTGATACCAATGATGTTCTTCAGTGATCTGGATTAACTACATAGCATCAAATAAAGCAATTCAAGAGAAAATGGAGGAAATACAACAAAATTCTACAGCAGAGAAATATTCACATTTCACATGATCAAATAGACAAACACGGAAATAGGCCTTTCTGCCTACCATGTTCATACTGACTCGTCTCATTCCATTTACCTACTCTCCATCCGTAGCCTATTACGTCTCGGTGATTTCAATGCTCCTTGTTAATTGTTAGGAAAGTCTCTGCCTTCATCCCACCTCTAAACAGTGCACTCCACGTTCTAACCAGCCTCCTCCCCCGACTTCCTCTAAACCACTTAACTCATCACCTGCGCCTCCTGAACTAAATAACCAGGTAGTAGCAGAGTACAAACTTTATCCACTTCCTGGATAAAGACTCTTTTCCCTCAGTTCCTCTTTGGATTTATTAGTGACTCTTATCCTTGCAATGTTAATTTCTGCACATTCCCACAAGCAGATGCAGAGATTCTGCAAACTTTGAATTTAATAGCATTGTCAATTCCCCTTTCCCTCTTCTACCTTCTAGAGGAAGATACAAGAACTTGAAAGCCTGGACATCCAGACTTAAGAACAGCTCCCCCCACCACTATCAGACTCCTGAACCAATCCCTTTTTCACGTTCCCTTCCCAGTGGTGCTGTCATGTTCACAGACTCCTAAGCCTACCTCTCTTGGTAATTCTGTTATTGTCACTTTAATGTTTCTTTTGCACAACCTTAGATTGTACCATTGCTGCTTTGCACTTGTCACCATTTATTACTGCAATGCTCACTGTTTACTCATGTGAGCACTTGATTTTATTGCACCCTGGTGTATGTGACAAAAAACTAATCCAAATCTGAATCCCTTTAAAATTTATGCTCCAGGATCTCTTTCCACCCAGAGGTCCATATCAGACTACTTCAGCTACTCCACATCATTATCACTCCATTTACCCACCTGAACAATACTTTTTTTAAAAAAGAGTAAATTTATAGCAAAGAATATTCTGAAAGACCTTTGTGGTACAGTAATGCACATCTACTTCAAGGGTTGATCAAACACATTGTTTTGCATTTTGTTGTCAATGGCCATTGTAAAACTTGCTCCCCACATAATTTACCACTGTATTTGAGAAAGTAGGTAACAAAAATAACAATATGAAAGTATCAGACAGGGTGGTACCTAAGAAAATACAGTACAGACTCTCTTGCAAAATGTAGTTTTACCTCAGTGGGGATGAATGACTAGGATAATTCAATTTACTTATTTGTAGAAAGACAAGATAGAAATCTACAGATGTTTCAGACCTGGTGATATTGTTTCAGCAAAAGTGATCTTACTTCAATACCCGCTGACAACAGCAGAAAACGAACTGGAACGGTTGCCGCACACCTTCACACAAAGGACTGCAGAAATATGCAATTCCTTCTGGGAACAGTTGCCCAGGCCCCACCTTTGCTGAGGTCTGGACAGCTTAGTAGGGGGAGATATTACTGGTTACAGAATCAAGGAAGGCAGATGAAGATCATTATGGGCCTAACTGAATAGTCAACTCGCTGCATGTGTTTTTACAGCATTGAAGGTGAACCTTTCACACACCGACTCTGCTTCTTTAACCATTATAGCAGCATTCCAAAATATGTCACTTTCTTATCTCTCCTCTATAACCCGCTGTAAACTCCTGCCTGTTACAATGCCACCAGAAACAATTTAATCACTATTTACCATATTGAAAACAATCGCTAGCTTGTTACCTCAATCAGGTTACCCTTAATCTTATCAATTCCATTAGAAACCCTACAACATATACAACCTGACAAAAGATTACTGGATCCAACTGCAAGCTTCGCACTGTTTTATTTTCTATCTTGCTTATTATGGTTTGTGCAAACTGCTCCAACAAGAACCCAAAGGTCTCCATCCTGCACCTTATTTCATCATCTCAGAATCAGGTTTATTTTCACCGCATATGACGTGAACTTTGTTAATCTACAACTGATATCTCCATTTATTAGAAACACACCATTTAATACACAATTCCTTCTCTTAATCTCACAAAGACCTTTCCTTCTGCATCTACTACCTCTTAACATCACTTAACACCAGACTAATGGATCCACAGACAGGCAAAGTCTAAGTACAGCACTATAACCAAGCTCAGATCTCAAACCCTGCTACTCCCACCTTAAATATGATGGTAAACCAGAAAACCCGGGGAATGGCTGAGTAACAGCTAGAGTTAATTGGTTCAACAATGTTCAATTACCCGTCTTTTCTGAGTCTTAACTGGGCAGTTCTGCAAGTTCACTAACTTTGTTTCTCTTTTGCTGATGCTGCCTGATCTTAGAAACATAGAAAACCTATAGCACAATACAGGCCCTTCGGCCCACAAAGCTGTGCCGAACATGTACCTACCTTAGAACTACCTAGGCTTTATCCATAGCCCTCTATTTTTCTAAGCTCCATGTAGCCATCCAGGAGTCTCTTAAAAGACCCTATTGTATCCGCCTCCACCACAGTCGCCGGCAGCCCATTCCACGCACTCACCACTCTCTGTGTAAAAAAATCACTGGACAGGTGATTGGCAAAAGGGATATGAGGGGATCATGGGACAGGAAGCCCAGGGAGAAGGAAAAGGGGGAGAGGGGGAACCCAAAGGATGGGCAAGGGGTATAGTGAGAGGGACAGAGGGAGAAAAAGGAGAGAGAGAGAGAAAGAATGTGTGTATATAAATAAATAACGAATGGGGTACGAGGGGGAGGTAGGGCATTAGCGGAAGTTAGAGAAGTCAATGTTCATGCCATCAGGTTGGAGGCTACCCAGACGGAATATAAGGTGTTGTTCCTCCAACCTGAGTGTGGCTTCATCTTTACAGTAGAGGAGGCCATGGATAGACATATCAGAATGGGAATGGGATGTGGAATTAAAATGTGTGGCCACTGGGAGATCCTGCTTTCTCTGGCGGACAGAGCGTAGGTGTTCAGCAAAACGATCTCCCAGTCTGCGTCGGGTCTTGCCGATATATAGAAGGCCACATCGGGAGCACCGGACGTAGTATATCACCCCAGCCGACTCACAGGTGAAGTGTCGCCTCACCTGGAAGGACTGTCAGGGGCCCTGAATGGTGGTGAGGGAGGAAGTGTAAGGGCATGTGTAGCACTTGTTCCACTTACACGGATAAGTGCCAGGAGGAGATCAGTGGGGAGGGATGGGGGGGACAAATGGACAAGGGAGTCGCGTAGGGAGCGATCCCTGTGGAAAGCAGAGAGGGGAGGGAGGGAAAGATGTGCTTAGTGGTGGGATCCCGTTGGAGGTGGCGGAAGTTACAGAGAATAATATGTTGGACCCGGACGCTGGTGGGGTGGTAGGTGAGGACCAGGGGAACCCTATTCCTAGTGGGGTGACGGGAGGATGGAGTGAGAGCAGATGTGCATGAAATGGGGAAGATGCGTTTGAGAGCAGAGTTGATGGTGGAGGAAGGGAAGCCCCTTTCTTTAAAAAAGGAGGACATCTCCCTCGTTCTGGAATGAAAAGCATCATCCTGAGAGCAGATGCGGCAGAGACGGAGGAATTGCGAGAAGGGGATGGCGTTTTTGCAAGAGACAGGGTGAGAAGAGGAATAGTCCAGATAGCTGTGAGAGTCAGTAGGCTTATAGTAGACATCAGTAGATAAGCTGTCTCCAGAGATAGAGACAGAAAGATCTAGAAAGGGGAGGGAGGTGTCCGAAATGAGCCTTTAGATCTTTTACATGCCCCTATCCTTCAGTTAATATTTCAATCAAACAACTTAATCTTCGAAAGTACCACACACAAAATGCTGGAGGAACTCAGCACTCAGCATCTATGGAAAAGAGTATGGTCAACGTTTCGGGCCGAGACTCTTCAGCAGGACTGGAGAAAAAAAGATGAGTTGAACAAAAAGGTGGGGGAGGGGAGGGGGAATAACAGGTGATGGGTGAAAAGGGGAGGGGAGGAGTGAAGTAAAGAGCTAGGAAGTTGATTGGTGAAAGATACAGGGCTGGAGAAGGGGGAATCTGATAGGAGAGAACAGAAGGCCATGGGAGAAATACCAGAGGGAGGCAGTGGGCAGGCAGGGAGAGAGGGAGAGAGGGAGAGAGGGAGGCAGTGGGCAGGCAGGGAGAGAGGGAGAGAGGGAGGCAGTGGGCAGGCAGGGAGGGAGGGAGAGAGGGAGAGAGGGAGAGAGGGAGGCAGTGGGCAGGCAGGGAGGGAGGGAGAGAGGGAGAGAGGGAGAGAGGGAGGCAGTGGGCAGGCAGGGAGGGAGGGAGAGAGGGAGAGAGGGAGAGAGGGAGGCAGTGGGCAGGCAGGGAGAGAGGGAGGGAGGGAGAGAGGGAGAGAGGGAGAGAGGGAGGCAGTGGGCAGGCAGGGAGAGAGGGAGAGAGGGAGAGAGGGAGAGAGGGAGAGAGGGAGGCAGTGGGCAGGCAGGGAGAGAGGGAGAGAGGGAGAGAGGGAGAGAGGGAGGCAGTGGGCAGGCAGGGAGAGAGGGAGAGAGGGAGAGAGGGAGAGAGGGAGAGAGGGAGAGAGGGAGAGAGGGAGAGAGGGAGAGAGGGAGGCAGTGGGCAGGCAGGGAGAGAGGGAGAGAGGGAGAGAGGGAGAGAGGGAGAGAGGGAGAGAGGGAGGCAGTGGGCAGGCGGGGAGAGGGGGAGAGAGGGAGAGAGGGAGGCAGTGGGCAGGCGGGGAGAGGGGGAGAGGGGGAGAGGGGGAGAGGGGGAGAGGGGGAGAGGGGGAGAGGGGGAGAGGGGGAGAGGGGGAGAGGGGGAGAGGGGGAGAGGGGGAGAGGGGGAGAGGGGGAGAGGGGGAGAGGGGGAGAGGGGGAGAGGGGGAGAGGGGGAGAGGGGGAGAGGGGGAGAGGGGGAGAGGGGGAGAGGGGGAGAGGGGGAGAGGGGGAGAGGGGGGAGAGGGGGAGAGGGGGAGAGGGAGAGAGGGGGAGAGGGAGAGAGGGAGAGAGGGAGAGAGGGAGAAAAAAAAGGGAACAAGGAATGGTGAAGAGGGTGGGGGGCATTAGCGGAAGTTCGAGAAATCGATGTTCATGCCATCGATTGGAGGCTACCCAGACGGAATATAAGGTGTTGTTCCTCCAACCTGAGTGTGGCCTCATGGCAACAATAGAGGACTGACCATGGATTGACATACCGCAGTGGAAATGGGAAGTGAGTGGACACTGAGAGATCCTGCTTCTTCTGGCGGACAAATGTAGGTGCTTGGTGAAGTGGTCTCCCAATCTACATCGTCTCACCAATATACAGGAGGCCACACTGGAAGCACCAGACACAATATATGACCCCAACAGACTCGCAGTTGAAGTGTCTTCAAAAGTACAATGCCTTCTTGGGCTTTGTGCTGCTTCCATTGAGGACTTCAAATTTTGGGTAATAGGAAAACACTATGTAGATAGATTCTGGAATTGCTTTGTCTGTAAGGGTGGTGGAACTCAAAACAACAATCAGTACATTAAAAAGGGAACTGGATAGACACTTCCAGTGGAAATAACTTGTGGGGCTTTGGTGGAGAGAATAGGGTAATGGGACTGATGGGATGGGCCTGTTGATCCCCCTTTATGTTGGAACAATTCTATGATACAAAATTTTAAAATCAGGAAACGTAGGAAAGCATAAATCCGAGGAAATTGTTATGAAGAACAGAAATAGTGAGAACACGTGGAAGCAAAGATTTAAACATATCTGCATATTCCTTATCCCCATAGATACAAGTAGCAGTGATAGGTTGGCTGGCAAGCTGGTGCAGCATTCAAATGATTCACTTTCACAGAAGAGTATGTTAAATAACATTCTCAAACCATAATCTGAATCTGACATAGTAGACAGTAAACAACTGTAATGTTCATTGGCGATCAGGTCAACATGTCTTCTGAAATCCTACAGACTTCCTGATGCTCTGGAATCTGCTACACAGTCAAGCACAAAGACGAGATGTAGTACATTGACACCAATTCCATTAGGATTGACAGCAGGCTGTCTTATGAGAGAAGGGTGCAAGAGTTGATAGAAGCAAATAGAATCTTGAATTTCTTGACAGGGAGTGTGCGGAGAGAATGTTCCATCTTGTGAAAGGAACTAGAATTAGAAGTAACCATTTAAAAGTAACAAGCTTCCTCTTTAAGACTGATTTGGAAAAACTTACAAGTGTCATGATACTTTGGAATTTGCTTCCTCAAAGGATGGTGAAAAGCAGTCTTTGAATATTCTTAAGGGAGCTGTGGGTAGATACCAAAGAAGAGGGTGAAGGGCTGCTGTGGGTAGTTGGGGATGCAGAGTTGAGGTTACAGTTGGATCAACTATTTTATTAGTAAATGGTGAAGCAGGCTTGGGGAGCCAGGGGACCTAATCCTGATGTTAATTTGTATGTACTTTTAAAAGATGATTGGTTAAGATGTAGTAAGTGTCCATCCATCTTGTTCATCGAAAGCCTCTCCCCCATGCTACCTAGGGTTTGGCCTGTTTAAGGAGCATGACAGGCAGTCCCAGACCCTCAGTGGCAGTAGGGGGTCAGACAGTGGTTGGTGATTTCCCACCCTACCCCTGCTGGGGGAGGTCATTCACCCTGTGCATCCCTCATTTTAAAGTATGAATGGTTTGTGTTTGAAAAATCTTGGGTGAGGTGTGGCCACATAGGAGTTCACTTGAGTAAGAGGGTGAGTGAGTGCGAAGCCTGTCATGTGTTTGGTAAACCTGTTTCGGAGGTGCTTTTGAATTCATCCAAATGGAAGATTGTGTTCCTTGACGTGAAATAAATTTGCAGGATGTCTTATCTTAAGAGTTAGAAACATAGAAAAGCTACAGCACAATACAGGCCCTTCGACCCACAAAGTTGTACCGAACATGTCCCTACCTTAGAAATTACTAGGGTTACCCACAGCCCTCTATCTTTCTAAGCTCCATGTACCTATCCAAAAGTCTCTTAAAAGACCTATCATTTCCGCCTCTACCACCATTGCCGGCAGCCCATTCCACACACTCACTACTCTCTGAGTAAAAAAAACTTACCCCTGACATCTCCTCTGTACCTACTTCCCAGCACCTCAAACCTGTGTCCTCTTGTGGTAACCATTTCAGCCCTGGGAAAAAGCCTCTGACTATCCACACGATCAATGCCTCTCATCACCTTATACACCTCTATCAGGTCACCTCGCATCCTCTGTCGCTCCAAGGAGAAAAGGTCGAGTTCACTCAACCTATTCTCATAAGGTATGCTCCCCAATCCAGGCAACATCCCTGTAAATCTCCTCTGCACCCTTTCTATGGTTTCCACATCCTTCTTGTAGTGAGGCGACCAGAACTGAGCACAGTACTCCAAGTGGGGTCTGACCAGGGTCCTATATAGTTGCAACATTACCTCCCTGCTGAACACTTCTAGTATTCTTTTAGTTCAGATTTCCATCAACTTCTGTGTACTGCACTCAACTGTTCCAGTGTGTTACACTTTTACTCTTTGGGTCTCATTCACTTAACCTTCAGACAGAGAAGCCACAATCAACAATCATTCATTACCCTCACTCAAGCAGCATTTGTGTCACTATCTCTAACTTTGCCTCCTACCCCTGCACCTCCCTGCAATTTAAAATGTGTTTTCTTGCTTCTCCAATTCTGCTGCAAGTTTACTACCCTGAAACTTTTCTCACTCCACGGATGATGCCCAACCCCCGAGCAGCCCCAGCACTTTCTCTTTCTAGTTGTGTCTGAGCGAATGGGGACCTCTTGGATAGTCCTGGCAAAAGAGAGCGAATCTCATTCTTAAATGGACTGTGTTCTCCAAATGTCAAAATTTTTTTTGCAGTGGAGAAGGTGGTTCTCCTGTTAATGGTGGGTCTGCACAGCATTTCAATACACATGCACCAGTAACAGGACCCATTGCAGTGCCCAAATACATGGTGCACAGTGGAAAAAGCTAAGCCCCACAGTTGAAACCAACCAAAACTATCAACTACAAAACTAATTGCTCTGACCATATATGCCCCCCTCCAACACATTAGATAAACCCTCAGCTGTCCTACCAGTAATTTCAGACTTGTATCTGGAGAGAAAAGTGGGGCATTTTCCGAGTTTTGGACATTGCTGACAAAACCAGCATTTCCTACTCAAACCCATTGTCTCTGAACAGACAGGCTTGCTGTTATTCCAGAATCAACCACGTAGCCACGGAGAGGGCAGATCTTGCCTTTCCTACAGACACAACAGACTGCACATGGAGCAACAAATCTGCTGAAGGAACTCAAGAGGGTCAAGCAGCATCTGCGGGAGGAAAGGAATTGTCAATGTTTTGGGGTTGAAACCCTGCTGCAGGGTTTGGATCCAAAATGTCCACAATTTCTTTTCTCCCACAGACAATGCTCGACCCACTGAGTATATCCAGCAGATTGCTTAGATGGGTTTTTTAAAGTAATGTGGTCATCGCAACTAACACTAGATGCTTTTTCTTTTAAAGTGTCTGATTATCAAGCAACCTTCAATTGGATAGCTGCCACGGAGGGATTTGAACTTGGGTCTATGGACTTTTAGCAAAGTTCTAACCCTCCTCCCACTGGTACTTGCCTGCAGTGAGTCAGGAGGCCAACAAAAGTGAACGGAATATGGAACAAGTGTCTAGGAGGTGGTAGCAAACTTTCTCCCCTTATTTTGTTTGGTTCCCACTCCCTCTCCCTGGACAAAGTTAGAAGGGGTCACCAATAAAAATCCTAGCACCATCATTTGTGGGAATAGGAAATCAGCCTGCATTGTGATGCTCTTCCTAATCCTTGCCGCTGATTAGGCATTGTTGTTAAATGTTAAACCATGCAGTAACCTAGTAAAACAAAAAGAGCCAAGTGCTTTGGAATAAACACAAGCTGGACGAACTCAGTGGGTCAGGCAGTATCTGTGAAGGGAAATGGAGAAACAATTATTGGGTCAAAACCCTTGATCTAGACATCATAACGACAACCAAAGCCATCAACTGTGGCTCCTTAGGAGCTTTGCCCATGATTTTTACCAGTCACAGTCAAAGAAATCACTCCTTCTGAAATCCTACACATAGATCAAGTGTAAGAGATGGACCAGATTTCATTAAAATTTGATTAAACAACAGGAAAGATGGGAATGTAGTAGAAATTGCCATGGGATAATCAGCATTTCAACAAAAGCTTACCTCTGGTTCTGTACATTGCGAGGGTTCCCCTTTATCTAGAAGGCAAAAAGGAAAATATTTTTCAAAAAACGATCAATTATAGATTTTTCTTGAAATTCATGCTTCAGCGACATTACATGACACAGTAAAACAGTTCTGTACTCCAGTTAACAATCCTTGCACACACTATTCCTTAATCAATCCAATATCAAGCAGACCAATTAGTTTTCAGCTAAAGAACTTGTTTTAATAACCACTGCAACATTATGCATTTCGCTAACAGCTTTATTTAAAATTATCCAGAGATTTATCGGAAAAGTAGAGAGCACATGCAGGCCAGACTGGGCAAGGACAGCAGATTTAGTCAGAGTCATGCAGCATAGAAACAGACCCTTCAGCCCATCAATTCCATGCTGTCATTCAACTTTGATTTACACTAATCCCCCTTTATACTCTCCACATTCTCAAGTTCCACCCCTCCCCCGCACCAACTCTACCATTCACTTGCACACTAGGGGCAATTTACAGGGGCCAATTACCCTTCCACCTTACATCTCTTTGTGATGTAGGAGGAAACTGGAGCACCTGGAGGAAAGTTACACAGTTATAGGAAGGACGTGCAAACACACAGATGGCACCAGAGGCCAGGATTGAACTCCATCACAGGAATGGATGTCAACAGCTCCACTAGCCAGGCCACTGAACCCCAAAAAATCTGTTAACCTATTATTAGTTTAGCACCACTAATCTTTTTAAAACTAATTAGAGCTTAAATATTGCAGTTATTGTTGTGGGTTCAGGTTTGTCTCTCATTAATTGAGAGGCTCTGGAGTTCTCACCATGCCTGGTGTCATTGACGCAGATAAATAACTCTCATGCTGCTGAAGAAATACCCTGGAGCAGCCTGTCACAGCCAAAGGCTGTCTTACTCCATCATGCCTTCTCCATTCTTGGGTGCACTGGTCTTTAATGGACCATGTCAACCATTGATGCTTGATAATTAAATAGCCGGCACACGTGATGATAAGTTTTGAAATTTATGTCTGTTATGAAAGACCTTTCTGTGGTGCATGAAATTGCAAGTCATACCTATAGATTCTTCTGCACAATGCCATAATGATGTATAGAAATTTGGCCCGTCCCCTAAAACCCTCACTAATTTTTATAGATGCACCCCATAGAAAGCATTCTTCTAGGGTGCATCACAACCTGGTATGGAAGTTGTCCTGTCCAAGACCGAAAGAAGCTGCAGAAGATCGTGAACACGGCGCAGCACATCACACAAACCAATCTTCCGTCCGTGGACTCAGTTTACACCGCACGCAGTCAGAGCAGTGCTGCCAGGATAATCAAGGACACAACTCACCCAGCCAACACAGTTTTCGTCCCTCTTCCCTCCGGGAGAAGGCTCAGGAGCTTGAAGACTCATACGGCCCAATTTGGGAACAGCTTCTTTCCAACTGTGATAAGACTGCTGAACAGATCCTGACCCAGATCTGGGCCATACCCTCCAAATATCCAGACCTGCCTCTCGGTTTTTTTGCACTACCTTACTTTCCATTTTTCTATTTTCTATTTATGATTTATAATTTAAATTTTTATATTTACTAATTTTTACTATTTTTAATATTTAATATTTGTAATCCAGGGAGCAGGTAGCGCAGAATCAAATATCGCTGTGATGATTGTAAGTTCTAGTATCAATTGTTTGGCGACAATAAAGTCTAAAGTATAAAGAAATTAACTTTCGTCTAAAAACATCAAATGGAATTCTTGTATTACGACACTAATAGTTTGAGAAAGATTTCTTAAAAAAAAACTGGGTAAAGCATTGCCTGTTATCCACATGACTGGAATTGTACTTCCCAGATCTACACTGAAAGGTTCAGTAAGGTTCATCTGATCAGATAGAGCGCTTACACACCACATTCAAACCTCCCTCGATATTAAACTAGGAGAGCTGTTCAACAATTCCCAATGGACAAATTCCTCAGCTAAACCTACTTTGTCAGGTGGTGGGAAGGAAGGGAAATACCAGAGGCCACAAATATCCCACGGAACAAACAGCAAAAACCCACAGGGATGAACTGTCCCTACAAGCCATGCTTTTTGAGCACCAAGTGCAAAGTCAGGGAGTGGAAACATGGAAAGGACAAATCAACGACTGAAGAGCATTATGAGAAAGGGGATGACACAATGACAGCATTAGACGAACTATCAAAGCAGTTCAGCAGCGAGAGTAACCTGAAGACACAAGAGACTGAAAAAGTCAGTGGGTCAGGCAGTGATGTCATGTTGTATCTGTTCAAAATATTGATAAAATCACACTTGGAGTATTGTGTACAGTTTTGGTCACCATACTACCGGAAGGTTGGATTAGCAATTGAGAGAGTGCAGAAGAGATTCACCAGGATACTGCCTGGACTAGAGGGCCGTGGTTACACAAAGAGATTAGTTCTCCAGTCCTGATGAAGGGTCTCAGCCCAAAACATTGACTGTACTCTTTTCCATAGATGCTGCTGGGCCTGCTGAGTTCCTCCAGCATTTTGTGTGTGTTGTACAGGTATTTAGATAGAAAGGCATAAAGGAATATAGGCTTTATATGAGCAAATTGTAGAAGCATAAATAGGCACAGTTGGCATGAATGCAATGGGCCAAATGACCCATTTTTGCACTAAATGATTCTATTATCCTATGAAAACCTAATCTTTACGCTTACACTGGCCTAACTCTTTAAAGCTTTTCTGCATGTACCCTTCAGGTCTCTGCTCTCAAGTGAGCCATGCAAACTTTGTGTAAACATCCAAAGATCTATTGCAGGATGGTTATTAATGGACCCAATCACCACCAATACAACAGGAACCTCACTTCAGTGAATAAAAGCAGAAAAGGCTGAAATACGCAGCAGGACAAGCAGCATCTAGTGAGAGACATACTCGCGTGGTGCACTGTGTTGTTATTGGACTAACACACAGATCTAGAGTGTTAGCCCAGCAACACATTCATATCTCTCAGAAATTCAAATTAAAGTAATTAATCTGGAGTAATAATCTAGTATCAGTAGGGTGTGTCATGCAAGTACCGGACTGATGCAAAAACCCAAACAGTTCCCCGCTGTGTGAGAGAAACTTGGTGCCTTTATTTTGTCAGATCCGTGTGTGTCTGGCACCCTCACGCCCCCCCCATCACCCCACCAATGAAGTGGCTCAGACGTCTGCTGTACTCAATAGATGGAGATGGACAAAAAAAAAATGACAGCTCTGCTAGTGACATCTGCAACTCATGAACGAACAAGCAAAAAGCAACTAGCTACAAGACTCTGGGAGAAAGGTGCCGCAGTGATGAGAGTTTTCACAGAGAATCAAGAATGACGATTTTACATTGAACCCAAAGCTCACCTCCCACACTACACAAGTAGTAATAGATTCTCCAAGGAATAGTTCAGGGAATAATGGAGTGGCCTAATGTGTGCACGTCCGTGAGGTGCTGAGTTTGTAGACCTCCGCTGTGATAGCTTCCGGGACATTTAGCTCTCCCCTCATGGTTCACAATGATTCCATGTGCAGACATTGAGAACATAGCTCATCTGAAAACTGTTGAATTGTCAAATTTACACAGCATGGATGCAGACCCTTCAGTGCAACTGGCCCATGCCAACCTGATAAAGTTTAAGGGAATGGGGGATTCTCAAGATCCCTGTAAACAATGAATGAAGTACTGACTATGTCTGTGACTGCAGGGTGTTTGAATAATGTCTCACAGCTGCCTTCTTTGGAGCAAGATGATTAAAGTTCGCCCAGATCCACATCAGATGTCTCTGGGCTTTTCACACCTTTTGATTTTGACAAACGGCAGTACCTGATGGAAATTAGACAGAACATTCCTTTCTTAATTAAAGCATAAGTTTGACGGATATTCTTATCTTTGTAATTAAGTTGTGGCTCCAGCAAACCAGGTAGGACATTCTTTTCTTTAATTAAGGTGGCTGGAGTGTCTAACAAATTGATTGTACTTTTGTATCGATAGTCCATTGACTTGACCAGAATGGTTATCAAACGGATTGTTCTCTGTATCAATAGTCCATTGACTTGATCGGAATGGTTATCAAACTGATTGTTCTTTTGTATCAGTGGCCTTATAACTTCTGACAATTCTGACATCGGGCAGTGAACTTGTAGAACCGCCAGGGAGATGAGAAAGGGTCTCTCCCTGATGTCGGGTCTAAGTTCACTCGCTGGCTGAGTTCGAAGAAATAAACAGGTGAAAGATAAGTAACCATCTTTTTGTGCTGTCGTTATTTGATCCAGCAAAGTTACATTTACAAACCAAGACATCTATCTAGGCAAGTCCCATTTGCCCACATAAGCCTTTCCTACTCATGTACTTGTTGAAGTGCATGTTTGTTGTCGTCAATGCTCCTACCCCAATTACTTCCTCTGGCAGCCTATTGCACAAACATACTGGGTGAAAATGTCTTTCCTCAGGTTCCTATTAAATCTCTCCCCTCTCAACTTAAACCTATGTTCTTTAGTTCTTGACTCCCAATGCTGCACCCTCTCAACTGCAGACCTACTGATATTGATCAGACTGAGCCCGTCTCTGTCCTGTAATCCACAATCAGCTCTTTTTGATTTTTGGACATTGAGGGGGAGGTTGTTATCATGGTACCACTGTGTCAGGGTGTCAACCTTTCCTCTGTAGGCTGTCTCATCACTGCTAGAAATAAGGCCAATCAAAGTCATTTCATTTGCGAATTTGATCAGCAGCTTGGAACTGTGTGTGGCAGCACAGTTGTGGGTGTAAAGGGAGTAGAGGAGGGGACTCAGGACACAACCCTGGGGGTCACCTGTGTTGAGAGTCAGAGGATTCAGAGGAGCAGAAGCAAAGGAGCCCATCCTTACCTCCTGTCGGCGATCCGATAGGAAGTCCAGGATCCAGCTGCACAAGGCGGGGTGCAGGCCAAAGTTCTTGACCTTCCTGTCAGGTCTGGAGGGAATTTAAATCCCTCTGAAAGTTCATCTCTCACTCTCCTACACTTCAAAGAGTAAAATTCCACCCTGCTCAACCTCTCTCCATAACTCAATCGCTAAACTCCTAGCAATATCCTCGTAAATCTCTTCTGCACTCTTTTCAGTTTAGTGGCATCTTTCATAAAGCAGGGTGACCAAAACTGAACATGATACAGTATTCTAAATGCAGCCTCACTAATATACTATATAACTGCAACACAATATCTCAACTTTAATATTCAGTACCCTGACCGAAGGTCAATGGGTCAAAAGGCTTCTTCACTCTCCGGTCTACCTGCGACACCAATACACCATAGCTGGTGTAAATTCAACACTACTTAGCTGAGAAACTAAATCAGCATGGACCAGCAATTGATCCAGGCCCTATTAGCACGTTATTCCAAGAAGAAAGATTGGTAACATATCAAAAAAAGGGATTTGATGAAATCAAACAATGTCCAGTCTGAACAGTTTACAGTCCAGAGGCTACAGACTTCAAAACATCCCAGACATGATTTTCACAACTAATTTCTTTAACAACAGTAAAATCATTTGCAATTTAAGCTACCACATTACCAATTATATGACTAAGCAACTTCATACAATTTTTTCATTAAAAGGGATCAATACCTCAAACATTCCCTATGAAAAGGAACTTCTGCATGAACAGATTTCTCCACAACCACCCCAGGATCAGTTTAAACTTATTGCAAAAAAGGACAGTCAAAATTCCTTCATAATTTTAAAAGAACCAACCTTCTCTGCCATAGTGACAACACCCTATGTGCCTTGAGCCTCTCTTCAGAGTAGTAGGTTTTATTTTGTCTCCAACAGCATCTTGAATCTAGGACTTTAATGTTCTTCCTACAATGCTGAACCAGCTCTTAAACTTCAACTCAAATTAACTTCAATGTAGCTCATTACTTTGTACAATTTTACTATTCTACAAGTTCTATTGTACACTTCAAAAAAAAAGATAACACACTTTGGTGCTTTGGCTTTAACTCTCGGCATTTGTGTTTTCAGGAAGTTATGCAACCTTTCTGCTCTTCATAAACCTTAGTGATTTTCAATTGGATGAATTGCCACATTTTTGTTTTCTTCAAAAACTGTCTTTATTATGCACACTAAGTTGCTTTTGCCACAGGTTTGCCCATTCAGCACTTATTTACTTTGTGGCAAGGATCAGGAATGTTAGCAGTCAATACGGTTTTGAGTGGTCATGTAGAGTTGCACCATTCCTGAGGTCAGTTGATCCCAGTATCAGATTCCTACCTGACCCCAAACCAAGCCATAATTAGAGCAGGCAGCCAGCGTCTGTTTCCCAAGGTTGAAATGTCTAATACTAGAGGCATTTAAGGTGAGAGGAAGGATGTGTAGGGAGATTGAAGTATAGAGTGAAATGCACTACCAAAAATGGTGGAGGAGGCAAATACACCGAACAGGCTCTTAGATAGGCAGAAGTGATTTGGCGTCATTAACTTAATCAAGGGCTGAAGAGAATATTCTGTACTATACTGTTCAATGTTCTAAGTTTCATCTTCAACAGAATCCCACCACCAAGCACATCATTCCCAAACTCCACTTTCCACAGGGATCATCCCCTACCCAACATCCTTGTCCATTTGCTCTCTCCACTGATCTCCCTCCTAGCACTTATACTTGCAAGCGAAACAAGTACCATACCTGTCCTTACAGCATTCAGAGCTCCAAACAGTCCTCCCAGGAGAGGTGATACTTCACCTGAGTCTGTTGGGGTCAACTACTGTATCTGATGCTCTTGGTGTGACCTCCTCTATATCAGCAAGACCCGACGTAGATTGGGAGACTGCTTCACCGAGCACTTATGCTCTGTCCACTAAAAAAAGCGGGATCTCCTGGTGGCCACCCATTTCAATTCTACTTCCCATTCCCATTCAGACATATTTACTGCTGCGATGAGGCCACACTCAAGTTGAAGGAGCAACACCTTATATTCAGACTGGGTAGCCTCCAATCTGATGGCATGAACATCAATTTCTAAAACTTCTGGTAATTGCCCACCCCCCCTTCACAATTCCCCTATTCCTGTTTCCCCCTCTCACCTCATCTCCTTACCTGCCCATCACCTCCCTCTGGTGCTCCTCCCCCTTCCCTTTCTTCCATGGTCTTCTACCCTCTGTCAGATTCCCCCTTCTCCAGTCCTATACATCTTTCACCAATCAACTTCCCAGCCCTTTACTTCACCCTCTCCTCTGTTTCACCTATCACCTACCACTTTGTACTTCTTCCTCCCCTCCCCCCACTGTCTTGCTCTAAGTTCTCATCTTTTTTCCCTAGTCCTGATGAAGAGTCTCAGCCCAAAAGTCAATTGCTTACTCTTTTCCATAGATGCTGCCTGGCCTGCTGAGTTCATCCAGCATTTTGTGTGTTGCTTGGGTTTCCAGCATCTGCAGATTTTCTCATCCTCCAAGTTTCCAAACTAGTTTACTACTCATTTAAATGTCAACTTACTTCCACAATAAGGACTGGTTCTATGGTTCACAGTACCACTAGAGAACCCCTCAAAATATTATCCCATTTAATAAATAGTATAAACAAGCTTATAGAATAGTAAATTTATATAAAGGAATGAGCTACAATAAAGTTCACTGAGTTTCGGTTTTAGAGCTGGCTCACCGTTGTAATGAGAACATCAAGGTCTTACACTCACCGGGGTGGTATTGGAGATAACATTAAATCCTATACAAGTCATTGTTACAACTTTCAAGTTGACCCTACAACAATGAACTCCAGGTCATCCACAATTCTGACACTTAAATTCTTTCCATTCACTGAATAAGCTTAATTGTCCAGTTTTAAATTCTTATTGTTCAACTTCTTCTCAAGCTCTCCCTCCGCCATCTCTGTAACTTCCTTTACTCTACTGAATCAAGTTTATGACTGTTTAGAAGGAAAGTTGGTAACACTTGTTTTCTGGAAGGCACCATGTTAAAATTTTCAACCAGTATGCAAGTCACTTCTCACCCTTCCACATCTCCTCTTTCAGCCAAGCAGACTTGAAAGAGTTCCTCTAATTCTTGACTTGGGCAGTCTGTTTTTGCTTTACCCAATGTTGGTGACCGTGCATTAAGGAATCCAGTGTTCAATCTCTGGCATTCCCTTCCTACAGAATTCAGTGTTTCTACACCTCTCTTTTTTGCTTTGAGACTTCAACTCCAATCCTTCATCAAGATTTTAGGGATTTTGGTTGTTAACTTTTGTCTAATCTGATCTCCAAGATACAATTTCCTTAGTCATTTTGCATCTTCAACTAAGCATTCAAAACAGCTGAGCAAATTTCCAGTAGGATATCCATACTACACCAAACAGACATCAGACAGAGGCAGGCTTAAGTGGCCTTCAGGAGGTACAAATCTTCAAAAGCAACATGGAGGATTTAAAAATACCTTCAATTCAGGATGGCATAATCTTACAGTTGCCACAATTTAACAACCGTACTGACGTGCACATTCGAGGGTTTAAAAAAAAGGAAGTTATTTTGTTATAAATCTAGCAGAGTAGTTCTCAGGTATATCAGCAAAACTAATCAGAAATATGATCACAGTCACTGAATCAATAACCAAAACACATCTTATCTGGCATTGTTCTTGGGAGTCAACAGGTATGTTCAGTTTTACTAAAATTTTAAAAAGTCCCAAGTATTTTCACTCAAAGGGAGTGAAGGAAAAGAAATTCAATAGCTAGTCAGCTCAGGCTATTCTTACACTTTTAATTCAGCATAGTTCCAGTAAACAAGCCCTAGGAAGCTCTTGGCAAATCTGTCTCGCTCCCTAAGAAACAACACAAGGCAAAACAAGAGGTCTTCATACTTCATGTCTCTCATTAAAACACTTAGAGGTGATTTTACAAGTCTGGCTAGTGGATACAGCTGACATCAACATCAAAAACTCAACCAAGTATCTCATATTTTGTTTGTTAAATTGAGTATGTCAGAAATCATAGATGTTGCAGTTTCCCCGGATTGCATCACCAGGCAAAGCCAATTGCCATCACTGCAAACACAGAATATTACCCAGCCCAAAAATTCTACAGCAGGGTGTGGCACAAACTCGATGTTTTTTTTAAAAAAGATTTTCCAGAAGAGTTCTGCATTTCTGGATTTAAAAAAGTACCTCAAATACCTGGATATTTCTAATGAGCATTATGAGACCTTGCTGTGGACACAACTGATAGCTATGTCTTCTGTAAAATAACTACGTTTCAAGAAAGGAACTCATCAGCTGCAAGTGCCCAGACGATGAAGGAAAGTTACTATACCAATGCAAAATTATTTTCCTCTGATTGTTCTGAGAGCATTAGTAGACCTGAATTAAATTATCACGATTGAGTACAAAAACACAGGAATCTAACTCTAGTTTGCTACTACTCACAGACAGGCAAAGTGAGCTACCCGAAACAAAAGGCACATTTTACAAGTTTCAGGACTCAGTTGGTACAAAGCTGCTACTATGAGAACACAACACATATACCAGATTGCACCAGAACATACTAATACTTGGTTAGGTGATACAAATCCAACCCAATATTTATGGACAAAAGTCACAGTCACCTCTGAGACATATCCAAAACCACCAAGTAAAGTCACTTTACAGAATAATAATTTACCTGCTGGAAAGGAGAGAGATGATAGATTGTTATCTATTCAGATGGTAATGGAAGACAAATATTTCTGCAGCACCTTTCAGAAAGCCGCAAAATGTTTCATAGCCAAAGATGTACCCCTGGAGTTCAGTCACTATTGAAATATTGGACACATGGCTGCCAACTTATACACATCAAGCTCCAGCAAGAAGAGAAACACGACAGAGTCAAATATGTTTGAAGAGTGATTAACAGTTGTATTGACATTGGGATAAGTCCCAAGGTATTCTTCAAATATTAATGCAAAATGCTCCAAGTCCATGCAAAAGAGCAGATTGGTCCTCAAGCAGAACTTTTGACAGTATGGGATCTGGAACGACAAGACGACTTCCAGCCTGCAAGCATTAACCAGCCAGGTTTCATACAGATAGAGAACAAACAGATTGAAGGATGGTGAGGGTGGCAAAGTTGGTGGGAGGAGAAATGGCTGTTTGGGTGATACAACAACAAAAGATAAATTGACCCTCACAATAATAGACTACATTGACACCCTCACAACATAGTCTTGGCTCAGCTTCTTGATGGGTAACAAATGCTGACCAGCCTGTGAATGGAATAAAAACCAACAAATATGGGCTGGAAGTACTTCTTCCCACTTAGTGGCCCACTGTCAGTAACACTGTTAACTAACTAAGCCAAATACTAATTTTATTAAAAGGAAATTCCAGCGTTTCAAGGGTGTCCTAATGCCGGATTCTGTCCCTTCTCGCCAGGAAATTGAATGGCTTTGTCCATAATACGCAAGGGATGTCGTTATCTGGAAGGATAGCTGATTAATCTGTCGATCGCCCCCCCCCCATGAAATGAAACGTGTGTTTGTAAATTAACACACACTGTACCGTTCTCGCCCCTCTCACGTTAATTTATTTTTGCTGTTTTACTGATAATCTAGGTGTTAGATTGAAGCTGACTGCCTGCCTGCCTCTAGACTCTCCCCCAGGCCTATTTATTCCGAGTTGTTTATCCTTTGAGCCGCTTTCACCCTCAAAAGGAATACGTGTCTGCATTTGTTTTAAATTTCAGCTACCTCGCCCAGCTAGACACCCTGTCAAAATTTCGGAAGCCTCTCGTCACTGACAGCCTCGCTTTTCAAAACCCCGTCTTCTCTACCTTTTAAACATTTGCAATTGATTGCAGAAACGCAGTCAATCACTCACCAATTAGCATGTGTAGTGAGAGTGTGCAGAATCATTGCAAAGGTGATCCTAACTTGCAACATTTCTGTCGTGATTGCTTTTAAATCCAGTCTTATTGCGGCTCCCGGGAATGATTTATTAATGTATTACCACACAGCGGTGTATAATGGGTTGTTTGTGTCAACGCGCTGCCCTCTGTCTGTCAATCTGTTTTTGTCTCGGTCTCTCTATGATGATGATTATTATTATTATTATTGCGGGGGTTATTTCCTACCTGAATCGGTGCGGATGCTGATGTTGCCGTCTCGGTGCAGAAGTACAGCGCTGGCCCCGTTCAGCCTACCCCAGAACCGGTGGCCCTGAGCGTTCGATGCGTCGGCGGGGGGCTGCCGGTGCCTCCGGAGGGTGCAGCAGCACTGGTAACAGACGGCCCACGCCTGCTCCTCGTTCAGCGGCTGGTTATATAGCCGGAGGATCTGCTCCAGCGACAGCTCCTGCGGCTCGGGTTCGGCCGCTGGGCTCTCTTCTCCTCGCTCCGCCATCTCGCTGCAGCAGCGTGTCCGAAGGGCGACTGGAACCACCGGATCCGAGGCTAAATCATCCGGAGGAATAAAACCAAAAGCATCTTCTCCGGCCGCGCCATCAGCATCACCGCCACGCTGCCATATCCTCTCCCTCTCAGAGACACTCCAGCCTCTTTCAGCGGTTTCTTATTGAATCCAATCATATGACTCGTTCCTCATTGCTGGAAGAGAGTCAGTTCCTGCTACATGGTCCAAACGCCCGTCTGCTTTGCTGCGTTGCGTCATTTGCTACATTCTTTATGTCACGTTACAATTCTGACTAGATTTGCAATATCCACCCAAAATGAGTTGTTATATTATCTAACTGGGATACACAAGGATAACCTCTACTTTGCATCTTTTGCTGCATTTATCATTTCTAACACCGTTTTCACTGCTTTGCATCATTTATTGTATTATCTCATCAGTCACTTATAAATTGCAGCTCAGTGGGTGGAACATTTTTTTTTGTAATTTCAAGTCCCATTCCTGAAAAATTGGTAAAGAGTCAATGGGAACATGCCAGATTTCTTTAGCCTCCTGAGGAAGATGAAGTGTCGGTGAGCTTCCTTGGTCATGATATCAACATAGTTGGACCGAGACAGGCCGTTGGTGATGTTCACCCCAAGGAACTTGAAGCTTTCAACTTCAACAGCAGTGATATAGACAGCATCATTGCACCTGAAGTCAATGACCAGCTCTTTTGTTGACAATGAGGAGAAGGTTGTTGTCATGACAACATGTCACTAAACTTTCTATCTCCTTCCTTGTACTTCAATTTATCATTATTTGAGATGCTACAAATTTATGAGACATTGATAAATTAGATTGTCAGAATCTTTTCCCCCATAGTAGGGATACCAAAACAAGAGGGCATAGGTTTAACAGGAAAGGAACAAATTTTAAAGATGATTCCAGGGTAAATTTTTTTTTGACACAGAGTGGTTGATATCTGGAACTCGCAGCTAGAAGAGGTTCTGGAGTTACATATAATGATTGGATCCATTTCAATTAGCCTACCATCACAACAGGTCCCCAGCAGATGCCGTTTCACTGGCTCTTCGATCTAACTTGGAAAATCTGTACATTGAAGATGCATAAATCAGGATGTTCTCCATTGACTACAGCTCTACAATCAACATTATCTTTCCTTCAAAACTAATCAATAAGCTCCAAGACCTTGGCCTCAATATCTCCTTGTACAACTGGATTCTCAATTTCCTTGTTAACAGATCCCAGTCAGTTTGGATTGGTCATACTTCAAAGCAGCAAGTGAGAGTGTGGGATCTGAGAAGTGTGGTAGTTATTTAAAAACAACAAGTCGTGTTTGGAGTGAGCCAATAAAAAGAAGTGAGGTTTAAGTAGAGTGACCATTGTGTGAGTGGGGCAGAGTTAGAGTGGTCAGCATCACAATATGCGCAGGCAACATTGGAACCCAAGTGCAGGAGAATGACAGATTCTGATGTAGAGACAGTGACCTGAGTTGATTCATAAGAATTTCAACAGAATATCAGTGGTTTGGCTGAACGGCACCTTGAGACGTAACATTCTCAAAACTAGGACTCTGTGATTAGCGCTAATCGGGCATCTACTTAAATAATACAAGTTACATGGAATCCCCAGGTCAATCAAAATAAACTTAACAAGTTTAAACAGAAAGCGCCAGGATACTGCATTACAAGAGTGAGTCACTCGAGAAAAGCACAAGAAAGTCGAAACAATTAAAAACTCTTGTTAAACAATTGACCAATTCAGGTGCTCTAAAAACTTCAGAGCCCAATGCTCTCCAGCTCTCCGCACAAGCCCAAAGAGCTCATTACAAGTCAGGCTTTGGCTCAATGGGCTTAGGCAAGAACAAGTGGAGCCGAAGATTCTTTCCCCCATTTTCTTTGCCTATTAATACATAATTATTGCAGTGACAATGTATCCAAGGTTAGTGATATGTTCTTCATGTGAGATGTGCGAATTCTGTGAGACCTCCATTTTCCCTGATAACTATATCTGTACAAAGTGGATCAAGTTACGGTTCCTTAAAGACCACATTAAGGAACAAAAACTGCAGCTGGATGACCTTCGGCTCATATGGGAGAAAGAAGAGGCAATAGGTGGTAGTGACAAGAAGGCAGTCACCCCTAAGTTGCAAGAGGCAGTTACCTGGGTGACTCAGGAGAGGGAAAGGGAATAGACAGCCAGTGCAGAGTACCCTGTGGCCATTCCCCTCAATATTAACCATATTGTTTGGATATTGCTGATGGGGGAGGGGGCGATGGGGAAGCCGCTGCAACCAGGCCTCTGGCACTGAGTCTGGCTCTGCGGCTCACAAGGTAAGGGAGGAGAAGAGGAGTAGGGTAGTAACAGGGGATTCCATAGTCAGAGGAGCAAACAGGAGATTCTGTGGACATGAACGAGATACCTGGATGGTATGTGACCTCCCATGAACCAGGGTCAGAGATGTCCCAGATTGAGTCCACAGCATTCTAAGCAGGAGGGTGAACAGCTGGAAGTCATAGTACATATTGGTATGAATGACATAGGTAGGAAGAGGGATGAGGTCCTAAAGAGACAATATAGAGAGTTAGGGAGAAAGCTGAAAAGCAGGACCTCCAGGGTAGTCATTTCTGGATTATTGCCTGTGCCATGAGGCAGTGACAGTAAAAATAGGTTGATATGGCAGATGAATGTGTGGTGCAGAGGGCAGGGTTGCAGATTTCTGGATCATTGGAATCTCTACTAGGGAATGTATGACTTATACAAAAAGGATGGGTTACACCTGAACTCAAGGGGGACCAAAATCCTTGTGGGCAGGTTTGCTAGGGCTGTTAAGGAGGGTTTAAACTAATCTGGCAGAGGGACAGAAACTGGAATGACAGGGCTGAGGACAAGGCAGTTGGTATGGAAGTAGATGCGTTTGCAGTGAGACGGTCAGGATGGACAGGCAGTTGGTATACAAGTAGATGCATGTGCAGTGAGACTGTTAGGAAGGACAGACAGACGACAGGGCAAAATTGCAGTCAATGCAATCAGTTGAAGTGCATCAGAATCAGAATCAGAATCAGGTTTATTATCACCGGCATGTGATGTGAAATTTGATAATTTAGCAGCAGCAGTTCAATGCAATACATAATCTTGCAGAGAGACAAAAGAAATAAAACATAATAAATAAACAAGTAAGTCAATTACGTATCTTGAATGGATTTTTTTTAATGTGCATAAACAGAAATATTGTATATTAAAAAAAAGTGAGGTAGTGTCCAAAGCTTCAATGTCTATTTAGGAATCGGATGGCAGAGGGGAAGAAGTTGTTCCTAAATCGCTGAGTGTGTGCCTTCAAGTTTCTGTACCTCCTACCTGATGGTAACAGTGAGAAAAGGTCATGCCCTGGGTGCTGGAGGTCCTCAATAATGGACACTGCCTTTCTGAGACACCACTTCCTAAAGATGTCCTGGGTACTCTGTAGGCTAGTGCCCAAAATGGAGCTGACTAGATTTACAACCCTCTGCAGCTTCTTTTGGCCCTGTGCAGTAGCCTCCCCACCCCCCCATTCCAGACAGTGATGCAACCTGTCAGAATGCTCTCCACGGTACATCTATAGAAGTTTTTGAGTGTATTTGTTGACATACCAAATCTCTTAAATCTCTGAATGAAGTATAGTCACTGTCTTGCCTTCTTTATAACTGCAATATATTGGGACTAGGTTAGAACCTCAGAGATCTTGACACCCAGGAACTTGAAACTTCTCACTCTCTCCACTTCTGACCCCTCTGTGAGGATTGGTACGTGTTCCTTCATCTTACCCTTCCTGAAGTCCACAATCAGCTCTTTCGGCTTACTGACGTTGAGTGCCAGGTTGTTGCTGCAACACCACTCCACTAGTTGGCGTATCTCGCTCCTGTATGCCCTCTCGTCACCTCCTGAGATTCTACCAACAATGGTTGTATCATCAGCAAATTTATCGATGGTATTTGAGCAATGCCTAGCCACACAGTCATGGGTATAGACAGAGTAGAGCAGTGGGCTAAGCACACACCCCTGAGGAAACATGAAACATGGTTAAGAAAAAAAGCTTTCCTTTCTACAACACTTTATCACAATGTTAGCTCACCTCAAGCCATTTTACAACCAATGATTACTGACATATTTCTCTCTCCCCAGAAACTGGCTGATCTGCTGAGTATTACCTGCAGCTTCTGATGGTGAGGCCTCACTTGGACTATTGTGTAGAGTTTTGGTTATCCTGCTAAAGGAAAGATGCCACTGGAAAGAGTACGGAAAAGATCTATGAAGAAGTGTTTTGTAACCCCATGACTCTACATTGCCAGTACTTGAGGAACTGAGTTATCGGGAGAGATTGTGCAAGTTAGGACTTTACTCCTTCAAATGTTGGAGAATGGGGGGTAACCTTATGGAAGTGTGGAACATATGAGAGACACAGATAGGGAGAATGTGCACAGTCTTTTTTTTCACAGGGCTGTGGAATCAAGGCTAGAGGGTATAGGTCTAAGTTGAGGGAGGAAACATTTAAAAGGTACCTGAGATGCAACTTTTATACACTGAGGGTGGTGTTTTTATGGAACGTGCTGCTAGAGAAAGTGGTTGAGGCAAGCATAATAACAAAATTTAAAAGACATTTGGACAGGTACATGGATAGGAAAGGTTTAAAGGGTCACAGGGCAAGCACAGACAAATGGGATGAGAATCTTGGCTGGCATGAGCCAGTTAGGCCAAAGGGCTCATTTCATTGCTGCATAACTCTGAAAGTTAGGCCTAATGAAGAAGATTTCATGTGATCACTGTTCTAACATAGGAAAAGTGGAACTCAATTAATACACAGCAGGATCCCATAAATAAACAATAACAAATCTGTTCCTTGAATAATAGACTGTCTACAAGATAGCTTTTTAGAGCAGCTTGTGATTGAGCCCACCAGGGAAAAGGCAATTCTGGATTGAATGTTGTGTAATGAACCAGATTTGTTCAGGGACCTTGAGGAGGCAGTGATCATAAAATGATATAATTCATCCTGGAATCTGAGAAGGAGAAGCTAAAGTCAGATGTATCATTACTGCAGTGGAATATGGGGAATTAAAGAGGCATAAGAGAGAATTGGCCAAAATTGATTGGAAAGGGACACCAGCAGGGATGATGGCAGTTGAGCAATGACAGGAGTTTCTGGGAGCAATTCTGAAGCCGCAGGATAGATACCAAAGAATAAGTAGTATTCCAAAGGGAGGATGATTTAACCATGGCTGACAAATCAAAGACAGCATAAAAGCAAAAGAGAGGGCATATAATATCACAAAAATTAGTGGGAAGGTAGAGGATAGGGAAGCCTTTTAAAAACCAACAGAAGGCAACTGAAAAAGCCAAAAAGAAAGAAAAGATGAAATATGAAGGTAAGCCAGCCAATAATATCAAAGAACATATCAAAAGTTTTTTCAGATACATAAAGAATAAAAGAGATGTGAGAGTGGATATCAGACTGCTGGAAAACGACACTAGAAAGGTAGTAATGATGGAACAAAAAATGGTAGACAAATTTAATTTTGCATCATTCTTCACTGGAAGAAATTCTAAAAATGTCGGGACAGAAGTGACTGTAGTTGCTAAGGAGAAGATGCTGAAGAAACTGTTAGATCTGAAGGTAGATAAGTCACCTGGGCTAGATGGTCTACACCCTAAGGTTCAGAAAGAGGTAGCTGAAGAGATTGTGGAGGCATGAGTAATGATGTTTCAAGAATTACTAGATTCTGAAAAGCTTCTGGAGAACTGAAAAATTGGAAATATCACTCCACTCTTTAAGAAGGGAGAGAGGTAGAAGTAAGAAAATTATAGGTTAGTTAGCCTGACATCAGTGGTTGAGGTGTTGGAGTCCATTATTAAGGATGAGTTTTCAGGGTACTTGGAGACACATGATAAACTAGGACAAAGTTGATATGGTTTCCTGTTAAGGTGAGTCAAAACAACCAATGCCTATTGGTCAGCTGACAACGAATCCTAGGCTGATGTCACCAACTGATGGTTGTTCCAATCAAAGTCTTGAATATTCTTTGGGTTTGTTTGTTATGTGTCATGTCGCATGGCATGGGTGATCAGACTTTCCATGACCATTATTGTTCTTGCCAAAGTTTTCTACATAAGTGGTCTGCCATTGCCTTCTTCTAGACAATGTCTTTGCAAGACAGATGTTGTCTGCCTGGCATCAGTGGTTGTATAACCAGGGCTTATATGAGCACTAGCTGTTCATACAAACATCCACTACTTGCTCCCATGGTTTCATGTGACCCTGATTGGGGGTTGGGGGTGGCGGTCTGGGTCCAAGCAGGTGAAACGCCTTGCCCAAGTGTGACCTGCAGACTAGCAGAGGGAAGGAACGCCTTACATCTCCTTTGGTAGAGACACATCTTCACTTCGCCACCCCATTTCAATAGTCATGCTTTGGAATGTATAGTTTTATTTTGAGTTTGAGATATTGTGATCTTACTGAATAGAGGAGTATTTTGAGTTCCGGCTTCATCTTATCTCCCAGCTTTGGGTCTCATCAGTCATTGTAGGCAAGCAAACACAATAAATTGGCGAAGAGGTGCTGTATTATGTTGACATAGCAATTTCAGCAGAAGACTTACCCGCAATTCTACAACAGCAGCAAGTTCGAATTAAGGTGGCTCAGCTGAAGTTAATCAAAACCTTGACCAGCAAGTTGTCAATGATGTCGGTGCCAAGCACTGAACAGAACTCATGTCAGTCAGTTATTACATCCATTACCAATTTCCAGTTTGATACCGCTTCAGGAATTACATTTGAATCATGATTTAAATGTTACGAAGATATTTTCCAAACCAAGTTTGCCAGTACAGGCGACTTGTGGAAGACACGCACTTTGCCCCAAAAATTGGGAACTGCTGAAGATGAGCATTATTTCAACTTCATTCTGCCTAAGAACCTGTGTGACCTATCATCTGACGAAACTGTCCAAAAGCTAAGAAGCATTTTTGGAGAGCAGTCATCTCTCTTCAATATTTGCTACCAATACCTAAAACTTGTCAAACAAGATGCCGACAAGTTCATCACATAGCTGGTCCTGTTATTCAACCTTTCAGTCTCCTGAATAGAAACATAGAAAACATAGAAATACAGCACAATACAGGCCCTTTGGTCCACAAAGCTGTGCCGAACATGTCCTCACCTGAGAAATTACTTAGGGTTACCCATAGTCCTTTATTTTTCTGAGCTCCATATACCTGTCCAGGAGTCTCTTCAAAGACCCTATCGTATCTGCCTCCACCACAGCCACCTGCAGCCCATTCCACGCACTCACCACTCTACATAAAAAACTTACCCCTGACATCTCCTCTGTACCTACTTCCAAGCACCTTAAAACTATACCCTCTTGTGGCAGCCATTTCAGCCCTGGGAAAAAGCCTCTAACTATCCACACGATCAATGCCTCTCATCATCTTACACACCTCTATCAGGTCACCTCTCATCCTCCGTCTCTCCAAGGAAAAAAGGCCAAGTTCACTCAACCTATTCTCATAAGGCATGCTCCCCAATCCAGGCAACATCCTTGTAAATCCTTTCTGCACCCTTTCTATGGTTTCCACATCCTTCCTATAGTGAGGTGACCAGAACTGAGCACAGTACTCCAAGTGGGGTCTGACCAGGGTCCTATATAGCTTCAACATTACCTCTCGGCTCCTAAACTCAGTCCCATGATTGATGAAGGCCAATACACCGTATGCTTTCTTAACCACAGAGCCAACCTGCGCAGCAGCCTTGAGTGTCCTATGGAATAGGACCCCAAGATCCCTCTGATCCTCCACACTGCCAAGAGTCTTACCATTAATATGATATTCTGTCATCATATTTGACCTACCAAAATGAACCACCTCACACTTATCTGGGTTGAACTCCATCTGCCACTCCTCAGTCCATTTTTGCATCCTATCAATGTCCTGCTGTAACCTCTGACAGCCCTCCACACTATCCACAACACCCCAACCTTTGTGTCATCAGCAAATTTACTAACCCATCCCTCCACTTCCTCATCAGGTCATTTATAAAAATCACAAAGAGTAGGGGTACCAGAACAGGTCCCTGAGGCACACCACTGGCCACCGACCTCTATGCAGAATATGATCCGTCTACAACCACACTTTGCCTTTTGTGGGCAAGCCACTTCCAGACCCACAAAGCAATTTCCCCTTGAATCTCTACTTTCTCAAAAAGCCTTGCATGGGGTACCTTGTCAAATGCCTTGTTGAAATCCATATACACTACATCTACTGCTCTACCATCATCAATGTATTTAGTCACATCCTCAAAAAATTCAATCAGGCTCGTAAGACATGACCTGCCTTTCACAAAGCCATGCTGACTATTCATAAATCCTGCCTCTCAGGATCTTCTCCATTGTGATGACAAACCAAGTTATCAGAAGATTGATGCTGATGAGAGAGATAAGAGAGACAATGGGGAAACATTCAAAATGCTAATAAGAGAGAAGAGAGAGATTAATGAGCAAGAAACACATTTCAGAATATTGACAGACCGGTTGCTTTGAACCTGAACTGTTTGAAGTTTGATGGACAGGCGATACCCCAGCAGGGGGATAAAAAGAACAGGTTCACTAAGGCACAACACACACCACGAGATCATGAGATAACGAGACCCTGGAAGAGCGGTGTGCCCCCACAAATTGGTGAGAGTTTGGAGGTCTGGTCGCAGGAACCGACCATAGATGCACAAGGTGAAAGGGTACGATCGGTGGGAACCTGGTGTGTGTGTCCACCCTTGCCTGGGTGCCAGCTTCACCGCGGAAGAACGGTTGTATCTGGAGCGGAGGGGTCACAGTCGGTGACAACAGAAGACATAAAAAAGGGTCCGCCCGAAAGCCAACTGCGAAGAACATCAAAGGTCTGCTGAATCAGATTTGCATATCTCTATCTCTCTCCAACGGCACAACAGCGATCACTGCAAACTGTACTAAGCTGAACTGAACTCTGCGTCACTTGAGACTGATCATTTTACCCTTAGGCTGCAATAGAGCTTGGTTGATTCCTATTACCCTAGTTCTGTGTACATGTGTGTATTATCATTGCCAACCTGTTGCATTTACATCCTTATGATTAGAGTACTGTGTTACTTATTTCTTTAATAAAACTTTATTAGTTTCTGTTAAACCAGACTCCAACTAAGTGGTCCATTTCTGCTGGTTTGGCAACCTAGTTACAGGGTACGTAACACCATCAACTTACCAACCACTGAAGTAAGACTCACTGGTCTATAATTTCCTGGGCTATCCCTACTCCCTTTCTTGAATAATGGAACAACATCTGCAACCCTCCAATTCTCCAGAACCTCTCCCGTCCCCATTGATGATGCAAAGATCATCGCCAGAGGCTCAGCAATCTCCTCCCTCACCTCCCATAGTAGCCTGGAGTACATCTCGTCCAGTCCCAGTGACTTATCCAACTTGATGCTTTCCAAAAGCTCCTGCACATCCTCTTTCTTAATATCTACACACTCAAGCTTTTCAGTCTGCTGTAAGTCATCCCTACAATGACCAAGATCCTTTCCGTAGTGAATACTGAAGCAAAGTACTCATTAAGTACCTCTGCTATCTCCACCGGTTCCATACACACTTTTCCACTGTCACACTTGATTGGTCCTGTTCTCTCACGTCTTATCTTCTTGCTCTTCACATACTTGTAGAATGCCTTGGGGTTTTCCTTAATCCTCTCCGCCAAGGCCTTGTCATGGCCCCTTCCAGCTCTTCTAATTTTTTTCTTGAGCTTCTTTCTGCTAGCCTTATAATTTTCTAGCTCTCTATCATTACCTAGCTTTTTGAACCTTTCATAAGCTGTACTTTTCTTCTTGACTAGATTTACAACAGTTTTTGTCACCACGGTTCCTGGACCCTACCATCCTTTCCCTGTCTCATTGGAACATACCTATGCAAAATTCCACGTGAATATCCCCAGAACATTTGCCACATTTCTTCTGTACATTTCACTGAGAACATCTGTTTCCAATTTATGCTTCCAAGTTCCTGCCTGATGGCCTCATATTTCCCCTTACTCCCATTAAACGCTTTCCTAACTTGTCTATTCTTATCCCTCTCCAATGCTATTGGAAAGGCGATAGAATTGTGATCACCATCTCCAAAATGCTCTCCCACTGATAGACCTGACACCTGACCAGGTTCATTTCCCAATACCAGATCTCGTACAGCCTCTCCACTTGTAGGCTTATCTACATATTGTGTCAAGAAACTTCCTTGAACACACCTAATGAACTCCACCCCATCTAAACCCCTTGCTCTAGGGACGTGCAATCGATATTTGGGAAATTAAAATCTCCCACCACAACAACCCTGTTATTGGTTGGGAAGTTGTTGGAGCCGATTGTCAAGGATGACGTTACAGAGTACCTGGAGGCATATGACAAGATAGGCAGAACTCAGCATGGATTCCTTAAAGGAAAATCCTGCCTGACAAACCTATTACAAATTTTTGAGGAAATTACCAGTAGGCTAGACAAGGGAGATGCAGTGGATGTTGTATATTTGGATTTTCAGAAGGCCTTTGACAAGGTGCCACACATGAGGCTACTTAACAAGATAAGAGCCCATGGAATTACGGGAAAGTTACATACATGGATAGAGCATTGGCTGATTGGCAGGAAACAGAGAGTGGGAATAAAGGGATCCTATTCTGGTTGGCTGCCGGTTACCAGTGGTTTTCCACAGGGGTCCGTGCTGGGGCTGCTTCTTTTTACATTGTATATCAACCATTTGGATTATGGAATAGATAGCTTTGTGGCTAAGTTCGCTGCGATACGATGGTAGGTGGAGGGGCCGGTAGTGCTGAGGAAACGGAGAGTCTGCAGAGAGACTTGGATAGATTGGAAGAATGGGCAACAAAGTGGCAAATGAAATACAATGTTGGAAAGTGCATGGTTATGCACTTTGGCAGAAGTAATAAATGGGCAGACTATTATTTAAATGGGGAAAGAACTCAAAGTTCTGAGATGCAACGGGACTTCGGAGCCCTTGTACAGGATACCCTTAAGGTTAACCTCCAGGTTGAGTCGGTAGTGAAGAAGGCGAATGCAATGTTGGCATTCATTTCTAGAGGAATAGAGTATAGGAGCAGGGATGTGATGTTGAGACTCTATAAGGTGCTGGTAAGACCTCACTTGGAGTACTGTGGGCAGTTTTGGTCTCCTTATTTAAGAAAGGATGTGCTGACGTTGGAGAGGGTACCGAGAAGATTCACTAGAATGATTCTGGGAATGAGAGGGTTAACATATGAGGAACGTTTGTCTGCTCTTGGACTGTATTCCTTGGAGTTTCGAAGAATGAGGGGAGACCTTATAGAAACATTTTGAATGTTGAAAGTCATGGACAGAGTGGATATGGCAAAGTTATTTCCCATGATGGGGGAGTCTAGTACGAGAGGGCATGTCTTAAGGATTGAAGGGTGCCCATTCAGAACAGAAATGCGAAGGAATTTTTTTAGTCAGAGGGTGTTGAATCTATGGAATTTGTTGCCACGGGCAGCAGTGGAGGCCAAGTCATTGGGTCTATTTAAGGCAGAGATTAATAGGTATCTGAGTAGCCAGGGCATCAAAGGTTATGATGAAAAGGCGGCGGAGTGGGACTAAATGGGAGAATGGATCAGCTCATGATAAAATGGCAGAGCAGACTCGATGGGCTGAATGGCCGACTTCTGCTCCTTTGTCTTATGGTCTTATTACACTTTTCCAGAACTTGGATCCCTATCTGCTCCTCGATGCCCCTGTTACTATTGGGTGGTCTATAAAAAAACACCCAGTAGAGTTATTGACCCCTTTCTGTTCCTAACTTCCACCCACAGAGACTCCATAGCCAATCACTCCATGTCTTCCTCCTTTTCTATGGCCATGACACTCTCTCTGATCAACAGTGCCACCCCCCCACCTCTTTTGCCTCCCTCCCTGTTCTTTCTGAAACATCTAAAGCCTGGCACTCAAAGAAACCATTCCTGCCCCTGAGCCATCCAAGTCTCTGTAATGGGCACAACATCATAGATCCAAATACTAATCCATGCTCTAAGCTCATCCGCTTTGTTCATAATCTCAAACCATCGGTCTGATCATGTCCCTTTTTGATCACCTGCCTATTCCCCCTCTCACACCGTTTCCAAGCTTTCTCTGTTTGTGACCCAAATGCCTCTTCCTCCGTCTCTTCAGTTTGGTTCCCACCCCCCAGCATTCCTAGTTTAAACTCTCCCCAATAGCCTTAGCAAACCTTCGCAAAGTGAATGATCCAGAGTTCATCAATTTCCAGCTTCAACTTCTTAACATGGTTTGTTAGAAGCAGTAGCTGGATACACCTCTTGCAGATGTACTCGTCAGGGAGATTGGAAGTCTCCTTGTCTTCCCACGTTCCACAAGATGAGCATTCCACTATCCTGCATGGCATCTCCACTGTCTACGTGTGCAAAAAGAAAGAATAAGTAACAAAACAAAACTGCCTAGGGTCTACACAGCTCCTTGCCAAAGCCTCAACTCCCCACTTTAATACTGGTCCACTCACACAATGGCTGCAGTGTTTAACTTCTCTTAATTGTACTTTGCCAAATGCCTAATTATGTACAATCCTTGGGAAATGCGGTGCACAAAATGTGCCATCTGCCCCTACTTGCTACTCTCTTTCCCAATACACAATCCAATGGCTCCTTGGGAACTGTGGCGAACAAAATATATGAGCTGCCCTGACTGCTTCTCTTAAACTCTCTCTTCCTCCATGCAATCCAATGTCTCCTTGGGAAATATGACACGCAAACTGTGTTGGCTGTGCCCGCTCACTTCTTTTAAACTCTCTCTCTATGCAATCCAATGTCTCCTCAGAAAATGTGCCATGCATTGGTATGTGTTGTGTGTAGTTTTACATTACTTCTATGTTTCTTTGTATTTACTGTGAATGCCTGCAAGAAAACAAGTGTAGTATATAGTGACACATATGTACTTTGATAATAAATTTACTTTGAACTTTATATTCACTACATCAGCGGTCCCCAACCACCGGGCCGCGGACCAATACCAGGCCGCAAAGCATGTGCTACTGGGCCGTGAGGAAACGATATGAGTCAGCTGCACCTTTCCTCATTCCCTGTCACGCTCTGTTGAACTTGAACATAGGGTTGCCAACTGTCCCATATTTGCTGGGACATCCCGAATATTGGGCTAAATTGATTTGTCCCATATTTCCCCCGCTGAGGAAGAGCGTTCCTATGAAACCTTTCGTGCCGAAATGGTGTGAAGTGAAGAAGTAATTACCATTAATTTATATGGGAAAAATTTTGAGTGTCCCCAGACCCAAAAAATAACCTAACAAATCATACCAAAGAAAACATAAAACCGAAAATAAGTAACACTAACATATAGTAAAAGCAGGAATGATATGATAAAAACACAACTATATAAAGTAGAAATAATGTATGTACAGTGTAGTGGGGAAGATGAAGGCAAAACTGATTTGTGGGGGAAAAATCGGCACATACTCACATGCGCACGTCACACATGCGCACACGGGTGCCCGCACAAGGCTTCATGGTCATGGTAATCTTTCCTGGGGTTAAGTGTCCCGGGATTTGACTGCTACTTTTGTCCCTTACAACAGGTGCCCGCACAAGGCTTCATGGTCATGGTAGTCTTTCCTGGGGTAAAGTGTCCCGGGATTTGACTGCTACTTTTGTCCCTTATTTGGGAGTGAGAAAGTTGGCAACCCTAACTGTAAAAGACATGTTGAGGTGAGTTTAACCCTACTTGAACCCCTCCCAACCCCCCGGGTCGGCCGGTCCATAAGAATATTGTCAATATTAACCGGTCTGCGGTGCAAAAAAGGGTTGGGGACCCCTGCACTACATTTAGTAGACAAAACAGACAGGTCCTTAAACTGGCAATGCATGGAAGGATGTGGATCCAAAGTTCATAGTACATTAATTATCGAGGTATGTACACATCATACAACCTTGAGATTGGTCTCTTTACAGGCAGCCATAAAACAAAGAAACCCCAAAAAAATCCCATTAAAAGTAATTACCTTCAAACACGCAATACTCAGAAAGAGAAAAACAAATCAGGCAAACAATCAAAGTAAGCAAGTAGCTTCAGAACTCGAGTTTTATGAAAGACAAAACCAGGCATCATGGCAGCTAGTGTAAGCAACAGTCATAGCTCATCCCAAAGCTGAGTAAAAGTTGTGAGACCACAGACCTAAAGCCAGGCATCACTGCAGTTCAGCGTAGAGCTGATTAAGCATCGTGGATCAGTGAGCAAAACTGGCCCTGACACTCTGGCCTGGTGCTTAAATCAACCAAGCATCAGGTGATTCATTGCCCTCTGGGGCCTGGACTCCATCGCCATGATCCAGCCCGGCACCTAAATCGATCGGACACCACGACTCCTGCCTTGATTCTACTTTGATTCCGACTCGTTGGCTACAACCAGGCCTTCCCTGCGCCTCCACTCATCTCCACTTGCCACAACCATGCCTCAACTTGACCACCCTTTGCTCCTCTCCCCATTGTTAGTGTTAATTGTTATTAATAAGATATATAGTTGTTTCCTTTATTTTGTTTTTTGCCACTTGTAAGTAGTCACTGGGTATCACCAGCACCATCTTAAACTGGAAGTTTAACAGGTTTAGAAGGCAATGCAGGCAAACAGAATTAGTGTGGCTGGCACAAGGGCTGGATTGGATGTGATGGGGTGAAGGACCTGCTTCAGTGCTTGATCACTCTATGACTAATAGCAGTCATTGTTCTCCATTCTTTAGCCCCTGCATTTCCACCACTATAACACAGACTTGAATACCCAATGAAAAAATTGTTAAATGATGGAAACGATTTTCAAAATAGAAACTTTGCTGGTTGAAACTGCCCTGAGCTTGTGGAAGGAACTAGATGAATGTAATTTTAAGGAAAGAGCACACTACTTTCTGCATTCTCTCATGAGTATTCATCCTTTCTCATTTATTCCTTCTGAGGGTGTGAGCATTTCACTCCTTAACCAGCCCAGGTTTCCATCAATCACCCTCATGAACTTCATCTTATGAAAATCTCCCAGAGCTGAACGGGAAACTTCCCAAGATCTTGATCCAGTAGCAATGAAGGAATCATGCTGTATTTTGGTCAGGATGGTGTATCTGACCAAAACAGTCAATGCATTGGCCCACATTACTGATGCAAGTTTTCCTTTCACAATTTTCAAATCAATTCAATTACTTTAATGCCACATTTGGAACTTGTGTCCAGGGATCAATAGTCTAGGTCTCTGCATAACTTAATCACCATGCCAGTGTACCCTTTATTGATGACAGTTTGTCTGTGGGATCAGAAACTTGTCTTTGGGCCAAATAGGACACAGACGTTTCCCAGCTGACTGATCCAATGGGAAAGTGTAGCTGAGGAGCATTGGAGTAACTAGGGCTGTTTGCTGGAATTGTGCTATGAAAACCATCTGCGAACAGAGGGTTTGGAAAAGGGACTGTTAATGTGAAATGAGGTTTGGTGAGTGGGGACAGAAGACACTCGCTGCTGGTAAGTAGGTTAACTATTTACTTACAGTGCTATTGCCAACTGAATCCTCCAAATTTTCATTTTCATTGTAACATTCAAGATGTCTTTCGATCCCTTCAGATTCTTTGTAATTCCTAACTTGTTGTAGTGAAATCGTTTCATTTTCACTCCTGCCCGTTTCTGGTATCTTCAACAGTTCTGAATTCTTTTACTGCTTATTTCTTGCCAACTATTAGTGACAAAAATCACTGCTATTTGAACACAAGCATATGCAACCATTTAAAAACTGTGCACACTAAGCACAGTGTAGTGTCTGTTGTTATAGTTCGTCCTTCGTAGTTGAAGATGACCATGGCTTCAAAGTCAAATGGGAGATTGGTGGCTGTGGGTCCGTAGGTGACTGATGAGGCCAATCCGGGCCCTGAAGGCTCGCCCACATGTGGGACACAAGTGGGTGGGTGCTGTCGTGGCAGTGGATGCTGCTCGGGCCTTGTGCACAGCACACTTTCGTTGCGCCTCGATGATGCGCCTGACTTCAGCTGCACGGGCTCCTGTGGTGATCTTGCTGCGCTAAGCTGGACAGTCGAGGGCAGGCGTCTCCCACGTGTTGATGTCGACACCCAGGCCTTTGAGGGGCGCTTTCAGGCAGTCTTTGTAACGTTTCTTCTGCCCCCCCCCGACTGAGCGCTTGCCCTGACACAGATCTCCGTACAGCAGCTGCTTAGGCAATCGGCTGTCTGGCATTCTGACCACATGTCCAGCCCACCTGGCTTGGGCTTTCAGCAGGAGGGTGTAGACGCTGCAGAGCCCAGCTCATTCCAGGATTTCCCTGTTGGGGACTTTGTCCTGCCACCTGATGTGGAGGAGTCTGCGGAGACAGCTCAGGTGAAAGTGGTTGAGCTGTTTGGCGTGTCTGCTGTAGACAGTCCAGGTCTCGCTGGTGTAAAGGAGGGTGGTAAGGACCACTGCACAGTAGACCTTCAGCTTGGTGGTAAGGCTGAGTCCTCTCCGCTCCCAGACGTTCTCACGGAGTCTCCCAAAGGCGGCGCTAGCTTTGGCAATCCTGTTGTTGACCTCAGCGTCTATGTTCACTGCGCGAGAGAGTATGCTGCCCAGGTAGGTGAAGTTGTTGGCTGCCTGGAGGTTCTGGCCCTTCACGGTGATGCGTGGCTCCTGGTATGGCTTTCCTAGGGCAGGCTGGTACATAACTTCGGTCTTTTTGGTGCTGATAGTGAGACCGAAGTTGTTGCAAGCTTGTGAGAAGCAGTCCATTTCACACTGCATCTCCTGCTCTGTGCTGGCGTTGAGTGCGCAGTCATCAGCAAACAACAAGTCTCTGATGACAGTCTCTCGCATCTTTGTAACTGCCTGCAGGCGCCTAAGGTTGAACAACCTGCTGTCAGTCCTGTATCTGACGTGGATTCCTTCTTCGTAGTTATGAAAGGCATCTGTCAGCATGGCAGAGAATACCATACTGAACAGAGTCGGGGCAAGAACGCAGCCTTGTTTGATGCCATTTGTCACTGGGAAGGCCTCCGACTTGTCACCGTCATCCAGAACTTTCACCATCATACCGTCGTGGAACTGCCGGAGTAGTGTCTAACGGCCACACAACTGCACATGTCTGATGCAAGTTAGAAACTGTTCCAAACAGTCCTCTGCCCCAAATAGATGAAGGGAATCCTGGCTATTTTCTTATTGGTTTTTGTTCTTTAAGAGTTGGCCGAAATAAATGGCTACCTCGATCAACTAATATCTCAATTAAGTGGAATGCATTGTATGCTCAAAATTACAGATAAGACAAAAATTCATTCTTGCATTTGTCTTTACTCCCAAAGCTTCATGAATAAACTGAAAAAATACTTGGAACAAACATGTAATATCCAATAACCACATTCCAAAGTACAAAAAGAAAAAAAAATGGATGATGGGGCCTCCACACTCACACAATTTCTTAAAAAAACTGCATGGAGGTCAGTCACTGGCGGAGTGCCTCAGGGATCTGTCCTGGGACCCTTACTCTTCGTGATTTTTATAAATGACCTGGATGAGGAAGTGGAGGGATGGGTTAGTAAGTTTGCTGATGACACAAAGGTTGGAAGTGTTGTGGATAGTGTGGAGGGCTGTCAGAGGTTACAGCGGGACATTGATAGGATGCAAAACTGGGCTGAGGTGGAAAATGGAGTTCAACCCAGATAGCTGTGAAGTGGTTCATTTTGGTAGGTCAAATATGATGGCAGAATATAGTATTAATGGCAAGACTCTTGGCAGTGTGGAGGATCAGAGGGATCTTGGGGTCCGAGTCCATAGGACGCTCAAAGCAGCTGCGCAGGTTGTCTCTGTGGTTAAGAAGGCATACAGTGTATTGGCCTTCATCAATCATGGAATTGAATTTAGGAGCCGAGAGGTAATGTTGCAGCTATATAGGACCCTGGTCAGACCCCATGTAGAGTACTGTGCTCAGTTCTGGTCGCCTCACTACAGGAAGGATGTGGAAACCATAGAAAGGGTGCAAGGAGGTTTACAAGGATGTTGCCTGGATTGGGGAGCATGCCTTATGAGAATAGGTTGAGTGAACTCGACCTTTTCTCCTTGGAGCGACGGAGGATGAGAGGTGACCTGATAGAGGTGTATAAGGTGATGAGAGGCATTGATCGTGTGGATAGTTAGAGGCTTTTTCCCAGGGCTGAAATGGCTAGCACAAGAGGACACAGGTTTAAGGTGCTGGGGAGTAGGTACAGAGGAGATGTCAGGGGTAAGTTTTTTACTCAGAGAGTAGTGAGTGCGTGGAATGGGCTGCCGGCAATGGTGGTAGAGGCGGAAATGATAGGTCTTTTAAGAGACTTTTGGATAGGTACATGGAGCTTAGAAAGATAGAGGGCTATGGGTAACCCTAGTAATTTCTAAGGTAGGGACATGTTCGGCACAACTTTGTGGGCCGAAGGGCCTGTATTGTGCTGTAGCTTTTCTATGTTTCTAACTCTTAAGATAAGACATCCTGCAAATTTATTTCACATCAAGGAACACAATCTTCCATTTGGATGAATTCAAAAGCACCTCCGAAACAGATTTACCAAACACATGACAGGCTTCGCACTCACTCACCCTCTTACTCAAGTGAACTCCTATGTGGCCACACCTCACCCAAGATTTTTCAAACACAAACCATTCATACTTTAAAATGAGGGATGCACAGGGTGAATGACCTCCCCCAGCAGGGGTAGGGTGGGAAATCACCAACCACTGTCTGACCCCTACTGCCACTGAGGGTCTGGGACTGCCTGTCATGCTCCTTAAACAGGCCAAACCCTAGGTAGCATGGGGGAGAGGCTTTCGATGAACAAGATGGATGGACACTTACTACATCTTACCCAATCATCTTTTAAAAGTACATACAAATTAACATCAGGATTAGGTCCCCTGGCTCCCCAAGCCTGCTTCACCATTTACTAATAAAATAGTTGATCCAACTGTAACTTCAACTCTGCATCCCCAACTACCCACAGCAGCCCTCCACCCTCTTCTTTGGTATCTACCCACAGCTCCCTTAAGAATATTCAAAGACTGCTTTTCACCATCCTTTGAGGAAGCAAATTCCAAAGTATCATGACACTTGAAAGTTTTTCCAAATCAGTCTTAAAGAGGAAACTTGTTACTTTTAAATGGTTACTTCTAATTCTAGTTTCTTTCACATGATGGAACATTCTCTCCACACACTCCCTGTCAAGAAACTCAAGATCCTATTTGCTTCTATCAACTCTTGCACCCTTCTCTCATAAGACAGCCTGCTGTCAATCCTGATGGAATTGGTGTCAATGTACTACATCTCGTCTTTGTGCTTGGCTGTGTAGCAGATTCCAGAGCATCAGGAAGTCTGTAGGATTTCAGAAGACATGTTGACCTGATCGCCAATGAACATTACAGTTGTTTACTGTCTACTATGTCAGATTCAGATTATGGTTTGAGAATGTTATTTAACATACTCTTCTGTGAAAGTGAATCATTTGAATGCTGCACCAGCTTGCCAGCCAACCTATCACTGCTACTTGTATCTATGGGGATAAGGAATATGCAGATATGTTCAAATCTTTGCTTCCACATGTTCTCACTATTTCTGTTCTTCATTACAATTTCCTTCGGATTTATGCTTTCCTACGTTTCCTGATTTTAGAATTTTGTATCATAGAATTGTTCCAACATAAAGGGGGATCAACAGGCCCATCCCATCAGTCCCATTACCCTATTCTCTCCACCAAAGCCCCACAAGTTATTTCCACTGGAAGTGTCTATCCAGTTCCCTTTTTAATGTACTGATTGTTGTTTTGAGTTCCACCACCCTTACAGACAAAGCAATTCCAGAATCTATCTACATAGTGTTTTCCTATTACCCAAACTTTGAAGTCCTCAATGGAAGCAGCACAAAGCCCAAGAAGACATTGTACTTTTGAAGACACTTCAACTGCGAGTCTGTTGGGGTCATATATTGTGTCTGGTGCTTCCAGTGTGGCCTCCTGTATATTGGTGAGACGATGTAGATTGGGAGACCACTTCACCAAGCACCTACATTCGTCCGCCAGAAGAAGCAGGATCTCCCAGTGTCCACTCACTTCCCATTTCCACTGCGGTATGTCAATCCATGGTCAGTCCTCTATTGTTGCCATGAGGCCACACTCAGGTTGGAGGAACAACACCTTATATTCCATCTGGGTAGCCTCCAATCAATGGCATGAACATCGATTTCTCGAACTTCCGCTAATGCCCCCCACCCTCTTCACCATTCCTTGTTCCCTTTTCTCTCTCTCTCTCTCTCTCACCTTATATCCTTGCCTGCCCACTGCCTCCCTCTGGTACTCCTCCCCCTTTTATTTCTCCCATGGTCTTCTGTTCTTTCCTATCAGATTCCCCCTTCTCCAGCCCTGTATCTTTCACCAATCAACTTCCCAGCTCTTTACTTCACTCCTCCCCTCCCCTTTTCACCCATCACCTGTTATTCCCCCTCCCCTCCCCCACCTTTTAAATCAACTCATCTTTTTTTCTCCAGTCCTGCTGAAGAGTCTCGGCCCGAAACGTTGACTATACTCTTTTCCATAGATGCTGAGTGCTGAGTTCCTCCAGCATTTTGTGTGTGGTACTTTCGAAGATTAAGTTGTTTGATTGAAATATTAACTGAAAGATAGGGGCATGTAAAAGATCTAAAGGCTCATTTCCGACACCTCCCTCCCCTTTCTAGATCTTTCTGTCTCTATCTCTGGAGACAGCTTATCTACTGATGTCTACTATAAGCCTACTAACTCTCACAGCTATCTGGACTATTCCTCTTCTCACCGTCTCTTGCAAAAACGCCATCCCCTTCTCGCAATTCCTCCGTCTCCGCCGCATCTGCTCTCAGGATGATGCTTTTCATTCCAGAACGAGGGAGATGTCCTCCTTTTTTAAAGAAAGGGGCTTCCCTTCCTCCACCATCAACTCTGCTCTCAAATGCATCTTCCCCATTTCATGCACATCTGCTCTCACTCCATCTTCCCGTCACCCCACTAGGAATAGGGTTCCCCTGGTCCTCACCTACCACCCCACCAGCGTCTGGGTCCAACATATTATTCTCTGTAACTTCCGCCACCTCCAACGGGATCCCACCACTAAGCACATCTTTCCCTCCCTCCCCTCTCTGCTTCCCACAGGGATCGCTCCCTACGCGACTCCCTTGTCCATTTGTCCCCCCCATCCCTCCCCACTGATCTCCCTCCTGGCACTTATCCGTGTAAGCGGAACAAGTGCTACACATGCCCTTACACTTTCTCCCTTACCACCATTCAGGGCCCCAGACAGTCTTTCCAGGTGAGGCGACACTTCACCTGTGAGTCGGCTGGGGTGATATACTACGTCCGGTGCTCCCGATGTGGCCTTCTATATATCGGCGAGACCCGACGCAGACTGGGAGATCGTTTTGCTGAACACCTACGCTCTGTCCGCCAGAGAAAACAGGATCTCCCAGTGGCCACACATTTTAATTCCACATCCCACTCCCATTCTGATATGTCTATCCATGGCCTCCTCTACTGTAAAGATGAAGCCACACTCAGGTTGGAGGAACAATACCTTATATTCCGTCTGGGTAGCCTCCAACCTGATGGCATGAACATTGACTTCTCTAACTTCCGCTAATGCCCCACCTCCCCCTCATACCCCATCCGTTATTTATTTATATACACACATTCTTTCTCTCTCTCTCTCTCCTTTTTCTCTCTCTGTCCCTCTCACTATACCCCTTGCCCATCCTCTGGGTTCCCCCTCTCCCCCTTTTCCTTCTCCCTGGGCTTCATGTCCCATGATCCCCTCATATCCCTTTTGCCAATCACCTGTCCAGCTCTTGGCTCCATCCCTCCCCCTCCTGTCTTCTCCTATCATTTTGGATCTCCCCCTCCCCCTCCCACTTTCAAATCCCTTACTCACTCTTCCTTCAGTTAGTCCTGACGAAGGGTCTCGGCCTGTAACGTCGACTGTACTTCTTCCTAGAGATGCTGCCTGGCCTGCTGCGTTCACCAGCAACTTTGATGTGTGTTGCTTAAAGGCTCAAATGTTGACCCTAGTTCAGGCCAAAATTTCTCCCTCAAGCCACACTTACAAAAGCACATTTTCTAGTCATTATCACCTACATAAGTGCATCCATTTTCTGAAAATTTTCCTACATTACCACTGGTGGCGCTTTGTTTCTTTCAGGATTGTGCCTCTGGACCTGTGGAATGGCATCAGGTTTGGATGGCATCTTGTCAAAGACCATGTTCTTGGTTGCTGGTGTCACGATCATCACTGAGAGGCAAGTCCGGTGGTCATAATGTGTCTATCTTGTCTCAGGTGTGTTCTTTGGCTGGGCATCCAGTATATGATTTAAATGGCATCTCCATGTATGCTCTCCAACATCCACTGTGTAAATCAGTGGTCCAGTTTTTGTAGCTATCCTACCAGGTGTCCACTTGTCTTCTCAGTAATCATGCGCTAGGACTTACTGTTCTTGGCAGGTGTTTGATTTATCGTTGCATGAACAGAGTTCCAATACACAAAAAGGAAATTGTCCACCTTGTGCTGTAGAGAAGTCACTTCCTTGTCCATAGCTTTTATGCACTTATTGAATGCTTGGATGAACCTTTCAGCTAACCCATTCACTTCTGGGTGGCAAGGAACTAACTTGAAATATCTGATGCCATTTTTCTTCATGAATATGCTGAATTCCTCTGATGTGTACTCTGGTCCATTGGCACTCAAAGGTAAGCCGTTCCAGGTGAAGATCGTCCTCAGAGTGGAAACAGTCTTTTCTGAGGTGGTTGACTTCATTGGTATGATCTCCGGCCACTTCAAATGAGCAGTCACAGCAATCAAAAACATGGAGTTCATGGATGGCCCAGCAAAGTCAATATGTACTCTCTGCTATAGTGATGATGGCCACTCCCATGGGTGTAACAGTGCCTCTCGGGGTGCATTTTGAACTTCTTGGCATCCCAAATACCTCTACGCCAAGCTTTCAATCTGTTTAATTATTCCTGGTGAGACTCTTCATCATGTCTGTATCCAAGTGTCCTTCATGCAGATTTTCTAACACTCTGTTGTGCAGCTTAGAGGCAACCACAATACCAGATCCAAAGATCAGCGTTCTTTGACATACTGACAGTTGTCTCGTTTCACTGAGAACTCTGGAAACATAGGTTACCATGATTTCGCCATCCTTGCTTGGTGAATGTCATAGACTTTTGACAATGTCAGGTCATTCCTTGTTTCTCTTTGTACGGCAACTATTCCACTGTGGAAGACATGACAAGCCATCAGCATTGCTGTGTTGTTAGGTGCCCTTGAACTCTATGTCATAAGAGTGGGTTCACATCGCAGCTGGGTAGCAGACATCATTAGAATTTCCTTCCTGAGATTGAAAATGAACACAAGGGGCTGCTGAACTGTCACCTGCGTAAACCTTTGTCCGTAGGGGTTGTGGTGGAACTTCTTTATTCTCATACTAGACTAAAGGCCTCTCAATCAATCTATGCGTAGCTGAATTCTGCCCTCATTAGTGATCTTGAAGCAAATACAATCGGATGTTCAGATCCATCTTTTGACAAAACGGTTCAGATGCCATTAGGGGACACATTGCACATAAGTCTGATGGGCAGTGATGGGTCATAATGGGTGAGCAGCACATCTGATGTTATTAGTCTCTTTGTTTCCTTGAACATTCTATCACATCTTTCTGACCACTTCCCATTTAGCTCCTGTCTGTAATAGTGTGTTCAATAGGTGCAGCACGATAGCAATGATTGAGAGAAACCGATGGTAGTAGTTTACGAGGCCCAAGTATGACCTGAGTCATGACACATTTTCTGGTTTGGGTGCCTGTAGTACTGCTTCAATCTTCTCTTGTGACTTATTGTGACATGTCCGCAATATTCATTCTTGAAAACTCACATTTTTCTCTCCTTACACACAGACCATACTCACTCAGCTGGTAAGCACTTTACCAAGAGTTCTGGAGGTGCTCTTCACCATTCTTGCCCGTCATGATGATGTCATCAAGATAACATTGTGTTCCTGGGACATCTTGGAACACTTGGTCCATTGTTCTTTACCAAATTGTTGGAGCTGTTGCGATGCCAAAGACAAGATCGTTATACTGAAACACTCCCTTGTGAGTGTTGATTGTGAGGAACTTCCTGCTTGACTCCTCAATCTCTATTTACGGATAGGCTTGTGACAAGTCAATCTTTGAAAACCTCTCCCTGCCTGCCAAAGGTGCAAAAATGTCTTCTATTCATGGCAAGGGACACTGCACAGTACGCAGCACCGGGCTGATGCTTTGCTTTGAAATCCCCACATATGCGAACAGTTCCAGCCTTCCAGTTCTTGATGACTGGGACAAAGGGGGTGGTCCAATTACTCTATTCAACCTTGGAGAGAATTCCAGACGCCTCCAAGCTCTGAAGTTCAGCATCCACTTAAGGGCGTAATGTGTGTAAGGCACTGGACGTGCTTTATGGAATCTTGATGTCTCTGCTTCATCCCCCTCAATTCTGACCTTCATGCTTTGAGTTTGAGTTTACCAATACCTTTCTCAAACACCTTCTGATCAGCATTAAGCAACTGTGACCGTCTCTGGTTAGTGCTACCATTTGGGCTGCAGTTGCCTGTTGATGACACATCGAGAGCTTTGATTGTGTGTCAGTCGAGTTGGAATGGCCCTCCACTTTTCGACAAAAATCTCTGTTGTGTTTGGCCTCCATATATATCACATTCATTTTCAGTTTGCCTTCGGAGACACTTTTTTTGCTAGTGTAGGTCTTTAGCATTACTGAAGTCTTCTCTAATGGGTGCTTAGAAAACAGTCTGTTATAGTCAGCCTCTGAAATGATAGACAAAGCTGACCCAGCTATTACTAGCAGATTAGGGCACAAGTGATCTCGTAAAATTGTAAGAATTTCGTTGAACACCTTGCTAGCTGGCTTTTCAGCAGTTACAAGGTTGCATAAGAGACTGTGTGGTCTAGCATCCATTAAGCTAAGAAGCATGGAGGCCTTTTATTGCTCATCCACATTGTTTGCCTTACAATACAGTTCAACCCTCTTGATATACGATTCCCCATCTTCATCAGCACTATCGAATTCGTCATCTTTCTCGACTGAAGCCATTGCCACATTATTTTCACTTTAATTTCTTTCAGTGTACTATACAGTTACTCACGTGCCCCTTTGGTAGCACCTGTGACGGCTTTCTTCATACTGTTTAACTCTTTCCTCTCGCTGTCTCGTCCCTAAACTGTTGGTGCAGTTCAAGATAATCTCCCACATTCAGCTTCATACTCTTTGCCAATTTGTTGCATCTGTGCAATTACATATCGATTAAATTAAGGCAAGCACGTGGGAGATGGCAATAACTGGTGTATTCACATTGCAGTGAGAGAGAGGGAGAGCAAAACAACAGATCAATCTGCATGTGCAGACAATCATATCAGTCTCAGGAATTCCACAGGATAGTATCTTAGGCCCAAGCATCTCCAGCTGCATCAAGGTCAAACTCAAAGTCAAATGTGAGTTTATTGTTGTTTGTAGAAGTACATGTATGCATAGGTACAATGATAAACTTGCAGCTGAATCATGGGCACATATCATAAAAGCACCATTCACAAGAAAAACATTAATAAATAAATTATATACAAATTTTACAAGAAACAAAGCAATCAGAACAAAAAATAGCCCACTTTAGTGCAAAGTGATCCTAGTGTTGTAAACTGTTATGATTGGAGTTTTGCCATTTGGTTCAAGAACCAAATGGTTGAAGGAAAATCAAAATGTGATTCAGAATTAGGTTTATTAAATTTCATGACTTGTGTCATGAAATTTGTTGTTTTGTAACAGCATTAGAGTGCAAGGTATAAAGATAATCAGTCACTATGATAAATAAATAGCGCAAAAGAGGAATGGCGAGCTAGTGTTCATGGGCCATACAAAAATCTGATTGCACAGGGAAAGCAGCTGTTCCTAAAATGCTGCTTGTGAGTCTTTAGGTTCCTGTACCTTCTCCCTGATAGTAGTAATGAGTAGATGGCATATGTTGGAGCATGGAGATCTTTGATGATTTATTTATTTAGAGATACAGCACCGAATAGTTCCTTCCGGCCCTTCAAGCAACACTGCCCAGCAACCCCCAACAAACCCAATTTAACCCTAATCTAATCACGGGACAATTTACAATGACCAATTGTACGTGTTTGGACTTTGGGAGGAAACCAGATGATTCAGAGAAAACCCATGCATTCCACAGGGAGTACAAAGGATGCTGGGATTGAACTCAGAACTCCGACACCCAAGCTGTGATAGGATCACTCTAACCGCTATGCTACTGTGGGCCCCATGTTAGCATACTGGTTATCGTGATGCTATTATCGTCCATGATGATACCTTCTCGGTGCAGCACCTCCTGTAGAAACTGCAGGAAGCACACTGCTTGATTGGTATCTGTCAATCACCCTAAAAATTCGTTCCCTCCAACATAGTGGCTACAGAACGTACTAATTACAAAACATACTACAATTACTTGCCCAGGCAACTCTAAAAGCACCTTCCAAACCAGCTACAACTACTACTAAGGACAAAGGCAACAGGCACATGGCACACAACCAACTGCAGCTTTTTCTTCACTATTCTAATCATCCATCCTTTATTGGCACTGGATCTAAATCCTGGAATTCTGCACCTAACAGCACTGTGTGAATTCCTTCATCTGGAGGGCTGCAGCAGTTCAAAGGTCAGTTTATCACTACCTACTTGCCTTGACAGTGATACCACATCCAAGAAAATCAATTTAAAAAGTCAGAAATAAGGAAGATGATTGTTTCCCCTTTCAAAATAGATTTTTTAGTTAAAAAGGGAATTCAACCTAACCGACTTCTGCTACTCTCCAATAAAATATAAGGTGTAACAGTAGAATTATCTTTACAAAAAAGAACTTCCTTGTTTTTGTTTTCTCTTGTGGAAAAATCACATTCAACGCTATTAGCAGTAATAATCACAGAATAGCGGAACAAAATTACATTTACAAGATGCTACAGAGTTTAATCTCTCTTCCAGAATTGCTGGATAAACAACAAACTATAAAGAAACATGCTTAGTTATGTAAGTGTACTTTACAAGAGGAAATGTGATTGGTTGAAGAATCTTGAAATATAAATAGCCCACTAATAGACTATAACATCAAAGCAACATTTAAAAAAAACATTTCATATTGATGGGGACCAATTGAACTGACAATATTTTCACTCTTCGTTAAGCATGTACATTCTCCCATAACTGCAAGTTTGCCTTTTGGGAGAATCAATGTTTTTTTTTAAAAAAACAAATTAAGTAATAACATTAAATCAATAGGCTAGCTTAAGACAAGAATACAAAGAAAGTGTACAAATACAGCAGCCCAACTGATAGAGCTACTGCCTCATAGTTCTGGCAACTCAGCATCAATCCTGATTGCTGGTGCTGTCTATGCAGTTCTCACATTCTCTCTGGTTTGTGTCATTTTTTTCTGAGTGGTCTGGTTTCCTCACTCAATGGCGTACAGGTTGGTAGATTAATTGATCATTGAAAATTGTCCACAGGTCAGAATGCATCTCTATAGGAAGAGAAATGGAGTTAAAATTTCACGTTGAGGATTCTTCTGATGAAATGGTAACTCTCTGTTCCCAGACGATGCAACCTACCTGCTGAGTATTTTCTGTTTTTAGTGTAGATTTTCAGCTTTTGCAGCTTTTTAAAAATTTCACTGCAATTTGCAGATGGGATGGGTGATACATAGAATTAGTGGGAACATGGAGAGAGTAGGGTTTAATGCAAAGTGTTTGATGATTGGTGGGGACTCAGTGGACATGTTTGTGCACTGTATAACAATGACTGTGTAATTTGCAGGCAGCATAGAGATCATTGAGCAATACAGCATGAATACAGGCCCTGGCACTGAGACAGTATCACATCAATTGCACAAATACCCCAGCTGGCAAATATTTCAGTATATGCCTTAATATAATTTCAATGTTAGATCTCATGGAAAAACTACAAGTGTAGTTAATGGAGGAGAAGGAGGGTACTTTTGTTAACAACTTCTCAATTTCCAAACTTGTATGTGGACATAGACTGCAAGTTGTTGTTTCATTTGCCCTGTAATATCTTCTACAAGGGTTGATTAGCCTTGCTAAAAATTGTTACAGCAAATTAACTCCATTGTTTGTTTGAGCTTGTTTATTATAAGCTATTTAATTCATCCCTTTTTCATAGGGAATACATAATAACTTCCTTTAATGTCCAGTGTATTGAATGCAATTTAGTTGTGACTCTTGTTTCTGGCTCTTGAAGTTTATCAAAATTGCTTCCGTTCCAAGGATATCAGTTTAATGCAGTAAATTGGTATGATCTGGAAAGCATTTTCTGAAAGGGTGTAGGCACAGAATGTTAAAAAGAAAACACAATTGAATTATTTTTAGAGCTGGTTGTAGTGAATAGGAGTGAAGAAAGAGGAAAGAAAAACATTTGTAAAGTTTTTTCAAAGAGTTGGCACAGGCACTGTGGTCTTCCCTCTGAACAGTTAAAATGGTGCTGGATGTCAATTGAAATGGTTTCTTAAGGTACCAGGCCTTAGTTCCTTATTCTAGATATGTGCATAAGTATGAAGTCTGACTAATGCATGACTTTTTTTTTGCCAGTGCCTCTCATGCAATGATTTATCAAATGAAAAAACTTTTATTGCCATTTTTCTTCATCAGTAAGATTATATACTACATAGAACATAATCAACAGATAGAGGATGAAAGTCACTTTCAATGCAAAACACCATTCCTCTGACAATTGCAGTATTTATGCACATTGCTGCATTAATGATACAATGACAAGGACAGGTGAGCACAGTTTTTTTTTGATTGACCTGACTTGCCTAACATTGTTCTATAAAACAAAGAGGCCCTATTTTTTCTAGAGCATCTGTCCTCTGACCTCTTATCAATCAGGAGTGGCAGCAAAGTTGGACCGGATAGTTTGCTGTGAAGTGGCGTCAAGGGTCCTGATGTCAAGAACCGAATCCTGGTTTATCTCACTTCTCTCACTGATCACAGCTGCCTCCCTCATCTCTGTTGTTGGCTCTGAGCAGGATTAGCTCTTAGGTGTTTGGGCTGTCAATGGTCTTTAGAGTCAGAATCAGTTTATATCCCTCTTATACGATACGAAATTTGTTGTTTTGTGGCAAAGGCATAAAGTTACTATAAATCTCAAAATAAATTAATAGTGAAAAAGAAAAGAATAATGAGGTAATATAGAAACATAGAAACATAGAAAGTAGGTGCAGGAGTAGGCCATTCGGCCCTTCGAGCCTGCACCGCCATTTAATATGATCATGGCTGATCATCCAACTCAGAACCCCGCCCCAGCCTTCCCTCCATACCCCCTGACCCCCGTAGCCACAAGGGCCATATCTAACTCCCTCTTAAATATAGCCAATGAACTGGCCTCAACTGTTTCCTGTGGCAGAGAATTCCACAGATTCACCACTCTCTGTGTGAAGAAGTTTTTCCTAATCTCGGTCCTAAAAGGCTTCCTCTCTATCCTCAAACTGTGGCCCCTCGTTCTGGACTTCCCCAACATCGGGAACAATCTTCCTGCATCTAGCCTGTCCAATCCCTTTAGGATCTTATACGTTTCAATCAGATCCCCCCTCAATCTTCTAAATTCCAACGAGTACAAGCCCAGTTCATCCAGTCTTTCTTCATATGAAAGTCCTGCCATCCCAGGAATCAATCTGGTGAACGTTCTTTGTACTCCCTCTATGGCAAGGATGTCTTTCTTCAGATTAGGGGACCAAAACTGCACACAATACTCCAGGTGTGGTCTCACCAAGGCCTTGTACAACTGCAGTAGTACCTCCCTGCTCCTGTACTCAAATCCTCTCGCTATAAATGCCAGCATACCATTCGCCTTTTTCACCGCCTGCTGTACCTGCATGCCCACTTTCAATGACTGATGTATAATGACATCCAGGTCTCGTTGCACCTCCCCTTTTCCTAATCGGCCACCATTCAGATAATAATCTGTTTTCCCATTTTTGCCACCAAAGTGGATAACTTCACATTTATCCATATTAAATTGCATCTGCCATGAATTTGCCCACTCACCCAACCTATCCAAGTCACCCTGCATCCTCTTAGCATCCTCCTCACAGCTAACACTGCCACCCAGCTTCGTGTCATCCGCAAACTTGGAGATGCTGCATTTAATTCCCTCATCCAAGTCATTAATATATATTGTAAACAACTGGGGTCCCAGCACTGAGCCTTGCGGTACCCCACTAGTCACCGCCTGCCATTCTGAAAAGGTCCCGTTTATTCCCACTCTTTGCTTCCTGTCTGCTAACCAATTCTCCACCCACACCAATACCTTACCCCCAATACCGTGTGCTTTAAGTTTGCACACTAATCTCCTGTGTGGGACCTTGTCAAAACCTTTTGAAAATCCAAATATACCACATCCACTGGTTCTCCCCTATCCACTCTACTAGTTACATCCTCAAAAAATTCTATGAGATTCGTCAGACATGATTTTCCTTTCACAAATCCATGCTGACTTTGTCCGATCATTTCACTGCTTTCCAAATGTGCTGTTATCACGTCCTTGATAACTGACTCCAGCAGTTTCCCCACCACCGACATTAGGCTAACCGGTCTATAATTCCCCAGTTTCTCTCTCCCTCCTTTTTTAAAAAGAGGAGTTACATTAGCCACCCTCCAATCCTCAGGGACTAGTCCAGAATCTAACGAGTTTTGAAAAATTATCACTAATGCATCCACTATTTCTTGGGCTACTTCCTTAAGCACTCTAGGATGCAGACCATCTGGCCCTGGGGATTTATCTGCCTTCAATCCCTTCAATTTACCTAACACCACTTCCCTACTAACATGTATTTCGCTCAGTTCCTCCATCTCACTGGACCCTCTGTCCCCTACTATTTCTGGAAGATTATTTATGTCCTCCTTAGTGAAGACAGAACCAAAGTAATTATTCAATTGGTCTGCCATGTCCTTGCTCCCCATAATCAATTCACCTGTTTCTGTCTGCAGGGGACCTACATTTGTCTTTACCAGTCTTTTCCTTTTTACATACCTATAAATGCTTTTACAGTCCGTTTTTATGTTCCCTGCCAGTTTTCTCTCAATCTTTTTTCCCCTTCCTAATTAAGCCCTTTGTCCTCCTCTGCTGAACTCTGAATTTCTCCCAGTCCTCAGGTGAGCCACTTTCTCTGGCTAATTTGTATGCTTCTTCTTTGGAATTGATACTATCCCTAATTTCTCTTGTCAGCCACGGGTGCACTACCTTCCTTGATTTATTCTTTTGTCAAACTGGGATGAACAATTGTTGTAGTTCATCCATGCAACCTTTAAATGCTTGCCGTTGCATATCCACCGTCAATCCTTTAAGTGTCATTTGCCAGTCTATCTTAGCTAATTCACGTCTCATACCTTCAAAGTTACCCCTCTTTAAGTTCAGAACCTTTGTTTCTGAATTAATTCTGTCACTCTCCATCTTAATGAAGAATTCCACCATATTATGGTCACTCTTACCCAAAGGGCCTCTCACGACAAGATTGCTAATTAACCTTTCCTCATTGCTCAAAACCCAGTCCAGAATAGCCTGCTCTCTAGTCGGTTCCTCGACATGTTTGTTCAAAAAACCATCCCGCATACATTCCAAGAAATCCTCTTCCTCAGCACCTTTACCAATTTGGTTCACCCAATCTGCATGTAGATTGAAGTCACCCATTATAACTGCTGTTCCTTTATTGCACACATTTCTAATTTCCTGTTTAATACCATCTCCGACCTCACTACTACTGTTAGGTGGCCTGTACACAACTCCCACCAGCGTCTTCTGCCCCTTAGTGTTACACAGCTCTACCCATATCGATTCCACATCTTCCCGGCTTATGTCCTTCCTTTCCATTGCGTTAATCTCTTCTTTAACCAGCAACGCCACCCCACCTCCCCTTCCTTCATGTCTATCCCTCCTGAATATTGAATATCCCTGAACGTTGAGCTCCCATCCCTGGTCACCCTGGAGCCATGTCTCTGTGATCCCAACTATATCATAATCATTAATAACAATCTGCACTTTCAATTCATCCACCTTATTACGAATGCTCCTTGCATTGACACACAAAGCCTTCAGGCGCTCTTTTACAACTCTCTTAGCCCTTATACAATTATGCTGAAAAGTGGCCCTTTTTAATGCTTGCCCTGGATTTGTCGGCCTGCCACTTTTACTTTTCTCCTTGGTACTTTTTGCTTCTACCCTCACTTTACACCCCTCTGTCTCTCTGCACTGGTTCCCATCCCCCTGTTGTGAACTAACCTCCTCACACCTAGCCTCTTTAATTTAATTCCCACCCCCCAACCATTCTAGTTTAAAGTCACCTCAGTAGCCCCCGCTAATCTCCCTGCCAGGATATTGGTCCCCCTAGGATTCAAGTGTAACCCGTCCTTTTTGTACAGGTCACGCCTGCGCCAAAAGAGGTCTCAATGATCCAAAAACCCGAACCCCTGCCCCCTGCTCCAATCCCTCAGCCACGCATTTATCCTCCACCTCATCACATTCCTACTCTCACTGTCGTGTGGCACAGGCAGTAATCCCGAGATTACTACCTTTGCGGTCCTTTTTCTCAACTCCCTTCCTAGCTCCCTATATTCTCCTTTCAGGACCTCATCCCTTTTCCTACCTATGTCATTGGTACCTATATGTACCACGACCTCTGGCTCCTCACCCTCCCACTTCAGGATATCTTGGACACAATCAGAAATATCCCGGACCCTGGCACCAGGGAGGCAAACTACCATCCGGGTCTCTGGACTGCGTCCACAGAATCACCTATCTGACCCCCTTACTATCGAGTCCCCTATCACAACTGCCCTCCTCTTCCTTGCCCTACCCTTCTGAGCTACAGGGCCAGACTCTGTGCCGGAGGCACGGCCACTGTCGCTTCCCCTGGGTAAGCTGTCCCCCCCCAACAGTACTCAAACAGGAGTACCTGTTGTTAAGGGACACAGCCACCGGGGTACTCCCTATTACCTGATTTTTCCCCTTCCCCCTCCTAATGTTCAAGGACCATTCAGAAATCTGATGGCAGAGGTGAAGAAGCTGTTTGGGTGAGTGTGGGTCTTCAGGCTCCTGTACCAAGGCATGTCCCAGATGGTGAGAATCCATAATGATGGATGCCACCTCTTATGCCATCTCTTGAAAGTGTCCTTGATGGCTGCAGGTTGTGCCCGTGAAGAAGCTACCTGATTCTCTGCAACCTCTTACAATCCCGTACATTGGAACCTCGATACCATGCTGTGAAGCAACCAGTCAGAATGCTCTTCACTGTACATCTACAGAAATCTGAAAGTCCTCGGTGACATAAAAACCCCCCACAAACTACAAATGAAGTAGAGTAGCTGGTATGCCTTCTTTGTGACAACATCATTGTGTTAGGCCTAGAATAGATCCTCTGCGATGTGGACAACCCGTAATTAAAGCTGCTCACGCTTTCCACTACCAACCCCTCAATGAGGACTGGTGCATGTTCTCCTGACTAAAGTCCACAATTAATTTTCTGGTTGGGTCTCTGACACTGAACTCAGGCTCTATGGTTTAGAAGGGAAGGGAGGAGAAGAGGCGAACTGTAGTGATAGGGAATTCAATGATTTGAGGAACAGGCAGGAGATTCTGTGGGCAAGAACGAGATTCCTGTATGGTATGTTGCCTCCCAGTGCCAGGGTCAGGGACATCTCAGATCGAGTCCACAGCGTTCTTAAGTGGGAGGATGAGCAGCCAGATATCGTGGTCCATGTTGGTACCAATGACAAGGGTAGGAAGAATGACGAGATCCTGCAAAGTGAGTTCAGAGAGTTAGGTGCTAAGTTAAAGGACAGAACTTCCAGGGTTGTGATTTCAGGATTGCTACACATGCTAGTGTGGCCAGGAATAGGAATATAATAGATTAACACGTGGCTAAGGAAATAGTGCAGGAGGGACAGCTTCAGAGTTTGGGATCATTAGGCTCTCTTCTGGGAAGGTGGGACCTGTATAGACAGGGTAGTTTGCACCTGAACTGGAGGGGCACTAATATCCTTGCAGGAAGCTTTGATAATGCTACATGGGGGGGGGGGTTGAATAAGAGTTGCAGGGGAATGGGAACTAGAGTACAGTACAGATAGAGGAGGGTTTGTGGGGAAAAATGTTGTTCAGCCCACATACAAAGTCAGGAATCGAAATGTGCATGGTAGGATTAATGTTCTGAATTGTGTATACCTCAATGCAATGAGTATTGTAGGAAAAGCAGATAAGCTTAGGGCAAGCAACACAGATATTGTAATCATGAGTGAGACTTAGTAGCAAGAGGGGCAGCTCAATGTTCCAGGGTTCTATTGTATTAGACATGATAGAACATGAGGGATTAAAGGGGGAAGGGTGGCATAACTCATCAGGGAAAATGTCACAGCAATGCTCAGACAGGATAGGTTGGAGAGCTCGTATACTGAGGCCATATGGGTGGAACTAAGGAATAAGAAAGGGATGACCATATTAATGGGATTATATTATAGCTACTCAATTGTCAGCAGGATTTAGAGGATCAAATTTGTAGCGAAATCTCAGACTGTTGCAAAAAAACACAAGGTTGTAATAGTAGGTGATTTAGTATTCTAAGGGAATGGAGATGCAAGTATTTGGATAGACAGTGACTGATTAGGGATAGTCAACATGGCTTTGTGCATGTTAAGTCATGTCCAACCAATTTTATAGAGCTTTTCATGGAAGTTAGCAGGAAAGTTATGAAGGCAAGGCAGTGGACATAGACTTTAGCAAGACCTTTGACAAGGTTCGCATGGGAGGTTGGTCAAGAAGGTCCACTTGCTCGACATTCAAGATGAGGTAATAAATTGGATTGGACATTGACTCCGTGAGAGAAACCGGAGTGATAGTAGTTTGTTGCCTCTCCAACTGGAAGCCTGTGAGTAGCAGTGTGCCACAGGGATCAGTGCTGGGTCCATTGTTGTTGTCATCTATATCAGTGACCTGGATGATAATATAGTAAACTGGACCAGCAAATTAGAACACACACAAAACGCTGGTGGAATTCAGCAGGCCAGGCTGCATCAATGGGAAAAAGTAAACAGTCGACATTTTGTGCTGAAACCAGTCCCGATGAAGGGTCTCGGCCTGAAACATCAACAGTTTACTATTTTCCATAGATGCTGCCAAACCTGCTGAGTTCCTCCAGCATCTTGTATATGTTGCTTTGGAATTCCAGCATCTGCAGATCTTCTCGTGTTTGTCAGCAAATTGGAGTTCAACATTTAAGTGAAATTTGGATAGGTACATGGCTGGGAGTGGTATGGAGAGCTGTAGTCTGGGTGCAGGTCAATAGGACTAGACAAATAGTTCAACATGGACTAGATGGGCCAAAGGGACTGTTTCTGTGGTGTAGTGTTCTATGATTCCAATTCCTTAGTTTTGCTGATGTTGAATGCAAGGTTGTTGTGACACAATAAAACCAGTTGATTTGTTTCACTTCTGTACCCCTCCTCTGCCTTCTGCGATTTTACCAACAACAATGGTGTCATCTGTAAATTTATAAATAACACGAGCTGTGTTTCACCATTTGTCTAGTTTAAGAATATGTATGTGCCAGTGTTATCAGCACACCCTTTCCATCTTCCAGCAGCTCTCTAGAGCATGAGTTTTTTTGTTGGAACTAGGCCTTCAGATCCCATATAGCTTGTTTTTCTTTTTGATATGTGGAAGTGTTTCCAATCCAACACATTATGTTTGTGCTTAATTATCTCCTGAAAGTCCTTGTCATTCCCATCAAGCTAGTTATAGTGTTTCTGGCAGAAAGGCCAAGGTCTCTTCACAAGTGGCTATTCAAATGGATTTCAGAGCATTCCAGATGCTTGTGAACACACTACAGCTCCCGTGACATGGGTATAGTTGAGATGTTTGCGTGGCACTTTTTGATGAGTGCAGGCTTCTTGAGACTTTTGATATTCATTTGCACAGACAGTATTTTTTATTTTATTTTGGGGGGTCAGGCTGCTGCAGATATTGGAGCAGATTAGGCAGTGATAACTCCAGCAGTCATTGGTACCTGCCATGATACAATGATAGGGATATCCATGCAGTCTCTCACTAGGACAATGATACAATAAATGATGGCTGGATCAGAGTTGTTGTCATGAGGTGTTGCTCTGATCTTTCTGCTGAAATATTTGTTGATTACGACAAGATCATGGTCCCAGCATACTGTCTTAAGACGCTGTTGGAATTAGCTTTCCTATTCTCTTCTTATTCATCACACCATACCAGAATATTGTAACAATTCCAACCCTAGAGTTACCAGAGGAGCAACTTGTCTCTCTGAGTTGCATATCAGGCCAGGACTTTTTCCAAGACAGAGTAGAAGTTTGCAGCCACATCTATAGTTTTCAGTGTTGGAGAATATGAGATGTGACTCTCCAGCTCATATATGCTCATGAGCTGAATCACAAGATATTCCCTTGGGAGAAGTCTTGGACATGAGAGACTAGGTTATGTTCGATTGCAAAGCTTCCAGAGACAACCTTTCAGATGGCTATCTTCTGATCACCATGTCTCACTGTCAACAGCAAGACATCCAGGTTTCTTGTCTACAACAACTGAGCAAAGGTCCTGATACTGCAGTCTGGTTGGCAGTGACAGCCTTGAACATGAGATGGCCATTGCACACCAGCTATCACATTGGTCTGACAGGGTGCTGTCTTGCTCTAGTGATGGCTGGAGACCAAGCTCTGCTCCACTAACAGGTCCGTGGTCCTTAACCACTGTATCTTCTTCATTTCCTCTCTCGTGACCCCTGGAAGCAGAGGGGTGGGGGTGGAAAAGTGAAGGTGCAGAATGTGAAAAATAGAGAAGGGTTCCAAGTGCAGAGAAGGAAGAAAGAAGGGGATCAAGCAACAGGTGAAAGACAGAGGGAATTGGATGTAAGGGTTTGAGGGAAGGAGGCTGAGTATATGTGGGAAATGGCCATGGGCAAAGAGGCCATTGAAGGAAAAGGGATTCATGAATTTACAGGAAAATATGACATAATTGAGTGGTCTAATATCAACATTAAGTATACAATATTTTACAAATGTTTTTAAAGAGTTTTATATGAGACTATGTTAGTTAGTAGTACACTTCCTCGTGATCTGGGATACGTGTTTGCTTTTTAAATGTACTGCAGTAGGAACATGAGAACATATTGCACTTCATTTGACTTAATTGATATGTGTACAATGTACCAGAAAAAAACTGGCAGATGGAATTGGGGACATGAGGTGATCAGCTATGATCTAGATTCTGTGCAAATGTCTACTCATTACATCATCCAATTATCCACTACATCATTAGTTCAATCAGTAATCACAATAATTTCTTTAATTTGACTGAGTAGTCACACAAAATTCCGTTCTCAGTAACTTAAGGTATTCAGATATCAAGGCACTTGAGCCAATGTAGCTATTATTTAACTACATTCCTCAGTTCTCTAAGGGAGTTGGTCATTTTGCATACAACTTCATAACTGGGCATTGCCATCCTCTCACAGCTGCAAGACTAATGGCAGATGCAGATACTGCTGCCATTGAACAAAGAATGCTTGTGCTTGACTCCACTGAGCCCAAATCAGTTACAAGCCTTGTTATTGCTTTTCATTAGCAATGGAAACAGCTATTTTTAGCATTCATACAGAAACTGACATTACAGACAGAAGCCAAATAATAACAAGAAAAAATATACAATTACTCTTCTTCCACAATTAGTTTGTCATGACAATTGCATTAACAATTTTATTTCACATAACATTTCTCATTTTTATATTGGAGGAGTTTGAATATTTTTGGTTTGGTCCAGGAGTGTATCCTCACCCTCTTCCCCCAGCTCCACACCAATTTCTTCAGAAATACCCAATGCACAAACTTTTGCTATATATCAACTACAACTGAACTGAAATGTGCATTAAGGTCACATTACAGTATTAAAAGTTATCACTAGGTCAGCACCGTCACTCTAATGACCAAAAAAATATTTACAGCACTTCCAAAATAAATGACGTGAAGCTGTAATTTTACATGGTTGACTTAATTTTGGCACAGGAGTTTCATTAGTCGGGGCAAGAAAATACAGCTCTTATAATCAGCTTATAACCCCTCTATAGGTTACAGCTGATTACAACAATGGAGTACTTGCAATATAATGAAGTTGGCCAAATAAAGGACATTATATCATTCTTGTGTATTGAATTTGAGTAGCAAATTGGCAAGGTGGTATAACAAACTGTTACAGTATGAATAAGTTGCGAGACAATTATCTTTTGATTTTAAGCATTACTGGCAAGTGATCCATATCCATGCAGGACAAAGAAACATGGTTTTGGATTTAATGTAATTGAGTGACCAATGATAAACTACTCACAGGGCACAATGGTGCTGCAAGGACTTATTCTGGAACTCATGTATCTGATTCAGTGTACTTTGGCACCAGACAAATAGATAAATAGATTCTTTATTGATCCCAAAGGAAATTTGCAGTGTCACAGTAGCATTACAAGTGCAGAGATATACAAATATTAGAATAGAAGAAAAAATAAAAAAAAGTCACCTCAAACAGGAGGGGGTCGTCACTTCCCTGGCTATAGGTCGACTCATAACAAAGCCTAATGCCGAGGGTAAGAATGACCTTATGTAACACTCTTTGGAGCAGCACAGTCGTTTTAGTCTATTACTAAAAGGGCTCCTCTAGAATTGCTAGGGTTTTCCATAGGTTCCTTTGTTCTACCACAGCCTCCTACGTGTTCAGCTTGACTCCCGTTAACAGAGCCAGCTTTTCTAATCAGTTTACTGAGCCTGTTGGTATCACCTGTGTTGATGCCATTGCCCCAGCAGACCACCACATAGAAGCTGTACTGGCAACAACAGACTGGTAGAACATGTGAAGTAGAGGCCTGCATACTCCAAAGGACCTCAGTATCAGGAAGTAGAGGCGACTCTGGCCCTTCTTGTACACAGCCTGTGTTGGTCCTCCACTCAAACCTGTCATCCAGGTGCAACCCAGGTACTTGTACATCTTCAACACATCCATGTCTTCACTATCAATAGTAACAGGGAGAAGTCCAGGCTTGGTCTTCCTAAAGTCCGTCACCATCTCCTTTGGCTTACTGATGTTGAGCAGCAGATAATTCAGCTTGCACCATTTGACAAAGTCCTCCACCAGGGCCTTGTATTCATTCTCCAGTCTTCCACTTACATACCCAACTATTGCTGAGTCATCAGAGAATTTCTGCAGATGACATGACTCAAGTGTTGTATCTAAAGTCCGAGGTATACAGAGTAAACAGGAAGGGAGCCAACTCAATCCACTGTGGGGCCCCAGTGCTGCTTATACCCATGTCTGACACATAGCTTTGAAGCTGAACAAACTATGGTCTGCCAGTCAGATAGTCTATTATGCAGGATACAATGGAAGTGTAACCTGCATAAAACAGAGCTTTTCCCCCCAACAATGAGGGCTGTATGGTATTGAAGGCACTTGAGAAATCAAAAAACATGATCCTCACAGTGCTGTCCTGCTTATCCAAATGGGAGTAGGCTCTGTTCAGCAGGTAGATGACAGCATCAACCATTCCAATGTGTGCCTGGTAGGCAACCTGCAGAGGATCGAAGGCTGATTTGACCAGGGGTCGGAGGTGGCCAGGACTAGGCTTTGGGTCTTCATGGTGTGTGAGGCCAAGGCCATTGGACGACAGTCATTCAAGACTTTCAGTTGGCCCCTCTTGAGAATTGGAACTACACACAATGTTTTCCACACATTCGGGATCCTTTCCAGGCTGAGAGTCAGATTGAAATAGCACTGGAGAACTCCACACAGCTGCTCAGCACACTCCATCAGGACCCTGTGGTTCACACCATCCGGTCCTAATGCTTTGCTGTGTCTGAGTTTCCCCAGAGCCCTCCTCACCTGCTCAGTAGTGAAACTGAGTCCACAATGACTGGGGAATGGGTGGAAGGTGAGGGCTGGGGAAGGTGAAGATCAGGACAATAGCAGTTGGTATGTGGAGGTGTGGATGGTAGGTACAAGGGAAGGAGAAGATGTAGACAGTAGCAGTCTGTGTTGTTCATTCACGTGTTGAACTGGACAGAGGAGAGAGGAGGAGTGGCGTTCGTGCTCAGGGAACATTGGGGGTCTCACCATCTGGTCTGGTGTGCTGGTGGGGGGGCAGGTGGAGAAAAGAGTGAACAGGAGGGCAACTGTCAAACCTATTCAAGAATGTTTAATTCATGAGTCTACTCACGGCTAGGCTGATTGAAGCCAGTGATGTTCTTCATGCCTCTCCACACCTCCCATGTGCTACTCTGCCCAAGCTCGTTCTTCAGCTCTCTCCTGTATTTCTCTTTAGCCAACTTGATCTTCTCCTTTAGCTCCCTCTGCACATATTTCAATTCCTTCCTGTCTCCTGATCTAAAGGTACTCAAACAGTCACAAATTCCTTTCCACTCTCATGCTTGCAGAACCAAAATGAAAACATAGCTTACATCCTACCAAACAGTACCTATGATCTATTGTCAGATAGTGGACTGAATCACCAACATGGGTAGAACTAAGTCTACATGCAGAGTAAATGGCTAAAAAAAAATTCAGAAAAACAACTTGCCATTTTAAAGTGTATGCACCGTTCCTGAAATTAGGCAAATGTACATTAATATACACCAACATATGCTCCCAGCCACAGTCTGACAAAAATTGATCATACTTACAAACTCTACAAAGGGTTTAAAAGGCTAGAAAACATAGAAAAGTAACACATTTACATCGATGGTAAAGGAACCATTTATTTATATTTACTTATTGACATACAGCCTGGAATAGGCCCTTTGAGCCATGTCGCCCAGTAATCCCCCAATTTAATCCTAGCCTAATCACAGTACAATTTACAATGACCAACTAACTTACCAACCAGTATGTCTTTGGAATGTGGGAGGAAACCAGAGCACCTGGAGGAAATCTATGTGGTCATGTACAAACTCCTTACAGACAGCGGTGGGAGTGGACAAGTTAGCAAACAGACAGCCAGAGTTGTGCATCTTTGATTGAGGGACATGAGCTTAAATACCACCATGGCAGCTAAGGAATTCATATTCAATCAAATTTGCTTAATTTTGGAAATTTAAAGGTAGCCTCAGCAATAAAAGCCATGTAACTACTGAAATTTTGCTGAAATCCATTTATTTCTGAAGTTTCTGCTGAAAAGAAATCTCATTCTCACCTGGTCTGGCCTGTTTGTGACTCCAGACGCACTAATGTGGTGCCTCTTAATTGCATCCTCACTTGAAAGGAAATTATAATTGTCAATACGAATGGGAATTATCAGCATGTAAACCAGGAAAGAATAAATTGAAGGTATTAAGACAATCTTTCATACTTTCAGGAAAACAGAATTTCTAAAACGTGGTCAAAATCATTATACAGCAATATTGCAAATTGATTTTAAAACCAACTACAGTATAGGATTTAATTAGAAGCAATGACCAGAGAAATACAAGTTACAGCTGCTGACAAACTTACCACAAGCAGCAACTACTATTCTCAAATACCAAATTATAAGAAAATCCCCTACAAAACATTGCAGAACACAGGATTATATGATTTCAATGAAATTAGATGCTCTCCTGCTTCGGTTCACAGTACAAAAGCTTTAGACGAGCAAGAGTAATTTTAAACCTTTCAGCTTAAGGATTTACAAAAAAAATGAACAAACATACCATTTTGTAAAGTGTTGAACAATCCCGTGTCTGTTAACAGAAAGTATGCCATATATATGGACAACCACTATGACCTTGATGAACATCACAAGCGATTAGGAATGCAAGGTACACAACAGCAATCTGAGCTAAGCACCAGATGACATATTTGCCAAGGACGTTGTTTGGAGAATTTTAAACACCTTACTGCCTTCCAGGCCCAACATTGAAATCAACGATTTCGGTCATCTAGCCTTTTGACTTCTATTTCCAGTATTCACAATCTTCCTACTTCCCTGCCCTCCCCCCAATTCTTCTGGCACTTTCAAATTCCATTCCTCCCCTCCCCTTTACACCTATACCCAGCCGTACCCCTCGACATTCTCCAACCTTCATCACCCTCTTTCAGCCAGTATCACTACCACTGTTATCTTTCATTGTTCCTGTCCCCGATTCCGCCTCTGCAAATTAAAACTTTTCTTTCAATTTCTGGTGCAAGTTATCACCACTTAAATGTTACTTTAATTTTCCCTGCACAGATATTGAATATTTCCAGTATTTCTGATTTCCAGAAGCTGCAAGAGCTTTTCAAGAAATTAACTTTGATTACAAATAAAATATCGAGTTTGTAAATATAATCAGCTTTATTTTGTAGCAAAATATTTTATATTTTGATAAAAAACAATTCCCATACTTTATTTTTCAATAAATAGACAACTAACAAGAAAGATATATGAAAAGCTTTCCGTCTCTGGGTTTGTAGAATTTAGTCTGGTTTTAAAAGATACCATCGGGTAGGATGGCTATAATGGAGCAGCAACAAGGAACCAGTCCGTTGTTAGCATCCACCAAAGTGAAAGCAGGTCTGTTTGAAAGCTCAGTTGCATCAGAGAACAGAACGGTACTTGCATGCAAACATAATCCAGACTGCACAGGCAGACTCAGGATATGGGTACACTCTCACTCGGACAGCAAGTCGGACCTGGTCTCCTCGACAGCAAATTATTTCTTCACAGAACGGAGACCTAAAATAGATATGGGGAGAAAAGATTAGAATAACCCAGTGGATAGTGCTCTCCCAAATATGCCTGGGTTCAAGTGCTATTTTGTACAGCTGACCATAAAAATCGAGGTTGATGCTGGAATCCAGTAATCAGGGAGTGTTGCATTATCAACCTATTGAGTGAGATGTTAGAACAAGTCTGTCACCCTTCTGAGAGAGAGGCAAAGACTGAATATTATGATTTCAGAGAATCTAGGTGCATTGGCCAATATTTGTGCCTCAGTCAACATAGGTTATCTGGTAATTATCTTACTTTTGTTTGAATGGTAGAAGACACTCGAAAGAGAAGATGGATACTCCTGCTTCCTTTGTTTTCACTCCTATTATGTTCTTAAGACAGTTTATCTAAAAGGACCCTTCCTTGAAATCTGTTCAGAAATACCTATTTTTACATTGTTTACCTGGTGATGTTTTTACTAATGTTCAAGTTCAGAATTTAAACTACTTAAGAAATTAGGTTTGGCAGAGCCCCAATGTACTTACCTTCAGACAACACTGTGATAGTGTGGAAACAGCTCCCAGTTCACAGGCCATCAGATTGATTGAATTAATGTTCTAGGAATAGTCATGTGAATGGCTATTTTTGGAATTTTAAGAATTAAGTATTACATCCCTGCACTATAAACAAGCTACTGTTGTACCTTTTTTTGCATATACACTTCATTTTTTTTTTTTAAAAATAGTGACTTATCTGGAATCTTATCCATTTTACTGGCCAGAAATGTTACCATCGCAATCAGATTTATCTGAAAAAGGTCAGCTCAAGAGAAAGTTAAACAAATGGCAGAACTCTCAACTCTCTTACCCAAAGAAACTGAGAAGTGAAAACTGGCATCCATACCCCTCTAGTTTAGAGGATTCCAATGATTTTTTGCCTCTCATCTCAGTCCTGACTGCCCAATCCCTTATCTTGATTCGATGCATTGGAATTCTAGACTCTCCAGCCAGAAGAAAGACCCTTTTAGCCTCTATCCTGTCAATCACTGTCAAATTTGTAGGCCTTGCTGACATTACCTTATTCTTCAAAGCTCCAGTGTTTACAACCTAATCTTGCTCAGTCTTTCCTCAGAGGAGAAACCCCTCATACCAGGAATTGATCGAGTGAATTTATCCTCACCAATTTTAATTCAAGCACATCTTTTAAACATGGAGACCAAACCTCCACCTGATATGCCAGGCACGACGTACCAAAGCCCGATAAAATTGTAGCAAGTTTTTTTTATTATTGCTCTACCCTTGCAAGAAAAGCCAAAAGAATTGTTCATTATACCAGCACGATGGTGAGAATGGGAATAGAACAGAATTAACATAACCCAATTTCTATCTAATAACACATTCTACACAGTACTTGCATCATGTCAAATAAAAAAAGGATCATGGCTGACTCCAGCAACACTTACGTAGTACAATAAGTGAAGCATTTAGCCAAGATAGTGAAGAGCTGTTGTCTATCAATGGATAAACTAAGATTCAAAATAACATTGAACAAATGTACTTTAAATTTAAAAATCCAAAAATTCTGGGAAATAGAGGGGCGCCCTTTCAAAACAGATGCGGGGAAATTTCTTTAGCCAAAGGGTGGTGAATTTGTTGCCACGTGCAGCTGTGGAGGCCAGGTAGTTGGGTATATTTAAGGCAGAGATTGATAGGTTCTTGATTGGATATGGCATCAAAGGTTACAGGAACTAGGGTTGAGGAGGAGAGAAAAAAAAAGGATCAGCTATGATTGAATGGCGGAGCAGACTCGATGAGCCAGATGGCCTAATTCTGCTTCTATGTCTTATGGTCTTCTTAATAGTCAGCCATGAAATGTTATAAAATTTCAAAGCTGTTTCTCTCTTCACAGATGGTGCCTGACCTGAATATTTCCCATCATTTTGCATCCTATTTCAGATTTCTTGCACAAACAACATTTTGCTGAACCTCAAAAGTTGAAGCTTCAGAATTCAAGATTCATTTATTATCAAAGTATAAATTATACAACCTTGAGATTTGCTTGCTCATAGGTAACCATAAAGCAAGAAACCTGAAATAATCCAATTTAAAGTAAAAAAAAGATAAAAATAACAAAACACTCAATATGCAAGAGGAAGTAAAAGAAAGTATCAATCATGCAAATAATTGAAGCGAACAACAGCCCTCCGATCCAAACCTTGGAGCAGCCCCGTGTAGGCACAAAGCCTTGTTTATCAGTTCATCATATTAGCGGGCATGGAGCACAGCAGCCAAGGCAGTCTTCATAGCCTCAGCGCCATGGAGATGATCTTCGCAGAGAACAAGCGAATTCAGTTCTCGTCCTAATCGACACCCTGTCTTTTCAGTCTATCTGGGCTGGTGTTTAAATTGACTGGACGATGGACAGCAAAAGGCACTGCACCCTGGAGAGAGGAGTGAAGATCATAGAAACATAGAAAACCTACAGCACAATATAGGCCCTTTGGCCCACAATGCTGTGCCGAACATGTACTTACTTCAGAAATTACCTAGGGTTACCCATAGCCCTCTGAGCTCCATACACCTGTCCAGGAGTCCCTTAAAAGACCCTATCATATCCGCCTCCACCACTATCGCCGGCAGTCCATTCCACACACTGTCCACTCTCTGCATAAAAAACGTACCCCTGACATCTCCTCTGCACCTGCTTCCAAGCACCTTAAAACTATGCCCTCTCGTGTTAGCCATTTCAGCCCTGGGAAAAAGCCTCTCACTATCCACACGATCAATGCCTCTCATCATCTGATACACCTCTATCAGGTCACATCTCATCCTCTGCCACTTCAAGGCGAATAGGTTGAGTGAACTCAGCCTTTTCTCATAAGGCATGCTCCCCAATCCAGGCAACATCCTTGAAAACCTCTGCACCCTTTCTATAGTTTCCATATCCTTCCTGTAGTGAGGTGACCAGAATTGAGCACAGTACTCCAAGTGGGGTCTGACCAGGGTCTTATACAGCTGCAATATTACCTCTCAGTTCCTAAATTCAATGCCACGCTTGATGAAGGCCAATGCTCCATATGTTTTCCTTAACCACAGAGTCAACCTGCGCAGCAGCTTTGAGTGCCCTATGGACTCGGACCCAAAGATCCCTCTGATCCTCCACAATGCCAAGAGTCTTACCATTAATACTATATTCTGCCATCATATTTGACCAGCAAAATGAACCACTTCACATTTATCTGGGTCGAACTCCATCTGCCACTTCTCAGCCCAGTTTTGCATCCTATCAACATCCCGCTGTAACCTCTGACAGCCCTCCACACTATCCACAACACCCCCAACCTTTGTGTCATCAGCAAATTTACTAACCCATCCCTCCACTTCCTCATCCAGGTCATTTATAAAAATCACGAAGAGAAGGGGTCACAGAAGAGATCCCTGAGGCACACCACCGGTCACTGACCTCCATGCAGAATATGACCCACCTACAACCACTCTTTGCCTTCTGTGAGCAAGCCAATTCTGGATCCACAAAGCAAGGTCCCCTTGGATCCCATTCCTCCTTACTTTCTCAATAAGTCTTGCATGGGGTACCTTATCAAATGCCTTGCTGAAATCCATAAACACATCTACTGCTCTACCATTAATGCGTTTAGTCACATCCTAAAAAAGTTCAACTCGGCTCGTGAGACACGACCTGCCTTTAACAAAGCCATGCTGACTGTTCCTAATGATATTATGCCTCTCCAAATATTCATAAATCCTGCCTCTCAGGATCTTCTCCATCAACTTACCAACCACTAAAGTAAGACTCACTGGTCCATAATTTCCTGGGCTATCTTTACTCCCTTTCTTGAATAAGGGAACAACATTTGCAACCTTCCAATCCTCCGGAACCTCTCCCATCCCCATTGATGATGTAAAGATCATCACCAGAGGCTCAGCAGTTTCCTCTTGCCTCCCACAATAGCCTGGGGTACATCTTGTTGGGTCCTGGTGACTTATCCAACTTGATGCTTTCCAAAAGTTCCAGAACATCCTCTTTCTTCATGTCTATATGCTCAAGCTTTTCAATCCCACTGTAAATCATCTCTACAGTTGCCAAGGTCCTTTTCCGTAGTGAACATTGAAGCAAAGTACTCACAAAGTACTTCTGCTATCTCCTCCGGTTCCATATACTCTTTTCCACTGTCACATCTGATTGGTCCTATTTGCTCATGTTTTATCCTTTTGCTCTTCACATACTTACAGAATGCCTTGGGGTTTTCCATAATTCTGCTCGCCAAGGCCTTATCATGGCCCCTTCTGGCTCTCCTAAATTCATTCTTAAGCTCCTTTCTGCTAGCCTTACAATCTTCTAGATCTCTATCATTACCTAGCTTTTTGAACCTTTCATAAGCTTTTCTTTTCTTCCTGACTAGATTTTCAACAGCCTTTGTACACCACGGTTCCTGTATCCTTTTGTCCTTTCCCTGTCTCATTGGAACATACCTATGTAGCACATCATGCAAATATCCCCTGAACATTTGCCACGTTTCTGCTGTACATTTCCCTGAGAACATCTGTTCCCAATTTATGCTTCCAAGTTCTTGCCTGATAGCTTCATATTTCCCCTTACTCCAATTAAACACTTTCCTAACTTGTCTGTTCCTATCCCTCTCCAAAGCTATGGTAAAGCAGATAAAATAGTGATCATCATCTCCAAAATGCGCTTCCACTGAGAGACCTGACATCTGACCAGGTTCATTTCTGAATACCAGATCAAGTACAGACTTTCCTCTTGTAGGCTAATCTACATATTGTGTCAGGAAACCTTCCTGAACACACCTAACAAACACCACCCCACCTAAACCCCTTGCTCTATGGAGATGTCAATCAATATTTGGGAAATTAAAATCTCCCAGCATGACAACCCTGTTATTATTACACCTTTCTAGAATCCGTCTCCCTATCTGCTCCTCGATGTCCCTGTTAATATTGGGTGGTCTATAAAAAACACCCAGTAGAGTTACTGACCCCTTCCTGTTTCTAACTTCCACCCACAGAGACTTAGTGGACAATCCCTCCATGACTTCCTCCTTTTCTGCAATCGTGACACCATCTCTGATCAGCAGTGCTACGCCCCCACCTCTTTTGCCTCCCTCCCTGTCCTTTCTGAAACATTTAAAGCCTGGCACTTGAAGTAAACATTCCTGTCCCGAGCCATCCAAGTCTCTGTAATGGCCACAGTATCATAGCTCCCAGCACTGATCCATGCTCTAAGCTCATCCGCTTTGTTCATGATTCTTCGCATTAAAATAGACACATCTCAAACCATCAGTCTGAGCGTATCCCTTCTCTATCAGCTGCCTATCCTCCCTCTCACACTGTCTCCAAGCTTTCTCTATTTGTGAGCCAACCACCCCTTCTTCCACCTCTTCAGTTCAGTTCCCACCTCCAGCAATTCTAGTTTAAACTCTCCCCAATAGCCTTAGCAAACCTCCCTGCCAGGATATTGGTCCCCCTCAGATTCAAGTGCAACCCATCCTTTCTGTACAGGTCCCACCTGTCCCAACAGGTCCCAATGATGCAGAAATCTGAATCTCTGCCCCCTATTCTAATCCCTCAGCCACGCATTTATTCTCCACCTCACTTTATTCCTATACTCACTGTCGCGTGGCACAGGCAGTAATCTCAAGATTACTACTTTTGAGGTCCTGCTTCTCAACTTCCTTCCTAACTCCCTGTAGTCTGCTTTCAGGACCAGAGAGCACACGAAATTGGCTTTCCCCTCTGATCTGGGCCGGCATTTAAATTATCTGATCAGCCCATTCTACCTTGCATTAGGACCCAGGCACTGCTGCTGCGAAAGGCTCCAGATCTGGACCATGTTACCCAGCAACTTGCATCGGGCCCAGATTTCACCGACCTGCCTGAAGCTGCTCTCAAGCTCTTCAAGTCAGCTCGGCACTTGAACCTATACTTCTGGGGTTGTCTGATGGAGTCTTGTTGTTTTTAAATATATCCATTGACAATACGGTTACCATGGTGGACATCCAATACTGCAGCCAAATTTTCCCTCTAGATAATTGGACACTTAACAAAAGTGACATGAAGCAGATGAACGAAAGCAAATAATTTAAAGAATTTTAAAAGTTTAATAATGCATTATTGGGCTTCTTGCAATTGCAACTATTAGAATTTAACTTCGAATTATAAAGTGCAAGAATAGACTCGATGGTGCCACACACCAACCCCAACCTACCCTCTTGACTCAATTGAATTTGTCTCCACCAATACCCCAGATAGTGCATTCCAGGGTACCCACCACTCTCTGTACAAAAACTTTGTCCCACACATCTCCTTTGAACTTGCCCCCTCTCAACCTTTAATGCAGGCCCTCTGGTATTAGACATTTCAACCCAGGGAAGAAGATACCAGCTGTCAACTCAATCAACGCCTTTCATAAATCTTATAATCTTGTCAGATCTCCCCTCAACCTCCACCACTCCAGAGAAAACAACCTCAGTTTGTTCAACCTCTCCTTAAAGCATGCGCCCACTGATCCAAGCAGCATGCTGGTAAACCTGTTCCATATATTCTCTAAAGCCTTGACATCATTCCTATAATCTGGCAAGTAGAAATTAATACAATACTCCAGATGCAGCCCAACTACAGGTTAATAAAGCTGCAATCTAATTCCTGACTCTTGAACCTAATTCCTCAACTAATAAATATGCCAAATGGTTCCTTTTCCACTTTATCAACCTGTATAGCCACTTTAAGAGAGTTATGAACCTGGACCTCAAGGTCATTCTGCACATTAACATTGTCCTTTACATTTGGTTATCCCAAGTGCAACACTTCTCACTTGGCTGGATTAAATTTCATCTGCCTCTTCTCCGCCTACATCTGCAACTGATCTATCCCTTTGTATCCTTTGCCAGTTTTCTACATTATCCACACCACCACCAATCTTCGTATCATCTGCACACTTACTAATCCACAATCAACATTTTCATCCAGTCATTTATACAAATCATAAATATTAGATCAGAGTACAGATTCCTGCAGAACACCACTACTCATAGACTTCCAGCTAGAATAAATCCCATCAACCGCTATCCTCTGTCTTCTATGGCCAAGCCAATTCTGAATTCAAGAGGCATTTCATTGTGGATTCCATGCATTTTAATTTTCTGGATTAGCCTCCCATGAGACTTCCAGTAAGATGCTTAGGTGCAGTAGCCACTCTGGGTCCAATGAAAGGTGTTTTTGCTTGTCCTGTATGTCTTTTTTCACTGCTGGATACTAAGAACATCAAGCACTGCAGGACTATCTCATCAGCAAGTTGCTTGATAGCATTGAGCTGGACTTACTGCGTACTGTTGTCGTGCTGTCGTCTGGACTTGACGTATATCGTTGGACAGTGCGTATTGCAAGTGATCATCTTGGACGTTTTTATTGTGATCACACAAACCTGTTAGACATCGGTAATGTAGAATACTGCAAGTCCAGTTCACTGGTTCATTAGTGAGACCAACAGCAGGGAAGCTTCCTTGCCTCGGTTATGGTGAGGACTAGGCTGAGGCCATGTTGCAAAGTTGAGGGCTGGCCCCTCATGTTGGTGCTGCCCTCTGGTGTTGGCTTGGCGGAAACAAGCTAGATCAGAGCAACTTACCATCAATTCTACAGCCATGACTCTCAGGGACTTGAACTATATTTTTTTTCCTTGTGACTCTTTTCGGAAATTGTAACCATATGTGTTATTTGTGCTATGTGCTGTTGGCAATGTGTTCGAACCTCAGCCCCAGAGGAATTCTGTTTTGTTTGGCCATATTCATGTATGGTTGAATGAATTGTCACCCATCTTATTAAAATCCAAGTAGACAACATCCACAGCTCAATCACCATTATCACCTCTTCATATACAATGCCTATAAAAAGTATTCACCCTGCTTGAAAGTTTTCACGTTTTATTGTTTTACAACATTGAATCACAATGGATTTAACTTGACTTTTTTGTCACTGATCAACAGAAAAAGATTCTTTCATGTCAAAGTGAAAACAAATTTCTACAAAGTGATCCAAATTAATTACAAACGTAAAACACAAAATAATTGATTACATAAGTATTCACCCCCTTCCGGTCAGTACTTAGTAGATGCACTTTTGGCAGCACTTGCAGCCTTGAGTTGTGTGGATAGCTCTCCATCAGCTTTGCACATCTGGATAATGCAATTATTCCCTATTCTTCTTTACAAAACTGCTCAAGCTCTGTCAAATTGCATGTGGATTGTGAGTGAACAGCTTTTTTCAATTCAAGCCACAAATTCTCAATTGGATTGAGGTCTGGACTCTGACTTGGCCACTCCAGGATATTAAATTTGTTGTTTTTAAAATCATTCCCATGTAGCTTTAGGACGCTGTCTTGCTGGAAAACAAATCTTCCCCCAAGTTGCAGTTCTCTTGCAGACTGCATCAGGTTTTCCTCCAGGATTTCCCTGTATTTTGCTGCATTCATTTTACCCCTTACTTTCACAAGCCTTCCAGGGCCTGCGGCAATGAAGCATCCACCTAGCATGATGCAGCCACCACCATGCTTCACAGTACAGATGATATGCAGTGTTTGGTTTATGCTAAACATTGAGTGGAGTCTAATGGACAAAAAGCTCAATTTTGGTTTCATCAGACCATAGAACCTTCTTCCAGCTGACTTCAGAGTCTCCCACATGCCTTCTGGCAAACTCTAGCTGAGATTTCATGAGATTTCTACCCCCCTCCCCCCACCCCCCCCCACAACAGCGGCTTTCTCTTTGCCACTCTCCCATAAAGCTGCAATTGGTGAAGCACCAGAGCAACAGTTCTGGTATGCACAGTCTCTCCCATGTCAGCCACTGAAGCTTGTAACTCCTCCAGAGTTGTCATAGGTCTCTTGGTGGCCTCCCTCAATAATCTCCTTCTTGCACGGTCACTCAGTTTGAGGACTGCCTGCTCCAGGCAGATTTACAGCAGTACCATATTCTTTCAATTTTTTGATAATTGACTTAACTGTACTCCAAGGGATATTCAACGAAATTTTCTCGTATCCATTTCCAGACTTGTGCTTTTCAATAACCTTTTCACAGAGTTGCTTGCAGTGTATTTTTGTGTTCCTGTGTGGTTTTTGCCAGGATACTGACTCACCAGCAGCTGGAACTTCCAGATACAGGTGTATTTTCACTACAATCAATTGAAACACCTTGATTGCACACGGTAATCTCCATTTAACTAATTATGTGACTTCTGAAACCAATTGGCTACACCATTGATGATTTGATGTATCGTATTAAAGGGGGTGAATACTTACATAATCAATTATTTGTTTTATATTTGTAATTAATTTAGATCACATTGTAGAGATCTGTTTTCACTTCGACAAGAAAGAGTTTTTTTCTGTTGATCAGTGTCAAAAAAGGCGTATTAAATGCACTGTGATTCAATGTTTTAAAACAATAAAACATGAAAACTCCCGGAGGGGGGTGGTTGGTGTGAGTACTTATTAAAAATAAAACATAGGCACTGTAACTCAATCAAGTCAGTAAGATGTGAATTGGCACACACAAAGCCATGATAACTGTCCCTAGTATTAGGCTATGGTTTTCCAAATGTTGACAAACCTTATTCCCCACTCCAGTAACTTACCTGCCTCTGACTCACCAGTCTATAAATTTAAGGATTATTTCTATTTTCCATCTTGAATAAAGGGTCAATATTTTCTACTCACCAGTCCTACAGGACCTTGCCTGTGGCCAGAGAGGACATAAAGATAATGGTCGAGAGTCTAGCAATCTCATCTTCTGCTTCTCTCAGTAAGCTGGGGTATATCTCATCAGTCACTGGGGAATTATCCATTTTAAATGTTCTTAAGGGACCCAACATTACTTCCTTCATTACCTTGAAGTGCCATAGCAAGTTAGTATGCTCCACACTGATCTCCCTAACCTCCATGTTATTTTCCTTGGTAAATACTGATTCAAAATACTTATTCAGAACTTCATGCACGCCCTTTGCCTCCGAGCACAAGTTCCCATCTTTAACCTTGAGTGGTTCTAGCTGATTCCCAGTATCTTCTTGCTCTTGATACATGAAAGGAATGCCTTGGAATTAGACCATAAGATATAGGAGCAGAAATAGGCCATTCAGCCCATCGAGTCTACTCCGCAAATTCTCTTTAATCCCACTTGGCAAATACATTTCAAGACCAACCTGTTCCATCTCAACCCCACCCTCAACCCCTCAGTTTTCCTAATTTCCTTCACAACATAATTGCTGAATAACTTAAATTCAAATAATTAAATAAATCTGAAATTAAAAAGGTAAATTGATATGGGCACCAAAAAACTTAACGGTCATAAAAAAAAACATTTGATATACTCATGTCCTTCCTTTCCCAGCTGTTTCACTGTGACCTCAGGTCAGTTAATGGTTTACTCTTGAGAAACGAGAAAGCAAGTTATCTAGCGAAGATCTGCAGATGCTGGAAATCCGAGCAACACACACACAAAATGCTGGAGGAACTCAGCAGGCCAGCAGCAACTATGGAAAAGCACACAGTCGACATTTCAGGCCAAAACCTTTCAACAGGACTGCAGGAAAAATGCTGAGGAACAGATTTAACAGGTGGGGGGGGAGGGGGGAGAGAATCACAAGGTGGTTAGTGAAACCTGGAGGGGGAGGAATGAGGTAAAGAGCTGGGAAGTTGACTGGTGAAAGAGAGGGGAAAGGGGATGGGAATGGGAAATGGTGAAGTGGGGGGGCATTACTGGAAGTTAGAGAAATTGATGTTCATGCCATCAGGTTGTAAGCTACCCAAGCAGAATACAAGGCGTTGTTCCTCCAATCTAAATGTGGCCTCATCACAACAGTGGAGGCGGCTATGGATTGACATATCAGAATGGAAATGGGAAGTGGAATTAAAATGGGTGCCCCATGGGAGATTCCACTTTTTCTGGCTGACAGAGGGTAGGTGCTTGGCAAAGTGGTCTCCCAGTTCCCAATCTACACCAGGTCGCACCAATATACAGGAGGCCACACCACGAGCACTGAACAAAGTATGTGACCCCAACAGACTCACAGGTAGTGAGGGAGGAGGTGTAGGGGCAGGTGTAGCACATGCTCCACTTGCAAAGATAAGTGCCAGGAGAGAGATCAGTGGGGAGGGACAAACAGACAAGGGAGTCGCAGAGGGAGCAATATCTGTGGAAAGCAGAAAGGGGGGAGGGGAGGGAAAGATGTGCTAGGTGGTTGAATCCCATTGGAGGTGGAGGAAGTTTCAGAGAATTATGTGCTGGATGTGGAGGCTGATGGGGTGACAGATGAGGACAAGAGGAACCCTATCCCTGGTAGGGTGATGGGAGGATGGGGCAAGAGCAGACGTGCATGAAATGGAAGAGATGCGGTTGAGGGCAGCGTTGTGGTGGAGGAAGAGAAGCCCCTTTCTTTGAAAAGGGAGGCCTTTCCTTCATTCTAGAATGAAAAGCCTCATCCTGAGAGCAGAGGTGGCAGAGACGGAGGTACTGAGAGGAGAAGGGAATGGCGTTTTTACAAGTAGCAGGGTGGGATGAGATATAGTCCAGGTAGCTGTGAAGAGTTTGTGGGTTTATAATAGACATCGGTGGACAAGCTGTGTCTGGAGATAGAGACAGTGAGATTGAGAAAGGGGAGGGAGGTGTCAGAAATGGACCAGGTAAATTTGACAGCAGGGTGGAAGTTGGTGGAAAAGTGGATGAAATCGACGAAAGGATGCAGGGAGCAACACCAATGCAGTCATCGATGTAGCATAGGAAAAAAGTGTAGGACAGTCACCAGTGTGGGTTTGGGAAACAGATTGATCCACGTAGCCGGTGAACAGGCAGGCATAGCTGGGACCCATGTGAGTACCCATGGCTACACCTTTTAGATAAGCAAATCATCTATCAAGATACAGATGCCAGGAAGTTGGTTTGTAGTAATTCAACCAAGTGAGTTAACAGCTGTTAATAAACAAGGCTTCTTTAAACAGCTATAACAGAATTCCAATGGATGATCACTGAGCTATTATAAACAGGACAGCAAGCTTCACATCTTCAAATTGCAACGGCTTTGCTATAGTCTAATCTATTCCCACTTTACTAACGAGTGAATTAGTGCATAAAATCTTAACTTGGTTCCATACTTGGTCAACATGAAAGACTTTTAACAGTGTATTTTACACCAAGGAACAAAATCATTTTCGAGATGCCCATGTATAGATCTTTACCTTAAGCATGTTGCAAAAGCTCTCCTGGGATTTTGATGCACAAAGTGAATTGGGAAACCTTTGAAAGTATGTCCATCAGGCACTGCTCGCTTGATAGCATCTTGGAACTCTTCATTGCCTGCAGACACTCCTGTAGTACGCTCAATCTCATATGCGGCAAGTGCAGGCGATAGCAAATAAGACAGATTGTCATCCCACACAGTGTTCAGACCAAGGTCCTGTTGAGGTAGAATCAGTACAACAAAGACTACCAATGAAATTAAATGACAAGTGGCAGCAATCCAATTATTGATTAAAATTTCAGGAGTCTCTTATCAGCTTGATAATTTGTTGATAATTAAACTAGATGTCATTAAAAGTTTGACATTATCTCAGCAGTACTGCCAAAGAACACTGATGTTTAAAAGAACATCACTAATGTAACATTCAGGGAAAGGTTTCACTAATAATTAGGTATATTATTCAAGTAATGATTTACTTGAATGATTTTTGGTTGTTATTACATATTATACTGCTGCTAATCTTGCAAACCTAATGTTAAGTCTTATTTATTTACGGCAGGATTAGAGAAATTTTAAGTCCACACAAGTGGATTTTTTTTCTGGCTACTCCAAATTAATATTTTGCTTCCAACATGAAATTAAAATTAAATTCATTCAACTTTCCAGATAATATTCTGATTACTCAGCTAAAAATGAAACTAGTATTCTGCTTTATAGGGATTTTAAAACTTCTGTGGCAAATTTAACTAAATTTCTCAGGCAAGAAACCCTTAAAACCTGTATTGTAATATATTAAAATAATTGTTACGTATATGTCACAAATATAAGTAATTCTTTTTGAAAGAGAAAATAGTGTGGAGGAGAATGTAAGAATTGGAACTAGTCCATTCAGCCCTTTGTACCTGTACTATCATTTTCATAAGCTGATCCTTCTATCTCCTTTCCTGCACGAACAAGGTTCCCTTATTATCTACTATCAACTGATTTCTGACTTAAATGAATTTAACAATTGAACCTCCATTAGTCGTCTTGGATAAAAACAAATTCAAAAATTCACTATCCATCTGGAAAAGAATTTTTCTCCACCTACATTGAACTGCTAACACCTTATTCCGAAACTTGGCTCAAGAAACCCCAGCTAGGAACAACATCTAGCCAATTAAGAAATTATATACAGTATGTTTCCAACTCTCATTCTTCCGATCTGGTCTGCTCACTTCCTCATCACAGCAATCTATCTAGCGAACCTTTGTTGCACTTCCTCATTCACAAGAATATTCTTCATGTGTAGACAATACCTATACAGAACTTTTTCCTGAGTGCTGTCTTCCCACAATCCTATATAATTCCAGTAAAATGTCTTTATTCTTCCTCTCAAATCCTATGGAACTAAAGATCTTTACACCATTTGTCTTCCTAATTGCTTGCTGTTTTATATTGTTTTCAAAAACAAAACATTGAATCACAGTGGATTTAATTTGCCTTTTTTGCCACTGGTCAACAGAAAAGAACTTTCTTGTCAAAATGAAAACCGATCTCTACAAAGTGATCTAAATTAGTTACAAATATAAAACACAAAATAATTGATTACACAAGTATCACCCACTTTAATGACACACCAAATTATAACTGGTGCAGTCATTTGCTTTTAGAAGACACATAATTAGTTAAATGGAGATCACCATGTGCAGTCAAGGTGTTTCAATTGATTGTAGTAAGAATACACCTGTACAGTATCTGAATGGTCCAACTGCTGGTGAGTCAGTGTCCTGGCAAAAACCATACCATGAAGACAAAAGAACACCCTAAGCAACTCTGCGAAAAAGTTGTTGAAAAGCACAAGTCAGGAGATGGATACTAGAAAATTTCCAAGTCATAGAATATCACTGTACAGTTAAGTCAATCATCAAGAAATAGAAAGAATATGTAAAGCTGTAAATCTGCCTTGAGCAGACTGTCCTCAAAAACAGAGTGACTATGCAAGAAGCGGACTAGTGAGGGAGGCCACCAAGAGACCCATGACAACTCTGGAGGAGTTACAAGCTTCAGTGACTGAGGTGGGAGAGACCTTGCATACAGCTGTCGACCAGGTGCTTCACCAGCCGCAGCTTTATGGGAGAGTGGCAAAGACAAAATCACTGCTGAAAAAAAATTGACATAAAATCTCAGCTAGAGTTTGCTAGAAGGCATGTGGGAGACTTTGAAGTCAGCTGGAAGAAGGTACTACGGTCTGATGAAACAAAAATTGAGTTTTCGGCCATTAGACTAAATGCTGTGTTTGGTGTAAGCAAAACACTGCATGCCATCAACAATACACCATCCCTATCATGAAGAATGGTGGTGGCTGCATTATGCTGTAGGGATGCTTCACTGCAACAGACCCCAGAAGGCTTGTGAAGGTAGAGGGTAAAATGAATGCAGCAAAATCCTGGAGGAAAACCTGATGCAGTCTGCATGAGAACTGCAACCTGAGAGAGGATTTGATTTCCAGCAAGACGATGACCCCAAGCATAAAGTCAAAGCTACAAAGCAATTGCTTAAAAACAACAAAGTCCTGGAGTGGCCAAGTCAGAGTCCAGACGTCAATCCAATTGAGAATTTCTGGCTGGACTTGAAAAGGGCCATTCATTCACAATCCCCATGCAATTTGACAGAGCTTGAGCAGTTTTGTAAAGAAGAATGAAGAAGGATTGCATTGTCCAGATGTGCAAAGCTGATATAGACACCTATCCACACAGACTCAAGGCTCTAATTGCTGCCAAAGGTGTATCAACTAAATAGTGACTTGAAGGGGGTGAATAGTTATGCAATCAAATATTTTATGTTTTATACTTGTAACTAATTTAGATCACTTTGTAGAAATCTGTTTTCACTTTGACATGAAAGAGCCTTTTACTGTTGATCAGTGTCAAAAAAGTCAGATTAAATCCACTGTGATTCAATGTTGTAAAACCATAAAACATGAAAATGTTCAGGGGGAGGTGAATACTTTTTATAGGCCACACACATACACACACTCTAAGACAGGGGTCCCCAAGCTTTTTTGCTTTGCAGACCGGTTTAATATAGTTTTGACAATATTCTTGCAGACCAGCCGACCAGGCGGTGGGGGGAGGGTGTTCAAGTAGGGTTAAACTCACCTCACCATGTCTTTTACAGTTAGGGTTTCCAACTTTCTCACTCCCAAATAAGGAACAAAAGTAGCAGTCAAATCCTGACAAAGGGTCCCGGCCCGAAACGTCGACTGTACCTCTTCCTATAGATGCTGCCTGGCCTGCTGCGTTCACCAGCATTTTGTGTGTGTGTTGACGAGACACTTGTGTTTACCCCGAGAAAGACTACCATAACCTCGAAGCCTTGCGCGGGCACCTGTGTGCGCATGCATGATGTTCGCATATGTGACGTGCGCATGCGCATATGTGCCGATTTTTTCCCCATTAATCGGTTGTGCCTTAATCTTCTCAACTACACTGTACATACATTATTTCTACTTTATATAGGCTGTGTATTTATCATATCATTAATGCTTTTACTATATGTTAGAATTATTTTAGGTTTTATGTGTTATTTGGTAGGTTATTTTTTGGGTCTGGGAACACTCAAAAATTTTTCCCATATAAATTAATGGTAATTGCTTCTCACTTTACGCCATTTCGGCATGAAAGGTTTCATAGGAACGCTCTACCTTAGCGGGGGAAATACAGGACAAGGGCGGTCCCGTATGGGACAAACCAATTTAGCCCAATATACGGGATGTCCCAGCAAATACGGGACAGTTGGCAATCCTATGTTCAAGTTCAACAGTGCGCGACAGGGAATGAGGAAAGGTGCAGCTGACTCATATCATTTCCTCGCGGCCTGGTAGCACATGCTTTGCAGCCTGGTACCGGTCCGCAGCCCAGTGGTTGGGGACTGCTGCTCTCAGAGATACTTAACTGAGTAAAAGGTATCGAAAAAAAAGGGAACTATCTTTGCCTAACCTCTTTCAGTTCCCTTGGATTGTTCCCATGGGCTGCAAAAAGGCTAAAGTGATGACAAAGGGAAATAAGAAATAACAGACATTTTAGTTGACAGGAAAGTTGCCTGTAAGGTATAGTCAAAAAACAAACTTATCTACGTGGATAGATATATTGATAGAGCTTTCCAAATTGAATTCTGGAAAAGGCGACCTTACTGACTTTGTTTTAAACTAAACTATCAGGATAGCAAACATAGATAAACAATTAGGTCAAAAGCAACAGGGATACTTTAATGAGATAATTTGGAGGATGGGAGGACGCAAGAGGAAGACAAATTTGTCTGCTTCAGCATTGTACATACTGTGTAATATGTGCACAAGGAGTTATTTATTATAATAGGCTTCTGTAATTAGAGGTCAGATTCTAGACTGGATAAGAACTTTGCAACATCAATGACATAGGTTGTGAATGCAGCCTTACAGTAGTATACAGGGATTTATCAATTATCAACATGAATGCATTGGAGAAACTGCTCACAAATATATAACTGATTAAAAAAGACGTGAGTGAAAATACCTTAAACAAGAAAGCTAGGCTCTTGGTAAAACTTATGCATTTGGACTGCATCTGACAGTTACTTATTTTCAGTAAATGTAGGAGAAATATAGCAGAAAGTCTGTGCTCAGAGATGTTATCATGTAAAATCTCTAGCCTTCTTGTACTAACTACAGCCCTTCAGGCTGGATAGCCTAGTTTGCCCTTTTTCACATGGTAGCACACAGAGATACCTCATCCACTGGTGATCCAAGTTATGGAAACTTTCCATTGGAGTTCCAAGAAAATAGTGAGGCTAGGACTGGTTTCAGGGTTGATTCTCATGTAAGGGTATCAAATTATATGCTGAAATGTTTGTATTGTACAGTATTCATCTATTAAATACAGGAGATAGAATACAAAATTTCCATCCTCTTTAAATAAACTATAAAAGAACGTCATTCAATTATATGTTGTATTTAAATAGGGCAGAAATACAGTCACATTACTGGAGATCTCAAAATACCATTATGCTTGTTTATTTTCATACCTTCCTGTGTTCTGAAATCAGACCCCTCAAAGCCAATTCAATCTCATTGCTCGCAACTGCTGCATCAATCGTTGGAGCACACAAAGGTGGAAATGGTGGCAACGAAATAGATGATCCGGGAGCACACACAGATCTTATGGCCTCTGTACTCATGGGTTTCCACTGCGATTCATCATTTAGGTCAAAGTGGCACAGTTCAACTGTGTCAGATGGCTGACAATTTGCATAAAAGCTCTGGTGATTGAAGAGGCAGCCGATTGAGCAATATGGATATGCTCTCTTTGGTTGCTCTACTAATGGTGGGTCATCAGGATTAACAGGCTGGTGAACATATCTGTATAAAAACAAAGCCAAAAATCAACTTTAAATATACAGGAATATAACAGTTTCCCAACAGCGTGTTTGTATTAAATGGATCAAACATTGATTTTAAAGTCAATTAAATCATGACTAAATACATCTAACACTTCTCTAAATTAAAATAGGAATTGTCTGTAACTAAGATACAGATTAATAGAATTCCTTAGACAATCAGTGCTTGATCTATTAACTACATTTAATCCTCTTAAAGCAGTTCAAGCAACACAAGTGCATTAAACTTAGATAAAAAAGACATGGAATGTTAGGAGAATTGGCATGAATCAACAAATGGCAAGTATTGTTCAAAGCAAGTGATGACATGGGAAGGTGATGAAGTTTTGGGGTACTCGGAGGCATGTGACAGGCCAGTCAGTGTGGTTTCCTTAAGGGGAAATTTTACCTGACAAATCTGTTGGAATGCTTTGAGGAAATAACACCCAGGATAGACAAAGGGGAGTCAGTGGATATTGTTTATTTGGATTTTCAGAAGGCCTTTGGCAAGTGCTGCATATAAGGCTGGTTAACTAGATAGAAGTCCATGATGTTTCAGGACAGATTCTACCATGGATAGAAGATTGGTTGACTGGCAGGAGGCAAAGAGTGGGAATAAAGGGGGCCTTTATTCGTTGGCTGCCAGTGTTCCACAAGGGTCAATGTTGGGACCACTTCTTTTCACATTACATGTCAGTGCTTTAGATAACATAATTGATAGCTTTGTGGCCAAGTCTGAAGACAATACAGAGGTAGGTGGAGGGGCAGGAAGTATTGAGGAAGCAGAAAGTCCGCAGAAGGACTTAGATTGGGAGAATGGACAAAGAAGAGGGAGATGGAATACAGTGTAAGGAAGTGTATGATCATGTAGTTTGGTAGAAGGAATAAAGGCACAGACTATTTTCTAAACAGGGAGAAAAATTCAAAAAAAAAAAAAGGCAGTGCAAAGGAATTTGGGCGTCCTCGTGCAGGATTACCTGTCGGTTCAGACAGTATTTAAGGAAAGTAAATGCAGTGTTAAAATACATTTGGAGAGGACTAGAAGGATGTAATACTGAGGCTTTTTAAGGAATTGGTCGGACTACACTTGGAGTATCA